>NC_050575.1:358679808-359279808 GCF_011100635.1 Trichosurus vulpecula
ATCTGGGACAGCTGGGAGGTAGCAAGACTCACCGCCACCTTTCCTCTCTCCCTTAGCTTCCCCAATCCTATTCAAGATGGTGGGCAGGGGAAGACCCACCACCATCAGGAGAACCTTTCTACTCCCTTCTAACCTTGCCTCTCTCCCTTAGTGTCCTCAGTCTTATTCAAGATGGTGGAAGGGCAGGAGAAGACTCAACACCACCAGAGGTACCTTCCTTCCTGACTTGTCTAATCCTTATCCTCTGCCGTCGCCTGCCCAGTCGCCATCTGTGTTGCCTGCTCACGTAACTTGGATGGGACAGGAGTCATTGACTCTATTCCTTCTCATGAGATGGAAGACAACCAAGGTCATCAGCCCTACCTCCCTGACTCCTATGGTACTCCAGGTTTTGCCATCTACTCTATGCTTATTTATATCTCCCAAATCCTGGCATCTGACCTGCTGGAACTCGGGACCTTAATATCCATCTTGCCACAAACCATGAGGACTTCTGGGCCTTTCCATCTGCCCTGAAACTCTCCTTTTTACGTGTTGTATCTCTATAGGGAATGTGAACATGATAGCAGCGAATGTTTTCATTTTTCTATTTATATCCCCAGTGCTTTCTAATAAATGTTTTTTTTTTTCATTGATTCATTTCTTGGGGAAAGTCTTGTGTAGCACTACAGAATCATAGAATCTCAGGGCTAGAAGGAGCTTTGGAGCCCATGTAGTTCAACAACTGGTTGTCTGGTCTTGGCTTAAAGACTTGGCTTAAAGACCCCTAATCCTGGTAAATCCACTAAATCCTGAGGCAGACAACTCAATGGTTAGTCAGTTCATTTTGAGGAAGTTTTCTTTATGTAGAGCTGGAATCTGCCTTATGGAACCTTCTACTTTTTTCTCCTAGTTGTATTTTCTGAGCCCACCTAGAACAAGTCTATTTTTCCTTCTACATGGCATCCTCTCAGATTCTCAAATGCAGAGATATCACACGTCTCCTAAATCTTCATTGTTAGTGGCTGAACATTCCCAGTTCCCTCAACCCATCCCAGGATTGAATGGTTTCTAGTTCCCTTGCCAACTTGTTCACTCCCTTATGGCCTGACCCAGCTGGACTGCAAGCTGCTTGAGATCTAGACACAAAAACACCAGAGAACCTTGCAATGGTGACTCTGTCCCAAGGTCAGTAAGAGCCTCAGAAGGCAAGGGTTCCTCACACCACTTCACAATTACATGTGTTCTGTTTCTCATAAGACTCCAAGTCAGGCCTTGGTTTTATTTTCTCCTTTCAATTCTTGGCCCTATTCCTCCAATTCTTTCTGACCCAGCTGCTAAGTCCCAGCTAGGGCTAGGGAGCCCTCCTCCCCACAGCTGTAACTGCTCCTTAGTTGTATAGTTCCTACTCCTTCCTCTCACTGTCTCTTGTAGGCTGTGTGTGTCCTTTGAAGAACTTCTGACTTGAGAGAGGATTCTGGGAAGATGGCAGAGTAGGTCAGAAAATTCCAAGCTCTCAAGATTTTCCTCCACAAAAGAGTTAAAATAGCACCTTAGGGAGAACAAAGTGTAGGTGGATACAAGAATAGGGGCACAACCAAAGTCTTCCTGGGACAATTTGAGAAGATCTGAAGAAAAATCCCAGGATGAAGTTTGGTCCCCACAAAGAGTAAACACCTACAGGATGGGATCTGCTTAAACAACAAGAGGAAAGTCTTGGAGGTTAGTTGGTTTGAGAGGCTGCCTTGGCCCCAACCACAGGAACTTTTAACCCCGGGATAGTAAGGGAGTTGGGCGTTTGAGCCCAAGAAGATTGAGGGAACCTCTGCTGACGAGGAATGGCCAGACCCAGGTGTGCTGCAAAGAGCAGTGGGGGTGAGAAGGAACCAGCATATGCCCCGTGAGTGCAGAAGCAGTGGGGCAGAAAGCCCTTGGCTGTGGGCACTTACAGGAGGTTGGAGGTTTGGCTTTGGTTCCAGGCCAGAGGGGAGAACTGAAGATCTGGAGAAAGAGGTACCATTTCCCATATCCCAAGACTAGAGGTGATTACAAAAATCAAGCTATTACCACAAAAAATACACAGGCAGAGGAGAAAGAATCCAACCATAGAAACCTATTATGTGAATAGAGATCACCAGGGTTCATCTTCAGAGGAGGATACTGAAGTAAAGAAATCCCCAAAGAGCAACATCAAATGGTCACCTGCCCAAAAAGAATTTATAGAAGGTCTTTAAAAAAGACTAGAAATCAAATGACAGAGATGGAGGAAAAACTAAAAACAAATAAAAATAAATATAATCCAAGAAAAATAAGAAGGTTATGAAAAGAAAGCCAACCAGTTAGAAAAGGAGATCCAGAATGTCCAGGAGGAAAATGACACCTTGAAAATTAGAATTGGCAAAGTGAAGCCAGCAAAATTATAAGAGATCAAGAAATAATTAAACAAAACATGAATAATGAAAAAATAGAAGAGAGAGTGAAACATCTTATAAGAAAAACAACAGGTTGGGAGAATAGATCAGGAAGAGAAAATATAAAAATAATCAGAGTAACTGAAAGTTATGATCGAAAAAAGAAACTTGATACAATAATACAAGACATAATTAAAGAAGATTGTCTTGAAGCATTAGAATAAGGCAGAAAAGTAGAAATGGAAAAAAAAATCCATAGATCACCACTTAAAAGAGATCCTATGAGGAAAACTCATAGGAATATCATAGTCAAATTTCAAAACCCCCAGTTCAAGGATAAAATATTAAAAGCATCAAGATTAAAACAATTTAAATATGAGGGTGCCACAATTAGAAGTACACAAGACCTAGCATCAGAGACATTAAAGGACCTCAGGTCTTGGAATATATTATATCGAAAAGCAAAAGAACTGGGGCTGCAGCCAAAAATATTATACCCTGCAAAGTTAAATATTATCATGGATGAAAAAACGTACATTTGATAAACTCTTAGACTTTCAAGATTTTGTTAAAAAAAATCCTGAACTTAATAAAAGATTCGACATACAAGAACCAAGAGAAACATAAGATACATACTAAAGACTGATTATAAGGCATTCACAAGGACAGACTGTTTACCTTTTATATATGTAAAATGTAAAATGTACATCTAAGATTCTTATTAATAATTGGCAATCTCATAAGAAAAATTGGGGTAAACCTGACTATGATATGAATTTAAAAGGTAAAACCGCGTAGGAGCAGCTAAAAAGAGTAATTGTTTTATACAACTGAGATGCAAGAGGAAGAATGGATATAGAGGAATTAGATGGGGGAGGAGGGCTGGTAGTTCTGGTAACCTACTTTCATCGGGAATGGATTAAGAGGTAACAATACATTTATATTTAGAAGAGTATAAAAGTCTTCTAAATTTAGAAGAAATAAAATGGTAGGGGTATAGGGAGGGGGGAGAGGACAAGGGAGGGATATTTAGAGGGGAGAATGAGGGAATAGAAAAAAGGGGGTATAGAAGGGTGTTTAGATTTATGGGAATGGGAGGATAGGGGAGGCATCCATGGAGGGAGGTAGGCAAGTAATAGGAGGGCAAGGTAGTGGGTAGAGGTAAAGTAGAGTCAGGAGGGCTAGGGAATGACAGATATGGAGAAACATAAAAGCAAAGATCAGGAGCAGAGTATGTTTGGGAAGGTATATGTCTATATATGTATTATATATCTACAGGGATAAAGAAACGTATCTAAACTTTATTGTAGCCTTCTGGGGGGAATGGGGGGAGGGAAAAAAGAACAAAATTAAAAAGTGCACAAAAGAAAACTCACAAGGAAGGGAAGCAAAGAAAAGATGGACAATTCTCAACACAAGTTGTATTATTTATCATACAGGCTTTCTTGAAATGAAAATTTATTGTTACATATTTTGAATCCTTTCCTATGTTCTGCTATGCACACGACATGCTTTTCTTTCCTTTCTTACTTTGTATTTAAGTATCAATATTTAAGTTTATAATGTGTTTTGTTTCTTTTTTCTATTCTGTATTTGTGTTCTGGCCTTTGACTCTAAAATAAAATTTAAAGAAATGCAAAAGGAAAAAAACCAGACTCCTGACTTAAGCCTTCATTCTGGCTGAAAAGTCATGCTATTGTGAGAAATAATGCTCGTTCCTCTATAAATCCTAGGCAATCAGTCAGTTCTCAAACCTCTATTACACACACACACACACACACACACACACACACATACACACACACGAGTACACAGAAGCATGTATGCCCATGTTTCATATACAAATAAACACACATTGGGGTTAATGGTCTCTTCTTTACTGGTAGGTCTGTGCAATCCCAAAAGTTTGCATCCTATTAGACTAAAAGCAGCAGTTTGCTGGTAAATGTGCTGGTATTCTCAGAAGAAAAAAACATACACCCAACATACTTTTCAAGTTTAATTTGTATTAGTGACATTTTCACCACCACTTTCTTAGGTCTAGAAAATCAACAAAACAATAAATCAAGCCCTGATTTGTAGCATGCATTGCTTTCCAAGCTACAAATATTCACACTGAAAATTTAACAACTGTGCTTGTGAGTGTGATATGACCTGCCTTCAGCATGTGCTTCAGCCTAGGTGAATCTAAAATGTCTTCCAGATCTATATCCCAGAATTCTGTGAGCAATGAGTAAGTTGTATACAAGAGTGTGCTGAAGCCAACTCAAACTAGCTCATAGGGTCCAATTGTTAAAATTTTAGTGTGAACATTTGTACCTCAGAAATTGGCCAACACCAAATCAGGGCTTTATTTATTTATTTATTTATTTATTTATTTGCTTATTTATTTATTTATTTTCTTGAATGGACTTATGAAAGCAAGGGATAAAATGTTAATAATGCAAATTAAATTTAAAAGTATGACATACATCTCTCCCCCTCCCCAAAAGCTGGTAGTTAAATATTTGTGAATACACCATTGACAATAACCATGTGAGTAGAGAGAAGGGAATGGATACAAGAATACATATTAAAAACAAGTGGTGGTAGATAGATGTAATTCTAGATACCCCTCTCAGAGACTGAAGAAAAGAGCTCCGAGCCTCAACGAACTTCCTGAGCCCTGCATCGACTTCCACCCCTACCCCAACTAGCTGTGTCTATGTCTGTCTGCACCCACATCTGTATCTTTGTCTATGTCTGTATCTCTGTCTGTCAACCTACCTACACTTCCATGGATTGACGTATATGTATATGTATATGTATATGTATATGCATGTGTATATGCATGTGTATATGATGCATATATCACATCACTTGTTATCTCTTTCTTGTCTTTTTTATGTTGTTCAGATTAAAATGGTCCTGAGACAAGTTTCTATCTTGATATTCTTCTTTTATATTTAGTGTTCAATGAATAATTACATATGTGGATCAAATGATTGCTTTTGTAATTATATCAAAGTATTGAAAGGTAAGCTCTTAGGCTCATGAAAAGCATTTTCTAGATCAATGGTGTCAAACTCACATAGAAAAGGATCCCTACATATTGACTGAAAAACCCACAAATCAACATTATCCATATTGCATTATTATTTATTTTGTTAAACATTTCCATGTGGTTTGGGCTATACTTGATAATATTGTCTGGCTGCTATTATAGACCACTGCAGTGGCAGATAGGAAAATGTGGAAGTGATTATCAGTTATAGTTATTTGCTTGAGTGAGTTGGAAGATAAAAGCCAATTCTGGTCCTCATGGCTTCTAGTTGCTCCATGTCCCTCCCCCCAGCCTTGGTTGGTATAGCTATCTAATCTCTCTCTCTCTCTCTCTCTCTCTCTCTCTCTCTCTCTCTCTCCATCCGTCTGTCTATCCATCCATCTATCTATCTGTCTGTCTGTCTGCCTGTCTACCTTTCTTTCTTTCTTTCCTTTTCTTCTTCCTTCCTTCCTTCCTTCCTTCCTTCCTTCCTTGCATCAACAATCCGGCTAACAGCCACTGTGGGGGTGTAAAGCCAACAGCAACCAGCTCACAGAACACTGCAAGCCCAGGTCCTTTTCATCTGCTTTATTAAGGAAAGCAACGTTAAGGGGTTAACAATCTTACTTTAATCCAGCATACAAATATCATTTACTTAGTTCAGGGGAAATAACCAGCACCCTGAATTACAGATCAAATACAATTCGTAGTTATCAACATCTGGGTGTTCAGCCAGGGAGCTCATTATAATGGCTGGCCCAGAGTCACACGCCACTCCTGCTGTGGCTCAGAGCTCTGAGAGAGAACGCTAACCTTTGCGCTTATATGTCCTGTTCAGGTCTGTGACTTCACCCAGGCTGGGAGTGGAGAAGTTCCCCACCCCTAATATCACATCAGATACAAATCAATGGCTCCCAATTGTCTCAGTGCTGAGAAATACAAAAACATCCCACTTTATCTGCCCCATTCAAACAAAGGCCAGAATCATTAAAGGTCAACAGCAAAAAGTCCCACCTTAATTACTATTACATTCCTTCCTTCCTTCCTTCCTTCCTCCCTCCCTCCCTCTTTCTTTCTTTCTTTCTTTCTTTCTTTCTTTCTTTCTTTCCATCTTTCTTTCTATCTGTCTGTCTACCTATCTATCTTTTTATCTATCTATGACTATCTTTCTATCATCTATCTTTTTAATCTATGTATCACTATCTTCTATCTATCTTTCTGTCTATCCATCTTCTCTCTCTCTCTCTCTCTCTCTCTCTCTCTCTCTCTCTCTCTCTCTGTCTCTCTTCATATTGTCTTCCCCATTAAAATGTAAGCTCCTTGAAGACAATGACTGGCATTTGGCAATTTGGCATTAGAATCCCAAGCACCTAGCCTCGTACCCGGAGGTGGCAAGGGCTTAAAAAATACTCGAATTGATCATATCAGATGAAAAGCTGACTTCCACTAGGATCTGCACTCTCAGAGCTGCCCTGTGCATCGCTGGTTCCAAGGTGCAGTATTCCCACTCCCAACACACCTGACTGATCACAATGCTGATGTGTATGTGTATTGGGGAGGGCAGAGGGAAGAGAAGACAGCTCTGGCTGCCTTTCAAAGCAAACTTGGCAAGGCACAGCACTTTGAAGCTCCCATTCTGTTCTGACTCCTGTCTAGGCCTGATCATGTAGGTGTGTTTTTCTCTTTCAGTTTCCTGGGGGTTGAGAAGACACGCCCCACTCATGCTGCCAAGGGATCCTGGGTCAATGGTGTTACGTTTATAAGTCTTCTCTGTTCCCCCTGCTTCTAAAGAGGCACATGATCTAACCCTGACTCTACCACACAGTGATGCATATGACCCTGGCCAAGTCCTTTCCCCATTTTGGGCTTCAATTTCCTAATCTGCAAAATGGAGGGGCTGGATTGGTTGCTCTGTAGTGTCTCCTCCAGAGCTAAATCCTAAAATCCCACAACTGGAAGTAATTCCAAGGCTCATTACCAACCTTCTGAATGGATGTTTCCATGGGCTCAGGGCTCCCAATTACCTGCAGGGGTAATGAGGTATCCTCCCCCAGCCCCAGGAGAGGGCCCATTTCACTGATGAAGTATTCCCTTCAGACACCACTCACCAAGTTCCCTACCCCCTTACAAAGAACAAACATAGGAGGGGTGACTAGAAGCCATGAGCTCAATTTGTCCGTATCAGAGAAGTCACTTTTGTGTAGCACTTGATGAATGGACCATGAACCCCTTCTAAGACTAGGGACAGGATTAGATTGTGAGTGCCTCATTAGACTGGAAGCTCCTTGAAGGCAGGGACTGCCTTTGTCCTCTTTTTGTATCCCCAGAACTTAGCACAGTGCCTGGCACAAAGCAAGTGCTTAATAAATGTTTACTGAATTGAAATGAATTCAACTGATTGTACTATTATACAAGGTGGGACCACACCAGGAATCCCATTCTGGGTGCTGCATTTTTATGAAAGATGAACTAACAAATGTCCATTTTTCATCTGAGACTCATTTTCCTCATCTTTAAAATAGGGATAAAGTCACTCATTCCATTTAATTCTATGGTGGTTGTGGGAAAAGAACATTTTACACTGTCTAAAGGCAAGATGTTTATTAAGGGAAGGACCTTAAGAGAGCATCCAGTCAGTGTAGATGTTTCTTGTATACCATAGATGAGGACTAATTAAGGAAACTGCAAATGGTTGGCCTGGAGAAAGAAGAAAGACTTAGGATCCTCTGATATCTATCTATTCTAATGGAAGACAAATTAGAACCATGCTTCTGGGTTTCAAAGGGCAGAATCAGAATGGGAAAGAGCAAATTTAGGCTTTGTCTCAGAAAAAAACAGTCTTCCTAACAATGTTTCAGGAAGCAGTGGACTCCCCCTAATAGGAGGTCTCAAGCAAAAGTCGGATGTTGTTTTTCTGTTGTTGAATTATTTGTTGAAACATTTGTCCAGCAACTCTAAGATTCTATGATCATGATCATCATCATCATCATCATCTTCATTATAATCAAGACTGAAAAACTGGGCAAAAGTACGCTTATTTATGTGGCACCAAATGCTTAAAAACATTTGCTGCTTCCTGAGAGGAAACAGTGGAAATAGCATTGATCTTGGATTCCAAAGACCTGGGTTCCTGTCAAGTCAACAAGCATTTATTAAGCAACTAATGTATGCCAGGCATTGCGTTTAAGAGCTGAATTCAAACCTTTCTTCTGATATTTATTAGTTCTGTGTCCATGGGTAAGTCACCTTATTTCTCTGAGCCTCCGCTTTCTCATCTGTAAAATGGGGATGATAAGATTTGTTCACTTATAGGGTTGTTTATAGGGTAGTTGTGATGCAATAATTTTATATTATACACATGTAATATATTACATGTTACATGCATATAAGATTATTTTAATCATTATCATCATCTTCTCATCATCATCATCATTATTATTATCATTATTATCTAAGCTTTTCTGGGTAGAAAATCCTAATCTGATTAATAAATAGTGGTTCTATCTTCTTGCCCCTTTTAGGTCTGGAACCACTCTGGGTCCTGTCCACAAGAAAGCAGTTGTAGATACATTAAAAAGGAAGGTAAGAAGATCATAACGGAATATTCACAATTTGGGGGGAGGTCATTTCAGATTTTTTCTCTGGGTTTGTCGGGAGAACAGTGTGAGGGAGAGAGGAGTAAGCAGAAGTGACATGGAACGATCGGTAGACAAACACATTTCCATCGCTGGGAATGACAATGTCAGTGGAGACTGTGGCCTGAGGACCATAATGATGCTCAACATGAAGCTCAGGGTGTGAATCTTGGTTCTCCTATTTATTATCTGTGATTTCGGAAAAGTCACTCCCCCATTTCCAAGTTTCAGTTGTAAGAGGGTTGGGTCAATGAGTCCTCAAGTCCCTTCCAGGACCCCTAAACTCAAAGATCAGGTCTCCCCCAGAGTGAGGCTGGGTCCTCTGCTTTGGGGCCATGTCTGAGCTCATTCAGGCAAAGAAGCCTGGATCTGACATTCCGGGGCATGGTGATTGTTGGGCAAACTGGTCTGGAAGGAGAAAAAGCGGAACTCTGCCTGTAACGGCCAATTTCCAGGATCCTGGGAGGATTAGATCTAAGCTCACAATTTCAGTAAGCAATTATCGAGATAGAAACCCTCTAATTGTACCAGGATTGTGTTTCCTCCAGAGTGTCATTTCTTTCTTGGCTCCTGCTGTTTATTTATATTCACACAAATAAAAAAGGCCTGTGTGCAGCTACCCCGTGGGCTAACAATGGGAGGTGGACCCAGGGGAGGCTCTCAGCAGCTCTGACAAAGTCATGCCTGGAGGCTTCCCTGTCCCTAGATCTGGCTTAGGCCTGCCCAGGTCCCCATGGCTTCAGACCCACTCACCAAAGGAAGCAGACACTTGATTGCCTGTCTCACGACTCTGTGAATGGGTGAATGAAGAGGGAAGATTTTGGTTTATATTATAGAGCTGAAGGACCTTAGTGTTCATCTCAGCTAACGTTATTATTTTACAAATAAGGATATTGAGGCACTGAGCAGTTAGGTGACTTGTCCAGAATCATAGAGATATCCAGGGTCTGAAGCAGGATTTGAACCTAGACTTTTTTTTAAATTTATTTACCATATTTAGTTTTCAGCATTGATTTTCACAAGAGTTTGAATTACAAATTTTCTCCCCATTTCTACCCTCCCCCCCACTCCAAGATGGCGTATATTCTGGTTGCCCTGTTCCCCAGTCAGCGCTCCCCTCTGTCACCCACTCCCCTCCCATCCCCTTTTCCCTTCCTTTCTTGTAGGGCAAGATAAATTTCTACGCCCCATTGCCCATATCTTATTTTCTAGTTGCATGCAAAAACTTTTTTATTTGTTTTTGAACATCTGTTTTTAAAACTTTGAGTTCCAAATTCTCTCCCCTCTTCCCTTCCCACCCACCCTCCCTAAGAAGTCAAGCAATTCAACATAGGCCACATGTGTATCATTATGTATAACCCTTCCACAATACTCATGTTGTGAAAGACTAACTATATTTTGCTCCTTCCCAACCCATCCCCCTTTATTGAATTTTCTCCCTTGACCCTGTCCCCTTTTGAAAGTGTTTGTTTTTGACTACCTCCACCCCCATCAGCCCTCCCCTCCATCATCCCCCCCATTTTTTTTGTCTTCTTCCCTCTTCTTTCCCATGGGGTAAGATTCCCAATTGGGTATGTATGGTATTCCCTCCTTAGGCCAAATCTGATGAGAGCAATGTTCACTCATTCCCCCCTCATCTGCCCTCTCCCCTCCTCCCACAGAACTGCTTGCTCTTGCCACCTCTATGTGAGATAATCCACCCCATTCTATCTCTCCTTATCTCCCTCTCTCAGTATGTCCCTCTCATCCCTTAATTTGATTTTATTTCTTTTAGATATCTTCCCTTCATCTTCAGTTCACCCTGTGTCCTCTCTCTCTCTCTCTCTCTCTCTCTCTCTCTCTCTCTCTCTCTCTATATATATATATATATATATATATATATGTACACACACACATAGATATATATATACATACATACACATTCACCCATATATATACATAAACATATATGTATGCATATTCCCTTCAGCTACCCTAACACTGAGGTCTCATGAATCATACTCATCATCTTTCCATGTAGGAATGTCAACAAAACAGTTCACCTTACTAAGTCCCTTGCAATTTCTTTTTCTTGTTCTTTTTCTTGATTACCTTTTCATGCTTCTCTTGATTCTTGTGTTTGAAAGTCAAATTTGCTATTCAGCTCTGGTCTTTTCACTGAGAAAGCTTGAAAGTCCTCTATTTTACTGAAAATCCATATTTTGCCTTGGAGCATGATACTCAGTTTTGCTGGGTAGGTGATTCTAGGTTTTAATCCTAGCTCCATTGACCTCTGGAATATCGTATTCCAAGCCCTTAGATCTCTTAATATAGAGGCTGCCAGATCTTGGGTTATTCTGATTGGGTTTCCACAATACTCAAATTGTTTCTTTCTGGCTGCTTGCAATATTTTCTCCTTGATCTGGGAGCTCTGGAATTTGGCGACAATATTCCTGGGAGATTTCTTTTTGGGATCTATTTGAGGAGGCGATCGATGGATTCTTTCAATTTTTATTTTGCCCTGTGGCTCTTGAATATCAGGGCAGTTCTCCTTGATAATTTCTTGAAAGATGGTATCTAGGCTCTTTTTTTGATCATGGCTTTCAGGTAGTCCAATAATTTTTAAATTATCTCTCCTGGATCTATTTTCCAGGTCAGTGGTTTTTCCAATGAGATATTTGACATTGTCTTCCATTTTTTCATTCCTTTCGTTCTGTTTTATAATACCTTGATTTCTCATAAAGTCACTAGCTTCCACTTGCTCCAATCTAATTTTTAAAGTAGTATTTTCTTCAGTGGTCTTTTGGACCTCCTTTTCCATTTGGCTAATTCTGCCTTTCAAGGCATTCTTCTCCTCATTGGCTTTTTGGAGCTCTTTTGCCATTTGAGTTAGTCTATTTTTTAAGGCATTGTTTTCTTCAATATTTTTCTCAGTATTTTTTTGTGTCTCCTTTAGCAATTCATTGACTTGTTTTTCATGGTTTTCTTGTGTCATTCTCATTTCTCTTCCCAATTTTTCCTCTACTTCTCTAACTTGCTTTTCCAAATCCTTTTTGAGGTCTTCCATGGCCTGAGACTAGTTCATGTTTTTCTTGGAGGCTTTTGGTGTAGGCTCTTGCACTTTATTGACTTCTTTAGGCTGTATGTTTTGGTCTTCTTTGTCAGCAAAGAAAGAATGCAAAGTCTGAGACTGAATCTCCGTGCGTTTTCGCTGCCTGGCCATATTCCCAATCAACTAACTTGACCTTTGAGTTTTTCAGTGGGGTATGTCTGCTTGTAGAGTAGAGAGTTCTATGTTCCACGTTTGGGTGGGAGGTGCCAGCTCTGCCACACCAGCACTGCTCCTTCCCCAAGAACCCCCAACCCGAACTGGGCTTAGATCTTCAGCAGGCTGTGCACTCCTGCTCTGATCTGCCACTTAATCCCCCCCATCCAGTGGGCCTGGAGCCGGAAGCAACAACAGCCATAGCTGCCCCACCTCCGCTGCCCCCTGGGCTGGAAGCTGAACCATGAACTCTTTCCACTCCCGCAGCTTTTCCCACTAACCTTCTCTGCTGTCTTTGGTGTTTGTGGGTTGAGAAGTCTGGTAACTGCTGCAGCTCACTGATTCAGGGCGCTAGGGCATGCTCTGCCTGGTTGCTGGTCTTGTTAGTCCACGCCGCTCAGGCTGGGCTCTGCTCCACTCCGTTCCCAGCTCCCAGCTCCCAGCTTCCAGCTCCGTGTGGGATAGACCTCACCCAGAGACCATCCAGGCTGTCCTGGGCTGGAGCCCTGCTTCCCTCTGCTGTGTTGTGGGTTCTGCCGTTCTAGAATTGGTTCAGAGCCATTTTTTATATGTTTTTGGAGGGACTCGGTATGGAGCTCACGCTAGTCCCTGCTTACCAGCTGCCATCTTGTCTCCACCCTGAACCTAGACTTTCTAACTGCAAATCCAGTAGCACTTTTTACTCTTATATTTCTTATCGTTATCTATGGATTTCCTATTGTACTGGTGACCTCATCCTGATTATCCAGTCCCATCGTCTTAGATAAAGTGTTCTTAACCTTTTACTAATACTACTGTTCCTACTACTACTACTACTACCACTACTCCTACTCCTACTACTACCACTACTACTACCGCTACTACTACTACCACCACACTTACTGTGTGCCAGGCACTTTCCTAAGGGCTTTATAAATATTTTCTCATTTGTTCCTTATAACAAGCTTGGCAGGCAGGTGCTATTATTATCTTCATTTTATAAATGCAGAAATCAAGGCAAACAGAGGTTAGGTTACTTACCCAGGGTCACACAGCTAGTGAGTGTCAGAGGTCAGATCCGAACTCGGGTCTTCCTGACTCCAGGCCCAGTGGTGAAGCCTATGGACCTCTTATCAGAATAATGCTTTTAAATAATTGAAGGAAATGTTCATTTCGATTAGAGGCTAGTGAAAATAGAGATGTAGTTTATTTTTTTTTCTCATTCAAGTTTATGGATCCCTTGAAGTCTATCCACAGACCCCTGCTTGGGAACTGACTTAGATGAGATGTCTTAGATATAGTTACTCAGATTTCATAAAGCTCCTGATAGAGTCTGGCATACTATGCTGTGGACAGTATGGAGACATGTTGGCTAGTCAATTGTGTAGATAAACCTGGAACTCTTTAAAAGACCAGACCCAAAGAGTAGTCATCAGGCAGTTAGATGGCACAGTGAATGGAGTACTGGACCTGAAGTCAGGAAGACCTGAGTTCAAATCCAGTCTTAGATATTTTTCTCGTTGTGTGATCTGGACAAACCATTTAACCTCTGTCTGCCTCAGTTTCCTTAGGTGTAAAATGGGGAGAATAATAGAATCTACCTCCCAGGGTTGTCGTGAGGATAAAATGAGATCATATTTTTAAAGATCCTTTGTAAATTGTAAAGCGCCACAAAAATGCTAGCTACTATTATTTTATTATTGTTATCCGTGGTTCAAGTCAGCTTAGAAAAAGGACTCTAGTTAACTGTCCCTGGGATCAGTCTATGATGTTCACTATATTTGCCGAAGAACTAGATGAAGACGTAAATGGCATTCAGATGACACAGAGATAAAAGTCCTACCAAACTTGTTGGATATCAGAGTTAAGAGACAAAAAAATATAAACTTGCTGGAGTGAGAGTCCGAATCTAAGAAGCATTGTACAGTGTCAGGAAGCAGACAAGCTTTGGGGTCAGAGGAGCCAGGCTAAGATCTTAGCTTGCTGTTTATCACCAGTGTAACCTCAGGTGGGTCATTAACCCTCTGCCAGCCCCTTTAAATGGGAGAAGATGATAAGCCAGCTAGCCTGATAGAGTGCTTGACCCTGAGTCAGGAAGACCCAAATTCAAATCTTGCCTCAGACACTTAGTAGCCAAGTGAGCCTGGGCGAGTCACCGTGCCTCAGTTTCTTCATCTGTAGAATGAAGGAGTTGGACTTGATAACCTTTAAGGTCTGTTCCAGCTCTAGATCTATGACCCTTTGATGACTAAGGCAGAAATGTCAGTTCCTCGAGGACATGGACTGCTCCATTGGTGTCTTTGTTCGCCTGGTGCCCAGCATCATGCCTGGCACATAGTAGGTGCCTTAATAAATGCTTGTTGATTGATTGATTTGATTGATGACTCTTCCATCTCTAGGTCTGATGGCAGGGGTCATCGATAGCAGCAGCGTGCTAGCCACGTCTGCATGCATCCCCTACTGGCTATTGCACATTGTTGTTTCAGTGGGTTAGAACAAGCAAAGGCTGGAGCTTATGGACAGGAAGGCTGGCCTGGGCTTTATTCTGAGTATCCATATAACTTACTATCATTTCTGAGTCAGAGTTTGAGAATAAAGTAGAGGTGCCCTCCTTTCAGAGGTTCCTTGGCTCCCAGGCCAGGGTGAAGGCCTCCTGGTACTGTCTGGTTCTACAGATGTGACAAAGGCCGGCCTAGAGTCAAAAGACAAGCAGTGATATTGGTGCTTGTCTGGCCCTGGATTCTGAGGCTGGTGGGACTGATACTGTAGCCATGGGAACTCAGATTCATTGTTCGTGTCTGATGGAATGAATAATGCACTGAGAACAGCTCACTCCCACTGCCTGCTGCCTACCTGTCTGCTTCAATAGGTCCTGGGGCCCACGTTGCCTTTTCCCCTGGGGCAACCACCATGTGGGCTCCTGTTGTCCTTCTGTCTGTTTCCAACCCCATAGCTTTCCCTTATCTGTAGATTTTTTCTTTTTTTTTTGCGGGGGTAGGAGATGTGACATAATAAA
Organism: Trichosurus vulpecula; assembly: GCF_011100635.1. Taxonomy (NCBI): domain Eukaryota; kingdom Metazoa; phylum Chordata; class Mammalia; order Diprotodontia; family Phalangeridae; genus Trichosurus; species Trichosurus vulpecula. Next base: position 358,695,095 of record NC_050575.1, read on the forward strand.
GAGAGGGGAAGAAGGAGAGGTACTGGATCTGTCATTTCATTGGTATGGAGCATAGAAACTCCATCCACCAATGCCAGTTGTCAACTGAAATCTGTAGCCTTCTGGCTCCCAGAGGTTTAGTGACTGTCCAGGGTCACTCTGGTCATATGTATCAAAGGCTGGACTTGAACCCAAGCTGAGCCTAGCCTCCATCCACTATACCATGTGGCTTATCTATTTAACAACAATTAAAATAGCCAGCATTTTTATAGTGCTTTAAAGTTTGAAAAGCACTTTACAAATATTATCTCATTGGATCCTCACAACAGCCCATGGAGGTAGGTGCTATTATAATCCCCATTTTACAGATAATTAAATTGAGGGCGGCAGAATTTAAGGGACTTGCTCACAATCACACAGAATTTAAACTCAGAATCTTCCTGTTTCCAAGTTGATCAGTCTATCCACTGTGTCATTTAGCTTCTGAGTATTTGTAGATAGGAGCAGACTAGGAAACTCTATAGATAGGAATTGGGTAATACATTTGACTCCCTTTTTAAATGCCTTTTGAGTGGAGAAGAAATAGGATAAGATTGCTGAGGGATCCAAACTTACGAATTGAGGTCCAAGTTAAGGCAGAGCCTTGAGACGGCAGATTAGGGGCAGCTGCCTGACTGAACGCTCCCAACAGTCCCTTTCAAACATATTTAAAATAACCCCTCAAATCAAATTTTGGAGCAATAGAGCAAAAAAAAAGTCAGGGTGAGACATTTTTCCAATCTAAAAAAGTTAAGAAGTCTTCAGGAGAAGTCTGTGACACTGGGGTGGAGGCCTGCCTGGAGCCCACACACAGAAGCAGCAGCAGCAGCAGCAGCAGTCATAATAGTAGTAGTAGCAGCAGTAACAACAACTGGTCTGAAAGAGATTGCAAGGGACCCTTTGCTGGCCCTGGGTATAGCTGGCACTGATGGACATCTCTGTTGCTCATACACAGTTCTAGGTCCCATTTCCAGGATGGAAAGGAGTACTGGCAAGCAGTCACAAGGAAACAGGGGCTGGGGTCACAGCTCCAAAGCAAAGAGGAGCACTAATGCTTGCAACTGTAAAGGAGCAAGGACCCTTTCTTGGTAAAGACCAGAGCGCAGAGCAGGAGAGCAGTGACCACACCTTTCCCCTGATCGCACTACCTTGAAGCACCAAAACCTTGCAGAACCCAAGAATTAGCTTTGCAAGTGGCAGCACAAAAAAGCCTAAAGCAAGTGCCTCCTTACCTCTAGGTAAACAGAAGCCAACTTTAATATACAATTCAAAGTCAAGAAGTAGGCTGGAAAAATGAGAAAACAAAAAGAAATCACCATAAAAAGCTACTATAGAGGCAGAGAAGACCAAGACATGAACTTAAGAGAAGACAACAATGTGAAAACAGCTATAAAAAAGCCTGGAAGACAAATGCAAATTGGACCCAAACCCAGCAAGAATTCCTGAAGAGTTAAAGAAAGAGGTAAGAGTGGTAGAGGAAAAATTGAGACAAGAAATGAGAATGATACAAGAAAATTATGAAAAGAGTATTAGCAGCTTGGTAAAAGAGACACAAAAATGCTAAAGAAAATAACACTTTAAAAAAAAAGAATTGGCCAAATGACAAAAGGGGGAAAATTCACTGAAGAGAACTCCTTAAAAAGCAGAATTGGCTGAATGGAAAAAGAGGTATGAGAATTCACTGAAGAAAATAAGTCATTAAAAAGCAGAATTGGCTAAATAGAAAAAGAGGTATAAAATCTCACTAAAGAAAGTAATTCCTTAAAAATTAGAATTGGGCAAGTAGAAACTAGTGACTTCATTGACAAAATGAAAAAATAAGCTAAAAATGAAAAAATAGAACAAAATGTGAAATATCAATCAGAAAAATAATTTGTTTCAGAAAATAGATCAGGAGCAGATAATTTAAGAATTGTTAGAGTACCAGAAACCCATAATAAAAGAAAGAGCCTTGACACCATATTTCAAGAAATTATCAAAGAAAACTGCCCTGATATCTTAGAACCAGAGGATAAAATAGAAATTGAAAGAATCTAGTGATTACCTCCTGAAAGAGATTCTAAAATGGAAAGTCCTAAGACTATTATAACCAAATTCCAGAGCTCCTGGGTCAAGAGGAAATATTACAAGCAGCCAGAAAAAAAATAAAATATCATGGAGCTACAGTCAGGATCACACAAGATTTAGTGGCCTCTAAGTTAAAGGAGTGGAGGGCGTGTAATATGATATTTTAGAAGATAAAGAAACTAGGATTACAACCAAGAATAATCTGTCCAGTAAAGCTGAACACAATTCTTCAAGGAAAGAAAATGGGTATTTAATGAAATGGATGACTTTCAAATATTCCCGATGAAAAACTAGGGCTGAATAGAAAATTTGACATTTGAACATAAGACTCAAGAAGCATAAAAGGATAAATACGAAAGAGTAATCATAAGGGCCTCAATAAAGTTAAACTGCATTCCTATATGGGAAGATGATACATGCAGTTCCTAAGATTTTCATTATTAGGGCAGATTAAAGGAGTTTACATGGACAGAGAGCATGTGCATGAGTTGAATATTTTGGAATGATCTAAAAAAAGTTAGGGATGAGAAAGAGGATTCATTGGGAGAAGGTAGAAAGGAAATGTAGAATAGGGGAAAATTTTCTCACATAAAAAAGGCACACAAGGAAGAATTTTTACAATGGAGGGGGAAATGGTGAAGGGATAACAAGAAAGAATGGATAAATAGACATATGTATAGAATAATTATATATATATATATGTATATATATATTTGCGTTTAATACTAGCCATCTGTAGAGTGGAGGTGGGGGGACAGGGAAAAAGGGAAAAGAAGAAATTTATGTGATGATTTTGTTGTATATTCGAAAGGAATAACAAGTTGTGCATAGTAGGTATGCAGTTTTATCTGCAATCATCTTTTTATTGTACTGTGTTATGTAAATGCTTATTTTATTCCATAAATGAAAAATAAAATGAAATACATTTTAAAAGAGGAAAGAATACACACACACACACACACACACACACACTCAGTTGTATATAGAAATATGACTTACCCAATAGGAAAACAGGAGGGGAAAGGGATAAGAGAAAAGGGAGTATGTGGAAATGATAAATGGGAACACATTAAGGGAGGCAGTAGTTAGATGCAAAGTAGATTTTTGAGGAGGGTCAAGATAAAAAAAAGAGGGAGAAGAAGAAATAGAAGAAAATGGGATAGAGGGTAATACATGGTTATCATAGCTATGAATGTAAATGGGACGAAATCACCCATAAAACAGAAGTAGATAGCAGAATGGATTAGAAACCAGAATCCAACAATATGTTGTTTATAAGAAATAGAGAGATACATCCAGGGTTAAAATAAAGGGCTGGAGCAGAATCTAATATGCTTCAGCCAAAGTAAAAAAGACAGGGGTAGCAATCATGATTTCAGAGGAAGCAAAACCAAAAATAGACCTAATTAAAAGAGATAATCAGGGAAACTACATTATGTTGAAAGGTATCCTAGACAATGTATCAGAAATTTTTACAGCAAGTTTTTCTCAAATATATACTGAGTATAGAACTGAGTCAAATTTATAAAAATAAGAGCCATTCCCCAATTGATAAATGTTCAAAGGATATAAACAGGGAATTTTCAGAAGAAAAATCAAAGCTATCTATATTCATATTTTTTTAAAAAAATGCTCCAAATAAGTATTAATAAAGAAATGAAAATTAAAACAGATCTGAGGTACCACCTCACATGTATTACCTTCCATCCCATTTTCTTCTATTTCTTCTTCTCCCTCTTTTTTTTTTTATCCTGACCCTCCTCACAATGATCAGAGATGAGAAATACTGGAAAGGACGAGGGAAAAATAGGTACACTAATGGACTGGTGGTGGAACAGTGAACTGGTCCAACCATTCTGGAGAACAATCTGGAGCTATGCCCAAAGGGCAACCAAACTGTGCATACCCTTTGATCCAGCAATACAACTACTAGGTCTGCACCCCAAAGAGATCAAAGGAAAAAGGAAAAGAACCTATATGTACAAAAATATTTACAGCAGCTCTTTTCGTGTTGGCAAAGAATTGGAAATTGAGGGGATGCTCATAAAGTTGGGGAATGGCTGAAAAAGGTGGAGCATGTGATTGTGATGGAATACTATTGTGCTCTGGGAAATGAAGGGGTGGTTTCAGAAAAACATGACAAGATCTATATGAACTGATGCAAAGTGAAGTGAGAAGAACTGGGAAATCACTATGCACAGTAACAGCAATGCTGCAATGATGATTAACTGTGAAAGACTTGACTACTCTGATCAATTCAATGATCCAAGACAATTCAAAAGACTCATGATGAAAAAATTCCATCTGCCTCTAGAGAGAGAGAATTAATAAACTGTGAATGCAAATTGAAGTACAAATTTGTCACTTCTTATTTTTCTTACTTTTTTAAAAATATAGCTAATATAGAAATATGTCTTGCATGATTTCATGTGTATAATTTATATCATATTGCCTTCTCAGCAGGTAGGACAGAGGGAGAGAATTTGGGACTCAAAATTTAAAAAGAAAGATTATAAAATTAATAAAAATTTAAAAAAATAGAAATTGAAGTTGGAGTTACCGCTCCATTAATTTTCTGCTATTTGCCCCTATGCTCAGAGCCTTACGAGAAGGTAAAAAACCGATGAAATAAGCCTGGTTCTCAAGAAAATAGACATTCTCATTGACAGGACGTAATAGTGACATTCACTAAAACAATCAATGTAATTAATTTAATTGTTACTGTCCTCAATGCAAAAGTTTACACAAGGAGAGATGATAATAATTGCTAGCATTTATATATCTCTTTTTATCTCATTTTATCCTCACAACAACTCTGCTATCATTATCCTCATTTTGTAATTGAGGGAGCATAGCAGACACAGAGTAAGTGACTTTCACAGAGGCACATAATTAAATATCTGAAGCTGAATTTGAACTCAGGTCTTCTTGGCTCCAGGTCCAGCTCTCTATCCACTGTCCCACCTACTCATTCTGCTCACATGGAATTTCCAGTCTCATATTTGGATAAGAAGGCAACGTGGTGAAGTACTGTAAAAAGAACTCTGGATTTATAATCAGAAGACCTGAGTTAGAGTTCTGGTTCTAGCAATTTGATTTTTCTCAAAGGAAAGTACTATTTGAATCCAAGCCCAACAATAATTCCTGGAAGAGTTAAGGAAAGACATAAGAGTGGACAGCCACAGGAGGAATTTGTCTTTGCTGAGAGTCTTCAAGCAAGGTCTTGGATGACTACTTATCAGGGATATGGCAGAGGAGATTCTTGCCCAGTTGTTGGCTAGGTTCAAGATGACTTCTGAGGATCTTTCCAGCTGTGAGATTCTGTGACTCTTCATTACTATTTATGTGATCTTGGACAATTCAATCACTTTATCCTATCAGCCTCATTTTCCTCCTCTGTAATTTGAGGGATTGAATGACCTTTAGGGTCACTGTCAACTTTAGCATCCTACAGTTCCTATGAAATAATTCTGAAACAAATCATTATGCAGAAAGTGATGCCAGAAAGGGACGAGAAAGAAATCATTTCTAATGAGAGAAGAGGCTATTTGTGCTTGGCCTTGAAGGATGAGTAGAATTTTAATAGCCTGAGATATCAGAGTAGGCACACTCAATGCAGACAGGACAAACAGCAAGACCAAAAGCAGAGGATGTGGAGAGGTACAAACTATGCATGAGGAATTGCCTTTGGTCTAGTCTGGATAGAATGAAGAATGGGGGTGCAGCTAGGTGGTGCAGTGAGTAGAGCACCGGCCCTGGAGTCAGAAGGACCTGAGGTCAAACTCGGCCTCAGGCATTTGACACATGTACTAGCTGTGTGACCTTGGGCAAGTCACTTAACCCCAATTACCCTGCCACCTCCCCCCAAAAAAGAATGAAGGATGGGTATTGGAGAAGGTAGGGTGGGAGGATGGTAGGAGATCAGGCTGGAATACAAACTGAAGCCAAATTGTGGAGAGCTTTGAATGCCAGGCTAAAGAATCTTGACTTTGGTTTATCAACACTGGAGAGTCACTGATGGTTGTTTGAATAGAGAAGTAATGTGATTAGAAGCTACGCTTTGGGAAGATGACTGCCCCAACAATTGGAGGGGCAGTTTGGTGTGTTGTGTTTGGGTGTGGGGAAAGGGGCGAGTGCAGGAGTGAATGGTAAAGATGAAATAGGGGAGTGAGCGAAGCCTGGCTGCTCTAGTTACTTGGCAGTGAAAGATGGAGAGATATCATCGCTTGAGGGGGTAGAAGGTCTAGATGGCATGTTTATCAATTTTGTGGATGGCTCACACCTTAGAGGGAGAACTAACATGTTGGCATTACAAAATTTGGATCTACAAGGATGTTGGCAGGCCCAATTTTGACAGTGGTCCAAACCAATTGGGGAATGACTAAACAAGCTGTGGTGTATGATTATGATGCAATCCTATTGTTCTATAAGAAATGGTGAGCAGGATGATTTTAGAAAAACCTGGAAAGACTTACATGAACTGATGCAAAGTGAGCAGAACAGGAGAACACTGTACACAGTAACAGCAATATTGTACAATGAAGAATTGTGAAGGACTTAGGTATTCTCATCAATACAATGATCCAAGACAATCCCAAAGAACTAATGATGAAGCATACTATCTGCCTCCAGAGAAAGCACTGCTATTGTCTGAATATAGACTAAAGCATTCTATTTTTCACTTTCTTTCTTTTATTCTTTTTCTTTTATTTGAGTCTTATTGTACAAAATTACTAATAATAGAAATGTTTTACATGATTGCACATGTATAACTTCTATCTTAATGCTTACCACCTTAGGGAGGGGTGAGGGGAGGCAAGGAGAGAGGGATAGAATTTGCAACTAAAAACTTAAAAGAAAAAGCATGTTAAAAATTTTTTAACATGTAATTGGGGAAAAATAAAATACATAGGTATGTGTATATATGTATACACACACACATATATATATGTGTGTGTATATATACATACATACACATACATATATACATATATACACACACGTGTGTGTGTGTGTGTATATATATATATATATATATATATATATATATATATGTATATATATACACATACATATAGCTTTGAAACTTACCTTTGGTAGTTGTTTGACCCTAAGCAAGTCATTTATCCTCTCTGGGAAAACCAGAAGAAGCAGTGCCATGGAAACCAAAGGAAGAGGGAATAATCATAGAAGAGAATGGCTTATAAATGTTTTAGAGAGGTTAGGAAGAATAGAATGAGAAAAGATGATTGTATTTGTCAGTTGGGAAAGCCACTGGTGATGTTGGAGAGAGCAGTTTTATTCCCCTACTAGGGACAGAAACCAGATTGCAGGAGTGAATGGTAAAGATGAAATAGGGGAGTGAGCGAAGCCTGGCTGCTCTAGTTACTTGGCAGTGAAAAGATGGAGAGATATCATCGCTTGAGGGGAATAGAAGGTCTAGATGGCATGTTTATCAATTTTGTGGATGGCACACACCTTAGAGGGAGAACTAACATGTTGGGATTACAAAATTTGGATCCACAAGGATGTTGGCAAGCCCCATTTTGACAGTGGTCCAAACCTAATAAAATGAAATATGATATAAATGAGCACTATAAAGTTTTACACTTGGTTTCACACAACGAAGAGATACCTGGATAAACAAAGGTTCATGTAAAAAATGTGGAAGGTTTATGGAGTTTATGGTTCATTATGAGCCCACAAAAAGGCAATCACATATCTGCCCAGAGAGAGACACGGTGTACAGAAAACAAAGACACGGATACGCAGAAGGATGTCCATTAAAGGACTGCCAGAATGGAGATGGGCCTTGAGGCAGTGATGTATGAGGATTGGGGAAGGAGCTGGGCTTGTCCAACATACAGAAGACCACACTTAGTGGGGGCCGCTGGGGTGGATAGATAGGTGGACTTGGAGTTTGGAAGAGCTGAGTTCAAATTTTCCCTCAGACACTTGATAGCTTTGTAGACCTGGGTGATTCGTTAGCCTTTCTTTGCCTTGTTTCCCTATCTGTAAAATGAGAAAGTTGTATTGATGGTCATTAGAGCTGGTGCCTTCTCCAAGCCAATGATTCTGAACCCCCAGTTATCATTCTTCAAACCCCAATCTAATCTCCACTGCCCACTTCCTTATTCCCATTTTTCTCAAACAGACTCTCCACCCCTACCCCCAATGCTCCGCTCAAAAACTACCACCTTCTCCATTGAGCTTTTTGGAATGCTGCTCTGTAGTCCCTTATGATTTTTCTTTCTTGTTTACCTTTTCATACTTCTCTTGATTCTTGTGTTTGAAAGTCAAATTTTCTATTCAGCTCTGGGCTTTCCACTGAGAAAGCTTGAAAGTCATCTATTTTATTGAAAATCCATATTTTGCCTTGGAGCATCCTAGTTCCATTAACCTCCACAATATCATATTCCAAGTTCTTTGATCCCTTAATGTAGAAGCTGCTAGATCTTGTATTATTCTGATTGTGTTTCCACAATACCCAAATTCTTTCTTTCTGGCTGCTTACAGTATTTTCTCCTTGATCTGGGAGCTCTGGAATTTGGCAACGACATTCCTAGGAGTTTTCTTTTTGGGATCTTTTTGAGGAGGCTATTGGTGGATTCTTTCAATTTCTATTTTACCCTCTGGCTCTAGAATATCAGGGCAGTTCTCCTTGATAATTTCTTGAAAGATGATATCTAGGCTCTTTTTTTGATCGTGGCTTTCAGGTAGTCCAATAATTTTTAAATTATCTCTCCTGGATCTGTTTTCCAGGTCAGTGGTTTTTCCAATGAGATATTTCACATTGTCTTCCACTTTTTCATTCCTTTGGTTCTGTTTTATAATATCTTGATTTCTCATAAAGTCACTAGCTTCCACTTGCTCCAACCTAATTTTAAGGTAGTATTTTCTTCAGTGGTCTTTTGGATCTCCTTTTCCATTTGGCTAATTCTGCCTTTCAAGGCATTCTTCTCCTCATTGGTTTTTTGGAGCTCTTTTGCCATTTGAATTAGTTTATTTTTTAAGGTGTTGTTTTCTTCAATATTTTTTTCAGTATTTTTTTGGGTCTCCTTTAGCAAGTCATTGACTTGTTTTTCATGGTTTTCTTACATCATTCTCATTTCCCTTCCCAATTTTTCCTCTACTTCTCTAACTTGCTTTTCCAAATCCTTTTTGAGCTCTTCCATGGCCTGAGACCAATTCATATTTTTCTTGGAGGCCATTGATGTAGGCTCTTTGACTCTGTTGACTTCTCCTGGCTGTATGTTTTGGTCTTCTTTGTCACCAGTGAAAGATTCCAAAGTCTGAGACTGAATCTGAGTGCCTTTTCGCTGCCTGGCCATGTTCCCAGCCAACTTACTTGACCCTTGAGTTTTTTGTCCGGATATGACTGCTTGTAGACTAAAGAGTACTTTGTTCCAAGCTTGAGGGGATGTGCTGTTGTTTTCAGAGCTATTTCTATACAGCCAGCTCTGCCACACCAGCACTCCTCCTCCCCCAAGAACCACTAACCTTGACCTGACTCAGATCTTAAGCTAGCCCTGCACTCCCGCTCTGACCTGCCACTTAGTTCCTCCAACCAGGTTGGCTTGGGGCAGGAAACAACTGAAGCTGTAGTTCTGTAGCTGCCCCACCTCCTCTGCTCCCAGGGTGGTGGCCAAACCAGGAACTGCTTTCACTTCTCGCAACTTTTCCCACTAACCTTCTCTATTGTCTTTGGTGTTTGTGGGTTGAGAAGTCTGGTAACTGCCACAGCTCACTGATTCAGGGTGCTAGGGCCTGTTCCGCTTGGCTTCTGGTCTGATTGGTCCTGCCTCTGCCCACGCTGGGATCCATTCCCCTCTGCTCCCAGCTCCACGCACAATAGACCTCACCCAGCGACCATCCAGGTTGTCCTGGGCTGGAGCCCTGCTTCTCTCTGCTATTTTGTGGGTTCTACAGTTCTAAAAGTTGTTCAGAGTCATTTTTTATAGGTTTTTGGAAGGACCTGGTGGGGAGCTCACACAAGTCCCTGCTTTCCAGCCGCCATCTTGGCTCTGCCCCAGGTGCTTTCATCTTAAACCTTTCCCTTCCACTCCTTCCATTTTCTGGCTCTCATTCACCCCTGGATCCTCCTGATAACACAGTCTCCCTGGCCATCCTTTCCAGCACTGGTTGAGGTGGTAGAGTTGCTCTTTCTCCTCGACTCACTGGTTGAGATGGTCAATTGGGATACTCCTTGCTTTCCATTGCCACTTTTCAGGGTCTCCATCTATCCCTATCACTCAGTAACTTCTCCCCCTCTGAGCTTCACTCAATCCATGTTTACTGCCCAATCAAGATTTTGGTAGCTGTTATCTCTAGAACTCCAATACACTCTCCTTCTTTCTTCAATGAGCTCAGTGTCTGGCTTCCATTTTTTTTACCTCCTCCCCAGCTCTAGATTCAATACTAAGGAAGTTGAACACACCTACTGATACTCCCTTCAACACCCTAACCACTTAGTTCTTCAACTAACCCTTTTCCCATGACTTACCGCCACCTCGTCCCAGCTACACGTAGAGAGGGTCATGCCTTAATCTTGTGATTACCCACAAATATTCTACTTCTCATATTCATGAACTCTGAAATTTTCTTGCCATGATCTGTCATCACTCTACCACTTTACTGAAGTGCTTAACCTTGCTCTTCATGAACTTCATGGTAGCCTCCAAAGACTCTACCCTTCAGTCTTTTCCCAGACCACCATCCACGCACTGGATGGATACATTCTCCTCCTTCGCCCATTTTGATCCTTTGATGAACCAGTTCAGCTCCATGCTGTCCTCTTCGCTTGACTTCTTTGCTCCTTTATCTGCTCACTGATTTTGCCTTGCTGAGCCCCAGCCTTGGACTATACTATCCTCTATACTACTTTCACTCCTACTAGTATGCTGTTGAGCAGATGAGACCATTTCACCCTTTCTTTCTCTACTACACCCCCAATAATCTATACTCTCTCACTGATCTTTAATCTCTGTCTAGTGACTGCTTCTCTACTGCTTACAAATATACCTATGCTTTAAAAAATAAAATTAAAAACTCCTCACTCGATCTAACCTTTTCCTCCTATACTTCTCCCTTTTGTAGCTAAACTGGGTGAAGAAGACCATCTACGATCAGGGCTTCCACTGGTTTATTCCCGTGGTGTTTGTTTCCTATACCAGTGTAGGTCAAAGTGCCTCCCCACCCTTTAGCTGAGTTTCACTTAATGTGTCCCCTCCACCAAAAAAAAAATCAGTCCTTTTCTGGCCATTTCTGTTGTCTGCACTTATAATAATAGCTGGCATTCATATAGTGCAAAGCACTCTGCAAACACGATCTCATTTTATCTTTATAACAACCCAGGAAGTGGATGCTATTACTATCCCCATTTTGCTGATAAGGAAACTGAGACAAAGAGTTAAAGTTGCTTGTCTAGGGTCACATAGCTAGTAAGTGTCCGAAGTTAGATTTGAACTCAGGTTTTTCTTGATAGTGATGGATAGATAGACAGACAGATAGATGATAAATAATAGATCTCTCTCTCTCTCTCTCTCTCTCTCTCTCTCTCTCTCTCTCTCTCCTTTCCTCTTTCTCTCTCCCACATAACCTGCCATGGCCTATCTGGCCAGATTTACATCTAGCAGCAACTCCTAACATCACACACCCCCACATCTCAGGCAGCTTATCACACTGCTGGGGTTCACCTTCACTGGCAGAGTGGAACTTCTCTGCAAGAGCCTATAGACTCCCTGGGAGAAAAGGATAGGGAGAGAGAGAGAGACACAGACAGACAGACAGAGACACAGAGAAAGAGAGACTGAGAGAGAGAGAAACAGATATATATATATGTATATATATATATGTATATATATATATATAAACACAGAACACACATACATATATAAATAAAAACACATATCTTATACGTTTATATATACATGCATATAACTACATATACCTCACATGTAAATATGCACCCATGTACACAAACACACGCATACACAGATGCAGGTACATAAATATACATGCACATACAAATGTGCATGCATAAGCATGTATAAATACATGTATATAAGGGAGTCTGAGTACCCCTGACCAATTGATTCCCCCCACCCCTGCCCCAGCTACTCACACATTACATATATACACTATACAAGTGGTATATTATTATATTCACATTATATATAAACACACATATCTCTATCTAATCAGTGATCTCAGTCATATAGGAAACTGTCAGTGTGTAATATCCTTGAACGACTGGACTCATCGATTACTTCTAGGAGCCTCGGGGCCATGAATGGTTCTGTGACCTAGCCAGGTTCACACAGCTTACAGATATCAAGGCCAGGACTGGAACTTTGCTCTTCTGGCCTCCAAGGTTGACTTGGTATTCCCACTGCCTCCAATTTCATGGTTTATTTTATGGCAAATTACAGACTTCTCTGAATAAGCCCCAACTGAGGAGTTGAAAGGACATGTTGCAGCTTCACATAAGAAGGCAATTCCACGCTGCTGCTGGGCCTTTTAGAAAAGACAGTTGTGTGCCTGCCATTGATTTAATAATACGCTTCCCAGGGACGGTCTGTCTGCAGGCTCTCCCAGAGCTGCTCCCCTCTGCCAGCGAGAGTGGCCCCCAGCAGTGTGACGTGCTGCCTGAGAGGCGGGGGAGGGTGATGCTAGGAGACGCTGCTAGATGGAAATCTGGCCAGATATCCAGGGCAGGTTATGAAGAGCCTCTCCTTTTAATATCCGCCCTCTATCTTTCCAATCTGTGCTAGAGATGGCTGCCTCTGATTGTGTGGAATTACGAATTACACCGCGGCAGTACTTTGAGGAGAGAGTTGGTTAAGAGCTGTGATTGCCTGTGCAAGGCCCAAGGGATGGAGTCTCTCTGGGGCCAGTGTCCTTAAGAGGAAGAGGGAAAGTCTCCTTTTAACCCCCTCCCCAAAAGACCCAAAGACCAATGACTTTTTTCCTGAACACCAAAGATTTTATTTTGAATTAAATAATTATGAAGAGAAATAAATCTTTTTTTTAAATCTGGAAGATTGACTTACCTAAAAAAAATCAACAAACATTTATTGGGCACTTACTGTGTGCCAGACACTGGGCTAGGGGCAGGGATTACGGACCAAAAAAAAAAAAGAATTTACATTCAATGGAAAAGTATTAAAGTAATGAAAAGGGGGCAGTTGAAAAGATTCTGTCCTTTTCCATCTTCCCCAGGCATTAAGAGAAGCAAGATGAGAATGGTTCTCTCTGTCATTATCATCAGATGACCAGAACATAGATTTGGAGCTGAGATGGAGCTTGGAGATGTAGCCCAACCCAATCATTTTGTAGATGAGGCCCGGAGAGGGAGAATAACCATAACAACTCACATTTATGCAGCATCTTAAGATTGGAAAAATACTCCCCTCAACCATGAGGTAGGTAGCTTAAACATCATCATCCTCATATGATCCTGGTTTCTAGTCAAGCCTGGAGCATTTTGCATGAGGCCGTCATAATCAGTGGAAGAAATGTTGTCACAACTAGGCATGACTATATGAAGGAAGGAGACAGTTCAAGAGCACTGGAGAATCTGGAAACAGGATTTTCTCTCCCACTCCCTCTCATTCTTCCTTCATCCCTCCTCAAAATCTAGGTTATACCCATTTTACAAAGCAGACTGAGAGGTGGAGGAAAATGGACTTTGGAAGAGCTGCAGAGGAGTTCTGGGTTTCCCTGCCTATGATGCTGCTGCAGGGGCTGTGCCCTGGCTCAACACTCACCATGCAGCCCCTCTTCTCTTCCAGATGTGGTTATGGTTCTAGAAATGTTAGTGAGGAGGTAAGCTTGCCCCATTCTTCCAGCTGTGGTCTTAAGCATGGACCTGTCTTTCTGGAAGAAGAAAGATTAGCTCTAGATTGGAAGGAGCTTAGGACTGAATCTTGTTATAATCTAAACACCGTTTGTTAGGAATCTTCATTCCTCATATCTAAGTGCAACACTTCGTTCCCTTCAAAGGAGATAATATCTGTAAAGTGCTTAGCACAGCACCTGGTACATTGTAGATGTTTAATAAATGCTTATAGCCCGGTATCTCTTCCTTCCCGTCAATATACCTTAGATGGGAGGTAGAAGTTGATGAATCTTTTCTGCTCCGTCTCATCACGATCTCCAGCTTGTTTCATCTACTATTATTCTTTCCTCTCTTCCCCTGCTGCCAACCTTTTATTATTAAACTGAGACCTTTCTGGGGTTCAATTTTCTCATCTGTAAATTGGGGATGTTAATGAAGTAGCCTTTCCATAAGTTTAAGGCAATGCTTAAGAGTTTCATTTTATACAATCTCATGATATGAACACAGACTGTAGCATCCACACAGGGCCATAACTAGAAATTTTTACACTTAGGACAAGCATCCCAAATGGCTTCTGGGGCAAGCGGAACACAGAAAGAACCTCAGGTTTGTTGGGGAGGAGGCAGGCACTGCTTTGTTGGGGGAGACAGATCATGGTACTCCACGAGGCCACTCCTTGGGAGGCTGCTCACCCCCACCTACCAGAGGAAGTAGGGGAGATGGAGGGTTCCTATTGAAACTACAATCAATTCTCGATATTCATAAGGATAATATTCCTAGAAAATGGCACAAAAGTAAAAATAAATATGAAGATTGATAATGTTGAACCAATGGGAAATAGGGAGTTAGGTTCCTACATTCACCAAAAACTGTATTATTTCACTAGACATGGCTGAAAATACATTTTTCTGCATACAATTCTTTACAGTGAAACTATGCTGATAATACTCACTTTTACTAACACAGTAAATATGCAATGATCCATAAAAGGCAGTACACAAAATAAAATTGGTAACATGTAAAACATTTGAATTACAGTTCCAGGGCCAAGAGGACCACTAGTCCTTGAGGCTGCAGGGGAGCGGGAGCCTTTCCAGGGTAAAGACCAGAGCACAGACCAGGAGAGCACTGACCACATCTCTCCTCAAATAGCACCATCTTGGAAGTGCCAAAAACTTGCAGACCCCAAGAATTAGCTCTGAAAACAGCAGTACAAAAAAGCCTGAAACTTGGGATAGTACCTAATCACCTGCAGGTAAGCAGAGGTCAACTTTAATATAAAATTCAAAGTCAAGAAATGGGCTGGAAAATGAGCAAACAACAACAGCAACAAAAAGAACTTTACCACAAAAGCTACTGTATACTGGGGTAGAGAAGACCAAGACATAAACTTAGAAGAAGCTAACAATGTGAAAACAGCTGCAAAACAAACCTCAAAGATAAATACTAACTGGACCCAAGGCCAGCAAGAATTCCTGGAAGAGTTAAAAAAAAGAAATGAGATTAGTAGAGGAAAAATTGGGAAAAGAAATGAGAGTGATTCAAGAAAATTATGAAGAGAATTAACAGCTTGGTAAAAGAGGCACAAAAAATTTTGAAGAAAATAGCAACTTAAAAAGCAGAACTGGCCAAATGGTAAAAAAGGCACAAACAAATTCACTGAAGAAAAGAACTCCTTGAACATTGGGCACAGTAGCAGCAACACTGTGTGATGACCAACTTTGATAGACTTAGCTCTTCTCTATGATGCAGTGATCTAAGACAATTCCAAAAGACTCATGATAGAAAATGCCATCCAGATATAGAGAAAGAACTGTGGAATATGAATGCAGATTGAAGCAGACTGTTTGTTCTCTTTCTTTTTTCTTTCTCATGGTTTTCCCCTTTTGCTCTGATTCTTCTTTCACAACATGACTAATGTGGAAATATATTTAATATAACTATATACATACATACACACACATATATAACTATATATATATAACTTATATATATATATGTATATATATAAAATATATATACATATATATATAGCCTATATCATATTGCATGCCATCTTGGGGAGGGCAGGGAGGGGAAAAATTTAGAACTCAAAATCTTATAAAAGTGAATGTCGAAAACTAAAAATAAATACATAATTTTTTTTTTAAAAAAGTAAAGAACTCATTTCAAAGTGGAACTGGTCAAATGGAAAAAGATGTAGAAAAGATCACTGAAGAAAAGAACTTAAAAATTAGAATTGGGGAAGTGGAAGCTATTGACTTCATGAGACTTCAAGAAACAATAGAACAAATTCAAAAGAATGAAAAATAGAAACTGTAAAATATCTCATTGGGAAACCAACTGGTCTGGATTATAGATTGAGAAAAGCTGATTTAAGAATTATTGAACTACCTGAAGATCATTATGGAAAAAAAGCCTAGACATCATATTTCAAGAAATTATAAAGGAAAACTGCCCTAAAGTCTTAGAAATTGAAAAACTCCACTGATCACCTCCTGAAAGAGATCCCAAAATGAAAACTCCTAAGAATATTATAGCCAAGTTCCAGAGCTCCCAAGTCAATGAGAAAATATTGTAAGCAGCCAGAAAAAATAATTAAAATATCATGAAGCTACAGTAAAGATCACAAAAGATTTAGTGGTCTCTATGTTGAAGGAGTGAAGGGCTTGGAACATGATATTCTGGAGGGCAAAGAAACTATGATTAAAAGAAAGAACTACCTACCCGGCAAAACTGAGTATAATCCCCCAGGAAAAAAAATGGATATTCAACAAAATAGAGGCCTTCCCAGCATTCCTGATGAAAAGACCAGAATGTGAAAAAAATTGACATAAAACAGAAGACTCAAGAGATGCATAGAAAGGCAAACATGAAAGAATAATTATAAGGGACTCAATAAAGTTAAACAACTCACATTCCTATATGGGAAGATGATACATGTAACTCCTAGAATTTTATCATTATTAGGGTAGTTGGAAGTCTACATCAACAGAGAGTGTGGGCATGATTCAATTATGTCAGAATGATCTCCAAAACAATTAGGGATGAGAAAGAGGGATGGACTGGCAGAAGGGGGAAGGGAGAGGTAGAATGGGGAAGCTTTTCTCATATAAAAGAGGCACACAAGGAAGAGCATTTATGGCCGAAGGGAAAATGGGGGGATGGAGGGCAATGCATGCACCTCATTTTCATGGGAAGAATACACACACACACACACACACACACACACACCCAGAGTTGCGTATAGAAATGTAACTTACCCAATAGTGAAATAGGAGGGGAAGAGGATAAGAGATATGGGAGGGGGGAAATGATAAAAGCGGTGGCAGATTAAAGGAGGCAATGGTCAGAAGCAAAATAGACTTTTGAGAATGAGGGGGGGCAGAGAGAGGGGGGGTGTGTGGGGAGGGAGGGAAGGAGAGACAGAAGGAGGGACAGAAGGAAGGAGAGACAGGGAGGGAGGGAGGGAGAGAGAGAGAGAGGGAGGGAGGGAAGGAGAGAGAGAGGGAAGGAGAGAGAGAGAGAGGGAGAAGGAGAGAGAGAGAGAGAGAGAGAGAGAGAGAGAGAGACAGACACAGAGAGACACAGAGAGACATAGAGAGAGAGAGAGACAGAGACAGAGAAACAGAAGAAACTAGGATGGAGAGAAATACATAGTGATCATAACTGTGAATATGAATGGGATGAGCTAATCCATAAAACAGAGGCAGATAGCAGAAGGGATTAGAAAACAGAATCCAACAATATGTTGTTTACAAGAAACAGAGAAATATACACAGAGTTAAAATAGAGGGCTAAAGCAGAATCTAATATGATTTAGCTGAAATAAAAAAGGCATGGATAGCTATCATGATTGCAGACAAAGCAAAAGCAAAAATAGACCTAATTAAAAGAGATAATTAGGAAAACTACATTACATTGAAAGTTATCATAGACGATGAAGTAATGTCAAAAATCTTCACAACAAATTTCTCTGACAAAGATCTCATTTCTCAAATATGCTGAATATAGAAATGAGTCAGATTTATAAAAATAAGAGCCATGCCCAAATTGATAAATGATCAAAGGATATGAATGGGCAGTTTTCAGAAGAGGAAATCAAAGCTATTTATAGTCATATGAAAAAAAACACTCTAAATAACTATTGATTAGAGAAATTCAAATTAAAATAGCTCTGAGGTACCACTTCACAACTATCAGAAATGACAAATGCTGGAGGGGATGAGGGAAAATAGGTACTTGATGAATTGTTGGTGCAGTAGTGAAATGGTCCAACAGTTCTTGAGAACAATCTGGAACTATGCCCAAAGGGCAAACAAACTATGCCTACCCTTTGATCCAGCAATACCACTACTAGGTCTGTAGCTTCAAAGAGATCAAAGAAAAAGGAAAAGGACTTATATGTAAAAAAAAAATACTTATAGCAGCTCGTTTTGTGTTGGTAAAGAACTAGAAAAAAGGGGCTGCTTCTCAATTGGGGAATAGCTGAACAAGTTGTGCATATGATTGTGGATTGTGATGCAGTACTATTCTGTTATAAGAAATAATGAGGAGGATGGTTTCAGAAAAACATGGCAGCACCTATATGAACTGATGCAAAGAGAAGTGAGAAGAACGGGGAGATCACTGTGCATAGTACCAGCAGTGTTATGATGATGATTGTGAAAGCTGAGTGAAAGACTTGGATACTCTGATCCAGTCATCCAAGATAATTAGAGAGAGAGCTGATGAACTCTGAGTGCAGAATGCAGTATAATTTTCTACCTTGTCTTTTTTTTTTTTTTACCACACGGCTAATATGGAAATATATTTTGCAACGTTTCACATGTACAATTGATATTATATCGTTTGCCTTCTCACTAGATAGGGGTGGATTGGGAGGGGGAGAGAGAATCTGGAACTCAAAATTTAAAAAGAAAAGAATGCTGAAAAATAAATAATAAGCCTAATATATACACACATACACAAACACATAAATAAATAAATAAGCACATAAATAAATAAATAAATAAATAGATAGATGGATAGATGGATAAATGAATGAATGAATGAATGAATGAATGAATGAATGAATGAATGAATGAATAAATAGATGAGCTAATGTTTTTGGTAAAGGAAAAAAACAACCATGCTAAACATTTTTTCTCGCTTGTAATTTCCTAGACTTCAGTGACCTTTTGTGCTAACAGCTCAATAAAGGAAAAATTGCTTTCAGCTAATATTTACTTTTCATAACACATGAAATGCACAGTACCATAAGTATTACACAGCAAATAAAATTCTTAAAACTAAAACATTTTTTGACCTGAATCTTATCTTCCACTGTGTCCAATGGCGTTATGAGGGCCTTGTGCTACATGCTATATTGCTGTAAACCTCTCTACGTTAGCTGCCTTCTGAAAACCAAGGGAGGGGTGGCTGAGGCTTTAGTTGATGCTGTCAGAAGACTCCAAGACTGACAAGTTCTCAACGTTACCTCTGCACTCAGTCTTTCTTGGTTGGTGGATGACATTGGAGATCTTGAAGGATGCACCAGCTTGACAGTAAGATACTAGATAGTATACTAGCCACTCAACAAACTTGAGTGCATCACACCTCTTTTTTTTTTTACTGCACATACCTGTGCCTGTGAATGTGCATAGCTGCCAAGGTGAAACTGAAGATGAGGTCACTAATAAAATTATGCAAGTGCCTGAAGTCAAGAAAATTAACCAATGAATGTTGAGAACTGATTGTATATTTGAGATAACTAGGGGCTAAGGTCAATTGTTTCTTCACACTTGGCATCTGGATATCCCCCTTATATTTGTTCAGTTGTTTTCAGTCATTTCTGACTTCTCATCAGTCCATTAGGGGTTGTCTTGGCAAAGATACTGGAAAGATTTGCCATTTCCTTCTTCAACTCATTTTACAGATGAAGAAACTGAGGTAAACAGGGTAAAGTGACTTGCCCAGGGTCACACAGCTAGTAAATGTCTGATGCCAGATTTGAACTCAGGAAGATTAGTATTCCTGACTCCATATGTGGCACTCTATTCACTATGCCATCTAGCAGAGAAGGAAATGGCAAATTACCCCAGTATCTCTGCCAAGAAAACCCCAAAAAGGGTCACGGCGAGTCAGATATGACTGAAAAAATGACCTAACAAAAACATTCCCCTTACATGGTATGATTCCTGGAGTGTTAGGAGTAAACCTAGATCAATTAATCTACCAATCAACAAACATTAGTAAGTGCCAGGGATATAAAGATACAAAGAAAAAGCAAAATTGCATCCCTACCCTTAAGAAGCTTACATTATAATAGAGGGAACATGTATATAAATAAATACATACAAGACAGTTATTGGGTAAGGATTAGGGAAAACAAAACATTTTGAGAGAGAAGGCAGAAAAGGCCTTGACACCATTATCATGAACCATAACCGCTTTCTATCCTCCAAGAATCATGTTAGACATGGAAGTGACCATAGCAATCATTTAGTCCAATCTTTTCATTTTTATAGAGGAGAAAATCAAAGCCCTAGAGGGGAAGTGACCAGCCCAGGGGTGAAGAACCTGTGGCCTCAAGGCCCCATGTGGCCTTCTAGGTCCTCGGGTGCTGCCCTTTGACCTAGTCCAAGTTTTACAGAACACATCTTTTTCTTAAGGGGATTTGTTCTGTGAAGTTTGGATTCAGTCAAAGGGCTGCACTTGAGGACCTAGAGGGCCACATGTGGCCTCAAGGCCACAGGTTCCCCAATGCTGGACCAGTCCATAGTCTCAGAAGAAAGCTCATTCAGCTCTTCCTGAAACTGAGGCTGAGGTGGAATCAAATGGAGCCCAGATCTCAGAGCTGAAGTATCAGAGACCTCTTTTTTAACCTCTTAATATTTAAGGGGAAATAATTGGGATCCCAGAGTTAGCATCACAGTGAAACCCAGCTCTTCTGACTTGGAGGTGCAGGGCTCTTTCACCCACTGGGAGGCTTCCAAGGCAGATCTTAGGAAAGTTTGAGAATCCAGGGAGGGAACAATTTCATGGGAAAGAAAAATAAAATCCTAGGATTGGAAAAGTACAATGTCCCCAGAAAGGGTATCACTCTTTGGCAGAGTTAGAGGCAATGTTTCCCATCTCTTCCCTTGATCCCCAAGAAAAGGACACAACCCCTTCAGGCTGGTCATGGGTGGGGGAGGGCGACACCTTTCCATCCTGTGCTATCCCTTTCCCCAGGGCAGTGAGATGTGCTACAAGTTGGTCACTGGACTCTGTAAGGAAAGAAGGAAGTCTTGATTAAGCATCTACTTTGTGCCAGTCACTGTGTTAAGTGCCTTACAAATATTATCTCTTGGCAGAGCCAAAATGGCAGCTGAAAAGCAGGGACTTGCCTAGGGCTCTCCCCCAGGTCCCTCCAAAAACCTATAAAAAATGGCTCTGAACAAATTCTAGAACTGCAGAACCCACAAAATAGCAGAGGGAAGCAGGGATCCAGCCCAGGATAGACTGGATAGTTGCTGGATGAGGTCTATTGAGCATGGAGCTGGGAGTGGAGCTCAGCGTGGTTGGTGGCAGGACCAATCAGACCAGGAACCAGGCAGAACAGGCCCTAGTGCCCTGAATCAGTGAGCTGTGGCAGTCACCAGACTTCTCAACCCACAAACACCAAAGACAACAATGAGGTTAGTGGGAAAAGCTGCGGTGACAGAGGTAAGGAGTTTACAGTTCGGCCACCACCCTGGGGGCAGAGGAGGTGGGGCAGCTACAGAACTACAGCTGCAGTTACTTCTGGCACCAGGCCCAGCTGGTGGGAGGAATTAAGTGGCCAATCAGAGCAGGAGTGCAGAGCCTGCTGAAGATTTGTGTCAGGTCCTGGTTGGCGGTTCTTGGGGAAGGAGGAGTGCTGGTGTGGCAGAGCTGGCTGTATAGAAATAGCTCTGAAATCAACAGCACATCCCCTCAAGCTTGGAACAAAGTACTCTTTGCTCTACAAGCAGTCATATCCGGACAAAAAACTCAAGGGTCAAGTAAGTTGGTTGGGAACATGGCCAAGTAGCGAAAACACACCCAGATTCAGTCTCAGACTTTGGAATTTTTCTTTGGTGACAAAGAAGACCAAAACATACAGCCAGAAGAAGTCAACAAAGTCAAAGAGCCTACATCAAAAGCCTCCAAGAAAAACATGAACTGGTCTCAGGCCATGGAAGACCTCAAAAAGGATTTGGAAAAGCAAGTTAGAGAAGTAGAGGAAAAATTGGGAAAAGAAATGAGAATGATGTGAGAAAAACATGAAAAACAAGTCAATGACTTGCTAAAGGAGACCCAAAAAAATACTGAAAAAAATATTAAAGAAAACAACACCTTAAAAAATAGACTAACTCAAATGGCAAAAGAACTCCAAAAAGCCAATGAGAAGAATGCCTTGAAAGGCAGAATAAGCCAAACGGAAAAAGAGGTCCAAAAGACCACTGAAGAAAATACTACCTTAAAAATTAGATTGGAGCAAGTGGAAGCTACTGACTTGATGAGAAATCAAGATATTCTAAAACAGAAGCAAAGGAATGAAAAAGTGGAAGACAATGTGAACTATCTCATTGGAAAAACCACTGACCTGGAAAATAGATCCAGGAGAGATAATTTAAAAATTATTGGACTACCTGAAAGCCATGATCAAAAAAAGAGCCTAGATATCATCTTTCAAGAAATTATCAAGGAGAACTGCCCTGATATTCTAGAGCCACAGGGCAAAATAGAAATTGAAAGAATCCACTGATCACCTCCTCAAATAGATCCCCAAAAGAAATCTCATAAGAATATTGTCACCAAATTCCAGAGCTCCCAGATCAAGGAGAAAATACTGAAAGCAGCCAGAAAGAAACAATTTGAGTATTGTGGAAACATAATCAGAATACCCAAGATCTGGCAGCTTCTACATTAAGAGATCGAAGGGCTTGGAATATGATATTCCAGAGGCCAATGGAGCTAGGATTAAAACCTAGAATCACCTACCCAGCAAAACTGAGTATCATGCTCCAAGCCAAAATATGGACTTTCAATAAAATAGATGACTTTCAAGCTTTCTCAGTGAAAAGACCAGAGCTGAATAGAAAATTTGACTTTCAAACACAAGAATCAAGGGAAGCATGAAAAGGTAAACAAGAAAGAGAAATCATAAGGGACTTACTAAAGTTGAACTGTTTTGTTTACATTCCTACATGGAAAGATGATGTGTATGATTCATGAGACCTCAATGTCATAGTAGCTGAAAGGAATATGCATATATATATATATGTTTATGTATGTAGATATATATAAGTGAATGTGCATGTATGTATATATGTATGTGTTTATATATATATATATGTGTGTGTGTGTGTATATATATATATATATATATATATATATATATATATGTAGAGAGAGAGACAGAGAGAGAGAGAGAGAGAGAGAGAGAGAGAGAGAGAGAGGACACAGGGTGAACTGAAGATGAAGGGAAGATATCTAAAAGAAATAAAATCAAATTAAGGGATGAGAGTGGAACATATTGAGAGAGGGAGATAGGGAGAGATAGAATGGGGTGGATTATCTCGCATAAAGGTGAAAAGAGGAAGCAGTTCTGTGGGAGGAGGGGAGAGGGCAGGTGAGGGGGGGAATGAGTGAATCTTGCTCTCCTCAGATTTAGCCTGAAGAGGGAATACCATACATGCTCAATTGGGTATCTTACCCCACAGGAAAGAAGAGGGAAGAAGATTAAAAAAAGGGGGGGATGATGGAGGGGAGGGAAGATGGGGGTGGAGGTAATCAAAAACAAACACTTTGGAAAGGAGACAGGGTTAAGGGAGAAAATTCAATAAAGGGGGATGGGTTGGGAAGGAGCAAAATATAGTTAGTCTTTCACAACATGAGTATTGTGGAGGGGTTATACATAATGATACACATGTGTCCTATGTTGAATTGCTTGACTTCTTAGGGAGGGTGGGTGGGAAGGGAAGAGGGGAGAGAATGTGAAACTCAAAGTTTTCAAAACAGATGTTCAAAAACAAAAAAAAAGTTTTTGCATGCAACTAGAAAATAAGATACACAGGCAATGGGGCGTAGAAATTTATCTTGCCCTACAAAAAAGGAAGGGAAAAGGGAATGGGAAGGGAGTGGGGTGACAGAAGGGAGGGCTGAATGGGGAACAGGGCAACCAGAATATAAATCATCTTGGAGTGGGGGGGAGGGTAGAACTGGGGAGAAAATTTGTAATTCAAACTCTTGGGAAAATCAATGCTGAAAACTATGTATGTTAAATAAATAAATTTTTAAAAAAACAGAAATTATCAAGGAGAACTGCCCTGATATCCTACAGCCACAGGGCAAAATAGAAATTGAAAGAATCCACAGTTGGCCTTCTCAAAAAGATCTCAAAAAGAAAACTCCTAGGAATATTGTCACCAAATTCCAGAACTCCCAGGTCAAGGAGAAAATACTGCAAGCAGCCAGAAAGAAACAATTTGAGTATTGTGGAAAAACAATCAGGATAACGCAGGATCTAGCAGCTTCCACATTAAGGGATGGAAGGGCTTGGAATACAATATTCTGGAGGTCAATGGAGCTGGGATTAAAACCAAGAATCACCTACCCAGCAAAACTGAGCATCATGCTCCAAGGCAAAATATGGATTTTCAATAAAATAGAGGACTTTCAAGCTTTCTCAATGAAAAGATCAGAGCTGAATAGAAAATTTGACTTTCAAACACAAGAATCAAGAGAAGCATGAAAAGGTAAACAAGAAAGGAAAACCATGAGGGACCTACTAAAGTTGAACTGTTTTGTTTACATTCCTACATGGAAAGATGATGTGTGTGATTTATGAGACCTCAGTATCATAGTAGCTGAAGGAAATATGCATATATATATATATATATATATATATATGTGTGTGTGTGTGTGTGTGTGTGTGTATGTATATATATACATATGTGTGTCTATGTATGTATATATGTAGGTGCATATATATGTGTATACACACACACACACACACACATATATATATATATATAGACAGAGGGCATGGGGTGAGCTGAGTATGAAGGGATGATATCTAAAAAAATAAAATAAAATTAAGGGATAAGAGAGGAGTATATTGAGAGAGGGAGAAAGGGAGAGATAGAATGGAGTAAATTGTCTCCCATAAAAGTGGCAAGAAAAGGTGGTTCTGTGGGAAGGGAAGAGGGAGTAGGTGAGGAGGAATGAGTGGGTCTTGCTCTTTGCTCTCCTAGGATTTAACCTGAGGGGGGAGTGCCATCCTCACTTAATTGGGTGTCTTGCCCCACAGGAAAGAAGGAGGAAGAAGATAAAAGGGGGGCGGGATGATAGAAGGGAGGGCAGATGGGGGGGGGAGGTAATCAAAAACAAACACTTTTGAAAAGGGACAGAGTTAAGGGAGAAAATTCAATGGTGGGGGATAGGTTGGGAAGGAGCAAAACATAGTTAATCTTTCACAACATGAGTACTGTGGAGGGGTTTTACATGGTGATGTGCATGTGGCCTATGTTGAATTGCTTGCCTTCTTGGAGAGGGTGGGCAGGGAGGGAAGAGAGTAGAGAATTTGGAGCTCAGGGTTTTAAATACAGAGGTTCAAAAAGAAACAAAAAAAGTTTTTGCATGCAACTAGAAAATAAGATACATTGGCAATGGGGCATAGAAATTTATCTTGCCCCACAAGAGAAGAAGGGAAAGGGGGAGGGGAGGGGAGTGGGGTAACAGATGGGAGGGCTGACTGGGGAACAGGGCAACCAGAATATACGCCATCTTGGAGTTGAGGGGAGGGTAGAAATGGGGAGAAAATTTGTAATTCAAACTCTTGTGAAAATCAATGCTGAAAACTAAATATATTAAATAAATTAGATAAAAGAAAAAAAAATATATATATATATATACGAAGGATATTGTAGGAAGAATGATGACAGAAATGACAGAGTTATTTTGAGAATGTTAAAAGTGGAGGACATACAACTGATCCAGAGCTAGTGGAATTCATTATGAAAATATTCTGGAATAATAAATACATTTAGCTGGAAAAAAAACGCAAATATTATCTCATTAGACCCTTGGAGTTAGGTGCTATTATTATGTTCATTTTACAGTTGAGACAGACAGAGATTAGGTGACTAGCCCGGGGTACACAGCTAGTAAGTAGTAGGTGTCTTAGGCAGTATTTGAATGCTTGCCTTCCTCATTCCTGGTCCCGTGTTTTACCCACTGTGCAGATACCTACACCATTCTTAGCAATGAGGAAACTGCCCACATGGGAGACATCATTAATTCTCTGGTTGAAGGACTAGCTTGCTGCTGCCAGCCCTGGGCCTCCATCCATTTTGTGGGCCAGGCCAGAGTTAGAGTCTCGTTTGCCTGAGAGAAATTAGTATTATACTATTACATAATTAACTGATTATTGTGATCCAACTTTTCCCCTCTATTTCTGTTGAAACCCAACTCCTGTGAAGGTCAATCATTCTCTGAAGGGTGTGGCTGACTCATGAGATTGCTCCTAGTTCTCAAGGCACAGGCTTGTTAACTTTGGCAGGACCCTACCCAAGTGGGAGACCTCATTTCTATTTAGAGCATAAACAGAATCCAGTCTGGTCCAGCTTTTGCCTGAAGGAGGAACCCTCTGTCCTTGGTCCCCTTCATGAAGGAGAAAACTAGCCAGAAAGGTCTGGATGGAGATAGTTTAGCTTGCCGAGGTACCTTGAGGTTGCTGAGTCTCAGGATCTAGCCAAGTTCTGAGCAGGAGGAGCTGAAGACTTTTAGCCCACCTCCTCATTAAATGTCCACCAGTCAGGGTTAATTTTCACTTCTCAGGGGAGTTCCCTTTCAGAAGAGATTTAAGGCATTTCAGGGTTTCCCTTGGTGTCTTTGGTTATCCAGGTGGACCACTGAACATCAATTTATTGATTGCTGGCTAGCTTAATTAACAAATTAATTATTAATTACCTGGAAACTCTGTCTCTTAGGGTTTGTATTCTACTCACTTCCCCTTTGCAAAAAATTTCATTCAGACAACTGCTTTGTCTACTTTGGCCTTTACTATCATCTAACCACAATGCTAGGCCCCATTCCTACCCCCTTTCCCTCCCTAGTCTTGTTCCTCAGTGTGAGAAGTAATTTACTTAGGCTCAGGAGGGGTGAAGATAAAAGAAATAAAGTTTATTAACTCGACTGCAGTGGCGAGTGCCTCATAAAATAGACACACCCCTATACAAACAAAAGCAAGCCTAAATAACTATACAGGACCACAAAGTCCCTCCCCTGTCTCCCCACTGGTTGAGTAACACTGGGGGTACAACTTTCAGATATACCTACTACATAGTTCCCCCCAACATGTTTCCACCTTCTGCTACATACACCATATGACCATTAAGATGAACCTTTAGCCCTCCCAGAGGAGAAGTTAATATTCATAAGCTTATTACACATAAGCATTCTAAGCAAGACTTAACCTTTACTCTACTTAGCCAACTTCCATCCTCAAAACAAGATAAAAACCAGTTGGATCCTTGCTATGCCTGTTATCTTCTGTGTGAGACATAACTCCTTCCTTATGTCTCCTATTCTGCTGATTGTTATTCTGAATTTATTAGAAACTTCTCTGTTACAACTCTCAGTTTCCCTCTTCTTCTGCTAGAAGATAATCTAGTACTGATTTATGTTGATAGTGTCTTCTACAATCCATTTATTTTTGTGCATTTGCTGCAAGTCAAAGG
The DNA here is from genome assembly GCF_011100635.1 of Trichosurus vulpecula. Classification (NCBI taxonomy): domain Eukaryota; kingdom Metazoa; phylum Chordata; class Mammalia; order Diprotodontia; family Phalangeridae; genus Trichosurus; species Trichosurus vulpecula. Next base: position 358,722,749 of record NC_050575.1, read on the forward strand.
ACTTTCTGGTATCTATGGATCCCCTAGATTTCATAAGTCATATTTTACATAATTTCTGTGCAAACAAAAGTTTTAATCATCCCTCACACTTAGAGACACATAAGAGTCATCAGTAGTTCTTTAAATTTCCTTGTTCTGAGGCAAACTTCCTGCCCTTGGCAAAACCCTTCCCTGGGACAAAGCCTCAGTTGTCCTGTCCTGGTTATGGCTCTCTAACCTAGCTGCCTTTTGTGTTGGGGCTGATTGTGTTTTCTGGAAATGAGATGGACTCTGTTTCAAGACAACGTTATAATTTGGCCAGGACTTCAGGACCTCCTACTTACTGACCTCTGGTATAAACAAATAGGTTACTCTTCAAAGTAATACTTACACAGCACCAAGAATCTCCCCCTTACCTGCTCCCGCACAGGCTCCCAGAAAACTATTTCAGGTTTAAGACACTCTAAATCCCTCTTAGAACCATAGCTCATGTGCCTCTGCTGAAATGTTTACTTTACTAGCCAGGGGACACATTAGTACAAAGCAAAAGAATTTAATTAAATATGGTAGAAAATGAAGTGACGATCATTCAATCAACAAGCTATATTTCAGGCCCTGTGTGAGGTACTAGGGATACAAAAATAAACAAAGAAAAAAGAAATATTATGCATAACTTTCTCTTTAGCAGCTCAAGAGAAATCATTATCCTTCCATGAACAGATGCATGAGTTCTCTCACAGGTTACTTGTGCTACCAGCAGGAGAGAGAACACATTCAGAACACATGGATATCCATGGAACATTTGTATGTGTTGAGGAAGAATGGAAAGAGGAACATATTCTAGCAATGATTGAATCAAGGACAAATCACATTTCTGACTCTGAGAAGTTACTGATGTTTTCTGGTGATGTCATCAGGATACTCTCTACTTTCCTTTCTTCAAGATCATCTATTGCTCTGTTATGATCTACTGGAGTGAAGTGACTTATAAGCCTCTCTCTGACAAAAGCTAAACAAAACTTTTTTTTTAATTATATAATCTAGGGTTATCAGCCACCACATGTATCCTCAGTCATATAATCAACACTCTCGACAACCAAGCTAACAAAAGATTCCAGATGGAAGTTAAGTCTATTCTTTGGATCTTTGTTCTCCTGGTGCCTATTACCAGTCGCTGCCCTCAGAAGACTCTCTAATTTGGACTTAGAGAATTCTTTTTTTATTTTTTAAAAAATTCATCTTAATAATACGCATCGTCAAAGCCCATTTTGAGAGCTTTCCCACCCAAATCTCATAGAAGCTAAGTGGGGACTGAGGTGATGATTCTTTTCTCTTTTGCCTGATTGGCTATTGACGTGGTTCAGTCATTTCAGTCCTATTCTACTCTTCGTGACCCCATTTGGGGTTTTCTTGGCAAAGATACTGCAGTGGTTTGCCATTTCCTTCTCCAGCTCATTTTACAGATGAGGAACTGAGGCAAACAGGGTTAAATGACTTGCCTAGGATCACATAGGTGTCTGAACCCACATTTGAACTTTAAAAAAAAGAGTCTTCCTGACTACAGGTCTGGCACTCTATCCATTAAGCCATCTCATTGCCCAAAAGAAACCTATAAAAAAGAACAAAAGAACTAGGTGGGGTCAACAGGGCCATCTGTTCCTGTTCCAGTGTCTCCACTTTATTATGCATTCCTTTCAGCAGCAAAATCACTGGTATTTTGTGCTACATTTTATACATTAGAGACTTCACTGGTGTCTCTACACATATCCAAGTGTAGAAAGAATTTTACAGTTAGAGAATTTCAGAGTGGGAAGTCACCTTAGGGATTAGCTAGTCTAATTCCCACCCATTGTAGGAAACCTCCCTCCAGCTTCCCTAATAGCAGATCATTAAGACTCTGTTCACATGCCCCAAATGACTCTGAGATACCAAAACAGAGATGTTCAGTATTAGCACTGAAGAGTCCCAAGTGGGATGTGATGTCTCTCAAGATAGCCTGTTTCTTTTTTGATCAGTTCTAATTTTTAGAAAGTTCTTTTTAAAATGTTGCAGGCAGAGAGGTAGCACAGTAGATAGAGCATCGGGTCTGAAGTGAGGAAGGCCTGAATTCAAATCTGACCTGACACTACTGGCTGTGAAATCCTAGCCGAGTCACTTAACCTCTGCTTGACTCAATTTCCTCAACTGTAAAAAGGATCAAAACGAGGGTCAAAATGACACAATATTTGTAAAGCACTCAGCACAGTGCCTGGCCCACACTAGGTGCTTAATAAATGCTTGTTTCTTCCCTCCCTCTCTTCCTTCCTTCTTTCCTTCCTTCCTTCCATTTTCCTTCCTTCCTTCCTTCCTTCCTTTCATTTTCCTTCTTTCCTTCCTTCCTTTCATTTTCCTTCCTTCCTTCCTGTTGAAATTAACCTCCATCCATTGATCTTAACTCTCCTCTCTATACTCTCTACAGACAAGTTGAATAATCCAATTATATTCTTTAAAATTAAGTCCCATTATGTTCAAGGTACTATTCCAGGGGACATAAAGATGGATATGACAGACCCCGCCCTCAAGAGATTAAATTTTAAGTAGAGGAAGGTATGGATACAAAGCACAATGTGATGAATCCAAAAAGAGAGATCTGGGCGAAGCGCTGCTTTCTGGGTTTTTCTTGGCAGGTGTACAGTGACGTGATGCTGTGCTGTGCTATGCAGTCAAGCACATCCTCTCCATCCTCCTGTAGGTTGGGATACTCCTTCAGCCCCTCCTTTAGAGCAGAGAGGTCCAACACTTGCATTTGGGAAAACCGGATTAAAATGTAATTAGGATTAACAAAATAAACAAAAACACAACAGAACATAAACAATGCCAATAAGCAGCTTTCCAAGTCAATATCTGGCCTGCAGGGATCTTCAGTTTTGTGTTTGAGTTTGATTCCTCCGCTAAAGAGCATCACTTTCCCCCCAGCCATTCACTTGACTCCTTTGGGGGTGAGTTTTCTTTCCACCCAAGCCTGAGGGGAAAGGGAAAGAAAATGGTGAAAAACTTGCCTCCAGGACCAGTGCCCATTCAGACTGATGACTTATTACCTAGATAGAGACCTTAGTACCAACGTTCCCTTTTCCCTGGAAAGTTCTTTTCGAAAAACCAATGATTCTGTTTCTTGAGTTCTTAAGAATCAGCCAGAGAACAGCTCTAGAAAAATACTTCGGTTACATAATAATAAATTTATATATTGCATTTTACAATGCATTTATATAGTGCTTTTAGGTTTGCAAAGCAGTTTGCATGTTTTTTTTTTTTATTTGATCCTCACCTCTACCGGTGGGAGGAGGTGCTTTTGTTACTCCCATTTTACAGGTAAATGAACTGAGGTACTGAGAAGCTAAGTTGCCTGGGATCATAGAACTAGTAACTGAAGCAGAATTTGAATTCAGATCTTCTTTACTCCAAGTCTAGTGATACCTACTTATCTCTCTCTCCTCTGAAATGCTCTCATAGCCCCTAAATGCAGCATTTGAGCAAAGATACACTTAGATCAGCAATGCAACAGTTAACCTCATTTGTTGTACTAAAAAGATAACATGAAGAGAAAGATAAACTTTAAAAATAAACATTTATATTTATAAGCATTCATTATCTCTCCCTCCCACTGCCCACTCCAATTGAACAGTTTGAAAAATAAAAATAGTAAAAACTTCATAACAAATGTGAATAGTCCAACAAAACAAATTCCCATATTGGCTATGTCCTAAATTGTACGTCTCGTTCTTCGTTTTAAGTTTGTCACTTCCCTGGTAGGAGATGGATGTCATGCTTCATCTTCTATCCTGTGAATTCATGGTTTATCACTGCAGAGTTCTCTAGTTTTTAAAATTCCTCCCCTCCAAAATATTGTTGTCATTGTAAAATTTTTCTGTCTAGCTCATTTCTCTTTGCATCAGTTCATAGAGTGTCTTCCCAGTTTCCTCTGAAACTACGTCATTAATTCTTATGGCACAATTTTATTATATTTATGTGCCATGATTTGTTAAGCCCCTCCTCAGCACCTACCCCTGTAGTTTCCAGTTTTTAGTTGCTATGAAGATGGCTGCAAACATTTTTGCCCATATGGGTCCTTTTCCCCTTTATTTCACATCTTTGGAGAAAGCGCTGCTTTCTGGGTTTTTCTTGTGCAGGTGTACAATGATGTGATGCTATGCTGTGCTATGCTGTCAAGCACGTCCTCTCTATCCTTCAGCCTCTCCTTTAGAGCGGAGAGGTCAAACAAAGTCAAAGGGATGCACGCTTTAGTAACTGAGGCCGAGTTCTGAAGGGAACTCTTAAGAAAGGGAAGTATGCTTTCGGAAACAGACCAATGAATGAGAGAGAGTGAGAGAAAGACAGAGAGAGAGAGAGAGAGAGAGAGAGAGAGAGAGAGAGAGAGAGAGAGAGAGAGAGAGAGAGAGAAAGAGAGAGAGAGAGAGAAAGAGAGAGAGACAGAGACAGAGACAGAGACAGAGATACAGACAGACAGAAAGAGGAAAAGGGTAAATGGACAAATCATTGCTTTGGGAGATTTGAAGTTGGGGGAGTGGCAGTTAACCACACAGCAACCATCTCAACACATGCCATGCATGATATTCCAACACAACTTTAGTCCTGGAGTCTGGTGCTGAAGATCTTATGTGTTTGCTACTTTTCTTCCTGACTCCCACTTTCTCCTAGTCTCCAAGACTACTTGTTATAACATCTTGCTGCCCCTCTGCCACTATTCCCCTGCCTCTTTCCACTGTTGCCAGCTTGATGTTTCTTGATTCTCCTGTGGTTTCAATTGCTCCCACTTCTTTAGGCTAGGGGGACAGCCTCTCTCTGGCCAATCCCCAGGTTAGAGCACATTCTAGAGAGTGGGAATGGAGATCAAGAAATTTAGAGATGCTGGTAAACCTCCACCTAAAAACCAGAATGCATCCAGCTCCACCATCCTGATCTCTCTGAGAACATCAATGCAATGCTAGACAGGTATGAAGGTATGACAGGTTATCTCTCCACTCAACCCACTCTCTGGATTTCTCCACCTCTTCAACAGCAGGCTGCCTGTCCTGGAGATACCTCTGTGCTGAGAGCACTCTCAGGATTGGTGAGTCAGTAGTGTGGACCACCATTTCTTTCTCTCTTTCTCTCTTTTTGTTTTTGGTTATACATGTACAATCACATTAAACCTATTTCCTCATTAGCCATGTAGTGAAAGAAGAATAAAAACAAAAGAGAAAAAACCCTAAAAGTCAAAATAGCATGCTTCAATCTTCATTCAGACTCCATAATTCTTTCTCTGGAGGTGAATAGCATTTTCTTCCATCATGAGTCTTTGAGAATTGTCTTGGATTGTTGTATTGCTGAGAAGAGCTAAATCGATCATAGTTGATCATTGCACAATGTTGCTGTTACTGTGTACAATATTCTCCTGGTTCTACTCATGTCAGTCAGCATCAGTTCATGTAAGACTTTCCAGGTTTTTTTGAAATCCGCCAGCTCATCATTTCTTATAGCACAACAGTATTCCATTACATTCATTTGCCACAACTTTTTCAGCCATTCCCCAATTGAGGGACATCCCCTTGATTTCCAGTTCTTTGCTACCACAAAAAGAGCTGCTATAAATATTTTTGTACATGTGGCTCCTTTTCCCTCTATGACTTCTTTGAGATACAGACCTAGTAGTGGTATTGCTGAATAAAAGGGCATACCAAGTTTGGTTGCCCTTTGGGCATAGTTCCAAATTGCTCTCCAGAATGACTGGATCAGTTCACAACTCCACCAACAATGCATTAGTGTTCCAGTTTTCTCACATCTTCTTCAACATTTATCATTTCCCTTTTCTGTCATATTAGCTAATCTGATAGGTGTGAGGTGATACCTCAGAGTTGTTTTAATTTGCATTTCTCTAATCATCTGAAAACTGCCTATTCATATCCTTTGACCATTTATCTCTTAGGGAATGGCATGTATTCTTATAAATTTGACTCAGTTCTCTATATATTTGAGAAATGAGACCTTTATCAGAAACACTGGCTGTAAAAATTGTTTTCCATCTTTCTGCTTTCCACCTAATTTTTGTTGTATTGGTTTTGTTTGTGCAAAACCTTTTTAATTTAATGTAATCAAAACTGTCCATTTTGCATTTCATAAAGATCGCTTGTTTGGTCATAAATTCTTCCATCTCCATAGATATATTCCTTGCTTTCTTAATTTGCTTATGGTATCACTCATGTCTAAATCATGTGCCCATTTTGACCTTACCTTTTGTAAGGTTAATGGAATATAAGATCTTCCCCCACCCATTAATAGGCCTCACATAGAGGCCTGGCTCAGAGCCAATTAGGCTCTTGGCCACAGGGATTACCATACTTTTCCAATTAAGTGCTGATTTCCAAGCTTCTGGCACTAAGCCAATCAAGTACTGAGACTTTTGATTGGAAACAGTATAAATTGTATTGCTTTAAGGGAAAGGTGTGGGCAGAGAGAGAAGCAGGCTGAGAGAGAATGGCCAAGGGAGGAACTTGCTTCAGGGAACTTGCTTGCAATGTTGGCACTCCCTGGATTGGTGATGAGTACCTTACAAAATCTTGCATTCTGGTATCCTAATAATCCAAGTAAATATTTTGGTTTTGTCTTGGAGGAGAAGAGTTTATTATATTTTATGAACAAATCCTGGGAATATGTATGCATATTCATAGCAGCTGCTATGAGTATTGAATTGGTGATACACCTTTGTTGGTCTATGCCTAGTTTCTGGATACTGTTTTCCACTTTGCCCAGTAGTTTTTGTCAAATAGTGAGTTCTTATCCAAGAAGCTGGACTCTTTGGGTTTATCAAACAGTAGATTGCTACAGTCACTGACTACTCTTTCTTGTGTACCTAACCTATTTCATTGATTCACCATTTTATTTCTTAGCCAGTACCAAATAGTTTTGATGATTGCTACTTTATAATATAGTTTTAAATCTGGTACAGCTATGCCACCTTCCTTTGCATTTTTTTCATTAATTCCTTTGATATTCTAGACCTATTGTTGTTCTAGATGAATTTTATCATTTTTTCTAGCTCTACAAAATAATTTTTTGGCAGTTTGATTGGTATGGCATTGCATAAGTAAATTAATTTAGGTAGAATTATCATTTTTGTTACATTAGCTTAGCCTACCCATGAAAAACTGATATTTTTCTAATTGTTTAGCAGACTTTATTTGTGTGAAAAGTGTTTTGTAATTGTGTTCATATAGTTACTGGATTTGTCTTGGCAAATAGACTCCCAAATATTTTATATTGTCTACATTTATTTTAAATGGAATTTTTCTTTTTATCCTTTGCTATTGGGCTTTATTGGTAATATATAGACATGCTGATGGTTTATGTGGGTATGTTTTATATCCTGCGACTTTGCTAAAGTTCTTAATTATTTCAAGTAGTTTTTTAGTTGATTGTCTAGGATTCTCTAAGTGTACCATCATATCATTTGCAAAGAGCGACAGTTTTGTTTCCTCACTGCCTATTCTAATTCTTTCAATTTCTTTTTCTTCTCTTAATGTTAATATACTGAGAATTTTCCTAATATTGAACCTGCTCTGCATTCCCGGTTAAAAAAAATCCTACCTGGTTTTGGTGTATTATCCTGGTGATCAATTGCTGTAATCTCTTTGCTAATATTTTGTTTAAAATTTTGCAACAATATTCATTAGGGAAATTGGTCTATAATTTTCTTTCTCTCTTTTGGCTCTTCCTGGTTTAGGTATCAACAGCATATTTGTGTCATAAGAAGAATTTAGTAGGACTCCTTCTTTGTCTTTTTTCCCAAATAGTTTATATAGTATTGAAATTGGTTTTTCTTTAAATGTTTGGTAGAATTCACTTGTAAATCCACCTGGCTTTGGATATTCTTTCTTTTTTGTTGTTTTTTTTTTTTTAATTCAGTTTTCAGCATTGATTTTCACAAGAGTTTGACTTACAAATTTTCTCCCCATTTCTACCTTTCCTGCCACTCCAAGATGGTGTATATTCTGGTTGCCTTGTTCCCCAGTCAGCCCTCCCTTCTGTCACCCCACTCCCCTCCCATCCCCTTTTCCCTTCCTGTCTTGTAGGGCAAGATAAATTTCTATGCCCCATTGCCTGTGTATCTTATTTTCTAGTTGCATGCAAAGATTTTTTTGTTTTTGTTTTTGAACATCTGTTTTTAAAACTTTGAGTTCCAAATTCTCTCCCCTCTTCCCTTCCCACCCACCCTCCCTAAGAAATCAAGCAATTCAACATAGGCCACATGTGTATCATTATGTATAACCCTTCCACAATACTCATGTTGTGAAAGACTAACTATATTTTGCTCCTTCCTAACCTATCCCCCTTTATTGAATTTTCTCCCTTGACCCTGTCCCCTTTCCAAAGTGTTTGTTTTTGATTACCTCCACCTGCCCTCCCTTCTATCATCCCCCCTTTTTTATATCTTCTTCCTCCTTTTTTCCTGTGGGGTAAGATACCCAAATGAGTATGTATGGTATTCCCTCCTCAGGTCAAATTTGTTGAGAGCAAGATTCACTCATTCCTCTTCACCTGCCTTCTCTTCCCCTCCTACAGAACTGCTTTTTCTTGCCACTTTTATGCAAGATAATTTACCCCATTCTATCTCTCCCTATCTCCCTCTCTCAGTATATTCCTCTCTCATCCCTTAATTTGATTTTATTTCTTTTAGATATCTTCTCTTCATCTTCAACTCACCCTGTGCCCGCTCTCTCTCTCTCTTTCTATATATATATATATATATATATATATATATATATATATATACACATACACACATACATATATACATATATACATGCTCACATATACATATGTGTATATATACATATATATATATATATATACATATATATGCATATTCCCTTCAGCTACCCTAATACTGAGGTCTCATGAATCATATACACCATCTTTCCATGTAAGAATGTAAACAAAACAGTTCAACTTTAGTAAGTCCCTTGCAATTTCTATTCCTTGTTCTTTTTCTTGATTACCTTTTCATGCTTCTCTTGATTCTTGTGTTTGAAAGTCAAATTTTCTATTCAGTTCTGGTCTTTTCACTGAGAAAGCTTGAAAGTCCTCTATTTTATTAAAAATCCATATTTTGCCTTGGAGCATGATACTCAGTTTTGCTGGGTTGGATATTCTTTCTTAGGGAGTTCCTTGATTGCAGCTTGTTCAATGTCTTTTTCTTAAATGGAGTTATTTAAGTATTTTATTTCCTCTTCTGTTAATCTGGACAATTTATATTTTTGTAAATATTCATCCATTTCACATAGATTCAGATTTATTGGCATTTGGTCAAGTAAACTCACTCCTAATTATTGCTTTTATTTTCTCTTCATTGGTGGTGAATTAACCCTTTTCATTTTTTGATACTGGTAATTTGGTTTTTGTCTTTCTTCGTTTCAATCAAATTAGTCAAAAGTTTATTTTTTGTTTTTTCTCATAAAAGGTGTTCTTAGTTTTATTTATTAGTTCAATAATTTTCTTGCTTTTGATTTTATTAACTTCTCCTTTGATTGGCAGAATTTCTAAATTGTATTTAATTGGGGATATTTAATTTGTTCTTTTTCCAGTTTTTTTAGTTGCATGCCCAATCATTGATCTCTCCTTTTTTCCATTTTATTCATGAAAGCATTTAGAGACAAAATTTTCCCCTAAGAACTTCTTATGCTGCATCCCATAAGTTTTGGTATGTTGTCTCATTATTATTATTATATGAAACTATTGATTGTTTCTATGATTTGTTGTTTGACCCACTCATTCTTTAGGATTAGATTATTTAGTTTCCAATTAATTTTTATTCTATCTTTCCATGGTTCTTTATTACAAATAACTTTTATTGCACTATGATGTGAAAAGGATGCATTTAATATTTCTGCCTTTCTGCATTTAATTGTGAGTTTTTTATGCCCTAGTGCATGGTCAACTTTGTGTAGATGCCATATACTGCTGTGAAAAATGGATATTCCTTTCTATTCCCATTCAATTCTCTCCAGAGGTCTATCATATCTAAATTTTCTAAAATTCTATTCACCTCCTTAATTTCTTTCTTGTTTATTTTTTGGTTAGATTTATCTAGTACTGAGAGGGGGAGGTGAGGTCCTCCACTAGAATAGTTTTGCTGTCTATTTCTTACTGTAACTCACTTAACTTCTCTAAGAATTTGAATGCTTTACCACTTGGTGCACATACATTTAATTTTGATATTTACTGTCTATGGTAACTTTTAGGAAGATGTGGTTTCCTTCCTTATCTCTTTAAATTATGTCTATTTTTGCTTTTGCTTTGTCTGAGATCAGGATTTCTACCTCTGCTTTACTTTCTTTTCTTTTCTTTTCTTTTTTTTTACTTTACCTGGAGCATAATATATTCTACTGCAGCCTTTTACCTTTGCTCTGGGTGTATCTCTCTGCCTCAAACATGTTTCTTGTAAACAACATATTGTAGAATTCTGGTTTTTAATCCACTCTGCTATCCACTTCTGTTTTATGGTAGAATTCATCCCACTCACATTCACAATTATGATTAGTGATTGTATATTTCCCTCCATCCTATTCCCCCCATGTTTATTCTTTTATCTCTCCTTTCACTCTGTCCCTCCTCACCAGTATTTTGCTTCTGACCACCTCCTCCATCAGTCTACCCTCTCTTTTATCAGCTCCACGTTCTTTTTCTTTTCCCTTTTCCCCTCCTACTTCTACCCTCCTTTCTGCCCTCCCTTTTACCAACCCCTTCTCTCTCTTTTCCCCCTTTTCCCTCCTACTTCCCTATAGGATAAGATAAATTTCTATACCCAACAGAGTGCATATGTTATTCCCTCTTTGAACCAAATATGATGAGTAAGGTTCAAACAACAATGCTCATCCCCTCCCTTCTTTCCTTCTACTTTAATAGATCTTTTGCACCTCTTCATGTGATGCAACCTACCCTATTCTGCCTCCCTCTTTCCTCTTCTCCTAGTACAATCCTTTTTTTAACCCCTTATTTTTTTAATATAACATCAAAGTCAACCTATACCCATACCCTGTCTCTTTCTAACTGCCCTAATAGAGATAAAGTTCTCAAGAGTTACAAGTATCATCTTCTTGTATAGGGATGTAAACAGTTTAATGTTATTGAATAACTTCTTTTTTTCTTTCCTGTTTACCTTTTTATGCTTCTCTTGAGCTTTGTATTTGAAGACTGAATTTTCTGTTCAGCTCTGGTCTTTTCATCAGGAAAGTTTGAATGTTCTCTATTTCATTAAATATTCATCTTTTTCCCCTGAAAGATTATGCCCAATTTTGCTGGATAGTTGATTTTTGGTTATAATCAAAGCTCCTTTGCCTCCCAGAATATCATATTCCGTGTGATCTGATCCTTTAATGTAGACACTGCTAAGTCCTGTGTAATCCTGATTGTGACTCCTTGATATTCGAATTGTTTCTTTCTCACTGCTTGCATTATTTTCTCTTTGACCTGATAATTCTGGAATTTGGCTTCAATATTCCTGGGAGTTTTCATTTTGGGATCTCTTTCAGGAGATCATAGGTAGATTATTTCAATTACTATTCTACCGTCTAGTTTTAGGATATCAGGGCAATTTTCCTTGATAATTTCTTGAAAGTTGCTTTCCAGGGTCTTTTTTATCATGGCTTTCAGGTAGTCCAATAATTCTTAAATCATATCTCCTGGATCTATTTTTCAGATCAGTGGTTTTTCCAATGAAGTATTTTACATTTTCTTCTATTTTTTATTTGTTTGATTTTGTTTGACTGATTTTTGATGTCTCATAGAGTCATTAACTTCCACTTGCCCAATTCTAATTTTTATTTTCTTCAGTTAGCTTTTGTACCTCCTTTTCCATTTGGCAAATTCTACTTTTTAAGAAGTTGTTTTCTTCAGTGGATTTTTCCCCATTTGGACAATTTCATTTTTTAAGGAATTTTTTTCTTCAGTCAATTTTTGTCCTTTTTCTAAGCTGTTGACTCTGTCTTGCATAACTCATTTCTTTTCTCAATTTATCTTTTGCCTCTCTTATTTGATTTTTAAAATTCTTTTTGAGCTCTTCCAAGGAGGCTTTTTGGGTTTGAAACCAACTCATCTTTCCCTTTGAGGCTTTTCATGTAAGCATTTTGACATTGTTGTCCTCTTCTGAGTTTGTGTTTTGATCTTCCCTGTCTCTATAGTAGCTTTTTAGGGTTCTTTTCTATTGTTGTTGTTATTGGTGGGGTTTTGGGCTCATTTTTTAGCCTATTTTGTGACTTTTAAAGTTGAAGTCTGCTCCTGGGGCACAGAGGGCCTTTCCCAAGTTTCTTGTGCTGGGGGTCAGCGGCCTAGTCATTGGCTTTCTGTGCTGGGCTCTGAGGCTTTGGCAGCTTGCTCACTTCCCTCGGTTGGCCCAGCATACTCGTGCTTGTTGTGCTGGGGCTCTCAGTTTGCCTTCTGTGCTTGTGCTGGAGGTCTCACAGCTGGCCTGCTGAATCATGACCTAGAGACCTTGGTTGATGATTTGTGTGAAGAGCCTCCAACTGGCTTGCCCTGCATTCTTCCTTTACCCAAAGGAGACAGACCTTTCCTGAGGTCCTTCTACTTAAGCTGGAAAATTGTTTCACTCTGTCTTTTTGTAGGTTCTGTCACTTTGGAATCCATTTTGAGGCTTGATTTAACATTGTTTCTGAGGGAAACTGGGGAGAACTCAGGTAACTTCCTTGCTTTTCTCCACTATCTTGCCTCCTAGACCACCATTTCATGAGGGACCTTGCTCAAGCTTCACTCCTGGCTTGTCCACTTCCTCAACATCAGCCTCCTCTCCCACCACCCTTTATATGTTGTCTTTCTCCCTTAGTATGTTGGGGTGGCATTCAAAGTTTTATTTTCCAAGTAAGAAACCAGTAACTTCATCATCACTGTACCACAATGCTCGCCTTCAGAACACACACCTACTAGAGATCATCAAAAGCTAGAAGAAGCCAAAAAAGGGAGAAGAGTGTGAGAACAAAAGAAGAGATTCTAAAAGTCAGTCAGTCAATAAACATTTACTATGCACCTTCTAGGAGCAAGGTGCTGTGCCAAGTGCTAGGGGTCTTTCATATCTGAACAGAGAATATAGAGGGATGAAGTAGGGAAAATAAGAGAAAATGATCATTGTTTTGCCAGAGTCACCAGCTGCAGTTGGCTTCATCCTTAGCATCTGTAGCATAATAAGTTTCTCTAAGATTTGCAAAAAGCTTTATCCATTATCTCATATGATCTTCACAACAAAACTGTGAGAAAAAGGTTGTCATTATTTTCTTATAGATGAGAAAACTGAGGCCGATAGCAGTTAAATTACTTGCCCAAGGGTCACATCATTAATAAATTAAAGGAGTCACTTGTTAGGAGCAGGTTTCTGCTCCTCTTTCTAGAAGACACTCTGGCTGTTGGCTCTGACCTCTGCCCAGCCTCAAACTCAATAACCTCTTATCTCTCCTGGTCCTGACTCTTTCTGCTCTAGTGAGGCAGCGAGGTGATATAATGGGTACAGTACTGGACTTGGGGTCTGGAAGATCTGAGTTCAAATCCTGCGTCAGGCACATACTAGATGAGTGACCCTGGGCTCAGCCTTAGTTCCTTCATCTGTAAAACAGGGAGATTATAATAACACCTTATTCATGGAGTTGTTGGCAGGATTAAATGAGGAGACACAAGTGTTGTGTAAACCTTAAAATTCTCTATATATCCTTGCTGTTGTTATTACCATCTGCCATGACTACAAATGTTTCCTGACTCATTCAGGTGGTCTGCTCCAATCAGGGGCCATACAGTTCTTTCCCTCACATTTCCTGTCCTAGCCTCTTTCTTCAGGGTCTGATTATAATTCCTGGGTTTGGTTCTCACTTTACCTGATCAAGTGCTCTCCTAAGTTCTTGTGAGAGGAAGAAAAAAAAGGGGCAGAGCCAAGATGGCAGCTGGAAAGCAGGGACTAGTGTGAGCTCCCCGCCAAGTCCCTCCAAAAACCTATAAAAAATGGCTCTGAACCAATTCTAGAACTGCAGAACCCCCAAAATAGCAGAGGGAAGCAGGGCTCCAGCCCAGGACAGCCTGGATGGTCTCTGGGTGAGGTCTATCCTGCACGGAGCTGGGAGCGGAGCAGAGCAGAGCCCAGTGTGGGCGGCACGTACCCACCAGACCAGGAACCGGGCAGAGCCTGTCCTAGCGCCCTGAATCAGTGAGCTGCAGCCAGACTTCTCAACCCACAAACACCAAAGACAACAGAGAAGGTTAGTGGGAAAAGCTGCTGGGGACAGAGTGAAAAAAGGAGTTTGTGGTTTGGCTACCACCCCTGGGGCAGTGGAGGTGGGGCAGCTACAGAACTACAGCTGCAGTTACTTCTGGCCCCAGGCCCACCTGGTGGGAGGAATTAAGTGGCAGATCAGAGCAGGAGTGAACAGCCTGCTAAAGATCTAAGTCCAGTCTGGGTTGGGGGTTCTTGGGGAAGGAGGAGTGCTGGTATGGCAGAGCTGGCACATCCCCCCCCAAGCTTGGAACATAGTTCTCTTAACTCTACAAGCAGTCATACCCCACTGAAAAACTCAGTTGGCTGGGAATATGGCCAGGCAGTGAAAACACACCCAGATTCAGTCTCAGACTTTGGAATCTTTCTTTGGTGACAAAGAAGACCAAAACATACAGCCAGAAGAAGTCAACAAAGTCAAAGAGCCTGCAACAAAAGCCTCCCAAGAAAAACATGAACTTGTCTCAGGCCATGGAAGAGCTCAAAAAGGATTTGGAAAAGCAAGTTAGAGAAGTAGAGGAAAAATTGGGAAGAGAAATGAGAAGGATGTGAGAAAGCCATGAAAAACAAGTCAATGACTTGCTAAAGGAGACCCAAAAAAATACTGAAAAATATACTGAAGAAAACAACACCTTAAAAATAGACTAACTCAAATGGCAAAAAAGCTCCAAAAAGCCAATGAGGAGAAGAATGCCTTGAAAGGCAGAATTAGCCAAACGGAAAAGGAGGTTCAAAAGACCACTGAAGAAAACATTACCTTAAAAAAATTAGATTGGAGCAAGAGAGGAAGAAAAAAGAACAACACTGAGTCACACCACTGAGGCTAGACTTTCTTCTTTCCCCAACTATTTTTCCTATCAGAAAGTAGTACCTTTTTAGTTTTCCACTCTCATCAGGTATTTGGCTTCTTTAGCTCGATCTAGGGGTCACTAATTGGACATATCATTTATTATTTCTCTGCCTGTTGCTTCCAGGATTGACTTGAGATGGTGGCTTAGAGTAATAAGAAATATTTCTTTGCCAAACATTCTTTAAGAGTCCATGTCTTTTATACGGACCAGGGCATTTTGAACAAAAACATGTTTTATATTATTTTTAAAGTTTTATTGCTATATCAGTTGTTTCTAGATATACTCATCCTCACACTCCTCAGTGAGCCTTCTCTTGTAACAAAGAAGAAACAGTCAAGGAAAAGTGACAGTGCCCCCCCCCCATCTAGCAAATTGTGCAATACCTCAGATCTATAGATTCTCACCTTTCCAATATAAAGAGAGATGTTTGTGTCTTCATCTTTTCTCCATAATTTTGGCTTTTTCTTGTTCTTTTTTTTAAACATTATTAGATACAGATATGCCATGTCTATATCTATAGATTATATGTGCATACATATTAAGGATCAAGGCTTTTTATTAAGAAGCAAATTTCCTTTCTCATAACTCCCTAGATTGAGCTCGTGTTATCTTGAAATCTCACAAAAGATGATGAAGAATTTCTCATTGTATCTTCAGAAAACTGCTGGGCTAGGCAGCAGTGGGTAAACATGTTCAGATAACATCTCCTTTCCCATCCTCCAGCCCTTACCGACAACGAGCTGCTTTTCAATTTAAACCAAGTATTCTTCTACCCCTCCCCCACCTCTAGATAGTATCAAATTTCCAGTCTTTCTAAAAAGACTCAGAAGAGAGTGAACGAGTTGATGTTTGCGCAGAAGATGAATGTTGTGGTCAGCTGTGCTCCTTGGGGGCATTTCTGCATGATACAGTTGGCACCAGCTACTCCCCTGAGGCTGGGAACTTGTCTGCACATGCTTGTCCCCTCTGTATTATGCGGGGTGCAGCAGTGTCTTCAGACACTTCTCTTGTTTTAAAGTCCAGACTCCTCTGGTTTACGAACCTTTCACAGTGCTAACCCAGAAGTCTCTCTTTTAGGAAACTTTAAAGTAAAAATCTATATAGACATACCTTGGAGAGACAGAAAGAAGTCTGGCTTTAATATATTTTGCCACCTCAAATTCAAACCACCAACCAAAAGAAGAGATATACAGGAGCTGGAAGGCACCTTAGAGCCCATCTAGCCTCACCCTTTCATTTTACACATGAAAAAACTGAGGCCCAAAGAATTCTGGTGCTTGGTGTGCCTAAGGTCACATAGTTAGTGAGCATCAGAGGTATGATTTGAACACAGCTCATAGGGCTATAGCTGCAGAACTGAGAAGGACCTCCCAGGCCAGCTATCCCCACTCTCATTGATGAAAAACCGGAAGCCCATGGCTAAATGACTTGCTCAAGCTAAGTTTCCCAGCTAATAAGTGTCAGAGGTAAGATCTGAACAAGTTCTCTGACTAGAACCCATGCTCTTCCACTATAGATCTTAAGGTCTATAAATGTTAAGAAGAGTTTTGATTTTTATGAGTCTTATGAAGGCTTTTTCTCACAAGAAAAGACTAACTCTGTTATTTACTTCTTGTATACCTTAGCAAAGTCACCTCTAACCTCTGGGTCATAAAGTCCTCTTCTACCAAATGAGAATCTTGGACTAGATGTTCACTAAGGTCGTTTATAGTTCTAAATTCTATGATCTACAATCCTGGGATCCAACTTTGCTCCCATTCTACAAGAAAGGTGTACACATAGCGTCATCCCTGTTTTACAAATTAGTAAATTGAGGTAGCAGGGAACGGGAATTGGCTCACTCAAAGGATGATAGATTTAGAGCTGAATGGGACCTTGGAAGCTATCAAGTTCAACATCTTCATTTTACAGGTATGGAAACTGAGGTTCAGACTCAGAGCCCAAAGCCACACAAGAAATCAGGAGCAGAGCCAGTGTTTAAACCCAGGTTTTCTGGCTCCAGATTTTACCCTTTTTTATACCAACATCCATCTGTTCAGTACTACTGATTAATGTGCATCTTTCCCAGTGGAAAAAATGGACCTGGCTCTCCCTCCCAACAGGATGTATTTCTAATGCAAGGCAACTGAAACACAACCACTAGCCTGAGCCTCTGGGCATCAGTCATACTGCATGACCTTGGAATTTTACCTCCTAACCTTCAGAAGAAGCAAAATAAAGGAGGCTCTGATACTCTGTTATCTCTGTATATGGACACAGGATGAACTTGGTGCCCTTACAGTGGGGGAGAGCCAGACTCACTGAAAACTGAAAAGACAACCAAGGGAGCTGAGACTCCTTAGGGACATCTGGGGCAGGTGGATCATTTGAGAGGAAGGCCAGGTCCCAGGATTTTAGATCATAGAATTTAAAACTGATAAGGACCTTCATGATCTTCTAGTCCAAAGCCCTCATTTTACAGATGAGGAAATTAAGACCCAGAGACTACAAGTGACTTACCTACTAGGGTCATATAGGTAGAAAGAAAGACACGGAGCTGAGATTTGAATGCGGAATCTCAGACTTTAAATCCAGTGAGCTAGTGAGGCCACAGAATGGGCTATTCTAAACCCAAATGCAATGCCTAACCATTGTTCAGAAGGTACAGGGAATTTCTATGTTGATTTCAGAAACAAGAGCCAATTGTAATTATAATATAAGATAAAATAAATATATCTTATTAATATTAATCAATCGATATGTTAATAATATTGCTATAATATAAATAATATAACATTATAATATGAATTATAAAAGTATTTTAATAATGTTTTACCTTTCTATAATGTGTAATGTCCCCCTCCTCTAGGGACACTGTCTTGGAAACCTGGCGGGGGAAATGAAGGCAGTATCTAGAGTTCACCCAAGTTTCTGACCTTGGGGGGAACTTTTTTCTGCTGAAAAACCATGCTGAGAGGAGGCTGTAGCCAGAATGGACTTTGTTTTCTTTGAATGACTCAACTTGCCTCGTTGAGCTTCCCTGGACACTGGGGCTTGCTCTTCCGGGGCAGGACCAGAGCTTCCTGTGTGATGAGTCTTGGCGCTGGCTGAGGGGAGGTGTGTTAACTTTGTCTATGCTAGGGGGAAGGGCCAAGTCAAGAACCAATCGGCCCTGGTCGTTCAGGCGGCGCTTGATGATGTCAAAAACTCTATAAGAGGGGAGAGGAAGGCTTGAAGATCCTCCTTTCCTTTTCCGGTTGGAGCCAGAGACACCTACAGCCGAAGCTGAGCTGCCGGTAGCAGAGCTGACTAGAGGCTAGTGGGTAATCTTCTTACCGTAGAGGGGAAGCATGTATACGATTTTGCCTTATACCATCTCGCTTCTCTGTGGCCTCCTGGTTACTCTTATAAGGCGGACTTATTGGGCCTGGAAGCTTTTGATGAAAATATCAAAATGGGGACGCTGGTTTGTGGGCTTGTTATTGTGGAGTGGAAATACATGCTTTAGTTCTCCTGCCTTCTGCCTAGAGAATTCCTTATATCCTGCGGTTCCGGACCTTTTAGGCACATATGAGATTCTCTTTGAAATCATAAATTCTGCCTTCCTAATATAGAGGCAGAGAAGCTATATTGAGAGATGGATGATAGAAGGATAACAATGAGCAGTGTTTGTCCCTATCTGATCACTTCTTCTCTATTGTCCCTCTTAGGAGGTGGGAGGGAAGAGATTCAACCTCTGAAATATATTATAATCTGTTATGATCTGTATTTAATGCTTGGTCCTTATGCTATTTGAAATTGATATTAAAATAGAAGATCATTTATATGAATGACTTTAGTTCAAGTCAAAAAGTGAATAATTTGAGATTAAGAGAGGGTAAGCTTTTTTCAGCTTAGGCTGAAGAGAGGCAAGCTGACCAGAAAGAAAATTTCTGCTTTTTTTTTTTTTTTGGTAATCTCAGAGTCTCATCAGTCCCTAGATTGCTATTTAAACCTGGAAAAAGACTTGCAGAGGATTGATCCTATAGCAGTGAAGGGTTAGAGTTGATGTTGGTCCAGTTAATCAAAAACCCTGTACACAATGCACAGCCAAACTCCTACCAGGTTACAACTGCTTTAATTAGGAGAAAATCTCACATTTTCTTTTTTTTTCAGTCTTCTCTTTTTACCATTTCTTGTTTTCTCCTGGAGTCACTAATTTCTATTTTGTCAATTCTAATTTTCAGGGAGGTTGTTTACCCCCACCCCCCACCCTTGGGTAAGGTTCTATACTTCTTATTCCAAGCTACTAATTCTCTTCCCAAATTTTTTCTCCATAGCTTTTATTTCTTTTCCCTTTTTCCTCTAGTGCTCTCATTTGGTTTTTAAAATGATTTTTAGTTTTTTTAAATAAAAATTTCTCAAGCTTCATCTCTTTCAGGAATTCTGATTGGGCTTGTACCTTAGATGCATTTTTCTTTGAGGGTTTGTAGATATTTTGGAATCATAGTCTTTGGACTATGCCTTGGACATCCCTGTCACCATAATAGCACTTTAGGGTGGGATTCTCTTTATGTTTGCTTATTATTCCAGAGCACTTGCTGATTTCAGACTTTGTTACGGCTGGGCTTTATGAATTCATGGGAAAATGCCTTAGTTGATTTCTTTTTCCTCCAGGATTCTTCTGCCATTTCCTTGGGATAGTGAATGTTGTGTAATTCCAAGATCTCAGGGACAGCTCAGACTGGGTACCTACAGGCTATCAGAGCTCCCCAAGTAGTATGATTCAGAACAAAGTCTAATCACTGAATTCTATAGTTTTCTGACCTGGGTTTAGCTCTACATAACATTCTTTGCATCTAGTCTCTGGCAGCAAGTTCCAGTAGACTATTGTTGGACTCAGCTACTATCAGACAGCTGGGAAGCTCTGCTGCTTTCAAATGCCAGAATTGTAGGGTCCTTTTTGTTTTGGGATTCCTGTCCTGGTAATTCCACTGCAGGCTTCAGACTGGGCTGGAGGCTGCAGCTGAGACCCTCTCTACTCCTGGGGGTCAGAGCCACATGGGTCCCATTTGCTTTGGAGCTTGCTCTCACGGGGTACACAGTCTAGAGCCCAGCACCATTTCTCATGCTGGAACATCACCCTTGGATGCAAGTCCCTTCCTCAGTCCACCCTGGATCTGGGACCTGGAACTGGGCAGTGAGTGACAGAGTCACCAGTTGGCAGCCTTGGTCCTATCTCAGTCCTCATGCAGGATGGTCCTGACCAGACCCTATTCCCACTGTCCGTAGGCATCTCTGTCTGTTTCCTTATGTCCACCTAGGGTGGAAAAATAACCTGCTGTGATTTTTTTCTTAGATTTCCCAATCATGTTTGATAGAATGTATTTTCTAGACTTCTGTGAAAGAGGTATGGGGGAGAACTCTGCTGTTCTTCCTGCTACTCTGCCATCTTGGTTTCCATTGGTAAAAGTGCTTCAGGCAAAGTACTTTCATAGCCTTTCTTGCCCTCTTTTCTTGTTTAGTTCCTAACCATTCTTCAAACTCAACTCAACTGGTACCCTTCCATTAAGCCCTCTAGATCTTATCATCAGTAGCAACCTCTTTCCTTCAGACTCCACATTCACTTTGTCTGCATCTCCCTTATACAGTTGTCAAATATAGTCACGCGCAATATTTATTTGTGTGGATGTACTGACCCCTTAGTAGTGTAATATATTTGCTCTTGCCCTTCCCCAAGGGCTAGGCAACCTACATCTCCCCTTCAAAATTCACAAGTACCTTGAGGTTTGGGGAGATTATTTTCTTTGCCATTTGCTTGAGCCCCACCATCTGTCTTCTTTCCTATTTGTTAGGGCACAATGATTACTAACCCATTTCCATTTAATCACTTAATGTTGATTGGCTTTCACAAAGGGATATTGATTTTTCAAGACAGAGCTGCCAATGGGGGGAAGCTTTTCTCAACCATATGGTAGGTAAATCAGAACCAGCTACAGAATGATCACACATACACTTCTTTCATCCTCATAATTCTTAGAGAAGCAGCTTCTTATCATCTTCCACATGAAGATGCCATCGAAGCAAGCTGATGTGGTCTGCACATGCCCTAGATCGTCATAACAGTTGGTGATGAGATCCATGAGAGAAACATCTTGGAGCATCGGCATCAATGTCAGGACTGAGAAAGGCCTGGATGGAGATGGGAGTGCACATTCCCGGGGAAGACAGAGTTGAGTGGCTTAGCTCTTTCCGGCCATTGTTCCTGGTGGTCCTATTTGGAACACAGGGCAGGAGCAGACAGCTCATGGCTGGGATGAAGAGGAAGAGGCACAGCACCAGGGAGTTACTCTGTGAGGTAAGCACAGCAGGGACCATGGGGATGGATGAGGAACTGTGATCTCATCTGTGTAGGGAGCTCTAAGTGAAGATAAGCATTTGCTCTGCAACTTTTCATCTTAGAGGATTGTCTGGGGAATTAAAAATTTCCATGATCTGCCTGGGGTCACACAGCCGATATGTGTCAGGTCTGGGATCTGAACCCACTTCTTCCTGATTCTGAGGCCAGCTCTCTATCTACTACACCAAACAGTCTCTCATTATTCCCATTTTTCAGATGATGAGACTGAGGTTCAGGGTGGTGAAATGATTTGCTCTTGGTCCTATAGATTAGAAATGCCAGGGGCAGGATTCAAACCCATTTCTCCTGACTCCAAGTCCAGGACTCTTTCCACTATTTGATATTAATACTTGTTGATTTCCCATTGATTTTTATATTTAATCAACCAGAAAATAAAATTTATTAAGTGCCTCCCATAGGCCAGGCACATAATAAAAAGACTAGATGAAATACAGTCCTTGCCCATGAGGACCTTGCATTCTGCTGGGGGAACTGTGTGAAAAAGTCAAGCTGATTTAAGTCATTAAGCATTTATTAAGTGCTAGTATGTGCCAACCGCTGTGTTAAGCACTGAGTATACAAAGAGAGGCCAAAACAATCCCAAAGAGCTTACAGTTTTAGAGCAGAGGCAATATACATGCAACTA
Organism: Trichosurus vulpecula; assembly: GCF_011100635.1. NCBI lineage: Eukaryota > Metazoa > Chordata > Mammalia > Diprotodontia > Phalangeridae > Trichosurus > Trichosurus vulpecula. The sequence continues at coordinate 358,744,882 of NC_050575.1, forward strand.
TGTACAAATCAATTGAAAGGAATTTCAGAAAGAAGGTATTAACATTAAAAGAATCAGGAAAGGATTCTTGCAGAAGAAACTGGGTTTTTTTTGATGAGACTTAAAGGAAGCCAAGAGGGGGAGACAAGAGAAAGAAAATTCGAGGATTTTCCTGGCCAGCAAGGTCAATATGAATCACCAGTGCTACATAGATCAAAATTCATATGACCTTGGGCTACACTGAAAGGCAGAGTCCAGAATGAAGTAGATGCTAGTCCTGGTGTACTTTACCTTGCTTAGACAACTGGACTATTATGTTCAGTTTGGAGCATGAGGGTTTAGGAAAGGTATTGACAAACAGGAATTTATTCAGAAGCCCATCTGTCACTTAAAGGAACCTGCTATGTTTAGTCTGGAGAAAATTAATAATAATAAAAATAATAATCACTAACATTTATATAATGCCCACTGTGTGCCAAGAATTGTGTAATATTTATGAATAGCATTTCATTTGATCCTTATGACAACTGTGGGAGGTAGGTGCTATTATGCTTATTTTACATATCAGGAAACTGAGTCAGTCAGAAGTTAAGTGACATATAGGGTCATACGGCTACTAAATATCTAAGGTTAAATTTGGACTCAGGTGTTCCAGGGTCCTGGTATGCTATCTACTGCACCACCGAGCTGCCCCAAGCAGCTAGTAGCTAGAAAAGGCTTTAGAGGGGAAAGCCTAGCTGTCTTCAAGTACTGTAAGAGTGGTTGTTTGTTCTTTGTTCTTGAAGAGGACTGTGACATCAGGAAGGTTATGCTATGACTTGCAAGTGAATTGGATTTAAGTGAGGCAAGGCTGTGCAATGGCACCAGCCTCACTCTCTCCTCCAGAGCCATCTGGATTCAATGACAAGACATAGATCAGGAGGACTGGAAATGGCCCTGGGTACAGTAGGAGATCTTGGCCTTTTTTTGTTTATTTTATTTTTTATTTTTGCAGGGGCGAAGGCAGGGTTAAGTGACTTGCCCAAGGTCACACAGCTAGTAAGTGTGTCAAGTGTCTGAGGTCATATTTGAACTCAGGTCCTCCTGACTCCAGGGCCAGTGCTCTAGGTGGCCCAGTGAGATCTTGGCCTTTTTAAGTCTAGGTCTCAGTTTGTCTGAGGAAACACACATTCAGTGATTAGCTAGGTAAAAATGAGGCAAAGAATGGCCTCTTTTGCCTAGTACAAAAAAAAATAAATCTGGGAGGGGAAGACCCTCAGGGTTTCTGGCCAAAACAGAAACAATTGCTATTTACACTCCCTCTGAGCCATCAGAGCCCAAACAATGATCAAGAGAGACTTGTTGCTGGGCAATCAATGAGAGCCAGAGTGATTTGGATTTAAGGCATGGTCCCGAAAAAAGAAATCTGTTATGTAAACTCCAGGATATCTAGCGAGGTTTCAGCAAACAAAAAGTGTATTCCTTTGGGCAGAACACCTGACAGAGGGAGAGGAGAGAAAGGGGGGAAGGAAGAAAGAAAGGGAGGGAGGGAAGGAAGGAAGGAAGGGAGGGAAGGAAGGGAGGGAGGGAGGGAAGGAAGGAAGGAAGGAAGGAAGGAAGGAAGGAAGGAAGGAATGGAGGGAGGGAGGGAAGGAGGGAAGGAAGGAAGGGAGGGAGGGACGGAAGGAGGGGAGGGAGGGAGGAAGGGAAGGAGGGAAGGAAGGAAGGAAGGAAGGAAGGAAGGAAGGGAGGGAGGGAGGGAAGGAGGGAAGGAAGGAAGGGAGGGAGGGAAGGAAGGAAGGAAGGAAGGAAGGAAGGAAGGAAGGGAGGGAAGGAAAGAAGGGAAGGGAAGGAGGGAGGGGAGGGAGGAAGGAAGGGAAGGAGGAAGGAAGGAAGGAAGGAAGGAAGGAAGGGAGGGGAGGGAGGGAAGGAAGGAAGGGGAGGGAGGAAGGGAAGGAGGGAAGGAAGGAAGGGAAGGAAGGAAGGGAGGAAGGGAGGAATAGAAGGGAGGGAGGGAGGGAGGAAGGGAGGGAGGGAGGAAGGAAGGGAGAGAGGAAGGGAGGGAGGGAAGAAAGGAGGGAAAGAAGGAAAAGAGGGAAGGAAGGAGCTGCATTGCCTAACTGGAAATGACCAGTTGGCTTCTCAGTGGGGCAGCTCCTACTACTCATAGACTGTTACTTTTCCTTTGTTCTCAAAGAGGACCGTGACATCATGAAGGTGATCTTAGGTCTTGCAAGAGCTATCTATACGAATGAAGTACCAGATTGGGTCTGTTTGTAACCCAGGTGCATAACTAAGAATAATTGGTTAGAAATTTCAGAAAGTTAGATTTCAGCTCAATGTAAGGGAGAAATTCCTAATAATTCGGTCTGCCTGAAAGTAGAAGGCACTCCCTTAATCAACAGTGACCTGTCTATTCCTGGAGGCATCTGAGTACTTGTCAGAGATGCTTTAAAATGGATTCTCTTCCCTCTAGTATAGGGGCTTTTAACCTTGTTTTAAAAACATATTTCATTGTAATTGTTTCCCTTTGTAATTCTATAAATTTCATCGTATGTACCTACTAGTGTTATTCTAAGAAGGGATCCATAGGCTTTACCAGACTGCTAAAAGGATCCATGACTCGAAAGACAAGGCAAAATCATTGCTAATAGACATTAAACTAGATGCCAACTGAGGTTCCAGGCAAGTCAAAACTTTCATGATGAAGAGGAATTCCTTCCTCTGAATAGAAAGAGGGTAATCAGAATGAAAGGGAAACAACAGATGTAGGAGACGTAGGATGCTTTCTTTTCCTGAGGTTGGCAGAGGCTGGCTATTGTGCCCTACATCTTCCATCTGCTGGAGAGAGTGTGTAATTGCTTCAGTATCAGTAAGAGGGAAAGAGCCATCACACCTACCCTTTGCCTTGAGCTGAAGGTCCTTTAGAAGTCAGTGGGCAGGTAGGTGGGGACATAAGGAAGCAGGATGGGTCCAGTACAGCTGGCCACTGACTCCTGTCTTTCAGACAAGCATTATCTTGGCCCTACATAGACACAGCCACCCTTAAGAGCCCAGGATCAGGAAACAGTAATGATAATGATATCTAATTGCCTTTGTGGATATTTTATTAAGCTGGCCTTTTCAAGTTCATTATCATTAATATTTATGGTTGGGAGATGTTCCTCTGGGGACCCTCTGAGCAGCTCTCCTGCTGCAGAGCTAAAATTTATAGCACGATGATGTGTGTGAAGGTAACTGCATGCACAGGCTGCTAGCTTCTCCTGCTCAATGGCAGATTTGTAAATGGTTTTGTATGAGCATAAGCTATGGGTGTGAGCACATACATCCTTTTATGGCTAATTAACTACACTGTTATTAATCTAAGAGGGAGTATGACTGTCTGGGCTAGAAGGCTTGGGATTAATTCTTGGCAGCAAATCTTCCTCCTCTGCTCATGTTCTGGTCCTGATCAGAGGGAAAGCTTTCAGCTCATTGGAAAGGTCCTTTTCCCTAGAGAAAGCCAACTGAAAGGTCTGGCTATAGCCAGGGCCTCCTCTACACCTGCCAAAACTTTCTGGTTAAATGAAACTTGACTTTCTTGGCAGGGACAGCACAAAGAAAATGGATTTACCACCCAGCTGATCCACTAATGAACTGTAGGGGTGCCCTCCCCTCCCTCATTCCTATCACATCTAAAGGGCCTTCAAAAGGTCATAATAGTCAGCATTTATATAGTGCTTTATGATTTGCAAAGTACTTTGTCATCTATTTAATCATTTGATCCTCACAACAAACTGTCAGGTAGATGTCATGGTTATCGCCATGACATAGAAGAGGAAACTTAGTTTTGTTAAGTGATTTGTCTAGGATCACACTGATAGTGTCTGAGGTGGGATCTGAACTCAGGCATTCGAGGCTCTGAGAAGTTAGTATTAGGAAAAGTCATAGAGAAGCCTAACTTTACCATATAAAATCCAAAAAATATCTGAAAGCATCCTCAGAAAAAAAGACCAATGATAAAGAAATCCCAAAAGTCCACCGTAGTCCAAAAATGGCAAGAAGAATGGTGAAGGAGACTGGTAGAGGGTCAAAATAAGGAAGCCAATGACAACTCAGGGCACATACTGGAAACTGGGCCAGAAGTTAGTGGAGGCAAGAAAGGGTGGGAAAAATTGAGCTACTAGTGTAAATTCCTGTAAATGGCATTGTAGGCTGTTGGTATTCTGATCAAGGGTGTTACAAACTAGCCCAATTCTACTGATCAAGTGCCTAAAGCCACATCCCAGACCTGGACTGTCAGAATAGAAACAGTCTCCATTGCTCACTGCACAGGGAAAGACAAGTCTTGGTCATGCATTCTTCAAGGCACTGACATCCACAGCAGGAGGCAGAAAAAACTCAGGATGTGAGGGGTAGTGCTGAGTAGGTTGTGTAGGAAGCCCAAGACCAGAGAGCTCCAGCATAGGGGCTTTTTAGGGCCATAGGACAGGATGAAACCAATTCCTTATGGGGGATTATAGTATATCCATTGCGTAGAGAGAAAGTGCAAGAACCAGAGGTTGGGTAAGAAGCAGAAAATGACAGCAATGAGACATTATACCAAAACTTTTGGGATTCAGACAAAGTAATCCTTAGTGGAAAATGTAGCTCTCTAAACATTTACATTAACAACAATTTAAAAAAAGGAAAGAAAAGATACATCAGTGAGTTGGGAATGCCCCTTTAAAAACTTAGAAAAGTAACATTTTAAAAATACCTAAACATAAAAATAGAAATTCTAAAAATCAAAGAAGAGATTAAAAAAAAAAACTATTGACATAAAAAAGGTAGTAGCTTTTTTTAGGTTGGGGAGAGGAAGCCTAATAAATTCACAAACCATTAACTGATATAATAAGAAAAGGGAGAAGAAAATGAAATTCCTCATATAAAAAATGAAAAAAGAATTCACAATAAATAAAAAGGAAATTACTAGAAACTATTTTGATCAATTACATGCCAACAATATGGAAGAGAAATGAAACCGATGAATGTTTACAAAATAACAAAATCCACAGATTGTCCACAAGAAAGAGAATTTAGACAATCCAATCTCAAAAAGAGAAATTGATCAAGCAATAACTGCAGTTACGAAGTGGGGGAAAATAAGATCAGATGGATTTATACATGAACTATATCAAATTTCCAAAAAGTAATTACCTCCAATTTGAAATAAATTGGTTTTTTTTATGTTTTTGATGTATTTATTGACATCTTTATTACTGACATAATATTGACATATTTACTGACATATATTGTAATATATTTATATTATATGTAGTCATATATTTATCATTGATATAATATTGACATATTTATTGACATCTTTACTATTGACATAATAAAGATGGCATTCTAACAAACTCCTATGAAACAAATATGATCTTGAAATTTAAATCAGGGAGAATGAAGTCAAAGAACCCTATAGACCAATATAATGAATATCAATTCAAAATTATTGAATAAAATGCTAGCATTCAGGCTATAGCTGCAAGTTAAAAAGATTACACAATTTGACCAAGTTAGATTGATACCAGAAAAGAATGGTTAGCTCAATGTTGGGAAAATTATAAACTTAATATACCTAAGAGAAAAATAATACATATAGGAAGCAATGGGTAGGTTTTAGCCATATTGGATCACAAACTTTACTACAAAGCAGTAATTATAAAAATAATTTGGTGTTAGTTAAAATATAGAAAAGTTATGGAACTGATTAGGTAAACAAAATCCAAAAATAACTGAAGACTATAGCACAGTGTTCAGTAAACCCAAGCACAGAAATTATTGGGGTTAAGACTTCCTGACAAAAACTACTGGATCAATTAGAAAATGGTCAGGAAGAAATTACATTTAGATTAATAGCTGAAACCATATACCATGAAAAGATCTAAGTTGATACATAGCCTAGCTATAAAAAAGGATGACTACTGGGGGAGGGGAGTTGTGGGTGAGGAGAAGTTTGTTGGGATAAAGCTGTCTTCGTGTACATTAAGAAAAATAATTTAAGAAACATAGTACTGTCTTTAAAGAAGAAAAAGAACAAAAAAATCCCAATTCAGAAAAAAGCAATATTAGAAATAGATGAAAAGTATAAATCTTATTCTCATGAATTTAAATGTCAATGGTATTAAACAGTTCAATAAAATGAAAGAGTGTTGGTTTGGATAAGACAACACTCCCCAAAACTATTACTCACAAGAAACATACCTAAAAAGCAAAGACATACACAGAATAAAAATGAGGGGCTAGAATAAAATTTACTGTGTATCAGGTGAATCTAAACAAGCAGGAGTTGCAATCTTGCCTTCAGGCATAAAGAATTCATAATATAAATTGAGATAAATAAAAGAATTGCATTATGCTGAAAGGAACCACAGGAAAAAATATTTAAAATTAAACTTATATACTCCAAATTCCATAGCACCTGAGTAAATAATGGAAAAATAATTGAATTACAGAAAGAAATACAAAGTAACACAATAGTAATAGGAAATGACTTTAATGTACGCATCTCAGATTCTGACAAATCTAATAGCAAAATAAAAGGGAATTAAGGTTAGACTTGAACAACTTGCTGTAGAATTAGAACTAAAAAAACTTATGGCGAATAAAAGTTTATCGATTGCATGAAAACAGCATCTTACTGGAGCTCTCTCACAAATTCTATCAGACACCTCTAAAAAGTGAATCTGAGCAAATTTGAGAGAGTTAGAAGCCACTAGTAGACTGAGTAGGGAAGGAACACCAGGCACGTGGAATGGACACCAGACCACACCAAACAAGAGCAGCAGAGGATCCCAGCCAGCTTGCTGGTCTGGGAGAGTGCTGGGCACATGAAATGTGGGAGCAGGAGCAGGCCCAGGGTGGGAAGTATAGGTTACAGTGATGATTGATCCCCAGGCCTCTCATCCCAGGACAGGGATCTGTTGGAGCTACATGAGACACCAGTGCAGAGCCTAAGGCCATGGCCCCAGCTACTCCTGAGGTCTCCAGCCCACAATCTAAAGGTTTGAAATTTGCCTTCTTGAACTTCTGGGAGCCATGATGACCAGGCAAATTGGCTCTCATCCCTCCTTTCCTCACCCAGATAATATTCCCTTGGGAGAAACCCTGAAATAGAGGAGCCAGAAGTGGGGTTTCAGTAGCCTTGTAGCTCGGGAAGCCAGGGAGTCCCCCTCTTGTGGTGGTGGAAGAAGACTAGTGTAGGAAGAGAGGTGTTCCAGCAGGCCCCACTTCAGCAAAACAATGGGAGTTCCTGAGCCCCAGGTAGGGTGGAGCCAGCAATCATCAACACCAGGACCCAGACTTGCCTTTGCACAGCCAGGGGAAGTGGCAGACACCAGCACAGACAACAGCTGAGATCACCTAAGCTGTAGTGCAGCCCTGGGGGAAGAGGAGACAACCAGCAGCCAGATCACCCCTCTCCCACACCTCATGAAACCAGAGGCCATAGCCCAGAAAGCCAGTGAGCCCCAGAAGCAGAGATCCACTGTAGAGGCAAGGGGAAAAAAACAAACACCATGAAAAAACAGACTAGAAAACCAAAGACTACTGATTCCTATTATGGAGATAGGGAAGATCAAAATACCCATTCAGAAAAGGCGAGCATTGATACTATACCCACACCTGAAACCTCAAAAGGGAATGTGAGCTGGTCTCTAGACCAAAAAGCATTCCTGGAAGAGCTCAAAGAGGATGTTAAAAACCAAATTAGAGAGGTAAAAAAAGAGGACAAATCTTTAAAAAGTAAAATTGGTGAAATGGTTAAGGAGGTTCAGAACATAATTGGAGAGAATAACTACTTAAAAAGTAAAATTAATCAACCAAATGGAAAAGGAGATGCAGAAGCTAAATGAAGAAAACAATGTGTTAAAAATTAGAATTGGGCAAGTAGAAGCTAATGACTCTATGAGACACCAAGAATCAGTCAAATAAAATCTAAAGCATGAAAAAAAAAAGAAGAAAACATGAAATATCACATTGGGAAAAAGCTGACCTAGAAAATAGATCCAGGAGAGATAATCTAAGAATCATTGGTCTACCGGAAAGCCACGATGAAAAAAGAGCCTGGACAGTATCTTCCAAGAAATCCACAAGGAAACTGTCCTTTGGTCCTAGAACCAGAGGGTAAAATAGTCATGGAAAGAATACCAATCTCCCCCTGAAAGAGATCCCAAATCAAAAATTCCAAGGAATATTGTAGCCAAATTCCAGAATTATCAGGTCAAAGACAAAATACTGCAAGCAGCCAGAAAGAAACAATTCTAATATCATGGAACTAGAATCAGGATCACACAGGATCTTGCAGCTTCTACAATAAAAGACAGGAGAAATTGGAATATCATATTCCAAAAGGCAAAGGAGCTTGGACTACAACCAAGGATCAACTACTCAGAAAAACTGAGCATAATTTTTCAGGCAAGGGAAATAAGGGAATTCCAGACCTTCCTGATGAAAAGGCCAGAACGCAATGGAAAATTTGATCTTCAAATACAAAACTCAAGAGAGACAAAGTAAACAGGGGGAAAAGCAAAACAAAACTATGTTATTCAATAAGGGAAAATTGTCTACATCCTTATATAGAATTATATTGATTTATATATGTTATATATATTATATATGTCAGTCTTGAGAATGGTACAGTTATTATGACAATTGAAAGGGATATACATAGACTGAGGGTGTCAGTATAAAGTAACTGATGGATGATAAAAACATAATTAAGGGGTTCAAAGGGATTGTTCTGGGAGAAGAGGTAAGAAGGAGGTAGAAAAGAATAAATTATGTCACATGAAGAGGCACAAAATCATAGAGGGAAACAGGGAGGGAGAAAAGCAGTGTTTGAGCTTTACTCTCATCGGCTTTGGTTCAAGGAGGGAATAACATACTCTGAAAAGTATATAAATCAAACTTGTCCTACAGGCAGTAGGAGGGGAAAGGGGAAAGAAAAGGGGGTTGGATAGAAGGGAAAGAAGAAGTAGCAAGGGGAAAAGGGTAAGATAAGGGAGGAGTGTCATTAGAGAGGGAAAAGTGAAGAAGATGGTGTGAAAAGCAAAACTCTTTTGAGAGTGGAAGGGAGAAGGGAGAAATAAAAGCACAGACAGTTTGGGAAATGGGATGGAGAAAAAGACACAGATAATAATCATAATTATGAGTGTGAAATCCCATAAAATGGAGGCAGATAACAGAATGGGTTAAAAACCATAATCCTACAATATGTTGTTTACAAGAAACACATTTGAAACAGGGGGATACACAGAGGGTAAAGGTAAAAGGCTGAAGTAGAATATATTATGCTTCAGCTAAAGTTAAAACAAAGCAGGAGTAGCAATCCTAATCTCAGACAAAGCAAAAGGAAAGACAGATCTAATTAAAAGAGATAAGGATGAATACTACGTCCCACTAAAAGTCACCATAGACAATGAAGAAATATCATTATTTAACATATATGCACCAAAGTGGTATAGCATTCAGATTCTTAGAGAAGTTAAGAGAGTTAGAGGAAGAAATATACAGCAAAACTATACTAGTGGGGGACCTCAACCTCTCCCTCTCTGAACTTGATAAATCTAACCTCAAAATAAACAAGAAAGAAGTTAAGGAGGTCAATAGAATTTTAGAAAAGGCAGATGTGATAGACATTTGGAGAAAACTGAATAGGGATAAAAAGGAATAGGCCTTTTTATCAGTGGTACATGGCACATACTCAAAGAGTGACCAGGTACTAGGGCATAAAAACCTCACAATCCAGTGCAGAAAGGCAGAAATAGTCAATGCATCCTTTTCAGATCATAATGCAATAAAAATTATTTGTAATAAAGGACAATGGAAAGATAAATTAAAAATAAATTGGAGACCAAATAATCTAATCATAAAAAGTGAGTGGGCCGAAGAACAAATCATAGAAACAATTAATAACTTCATTCAAGAGAATGACAATAATGAGACAACATACCAAAACTTATGGGATGCAGCAAAATCTGTTCTTAGGGGAAGTTTTATATCTCTAAATTCTTACATGAATAAAATAGATAAAAAGGAGATCAATGAATTGGGCATGCAACTGAAATAGCTAGAAAAAGAACAAATTGAAAATCCTCAATTAAATACCAAATTAGAAATACTGAAAACCAATAAAATTGAAATCAAGAAAACTATTGAACAAACAAATAAAACTAAGAGCTGGTTTTATGAAAAAAACAATAAAATTGATAAACTTTTGGTCAATTTGATTAAAAAAAAGAAAGAAGAAAACCAAATTACCAGTATTAAAGATGAAAAGGGTGAACTCACCTCCAATGAAGAGAAAATTAAAACAATAATTAGGAATTATTTTGCCCAATTGTATGCCCATAAATTTGACAATCTTAGGGACATGAATGAATATTTGCAAAAAAATATAAGTTGCCCAGGTTAACAGAAGAGGAAATAAAATACCTAAATAATCCCCCTCCCCCCCCCCCCGAAAACGAAATTGAGCAAGCCATCAAAGAATTCCCTAGGAAAAAATCTTCAGGGCCAGATGTTTTTACCTGTGAATTCTATCACACATTTAACGAACAATTAATTCCATACTTTACAGACTATTTGGGATAATAGGCAAAGAAGGAGTCCTACCAAATTGTTTTTATGACACAACTATGGTACTAATACCCAAACCAGGTTGTGTCAAAACAGAGAAAGGAAACTATAGACCAATTGCCCTAATGAATATTGATGTAAAAATTTTAAATAAAATACTAGCAAAAAGATTGCAGCAACTTATCATGAGAATAATACACTATGACCAGGTAAGATTTATTCCAGGAATGCAAAGCTGGTTCAATATTAGGAAAACCATCAGCATAATTGATCATATCAACAAAAAAAAAACTAGCAGAAACCACGTGATTATGTCAATAGATGCAGAAAAAGCTTTTGACAAAATACAGCATCCAATCCTATTAAAAACACTAGAAAGCATAGGAATAATCAGGGTCTTCCTTAAAATTATAAGTAGCATCTACCTAAAACCATCAGGAAGCATTAGATGTAATGGGGATAAGCTAGATGCAGTCCCAATAAGATCAGGGGTGAAACAAGGATGTGCATTATCACCCCCATTATTCAATTTGGTACTAGAAATGTTAGCTTTAACAATGAGAAGAAAAAGAAATTGAAGGAATTAGAATAGGCAAAGAAGAAACTATGTTATTGCTCTTTGCAGATCATATAATGATTTACTTAGAGAATCCTAGAGAGTCAAGTAAAAAAACTACTTGAAATAATAAACAACTTTATCAAAGTTGGAGGATATAAAATAAACCCACATAAATCCTTGGCATTCCTATATATTACTAACAAAGCCCAACAGCAAGAAATAGAAAGAGAAATTCCATTTAAAGTTATTTAGACACTATAACATATTTTGGAGTCTCTCTGCCAAGACAAACCCAGGGCCTATATGAACAAAATACTTTCCACACAAGTAAAGTCTGATCTAAATAAATAGAAAAAATATCTGTTGCTCGTGGTTAGGCCAAGCTAATAAAATAAAATGACAATTTTACCTAAATTAATTTACTTATTCAGTGCCATGCCAATGGAACTACCAAAAAAATATTTTACAGAGCTGGATAAAATAATAACAAAATCCGTCTGGAAGAACAAGAGGTCTAGAATATCTAGGGAATTTATAAAAAGAAATGCTAAGGAAGGTGGTTTAGTCATACCAGATATCAAACTGTACTATAAAGCATCAGTCATCAAAACTACTTGGTACTGGCTAAGAAAACGAGTGGTGGTTCAGTGGAACAGGTTAGGTACACAAGATGCAGTAGTTAACGACTATAGCAATCTACTCTTTGATAAACCCAAAGAATCCAGCTTCTGGGCTAAGAATTCACTATTTCACAAAAACTGCTGGGAAAATTGGAAAACGGTAGGGCAGAAACTGGGCATAGACCAATATCTTATACCGTAAACCAAAATAAAGTCAAAATGGGTTCATGATTTAGGAATAAAGGCTGATACTATAAGCAATTTGGGGAGCAAGGAAGTTTACCTGTCAGATTTACGGGAAAGGAAAGAATTCATGATCCAACAAGAGATAGAGAGCATTCCAAAATGGGAAATTATTAATTTTGATTATGTTAAATTGAAAAGTTTTTGTATAAACAAAGCCAATGCAACCGAGATTAGGAGGGAAGCCGAAAACTGGGAGAAAATCTTTATAACTAATGTCTCTGATAAAGGCCTCCTATCTAAAATATGCAGGGAACTGAGGCAAATTCATAGAAATGCAAGTCATTTCCCAATTGAGAAGTGGTCAAAGGATACGAACAGGCAGTTTTCAGAAGAAATTCAAGATCTGTATAGGCATATGAAAAATGCTCTAAATCACTATTGATTAGAGAAATGCAAATCAAAACAACTCTTAGGTACCACATCTCTCCTGTCAGATTGGCTAACATGACAAAACACGAAAATGCTAAATGCTGGAGAGGATGTGGGAAAATTGGAATATTGTTACACTATTGGTGGAGTTGTGAACAGATCCAGCCATTCTGGAGAGCAATTTGAACTATGGCCAAAGGGCTATAAACATGTGCATACTCTTTGACCCAGCAATATCACATCTAGAGCTGCATCCCAAAGAGATCACACAAGGGGGAAAGAGACCCATATGTACAAAAATATTTTTAGCAGCTCTTTTTGTGGTATCAAAGAATTGGAAATCAAGGGCATGCCCATCAATTGGGGACTGGCTAAACAAGTTGTGGTATATGAATGTAATGGAATACTATTGTGCTAAAAGAAATGGGGAAGATATGGACTTCATAATAACCTGGAAAAAACTACATGATATGATGCTGAGTGAGAGGAGTAGAACCAGGAGAACATTTTACACAACCACAGACATATTGATTCTGTGATGACTAACTTTGATAGACTTGGCTCTTCTAAGAAATGCAAGGTTCAAAGACAGCCCCAAAGGACTCATGATGTAAAGACATTCAGAGAAAGAACTATGGATTCTGAATGCAGATTGAGGCAAACTATGTGCTTTCTCTTTCTTTTTTTTCTTTCTCTTCTTTTTAGGCTTTGTTTCTTCTTTCTCATGATTCACTCCATCACTCATGGCTCTTCTTTATGAATTGACTATTGTGTAAATATGTTTAATGCGAAAGTATATGTAGAACATATATTGGATTCCATGCTGTCTTGGGAGGGGGGGAGTGGAGGGAGGGGAAGAAAATTTCGAACTCAAAAACTTGTGGAACTGAGTGTTATAAACTAAAAATAAAAAATAGAAATAAAGGAATTCCTAAAAAGCTCGAGGATTATTCAGTGCTCATGGCTAAGTCAAGCCAATATGATAAAAATAACAATATCAACAAAGTTAATTTACAGTTTTAATGCTATACCAATCAAACTATTTAAGGCATTCTTTATAGCCCTTGATGAAAAATAACAAAATTCATTTCTAGAATATCTGGGAAATTATGAAAAAAGTAGGAATGAAGGGGAATACCATTTTCAGATCTCAAAGCATATTATAAAGTAGCCCTCATGAAAACTATTTGATATTTGTTAAAAAATAATGAAATGGATTAATGAAATAGACTAGACAAAAGAGAATCAGAAATAATGGAGCTCAATAGCTGAGTGTTTGATAAACCAGAAACCATAAATTACTTGAGAAAGATCTAATTTGATTTAAAAAAAAACTGTTGGGAAAACTAGAAAAGTCTGGCAGAATTTAGGCTTGGGACAACATCTTATGATATATTCCTCCCAAAATTCAAAATGAACATAATATTAAAGCTCATACTATAAAAAAATTTAGAAATAGATCAGAGGAAAATGGAAAAATGTATATGAAGTGATACAGTGTGAAATAAGCAGAACTAAAAGAACAATATCCATACATTTGATAACAATATAAGGAAAGGATCATGAAAATGAAGATTAACTCTGGGTAATTTAAAAATCAGTGATCCCAGTTGACAGGTAATAAAACTTTCCATTCTCTTACAGTAAATAGGTTGGAAACTAGTAGAGGCAAAATGCTATGTCAGTTGTTTTTGCTTGATTTTTATTGTTTTTCTTAAGGAAGGTTCAATTAAGGGTGTGTGTGGATTGATATTTCCAGAAATGTGACTCTGATATAAAAATTAATTAAAATTAACAACTAAGCTTATTTTTAAAAGAAACTTCATCAATCACAAAATGTTTCTCAGAACTGAAATCCATCTTTCAAAGGCAGATGTTCTGGTGATGAAGAATGGTTATAAATTTTGGAATGTCTTAGTCTCTGAAGAATCAAAATTATCTAGTGACCTGGAGGTTGATAGAGAGAGATTAATGGTAGGTATGAGTAGGCTGTAGAATACTTTCAGTGACAACCTATATGTAAGAGGTGTTATGAGGGGCATCTTTTATGAAATGTATCCTGGAAAATGAGTTGGTCTAGTTATATATCAGGAGCAAAGGGATAAAGATAGTTTGAGAACTCTACTGGTACAGAAGAAATGTAAAAAGAACTAGGGGAAGGCCATTGCACATTTTTGTAGATCCTAGATAAGATAAGATGGATAAAAATTGCAATCAGCAAATATTTACTAATTGCCTACTATGTAGTGGTGAAACAAATTAGTGAGGCTGTTGTCTTACAATTTACTCTTCCAAAAGCATAAATCAGGACTAGTCTTGTGGATGTGTTTACCTCTTTAAATGCATTTTTCCCATTCAGCTTGAACTTCAGGATGCCACCAAGTCTTAGAGTCGATATGACTTGAGTCTGACTTCCTCCCTTAAATAATTACTAGCTATTGTGGTACATGAATGTAATGGCATATTATTGTGCTATAAGAAATGACAAGTGGGATGATTTCAGAAAAACCTGGAAAGACTTACATGAACTGATGCATAGTGAAATGAACAGAACCAGGAGAACATTGTGCACAGTAACAGCAATATTGTTTGATGAAGAACTGGGAATGACTTCAAAATTCTAAGCAATACAATGATCCAAGACAATCCTAGATGACTAATGATGGAGCATACTATCCACCTCCAGAGAAAGAGCTGATATTGTCTGAATACAGACTGTAGAATGTGATAATAATAATAACAATGATGATGATAATAATTACTAGCTGTGTCACTCTGAGCAAGTCATTTAACCCCTGCCAGCCTCAGTTTCCTCATTATGTATACATGTATGTACACACATATATGGACATATATGCATACATGTTTGAAGTTCTATGTTAGAGATTATACTTCTTTCCTCTTCATAACTTTATAGGTAGTATGTCATGCCTGAAGGAGAGCTAGCCATTTTTAAGTATTCCCCTTTTTTCATGAGTTCAATTTACTATTATTGTATCTCTATTCAGACTATTATCTCCACTTCTTCCCCCCAGAAAACTGGATGCTACCCCTAGAAACACCCTGGTCTTTGATAGGTCAGCTTTGGCTTTATCTAGCCCAGACCTAGGCCTCTACAGCCATGCTGGCTATTTTGATGCCATGTTGCCCTAAATATACCTATCTCCCTGCTCATCATTCCCCTTTAGGTCTTGTCTTCTCCCAATAAAATCAGTCTTTGAGGGCAGGGACTGTTTTGCTTATTTGTGTTTGTATTACTAGTGCTTAGCATTGCGCCTGGCACATGGTAAGTGATTAATAAGTGCTTTGCCCGTCCATCCATTTGTCATCTCACTCTGTCTCTCTGTCTCTGTCTCTGTCTGTCTGTCTGTCTCTCTCTCTCTCCATCCATTCATCCATCCATGTCTCTGTCATTTATCTATCCACCCAACCTACTGTCTCTCTATTATGTAACTACTTATGATCTAGCTATCATCTATTTCTCCATCTATCTATCCTATTATCTATCTATTCATCTTAGTTGGATGGAGTGCTGGGACAGGTTGCCATCCTGTCATCATTCTTTTATGTCTAATGTTCTCTCCATGCTGCTTAGCTATTTGATATGATTTTCTTTTGCTTTTTGTAATTGTTTAAAACAGGCAGGATTGAGAAGGGTGTGCATAACGAGCACATATGAAGGTGTATGAAGGCACAGAAATAACTCATGGAACTTCATTGATGAGTACCAGTAGCAAAAAAGCCAGCTTGGCTGGTCTGTGTGGTTTGTGGAGGGGAGCGATGGGAAATAAGTCTGGAAAGGGATGAGGCTGCTTCTGTTATAGTCTCCTACATGCTCAGCACTCTCTCTTCTCTCTTTTGTCATTTAGCCGGACAGTGCTTATTGAACAGGGCAGCTAGGTGGCACCATAGTGCATAGAGTGCCGGACTTGGAGTCAGGAAGACTCATCTCCTTGAGTTCAAATCTGGCCTCAGACACTTATTAGCTGTGTGACCCTGGGCAAGTCACTTCACCCTGTCCGCCTCAGTTTCCTCCCTTGTAAAATAAGCTGGAAAAGGAAATGGCAAACCACTCCAGTATCCTTGCCTAAAAGGGGTCATGAAGAGTCAGACATGACTGAAAAATGATTCAACAACAGCAAAATTTATTGAATACGCACAGCAGCTCTGCTGGTAGAGAGGTAGCCTGGTATTATTGGAATCCGAAGGCCTAGATTAGAATCCTGTCTCTGAAACTTTCCAGCTGTTCGACACTACAGAGATTGCTTATTCTACTCTAGTATCAGTTGCCCTATATGTAAGACGGGTTTAATGATATGTGTAATACATACCTTGTAGGGTTGTTGTGAGGATTAAATGAGACAATTTTTCTAAAATACCTTTTTAAAAACTTAAGTTTTTTTTTTAAAAAAGATGTTTTGTAAAACCGGAGGCACTGCAGAACTGTAACCTATCTTTCTCTTATCCTCTCAAACAACTCTACTATCTTATTACTACGCTACTACTTTTTTTTTTAAGACTGGGTCTTCCCATGCATAATGGAAGTGCAAAGTATTCTTATAGGCCCAATCCCATCAGATTGTCACAGGAGGTTTGACCTGCTCCATTTCTGACAATTTTTTATGTCTTTAGACAATCTGGTAGCACCTTTCTCCCAGAGAATTCACTATAATGGTGCTAGAATTTGCACAGATACCTAATCGGTATAGATTGTTGCAACTCAAAACTTCAGAGCTCATGATATCTATCAACCTCATCTTCCCCAAAAGCTGGAATTACAGGTATATTTCACCACATCTGGATGTCCTCTTTTAACAAAGCTTTGTCCTTATAGCTCTTTCTTGTCCTTCCTACAAATTTTAGCCAGGATCAGAAAAAAATATGAAATACTGACGACATTCTATAATGTGTTCATTCCACTGGTGAGACTGACTTTAAGCAAACTCAATCTTAATTGAGAAATCTCAATGTCTAAAATAGAGAATTTCACAGGATTTCAGGATTTTAAGGGATTTCAGTAGCCAACTAGTCCAACCCATAACAACAACGACAACAACAATAATAATAATAATGATAATTGTAAGTCCTTACTACATCACGCATGTTATCTTGGGGAATGACTTGTATTCTTATAAATTTGACTCAGTTCTCTGTAAATTTGAGAAATGAGGCCTTTTATTAGAGAAACTTATTGTAAAATTCCCCCCCCACCACCCAGTTTTCTGCTTTCCTTCTAATTTTGGCTACATTTGGTTTTGTTTGTACAAACTTTTTGATTTAATGCAATTACAATTATTTATTTTAAATCTGATAATGCTCTTCATCCCATTTGGTCACAAATTTCCCCCTTATTTGTAGATATAACAGGTAAACTATTCCATGTTCCCCTAATTTGCCTGTGGTATCACACTTTATGACTAAATCATGTACCAATTTCAACCTTATCTTCTCCCAGTGCATCCATCTTTCTCATCCCTCAATTTTATTTTTTTGTATACCACCCCATCACAGTCAACTCCTGCCCTCTGTCTATATACACTCCTTCTAACTACCTTAATAATCATAAAGTTTTTAGGAGTTACAAGTATCATCTTCCCATGTAGGAATGTAAACAGTTTAGACTTATCAAATCTTTTATGATTTCTCTTTCCTGTTTACCTTTTTATGCTTCTCTTGAGTCTTGTATTTAAAAGTCAAATTTTTTATTCAGCTCTGTTCTTTTCTTTAGGAATGCTTAAAAGACCTAAATTTCATTAAATGTCCCCAAATGTCCTGAATGTTGAGCTATAGTAATCACTCAATAATTTCTTGCAATAAGATGCCTTGGCTCTTTTTTGGATTATGGCTTTTAAAAAAATTTTCTTTTGTTTCTTGATGTCTCATGGAGTCATTAGCTTTTGATTGCTCAATTCTAATTATTAAGGGATTTATTTTCTTCAGTGAGCTTTTGTATCGCCTTTTCCATTTGGCTGATTCTACTTTTTAAGGAGTTTCTTCAGTGAGTTTTTGTATCTCTTTTCCCATTTGGTCAATTCTGCTTTTTAAAGAGGCAGACCGTGTCTGCAGACCTTCCAAGTTGTTTTGGGCTGGGAAATTATTTCACCTCATCTTTTTGCTGTTTCTGCCCCTCCAGAATTCATTTTGAGGTATGGTTTTAATGTTGCTTGGAAGGGAATTTGGGAGAGCTCTGTCCTCCATCTTGACTCTGCTCTGTAATTTATAATCTCAGTTATTTGAGGCAAGGTTAAGTGATTTACCCATGGTTATACAGCTAGTATGTATGAGAGATGAGACTTGACCTCAGATATAACTGACTTTGTGGCTGGCTTTCTATTCAATCACTCAAACAATAAATATTTGGCTATTCAGTGAAAGCCAAATGATTACTATGGCCCACTGCTCAGGTTTTGATAACTTAGAATGAGTGCATTTGTTTTCTCTTTTGGCAAGAAACTTTGAGGGTCTCCTCCTCCTAGATTGGTATTTTTGTGATGATAAATGAGGCCATTTTTGGGGTTTCAATTCTTACCTAGCCCTTAGCTATTAAATAGGCATCGTCTCAGAAAAACTGAGGCCTGGGAAATGACCTTAATTTAGATAGACCAAAGTCATCCACTGCATTCTGGGCCATTGCCAGTTGTCTTAGCCTTTGTCTTGCCACTGGACTTCAGTGCCTCTTGAGGAAAGAGTGAGGCTGACAACTCTATGCAGTTTTGCTTCACTTAAATCCAATTCACACACAAGTAATCATCCTCATGATGTCATTGGTCTTCTTTGAAAATGAAGCATGAACAACAGCAGTAAAGATTTATTAAGCAACCACTTTGTGCCAGGCAGTGTGCTAACAGCTGGGGATATAAAAATACCAAATAACTTTTAAGAAAAAGGATATTTACTGAGAAGGCACAGCAAGGACAAAGAACAAATCCTTCCTCTCTCTTCAAAATTCTGGGACAAACTCACCATGAGTACGCAGAGTCCAAGAGAAAATGTTCTCAAGCTCAAGAAAGCTCCTTTGTGGCAAAAAGGTAACTTGTAACAACTGATTGGACGGAGGTACTTTTCTCCCTTGTTGAAGTCTTCACGTAGTTCCTATGAGGAACACTCTTTTACTGTGTTTCAAGGGTCTTTCCTGCTGGTGAAGATACGGCCATCAACGAGTCCGACTTCAGGAATAATCTTACCACAATGATGGTTAGTCCAAATCTTCCGACCTTTTGCGGGTTACAAGGTTTTCTTCTGGCAAAGGGGAATGGGGTTTGTATGGTGATGGTGAACACTTTCCCTAAGAGCTTGGATGGAACTATTCTACCAGTAGATGGACCTGCTACTGTAATCTTGCATTCAAAATTGGCAGGCCCCACAGGAAATGAATGATTCTCCTCAACTAATATCAGGATGCTCCCTGGGTAGAGTCATTTCATTTTACCAATGGTTCAAAACATTTTACTTCTCTTGAACTTGATCAAGTAAATTGCTAAGTCTTTGACGTATTCAATAGAGGTGGCTAGCAATTGTTTGTACCCATTTTCCACCTTGGGTTTGTGGATTCTATAACTCAGTTGAAGAGGCATTTTCACCCAAAATGGTCATCAGGGCATATCATTCATTTTTAGAAGACACAAATTTCCTACACAATGATAATATTTACTACTATCAAATTTCATCATATTACACTTAACATAATATTCTAATCCTGGAGTTGACAAACTACAGCCTGTGGGCCTGAGATCCAAGAATGGTTTAAAACCACCTTACTGGCTATACAAAAATATAGGCAACTGGCCAGATTTGGTCCTTGGGTCATAGTTTAACACTCCCTGTTTTAACTCATCGATATCCTTTAGGATTCTTTGCCATCCAATATATTTACTATCTCTCCTAGCTTTGTGTCATCCTCAGATTTAATAAGGACTCCTTACAACTTTTAATATAAATTTCCTTTTTTATTATGAATTTCAGAAACCTCAATAAACACAAATATTTTAATAAACAAAGAAAAAAGATTTATACAAAACTGTGAACTTCTGTTATACAATTTTCTTAAGGGTACATTAAATTTAACATAATAACTGCCCTGCTTATCCTTTTCAGCAATTTTGGCCAAGACAGGAAACTAGACAGAGACCTGGGACAAGCCTCCATCTTCTGACCTTTTATCTTATTTTCCAATGTAAGAAGAGTGTTCCACACCACTCAATTGCCCAATTAATGTGACTAACAAGATGCTCTATGCCCTGATATTTTTATCAAGTGGGAATGGCTCCTTTGCTATTGTAGAATTAATCAATAAAACTCTGAAACTAGATATGTACAAGTTTTAGATACTTGCGATTACTTCAGGGACAAATATGGTATTGTTTTGTTCCCTACGTAGCACCTGGCAGGCTAGAGTTGAGCATATTGACTCAGGCCTGTCTGGTACCTTGCTCCTGGTTTTCTTCTTGTTCAGTCCAGGATGGGATCAGTGAAGTCAATGTTTCCCTTTGGTTTTATTGACTCATTCCTTCATCTGGAGCCCTTTTCATCTTTGCTGGGGAGCTGAACCTTTCATATTGCCATCTGTGACAGTCCCATTATCTAGCATCGTTTGTCATCCCCACCCCACGGGTTAGACTAGTTTCTTTTTCCCTAAAAGGCAACAACACTGTCCCCAGGGCATGACTGTCCTTCCCTTGAGGAAAGTTCCCAGTTGCTCCTTATAGTACTGATATGACTTATTGGTTACCTAAAGGCATAAAAAACCCAACCTACAGACTTTTCAGATGGCCTAAGGCCACATATCACCATACCTTGTCCTGAAGACCGGACAAGTGTATGTAAGGAGATGAGGGGAACCCCTTCTACCCTAGCTAGATGCTGCAGTATCTTGGTTGAATATAATTTCTGTACTAAGCAAACTTCCTTTGGTTTACTGCTGAATGACTTAAGAGTGTTTCATTTCAACACAGCACCTAAATTGCAAAGGATATTAGTCAGACCTGCCCCAACACCATCTTTGCCAGAAGTCCCATCTATATCTTTATCTATGTCCTTGGTTAAAAAAATATTAAGTAGCTCAAAGTCTAGCACATATTAAGGGGGTGGCTTATGAATACTTAGAAAAGGAAGCAGTAAGTAGACAGTAAAATCCAACATGGCTTTGCCAAGAAGGTCATGCCAGAGAAACCTGGTTTCCTTTTTTGAAAGTATAGCTAGACAGATAGATAAAGGAAACGCTTTTAACACAATATACTCAGATTTCAGCAAAGCATTTGGCAGTCTCTTGCACTGTTTATTGAAAAGATGGAGATGGACCAGATGATGGTTTCCAAAGGTGGAATAAACTAAGCCTAAGCCACATATTAAACACAAAATCTGTCAACATATTGATCCTCCCTTTTAGATGCAAGGGAGATTTTAATTTGTCTATGAGCAACCTTTAAGATAGGAGTTCTTTGATTTCATTGCACAAGGGAAAACAAATAGGTCTTTAAAGTGACAGTTTTATCTTAGGGCTAAGCTGAAAAGTGGAATAGGCTGGAGTCTTGGATCTGGATTCTGGAAAGAGATGTGGAGATGTATTTCTGGGTGTGGCCAGCACCATCGGAATCCTGGTTCAAATCCTGCCTCTGACACTATACCTGTGCAAGCACACACAGAAATCTTTGTAACTCTCTAGTACTCAGTTTCCCCATTTGTAATAAGGATAAGCCCCACAGCATCTACTGTCACAGAGTTTTTGTGAAGTTCAAAAGTACTTTGGAAACATTAAAGTGATATAAATATCAATTGCTATTTTTCCATATATAAGCACAGGTTGGGAAATTAAGAGCAGAACACAACAGGAATTCCATGATTCTATATAATTCCACTCAACTCAGTATTTATTCGATGTGCCCTAGATGTTCGGTACTGTGTTAAGAGTAAAGGAAAATAAAAAAGGAGGCAGAAGCAGGATTCCTCTCATGAAGCTCAGAATCTCTGGGGAGAGGCAGATACACTCCAAGGACCAGTTTAATGAGACACCAAATGACAATAGTGTCAAGTGCCAAAAGGGCCAACAGAATGCTGTGGGCAAGAGGAACTCAGGAGAGTTCATGTCGACTAAAACGTTTAGTAGAGGCTTCCAAGAAGCCATGAAGCTGGAGGTGCATGCTGAAGGGTGAGCAGGATTTTTTATTTGGGAAAAGGGTTGTTCTAGGATATTATAAGGCAGTGGCAGAGTGCATAGAGTACTGGGACACATCTTCCTGAGTTCAAATCTGGCCTCAGACACTTCTCACCTATGTGACCTGAGCAAGTCACTTAACCATGTTTGCTTCAGGTTCCTCATCTGTAAAATGAGCTGGAGAAGGAAATGGCAAACTACTCGAGGATCTTTGCCAAGAAAATCCCAAATGGGGTAACAAAGAATTGGACATGACCCAAACAAAAGAACAACAAAGGTTATTATAAAAATCAGGAATAAAGCCCACTGCAGGATAGCAGTATCCAACTGCAGCTGATGGAGGGCCTCCATAGGGGGAAAAGCAACAAATACATTATGTAGGATGAAATCTACTATGGAAATCCATGGGTACCAAACAGTAGTTTGGATTTTATTCTTTAGATAACCACTAATCAGGGAAGGCTTCTGAAATGAGATATTTTAACTATGCATCTACTTTACTTGGTAACTATTAAAAAGCTCAAGTAAGTATACTGTAAGGATGACTACTTCCTAGAAATTGTTAAACTTTAAATATTAGCAAAGAAAAGAATTTAGAGACGATATTCTACATATTAATTTTATTACACTACATCTATGAAAGGACACACCAGAAATTTGATAAATGCATTATATTGGTAATAAACACTTTTAAAATATAATCAAAAGAAAATAAATGGAATAATAGAAATAGATTCAATATAAAAGCAGCTAAGTATATTAAAATATCCTTAAGGAAGGAATACAATTTTAGCAAAAAGAAGGAATTTGTTAAAAGCAGTTTAGGTTCATTATTGTCAAATTTGTTATTGCAGGTTTATTCAGTTGGATTCTGAATGACAATCAGAAGATATTCCTTATCTGTAAAAAAAAAGGCAAATTTTAGTTAATCTTGAAAACAGTATTAATTGCCAATGACTATTTATGCTGATTTTACTTTTATCTGGCTCACTGCAACTTGAAGAACCTACCTATGTTTAAAGAATGATCGAACAACTGAATAAAATATGGAAAAGCTCAGCTAATCCTCTGATAGTTTACAAAATGTATTTAGAAACATCAGGATTATTGTAATTTAGTTCAATACATATTTAACTGTCATCTGAATTTTAAGCACTGTATAGCAATAACCTTGCTTTACACATATCCTTGGTTTTACAAATACACGCTTCTGAAAAATAAGATACATTGAAACAAAATAACACCCATTATGTAACTTGAAACGTTTCCCCAAGACCAAAAATTCTCCAACTGACTGAACTGAAAACTTTTAATTAAGAAGGGAATCACGACACCTAGGCTCCAGTTACTGCTCTGCAAATTACCATCTTACCAGCCAAAAGTTTCTTTTCCTGTAAATGAGGGGATTATAATAGAAGATCTCTAAGGTGCTTTCCAGGAATGGAATGGTGGCCAACTATGGACCTAGATGGGCATTTTATATTCATAGGGTTTTGCTCTGGTGGGAATGCTTTGAGAACTTTTTTTTCTTTGTGACCTCTTATATTCCCCTTTGTTCTGATTTAATAAATTTCATTATGTCTTTGAAGTTTTATGTATTAGTTCACTGAAAATGAGGGAGATCCATATACTTGAAATTTGTTAATGCCATTTCTTACAATATAATGCAACTAAGGAAAATTAATTCTACTGATCAAAGCTAAGGTTCATTGAAGACTTCCTAAACTCTTTGAGCTGAAATGAAATGTTAGAGCTCAAAGAGCTAGTCCAAAGCCCTTCTATCAAAGATAGAAAAACAAAGCCCATATGGAGTTAAGTGATTCCAGAGGCAGCATGATGTAGTAGAAAGAATGAGGAAATGGGAGTCAAGAGAGACCTTGGTCTTAGAAGGTGTTATGCATGCAATCAAAAGGCTTTAAACTGAAAAGGAAGATGGAAGGAGAAAATTGCCTAAGTATATCCGCCAAGCTCGATACCATAGATACCATGTAGGTGCTACATAGAAAGAAGAATAGCAATAAAGTCCCAGAAATTTGTAGTAGACAAAATCCAAAAAAGGAGCCATCAAAATGGCCTTAAATGTCTCTCTATAGGAATATATAAAATAAATATAAAATATATAAAATCAAGTAAGCTGAACTAGAGGTTATAATACAAAAAGGCAGATTTGATCTCAATGATATAAATGAGTTATTGGGTTAAGGCTCATGACTGGAATATAGTTCTGGAACAAATAACTTATTCAAATGAACAGAGAGCTAAAAAAGAGAGTGGATGGAACAGCACTGTACATATAGAAGACCTACTTCTGTGAAGAAATCCAAGAACTAAAGGAAGAAAACATGTTGGTGATGAATCGAATTGGTATTGCCTTTAGAATATGACATAGACCACACCTGGATGGAAAGAAATGATAGATGAGGAGTTTAGAAAACATCATAATTATTCAGACTTCTGTTAGAACTCTAACTTTGACAAAACCAGAACAGTTTCTTCACTTGCATTAATGTATATTTTATCCAGGGAACCTGATAAAGGGAATTGCTATTTTAAAGGATGTGATTTTCACCAGTAAAGAGGAAGTAGTTGCTGGAGTATGAATGATGAAAATTTTGGGCATAGGTAACTAGTGCATTTCAGGATTTATGACAGAGAAATATGGATAGAGTCTGATAGACACTAGATTTGGGGAGAGCAGATTCTAAGGCGTTCATGGAATGACTAGATAGGATATCCTGGACTAAAATTCTACAAAGAATTCAGTTCAGAATGGATAGAAGGGCCTCAGGAATAAAATTGTGAAGCCACAAGAAAAAGAATTCTGATGAGGAACAAAAGATGTCTAAAGACATCAGTATGGATTCAAGGATTCAATGGATCCCATCTAAGTTCACTAATGAACTTAGATTTTTAAAAGTCACGTACTAAAGATGGAAACAAAGGCAAATGCTAGACAATGAATACAAAAGCATGGCACAACCTCAGAATGAGCTGAGGTTGATGAGGAAAGCTAAAGACCAGGGAAAGTATTTGAAGTCAATTGGTAAAAAACAAAACAAAACAAAACCATCAAAAAAAGAAATAGGATTGCTGCTCAGCGTGAATGGAATGATAGTTAACAATTGATGATGTACTGTATTTCCCCATGTATAAGACACACCCTTTTTCGAAAAATTTGGGGTCTAAAAACTGGGTGTGACTTATACAGTGGTTGTAATTTTTTTTACTTGCATTTCTCACTTTTTTGCGCTTGCTTTTACGCTCATTTTTGTAGATTTTTTTACTTGCATGTCTCGCTTTTTCAGGTTTGTTATCTTTGAGCTCATTGTTTCACATTTGTTACCGGTAACGTTTTGCCACGTTCTGCCCAGAAATGGCTCAAAAAAGATTTTCGTACACTGCTGAATTCAAGTTAAAAGTGATCCAGTTAGGAAAAGTAAATGGAAATCATGCTGCTGAATGTGAGTTTGGTCCATCTCCAATTGAGAAAACAATCTGAGACTGGCTACGGGAAGAAGACACCCTACTGAAAATGCCATGGAAGAAGAAGGCCATGAGGGGCAAGTCAGCAACATGGCCTGATTTAGAGAGGGAACTGAAGATATGGATTGAAGAGCAAAGGACAATTGGATTCCTGCATCCAAAAAAGATGCTTCAGCATGAGGCTAGAAGAATTGCTGATGAAAAAGAAGTTACTGATTTCAAAGGAGGACACAAGTTCATGAAACCCAATGGACTAAGCATGTGTACACACACCAGACTTGCTCAAAAGATGCCTGAAAACTATGAGCAGAAGGTCCTTGAATTTCATCGTATTATTGTATGAATTTTATGATGAATAAAATTTGAGATCAATAACTTTATGTAATACATTTTTTTTTCAAAATTCAGGCCGCAAAATTAAGGTGCATCTTATACATGGGGAAATATGGTAGATAAGGTACAGTGGCTTAGTCTGTTCCTGTTTTCTATGCCAAGTGAAAAGATTTTTGGACTGAAAAGGATAAAAGTGGCTAGTGGGAAGGTGATGGAAGTTGAATATATAAAAGAAGATAGGGGGTGGAGCCAAGATGGTGGCTGGAAAGCAGGGACTTGCCTAAAGCTCTCCCCCAGGACCCTCCAAACACCTATAAAGATGGCTCTGAACAAATTCTAGAACTGCAGAACCCACAAAATAGCAGAGGGAAGCAGGGTTCCAGCCCAAGACAGCCTGGATGGTCGCTGGGTAAGGTCTATAGCACCGTGCTGGGAGCAGGGGAGCAGAGTCCAGTGTGGGCCACACCCGGATCAACCAGAACAGAAGCTGCACAGAACAGGCCATAATACCCTGAATCAGTGAGCTATGGCAATTACCAGACTTCTCAACCCGCAAACACCAACGACAACAGAGAAGGTTAGTGGGAAAAACTGCAGGGACAGAGTGAAAGGAATTCATGGTCGGCCACTGCCCCAGGGGGAGGCAGAGGTGGTGCAGCTATGAGGCTACTTACAGAGCTACAGCTGCAGTTGCTTCCAGCCCCAGGCCCACCTGGTGGGAGGAATTAAGTGGTGGATCAGAGCAGGAGTGCAGAGCCAGCTTAGATCTGAGTCGAGGTCCAGGTTGGCGGCTTTTGGGGGAGGAGAAGCGCTGGTGTAGCACAGCTTGCTGGTGTAGCACAGCTTGCTCTAAAACAACAGCACAGCCCCTTAAGCTTGGGACAAAGTACTCTGTACTCTACAAGCAGTCATACCCGGACAAAAAACTCAAGGGTCAAGTAGTTGTCCGGGAATATGAACAGGCAGCGAAAATGGACTCAGATTCAGTCTCAGACTTTGGAATATTTCTTTGGTGACAAAGAAGACCAAAACATACAGCCAGAAGAAGTCAGCAAAGTCAAAGAGCCTACATCAAAAGCCTCCAAGAAAAATATGAACTGGTCTCAGGCCATGGAAGACCTCAAAAAGGAGTTGGAAAAGCAAGTAAGAGAAGTAGAGGAAAAATTGGGAAGAGAAATGAGAGTGATACAAGAAAACCATGAAAAACAAGTCAAAGACTTGCTAAAGGAGACCCAAAAAAATACTGAAGAAAATAACACCTTAAAAATAGACTAACTCAAATGGCAAAAGAGCTCCAAAAAGCCAAGGAGGAGAAGAATGCCTTGAAAGGCAGAATTAGCCAAATGGAAAAGGAGGTCCAAAAGACCACTGAAGAAAACACTACCTTAAAAATTAGATTGGAGCAAGTGGAAGCTAGTGAATTTACGAGAAATCAAGATATTATAAAACAGAACCAAAGGAATGAAAAAATGGAAGACAATGTCAAACATCTCACTGGAAAAACAACTGACCTGGAAAATAGATCCAAGAGAGATAATTTAAAAATTATTGGACTACTTGAAAGCCATGATAAAAAAAAGAGCCTAGATATCATCTTTCAAGAAATTATCAAGGAGAACTGCCCTGATATTCTAGAGCCAGAGGGTAAAATAGAAATTGAAAGAATCCACAGATCACCTCCTCAAATAGATCCCAAAAAGAAAACTCCTAGGAACATTGTCGCCAAATTCCAGAGCTCCCAGATCAAGGAGAAAATACTGCAAGCAGCCAGAAAGAAACAATTTGAGTATCATGGAAAAACAATCAGGATAACACAGGATCTAGCAGCTTCCACATTAAGGGACTGAAGGGCTTAGAATATGATATTCTAGAGGTCAGTGGAGCTAGGATTAAAACCAAGAATCACCTACCCAGCAAAACTGAGTATCATGCTCCAAGGCAAAATATGGACTTTCAATAAAATAGAGGAAAAGCGTTCTCAGTGAAAAGCCCAGAGCTGAATAGAAAATTTGACTTTCAAACACAAGAATCAAGAGAAGCATGAAAAGGTAATCAAGAAAAAGAACAAGAAAAAGAAATCGCAAGGGACTTACTAAAGTTGAACTGTTTTGTTTATATTCCTACATGGAAAGATGATGTGTATGATTCATGAGACCTCAGTATTAGGGCAGCTGAAGGGAATATGCATATATGTGTGTGTGTGTGTGTGTGTGTGTGTGTGTGTGTGTGTGTTTGTGTGTGTATATATATGTGTGTGTGTATATGTGTGTGTATGTATGTATATATGTAGGTGTATGTGTGTGTGTATATATATATATATATATATATAGACAGAGGGCACAGGGTGAGTTGGGTATGAAGGAATGATATCTAAAAGAAATAAAATTAATTTAAGGGATAAGAGAGGAATATATTGAGAGAGGGGAAAGGGAGAGATAGAATGGGGTAAATTATCTCGCGTGAAAGTGGCAAGAAAAAGCATTTCATTGGAAGGGAAGAGGGGGCAGGTGAGGAGGAATGAGTGAATCTTGCTCTCATTGGATCTGACCTGAGGAGGGAATATCATACACACTCAATTGGGTATCTTACCCCACAGGAAAGAAGGAGGAAGAAGATAAAAAAGGGGGGAAGATAGAAGAGAGGGAAGACGGGGAGGAGGTAATCAAAAGCAAACTCTTTCGAAAATGGACAGGGTCAAGGGAAAAAATTCGATAAAGCAATCTGGTACTGGCTAAGAAATAGAGAGTTGTAAATGAACCTAGTAACCCAATGTTTGATAAACCAAGTTTTGGGGGCAAGAGCTTACCATCTGACAAAAATTTCTGGGAAACCTGGAAAGCAATTTGGCAGAAACTAGGCACAGACCAATATCTCAAACATATACCAAGATAAGGTAAAAACTGGTACATAATTTAAAGATAAAGGGTGATATCATAAGTAAATTGGGGAAGCATGGAAAACATTCTGTCATGTGGATAAGGGAAAACTTTATGACCAACAAGAGACAGCAAGGATCATAGGAAGCAAAATGGATAATTATGATTATATAAAATTAAAACATTTTTGTACAAACAAAACAAATGCAGCCAAAATTAGAAGGAAAGCAGGACACTGGGGAAATTTATAGGCAGTTTCTCTGATTTCTCAAATATACTGGGAACTGAGTCAAATTTATAAAAAAAAAGTATGAGCCATTACCCAACTGATTAATGGTCAAGAGATATGAACAGGCAGTTATTTGAAAAAATCCTCTAAATCACTATTTATTAGAGAAATGCAAAGTCAAACAACTCTGAGGTACCACCCCATACCTATCAGATTGACTAACATAACAGAAAAGGAAAATGACAAATGCTGGAAGCGATGTGGCAAAATTCAGACACTAATGTACTGTGGGTGGAATTGGAAACTGGTCCAACCATTCTGAAAAACAATTTGGACTATACCCAAAGGGCTATCAAATTTTGCATACCCTTTGACTCAGCAATACCACTACTAGGTCTGTGTGCCAAAGAGAACAAAGAAAAGAGCAAAGTATTTATAGGTACACAGATATTTATAGCATCTCTTTTTCTGGTGGCAAAGAACTGGAAATTGAGGGGGTGCCCATCCACTGGGACATGGCTAAACAGGCGGTGATATTTGATTGTGATGGAATTTTACTATGCTATAAGAAATGATGAGCAGGATAATTTCAGAAAAAACTCAGATGACTTATATGAACTTTGAAGTGAGTAGAACCAGGAAAGCATTGTACAAAGTAACAGGAATATTGTAACAATGATCAACTGTGAAAAGCTTACCTACTGTAATCAACACAGTTATCTAAGATAATTCCAAAGTATTCAAGAAAAAAAATCTGTCTCCAGAGAAAGAGAACTGATGAACTCTGAGTATAGATTGAAGCATATTTTTTACTTTACTTTTCTTTGTTTCTTCTTTTTTTTTTTGGCAACATGACTAACAGCATGATTTCATATGCATAATTGATATCAAACTGCTTTCCTTCTCAATGAGTGGGGGAGTGCCTGGTGGGAGGGAGAGAATTTGGAATTCAAAATGTAAAAATATATGTTAAAAATAAATAATTTTTTAAAATAAATTCTGAATGTTATATTACCTGGGGCTACCATGACTTCATGTTTCTTTGATCTGATTCTAAGAAAAGTTAGGTCATTCTGAGGATCTATATCTCGCACTGTACTCTTGGCTTTCATAGTCAGCTGATGAAGAAGACCTGCATACTGAACTGTTGTAGAGTTATCTAAGGTTGTTCTGATGGGGATACCTATAAAATAAGGTAATTACTTGTTATTCAAGCTCTCAGACTTTTAAAACAATGAAAAATAAGACTTTATTATTTTACTTTAAATGTATATATTTTGATAGCTCTATGATTTCATCAATGTTAGCATTTCCTTCAGTGATGTAACAGATCACAGCCCATACCTGCCAGTCCATCATCACATGCTATTTTTGTTCATGTCTTCCCATACATCCGCCACAAAGTATCCACCCAACTTCCTAGGTACTTTCCTCTAAATCTCTTAATATTGTGTGAACTGACAACTGATAGGCTGCCTATATGTTTTGCCTCACTTTTACTATGTGATTAGCTTATCGTTTTTTCTAGGTCTAGATTTCTGACTAGATGTACGATACCAGGACTTGTACATTGTCTCACAGTATCAGAGTAAGGATTCAAACCCAGATTTTTACTGTTTCTAAGTCTGCTGCTTCTTCCTATTTACCTTACTGAGGTGTTGTGAGGAATGTGCTTTACACACCTTACTTATGAGTTAATATTTTTATTTTCATTATTTTTGAGTCAGCTGTGATTGTGATTCTTCTGATATCATGGTGTTCAATGATTTACAGCCACATAATGTCACAGAGAGAACATTTCTGTTTACAAGATGGGCCTCTAAAGCAGTAAGCAGTTTAGAATCTCTGGAAGTGCTTAAAAATTTCCTAAATGCCATCCAATATTGCATAATATTTTACAAGCCTTAAATTTGTTTTAGTAAGCATAAACAACTCACTTTTGATATTTTTGCCCTTGATCCCTTCCTTTCCCTTCTGAAGGCTCACCTTGTCATTCATCCAATTTGATTTTCTCTTGTTCTCTCTCATCTTCAATCTTTCCACTTTTACTGGCTTCTTCTATGCCTACAAACATGCTTGGGTTTTCCCCATCATTGAAAAATAAAACAAAAACAAAAAACCCTTGTACTTGACCATACCCTTCCCTCAATCTGTCATCCCAAATCTTCCCTTTATTTCATTGCCAGAAACCTTGAGAGTAATCCACTATTACAACTGCCTCACCACCCATTCACTTCTCCAGTCCTTGAAATCTGGCTTCTATCCCCCATAAACCATTCTCTCCAAGACTGCCAATAATCTCTTAAGCATTATGACATCTTAATCTTCATATTCCTTGACTTTTGCATACTTTGTGACATGGTCAACCATCCCCTTCTTCTCCTACTCTCCTCCTCACTTGGCTTTCTTGATTCTCTGTCCTGATTCTCCTTTCTAATTGTTCCCTTTAGTCTCTTTTTTTGATCATCATATGCTCCCTCTGATTGACCCTCAAGGCTCTGTCCTAGGTCCCCAGATCCTTTCTTATTTTATCACTGAATAGTCTCCTTTAGGAATCTTATATACTTCTATGGGTTCAATGATCATCTTTATGTAAACTCTCAGTAAGTTATGTGCATGTGTGTATATATATATGTATATATTTGCATATGTGTATACATGCATATATATATACATATATATATATATATATATTTATGTATGATACATACTTATCTCCTGAATCCCTCACTTACATAACTCTAGTCCTGTATTACCAAATGTGTACTAGACATTTTCATCTGTATGTTCTATCAGCAACTCAATTACTATTTAACATTTATACAGTACCTTAAGGTTTGTGAAACACTTCACAAATATTATGTCACTTTATCCTCACAACAACCCTGAAGGTAAGGGCTACTATTATCCCATTTTACAGAAGAAGGAACTGAGGCAGACAGTTAAGTGACTTTCCCAGGGTTACAGAGCTAATAAATGCCTGAGGCCGGACTTGAACTAAGGTATTTTGGACTACAGGTCCAATGCTTTTGCCACAGTTCTAGCCATCTGCCTTTCAAACTCAATGAGTTCCCCATCAATTTTCCTTACTTCTGTCATGGTTACTTTTATTCTCCAAGTCACTCAAGTCTGCTACATCAGTCATCCTTGTTTCTTTCTCCTAACTCTCCATATTCAGTCAATTGCCAAACCATGTTGATTCCATCTCCACAAAACCCTTTTAATTCATCCTCTTCTTTTTCTTACTCATATGACAACCACCCTAGTTCGGGCTCTCATCAGTTTCTAAATGCCCTATCATAATGTCCTTCTAAACCATCTCCCTTCTTCTAGGCTATTTCTTCTCCAATTCAACCTCCATAAAATTATCAAAATAATCTTCCTAAGGTAAACGTCTTCGCTCTACTCAAAGCCTCCAATGTTCTATTTTGGCTTCTACGATGAAATTTAAGTTGCTCAGCCTGGCATTTAAGGACAATTTGGATCTAGCTTCCCCTTCCCACATGTTATGTTCCAGTCAAACTGGACTGTCACCTGCTCTCCAAATGTGACATTCCTTCTCTCACCTTCCATGCATTTGCACAAGCTGTACCTCGAATGTGCTCCCTTCTTATCTCCTGCCTTTCAGAATCTGCATTTTCTATCAAGACTTGGTCCATGTGTTACCTTCTCCATGCAGCTTTTCTTGAAACATCCAGGTGTAAATGCTCTCTCCCTTCAAATGACTTTGCATACACTTATCTTGGTACATGCTATATCTCATAGTAGAATGTAAGATCCTTGAGGACTGGTACTATTTTTAATTGGCATTCCCAGCATCCAGTAGAGTACCTTACATATAGTAAGCATTTTATAAACTTTTATTTGATTTGAAATATCTTGAATACTAGATTTAAATTATTTAGTTATCTTATCTCTTAGTGGCAAAATTCTTCAAATATTCTTATTTGTAAATGAACTAGTACTGATAGCACAAAGACCTTGAGTACTTCAAAGTCTTTTCAGTAAAATTCACAGCAATATAAAATGGCTAAGTCTAATCACCCATGCTAGGAAAACAAAAACAAAGTAAATGAAAGCCACTCACTACACTCAATCCAGTTAGTCAACCTGTATCCTTCTGAGAGGGAATGGAGTAGGTTACACTTCATCTGGAGGAAATGCTCAGTGTTTTCAATAATAACAAAATTTTCAGTGAGACAACAACAAGAAAAGATCTCAACATCAATATTATTCCAGTGATACTATGTGGTTGCAGCAAACAACAAAAGAGAGTAATGGAAAGGTACATGATGAGTTTAAGTAGAGCATATTATCAATGGTGACTGCTCATAGGAAGTGGGTTGGTTATGTAATGAGAATGAGAGGAAACAGATAAACTCACTAGTACCATGGCTTCTCTGATATACTAGAATAGTGAGAGAAAAGCCTTTATTTGGATTAGTAATCTATGGAGGATTTAAGGAAAGCCATGGGCAAGGATGATCTAGGATTAGAAACAATCTGAATGGAAGGAATGAATACCCACACAGGTGAAATCAAATTCCACCAAAATACTATTTAAGCTATTTTATTTTCATTCTATGCGTTCAAAATAGTCTATTAATTTAATAGGAAAATTCAAGCCTGATCAAGTGCAACTGAAAACTGTTCCTAAAATTACTTTATATACTTGGTGTACAGAACTAAGGGACATGTAGGGACGTTTCTGGCACTTTCCTTTCATGTGTTCCTCTGTCCTTTGCATATAACAGAAGGATATATAAAGATGAATTTGGACTTAACAAGACTTTTAGGAAGAACTGAAAATCCTGATACAGAAGATATGACCCAGGTGGGGGAATACAAAATAACACAAGTATTGAAAGTACAGACTATGACTAAAAAATTAACATTTCTACATCTTTCAATGGTACTTTCTTTTTAACTGTAAAATGGTATATTCTTTTGCATTATGTACTACAATTTCCATAATGGTTTTTTGTTTGTTTTAGCAAATAATCTGACAGTAGACAGAATGAACTTCAATATTTTCACATTGTAATTTTCTAACATAGCTTTATTGCTGTTCTTTCCAGTTACATTGCTGTAGGCATTGCATATTTCATTTTCCTGTTCTATTTACTTCACTTTTGCATCAGTTCATAGGAATCTTTCCATGCTGAAATTTAGCCAACATTCTGAACATGAAAGGCATCCTCAGTACTTGGCATGGTCATTGTTGACACTAAATGGTTAACTAAATGTTTCTTGAAGGAGTAAGTTTTAGGACATTTATCTTCTATCTTTTCCCCCAATTTATTTAATCAATAATTTTATTTTGTACCTTTACAACAACTATTATGAATTCTGAAATGTCAAAAATGTCGAAGAAAAATATAGAAATAAATTATCTATAATCTAAATTTATAGGATTATGGTTCAAATACTTAGAACTTCCTTGCCAGTTCATTCTAGATCAATGTTAAGTAAAATAGGTGGATTTTGTGAATAACAATTATACCTTTGGGATGTTTCAGATACTTGGCTTTATGCCTATTACAACTGATTTTAGGAGACATGAATCTTTATATGGTTTTGGTGAGCTGTGTAATGGCAAGCAAAGTGGAACTTTTTGCTGTTTTTTTTCTTTTGCAGTATTTCTCAGCACTAAGGCAACCAAGTGCCTTTGATTGAGTCCTACCTGCTTAAGTCACAAGACAGTTTAAGTCATATGAGTTTGAGTCACATGGTTGTGATGCCCTCTGACCCTGAAGAAGTGTATATAAACTCTGAGGTTAGCATTTTGCTGTGCGGCTCACTCATTGAAAGAGTGTTCACATGGTTTGGCCAGACAAGATGCTAGGTAGACATTAAAGAGCCCCCCGGCTTTGAAAACCCAGATGTTGTTGCTTCTCTCTCTGGTAACTATGTATGTATTGATATGCACAGATAGAAGCCCTGTCTGCTGATTGTGTTATTTGTTCTGTTTATATAATTTCTGCTTGTAATTTCTGTTTGTGTTTTCTCTGAAGTTCGGGGTGCTGAATTTCTCCTTGAACTAAGTGAATGATATATGTATGTTTAATTAAAGTGAGATTGTGAACCCTTTAAAGTTGCTTTCCTTAGAAAGGCAGATCAAAGAACCTGTGCTAGCAACCCTCCTGCTAATAATATTGTTGTTACAGCTGTCATTCATTATTTTAGTTAAACTTTCTAAAAAAGAAATAAAATTGTTTTATGGTTTGTTATTGGAGTGAGTCCAATGTGTGTTGTGTGTGTGTGTGTATGTGTGTAATTACATATATCTACTGCTTATCAGAATGCCTGGCACATAGTAGTGTTTACTCATTAGTGTTTACTAATCAATTTAATGTTTACTAATCAATTAATATATTTGATATTTGACAGGTAGTGTAGTTGCACAATGAGCTGGATCCTGGATTGAACAGAAGGAAGAGAAACTGAACTGAAATAAAACTGTACAATGCTCTTTAAAACACAAAAATAAATTTAACAATATAGTTTGCTCTTATATCACCTATGTTTTCCACTGTTATTTTCCTCACCTCCTCCCAGAAAACTATCCCTAATAATAAAGTACAAAGGGAGAAAAAGTCCCACAAAGTATATCATAAATATTCCAATATTACATGCAATATCCAACACCCCATATCCCATGCTTTTCTAAAGGAGCAGGGGCAGATATCTTCTCATATCTCTTTTTGGGGGTCATGCTTGGTCATTGTAATTTTGTAACATACAGTTTTATTTGTTGTTCTTTCTAGTTACATTGTTGCAGGCATTGTGTTCTATTTACTTCACTTTGCATTAATTCATATAAATCTTTCCATGCTTCTCTATAATTATCATATTATTATTACATTACATTTGTATACCACAATTTGTTTAGCCTTTCCCTATCATGCCCAAATGATGGGCATCTACTTTGTTTCTGGTTGCTAACTATCCCCCAAAGTACTGCTAAAAATATTTTAAGGTAAATGGGACCTTTCTTGTTGTCTTTGACCTCCTTGTGGATTTTTGCATAGTAGAGGAATGTCTGAGTCAAATGTTATGGACATTTTATTCACTTTCTTGTACGTTGTTCTTTCAATAATACCCTACTACTCTCTTGCACAAAACCCTACATTTTTGACACCCACTTTTCCAGATGAGGTTATGTCTCTATGGTATGTTATCATGGAATACCACAATCTCTAAAGAATCAACTCAATTAAGTAAACATTTATTAAGTACCTACTATGTTCCAAGCAGTGAACCAGAGACTTAAATAACGTAGATTAAAATTAGGCTTAGTAAATTGCTAATAACGAATGATATATGAAAGGTGCAGCAAAAAGCTATTATCCAAGCCAAGTATAATAGGAAAATGAGGTAGGCTGATTGTTTAGCAGCAATGAGTGATAACAGATGGACAAGAATCACACAGGATGGGTTGTAATTTAGACCACGGTAAGGTGTACTCACATTAATGAGATCACAGATTTATTGTAGCAATGAGTAACAAAATTCACCCTAGTTGATAAATATTGTTGCTAGTTCATGGGCTCCGTGTTATGGTTGTACATGTGTTTTGTGATATTGCAGTTTCATCAAGAATAAAAAAAAGGTAATAATTTTTTGTTGATGCCAAAGAGAAAAAAGAATTGATTAGGGGTTCTTATAATAATGTAAGCCAGAGTAATGAATTTTTAAGAGGACAGCATTTTCAAAACCAGCTCGCTAATATTAAGACACTCCAGAGAAGAAACTCCTTTCCATAAAAAAAAAATTATTGGCAGGGACAGAAAGCAGATGTAGAGATATTTGCTCTATTGGTCCTGAATGTTTCTATGATGATTATCTGGTCTAATACCAGGCCCTCCATTTAGATTCTCTAAAAGAGGAATTACTATTCTCTCTAATCTTATCACACTACATTAAATGAAATAAAACAAATTGCTTAGAGTTTAGTTGGCCAGCATGTTTTATAATATTTTAAAGGCTTAAACATAAAAGTGAGCATATAAAAAAGACAAACTTCTAGATACCTTCTTTCCCATACAGTGACAGCAGGGACATACGGAAGCATGGAGATGGAGTGAATAACCCACAAGACATTTAGGTCACTCCTGGAGAGGAGAAAAGGCAGGAAGGAAGGATATCACCATTTCTATCTAGGTAGCACTTGATTCAGTAGTGCAAATATTGTCCAGTCCATGAGTCACACTCAAGACTTTCCTCACTGTTCTCTGCTCAGGATCATTCTGCTGGTTGGCTTGATCTCTTGCAGTTTGTGATGGTTCTTCTCAGATGCCATTCCCAGTGGCTCCTCTAGGGCATCTTACAGCTTATTTAGGGCTTTCTCCTCACCAGCTCCTTCAGCATTGAGGTCAAGGTGGACTTAGGAAGCTGGGCAAGTCAATCAGTCAGTCAACAAGCATCTATTAAGCATATACTATGTGTCAAGCCTACCTGGAGAACAGGAAAAGTAACTGACTCCTTTCAATGCTTCTGAATATCTGCCCCCTCATGGGCAGTGACAAAGTTTGGATATATCTCTTTTATGGAATACTCCATAATTTTGATTTATAAATGGTAGGACACTTTGTTGGAGGAGAGCCTTTAAAGTAATTTTTTGCTTTATTGGATCAAAAGCTTTTTTAAAAAAGTCAACAAGGTAGTAGTATAGTGGGATCTTCTATTTTATACATCTTTCAGTCAATTATATGATGGTAAAATGTAGTTTGCTAGGAAATGATACTTGTAAAAATCAGTCTGTTACCTTTTTATACCTTAAGAAGCCCTCAATGTATATGTATTTTTAAACATTTTATGTAGAAAGTTGACATGAGTTGGTAGTGAGCCATATTCTCTTGGTTGCCTTCTTAAAATAGCATTTTTTCTACATTTTCAATATCTTAGTCTTTTTTTCTGATGCCTTGAAAATTAATCCCTTAAGGCCCTCAAAATTTTCGAACCACCAGCAAAGAGCTCCTGTGTACGCACATACTTGGTGTAATCCAGCTTTTTGCTCCATCTTTGTCAAATAACATTTCCCCTTCTTCAGGAGGCACATTTGAGACTGTGATGTCAGAGTGCAAAGGTGGTAGCTCTGCTCTCTTAACTTTGAAGAGCTGGCTATGGAAATCTTTAAGGCTTTTGTGTCTGTGTCCTCTTTGTCATCCTGCATCCAGCTTCCTTCTTAAATGCTCAATTGGGACTCTCACCAAATTTTCTTCAAACTTATTTTCCCTTTCACTGTTTGTCCCTGTTTTATGAGGAGATGCTACTTATAAACTTCCATCGTTCTTGTCCCTAAGATATTCAAATGAGCTTGCATCCTTAAAGAACTGTTTTCCTAGGCTGCCAGCTCTCTTCTTGGCATGTAGATGGTGTTTACTGACTACGGCAATTTTTAAGTACTTCTAGTCTCTTCCCTATGGCAGTTCATTAATATCAGTTAAACACTTGCATGGAATTGCTATTATCAATGTCAATATCCATTTCCCATTTTTAGAATCAGATAGAGTTGGCATTGTTTTAATTTTGTCGTAGCTTTCTCATTTCCATTTTCTTGTCTAGTTTGGAATTCGTACTTATCTCTGCTCTTACAAGTTGGTGCTGTGAATGAACACAGAGCTAATGCAGGAATGACTCCCATATCAGTAATAAGCCATTCTGTCCATTAGGATGTAATCAAGTTCATTTTGGGGTTGTTATTTAATGCTCAGCAAGTCCCTCACCTCCAATTCTTTCCTTAGAAAGAATTCATGAATTATGGGTGTGATGCTTCTGTGTAGTCTACAAGTCTTTGACTTCTTTCATTTCTCATTCCTGAACCATACTTTCCAATATATGTATGTTTTGTCCTACTATCTATGCATTGAAATCACCAGTTACTGAAGGAAACTTGGAGGAAATGGTTGAGTTCTTCATATAATTCTGCAAACTTCATCCTCTGCAGTGGATGTAGGCATATGAACTGTAACAATTTTCACAGAAGTCCTTTTGCAAATAAATACTTATCATGATCAGGGCAATATAAATGACCAAATATGTCATGTTGCTTTTGGATACCTGGTGTCCAAAACCAATTCTATCAGCTCCTTTCCTTACCTTCCTGAAGAGAACCTATAAGCCAACTTTCTATTTAGCGGTGACTTGTGTTTGCCTTCTGGTTTTTCTCTAGTGAGAATGTCGAGATTGATCGGATTCAGACCCTCCAGCAGCAAGTATATCCACTTGTAAGGCACTAAACAAGGAGCTTACATTTAGAGTACAAGAAGTCAATGTTTCAGTGAGTTTGAAGACGATGTGTTTCTTAGCCCTCTGCCCTATTTTCCACCGTTCTAAAGCAGTGACAGCAGCAGTGGAAGGCAGTCTCACAGGACTGAGAATCATTTTGTATTGTCTGTGGTTTCTTGGATTGTCATGGTCAAAAAACTGTCATCGAGTTGTCAGCCTCCTGGTGCTGAGCTTCACCACAATTAGTTATGCAGATCCATGGAAAGCAGAAAGAATCTGTTTCCAGAACCATCCTTTAAGCCCTTCTAAAAGGCAGAACCTGTGAGGGCTCTGCTAGTATAGCTTTTGAGAATTTAGGTTCACTCCCATGCCACAGTGGGGCATCTCCGTAGGACCCTGGGATGCAGATGGTTATAGATGTCATAAATTGGTGAGGCAGACGACTGTAATCTAAGGAATATCTACACTGCTCCCCAAATGGCTAAAATGATAAATCCAGTATGTTGTCATGAATATAGAATTATAACTTTGAACGACTTGAAATCAAATATTACATTGAATGTGATATAAAAATAAATCGGGATATCTTAGCTTGGGAAAATTCTTGTTGGATATCTTTTAAAAGAATTGTTAAGATCAAGAGTAATATATTGGTAACATTAAAAATCTGGAAAAATACTAGCAGAAATAATACATAGAGTGCTAGACTTGGAGGTATGAACGTTTGGATTCAAATCTCACTTCTGAAACGTCCTGGCTGTATGACCCAAGGCAAGTCACTAAACCACTTTGAACATCAGTTACCTCATCTGTACAATAAGCGTGTTGGACTAGATGGCTCTAAAGTCTTCTGAAGCTCTAAGTTCATGATTTTATATGACTCAAAAGTGCCCTTGAAAGAATGAAAGATAAGCTTTTTAAATGGTCGATTTCCAGTGTTAAGTGTATTTGACTTAGGAAAGCTCTACTAACTTATCATGCTATAATACACTTTAGCTGTAGTATTATAATCATTAGTATTATCAGCAATATATCAGTACATACCAGTAAATATCAGTAGTACTATAATCATTAGAATATTTTATTGCTTCTAATATTTTTGTCACAAAACTTGTACCACTATCTTGCCTATTGTTTAAATTGGATCTTGTTTTTAATACAAATATTAGACATGCAGACTGAACATTCACAATCTCATAAAATAAAATCATTTTTTTTAAATTGGGAAAGACATAGATCTAGATTTCAAGCAATGCTTCAAAGTATCACAAATTTTATGAATGTCCAATGATTCCTGACAATGATTATTATATTTTCTAAGAAGGATATAGAGTATCTATCCTAGATGTTCTTTCAAAACAAGATACAATAGGAGCTGTGGAAGTCAGTGGTGATTATATAAAATCCCATCTACCTAAACTTCAAGGCGCACCTCAAATTCTCTTCCTCTAACTACTCTGGCTGGTAGTGATCTCACTTTCATCTAAATTTCACACATGCTTATTGATTTGGCCAATTGTGGTTCACTGGCTGGCACTATTATTCACTTTTTCAGTTATCTTTTCACTCCAACTAAATTTTAAGTTCTTAGAAAATGGGTACCGTACTTCTTATGATTTGTGGCATCCAGGACAATCATACAATATATACAGTAGGGCCTTGATATTTGATT
The DNA here is from genome assembly GCF_011100635.1 of Trichosurus vulpecula. Classification (NCBI taxonomy): domain Eukaryota; kingdom Metazoa; phylum Chordata; class Mammalia; order Diprotodontia; family Phalangeridae; genus Trichosurus; species Trichosurus vulpecula. Next base: position 358,786,209 of record NC_050575.1, read on the forward strand.
TTCTCTGCTAGAATGACTAGATATAAAATCTTATGCTCAATCACTTAGTTTCCTATGTGCTAGTTCCATGATGATCTCATAAATTATCTGGAGTCGTTACATCTTATTCTAACTAGATAGTCTGAGAGTCTTGGCACTTCTTGACCATTAAAAATCTTCAGTAAAATTAACAGGTATTACCAGAAAGGGATCATCCATAACTCATAAAGAGGTGTCAAATAAAATGTCACACAAGCTCCTCAAATGATAGGTGTAAGAGATATAACAATGTACAGAATGAAATCCAAATTTTAGTTGAAAAATCCTTCTTATGCTATGCCCATTATAGTAAGTGCTATTAAAATGATTCCCACATCTTTAAAATACATATGTAAGGAAAGAAGTCACCCAGACTTCTCAATGAGACTAGTGTGGACTAGGGGTGGACAAGTGAATCAATCATCCTAACTAATGTAGATATAGAAGCCCAGAATGTTATTGAATTAATGAATCAAAAGTATAAAGTAGGTCTTAATACAGGAAATGTATTGGCACTGACTGAATTAGATATACTCCTGGGTTCACTGTATTTGAAGGGAGATTCCAGCAGCTGTTTCAGGATTGCTTTTAGAAGACAGATCCTTTGCTCCAGGACCAGAGGCCTCTGGGCTCACTTCCTAGTTCTATTCCACCTTTGCTGCTTCTAGTTTGGGCTTTTTATGTCCGAATTAATTGCAGCAGGGTGATCAATTGCTTCAATAGCGAGATTCAGGAAGTGTCTATGCCCAGCCTATAGCCTTGTTTGTCTGACTTACAAAATAAGAAGTCTAGGTAGCTCCCACTCTTACATATATGATATTAAAAATGTTTGCTTTAAAATGAGAAATATAATGCTTCTCTCTTAAAATTAAATAACATATTTCTTCTCTTATTAAATAATGGAGATTTTTCAAAAAGATGGGGACAAGACATTACTAAAGTGTTAATAATTAATTTAGCTCGGATATGTCTTAGGGAAATACAAATCGAATATCTAAAATATATAAAATATACTTTAAATTTCAAAACACATGATATTTTTGTCTTAAGGCTTGCAATGACTCTGTTGTACTTTACCTATGTTAAGAAAGCAAGCTGATAATATTTACCTTCAGCATTAACAACCATTGTTCCAATAACCCCTTTATGGTTCTGAATCCTTTTCAGAGTTTCTTCAACCTCTGCCTGTAAGAGAGGAAATATACACCACAGAAAGTTAATTAACCAAAATGACTTACCATGCATTAAAATCTTAATGAACAGAAAAGTGTTCAGAATGTATACATTCTCTTTCTTTGCTTAAATTTAAATAATAAATACTCCCTTAAGAAATCTAACTCCCCAATCTGGATAAATAATTGGGCAATTGGTGATTGAGAAGAGTTTACTGGTCCTATAGCATGAACTTGCTAAACACAGGTTGTAGTTCATAGTATGAAGTGACATTTCAGACCTGAAAAATATAATAATGATTCCTCACATTTGTGTACTCTGGCATGATTTACATAGATCTTTTACATATGCCATTACATGAGAAATACTCAAACATCATGGAACATTCTGAAGTACCTAATTAGTCTACAGCATATAGACAGTTATGGATTTCACTCTTAAACAAGTAGAGAAAATTCATCTTCTAAATCAACACATTTTTCCAAGGATCTAACTTTTTGTAGCTGAATACTGGGTCTTTTTTTAAAAAAAGTATTAATTTGCATGGGGATGTAGGGTAATTTTTTTTTGTTGTTTAAACTAGCACTGAAAGGCTGGCATACAAAACTTTTAGCTAAAACGAAACTCTTTCATTGAAAACCAAACTGGTTGGCCTCCTCCTTAGTGGAATTCTATCTCAGAATACTGTGTAGAATGACTTTTAAAAGGCCCCTCTGGGCAACAGAGAGCTGCATATCATTCTGAAGTCAGGATACCAGTTTCAGATCTCTGCTCTAACACTGACAAGCTGTTGTCATTCACCGTTCTTACTATATTTCCTCACCTGTCAAATGGGAATCATACTAACATGGCTTGCCTACCACCTTGGTCACTGAGTCAACAAGCTTACTAGGTTCCAGGCACTGTCCCAAGCACTGGAGATAAAACGAAAGAAGAAAATAACCCTTGCCTTTAAGGAGTTTACAATCTAATTGCTACGAGAAAAACAGTTTCTATACTTCAAAACCCTATAGAATGTGAGTTTTTATACGGCAGAAAAAACAATTCATTCTTCTGCTTAAACTCATTCAGCCTTAGCTTTCTCTCTCATCTGTTCAGTGGGGATGCAATTTAGCAAATCATACAATGCTAGGTGTGAAGGGGAAGGAGGGGAGAAGGAGAGGTAGAGGGAAAGGTAGGGGGAGGGGAGACAGAAAGACAGAGACAGAAAGACAGAGACAGAGAGGCAGAGACAAAACACAGAGAGATAAAGAGAAGAGACAGAAAAAAAGACAGAGTCAGAGAGAGACAGAGACAGACAGTTAAAACACAAAGGGAGAAAAAGAGAAGGCCAGAAACAAAGAGAATCTGAGAGAGAGACAGAGAAAGAGATAGAGAGAGAGAGAGAGAGAGAGAGAGAGAGAGAGAGAGAGAGAGAGAGACAGAGAGAGACAGAGAGAGAGAGAGAGAGAGAGAGACAGAGACAGAGACAGAGAGAGAGAGACAGAGAGAGATGGAAAGGTGGGAAGGGAGAGGGGAGGGGGGAGGGGAGGGAAGAGGAGGCGGAGGAGAGGGGAAGGACAGGGGAGAGAGAGACACCTTAGTTTTAACCTGGGTTCTAATCCTTGCTCTGCTACTTATTAGCTGTAGGACCCTGGGCCAGTTTTTTCCCTGCCTTTCTGCGCTTCAGTTTTCTTCTCCGTAAAGTGAGAAGACTGGACTAAGTATTGTCTTGGTTGGACCAAGTTCTCCTCCAGCTCTGACACTGAAGGATGCTATGGCTCTAGGTGTCCTGGGAAGGATGGATGCTTCTGTGGGAGAGCTGCTGGAGTTGCTAGGAGGGGGAGGGGAAGGGAGGGAGAGGGGAACCGGAGGATGCGTCCTTACTCTGCACTATCCCTTCCCCACCTAGAGTGTGCCTCCTCCTCCTCCCCCTTTCTCCCTACCCCCCCCCCCCAAGTTGTCGGGACACTGGTCCTGGGGCCGCTGGAACTCCAGCTGCCCTAGAAGAGCATTCCCGGAGGGAAAGAAGGAAGGACGGAAGGAAGGAAAGAAGGAAGGAAGGAAGGAAGGAAGGAAGGAAGGAAGGAAGGAAGGAAGGAAGGAAGGAAGGAAGGAAGGAAGGAAGGAAGGGTAAGAACGCGGCCAAACTGCGAATTTACCATCGCTAGCGGCTGGGCTGGAAGATCAGTCCAGTTCCAAAGCTTCCACCGTCAAAGTTGACCCACGCGGGCCGTGGTTGCTAGGAGACGAGCGGAGGAAGTGACGCCGGCGGCGTAGGCCGAGCGGGGCCAGGCCCCGAGCCGGGCGGTTTTCCCGTCCCCTCTCAGGCCTTAGGGAAATCCTTTGGTTTGGGGCACTCAGGGAAGGAAGGAGAGCGGGTGCGGCCCGGGCTGTGGAAGCGGCATGGCGGGCGGGCGGGCGGGCGGCAGGCCCCAGGCCCGCTCTGATCTCTCAGGTCGGTTCGGGGCGCCCGCGACGGTTGGGGTTATAAATGTAGCGGTCTCCGGTTGCTAGGAGACGGCGGGCGGAAGTGACGACGGGACAGGAAACCGGGGGTGGGTGGGGTGTTTATGGGGCTTCAGTAAGCGGTGCTAGATGTGCCCCCAGGTGTCCTCTCTGGAGGCGACTACTGCGGACCGGGCCGGGCCTCTGGGCGTGGGCCGTGGTGGCCCCGGAAACCGACTCCGAGAGAAGAAGTAACAGGATCTATCAGGAGACGGAGTTAGGGAAATAAAAGGGAGAAAGGTCTAGTCAGAAACATGTCGTTAAGCCCCTACTGTGTGCCAGCCTCAGTGGGGAGCGCTGGGGATGCGAAAAAAGACTAAAGACAGCCCCTGCGCTCGAGGAGCTTACAGTCTAATGGGGGAGACTACACATAAGTATAAGTGTACGAACAAGCTGTTGGCAGGGTAAATTGGAAATGACGGAGAGGAGGGACCAGCATTAACAGGGATCAGATTTCAGGGACTTTTTTCCAGAATAACGTGCGGACAGTAGCCTCTGTCTTCTCATCTGTAAAATGGGTATAATAATGGCACCACCTCTAGGAGTCCCCGGGGTCGTTGTGAGGATCAAGCGAAATCCGTGCTATTATAGATGCATTAAATAAAATGCATAGGATTATGAAGGAAACCAATTATATTGAAATATACTCATTGCTATATTTATTTATAGTGGGGGTGGTGGGGAGTGTGTGCCTTCTTATTTTGTGAATATAGGTTATGGGTGTCCACGTGGGTCTAGATGTGGCTCATAAAAGTCAGCAGTAATTTTGGAATATTTATCTATGTAGGATTTAAAGTGGAAGCTTGGAGATGAAAATGATCCGAAGTAACTGAAAAGGAAACTCCATACTTGCAGAGACTTTTAAAAAATTTAAAAAAGTCAACAAGTATTTAGTTTTTTTTAACATTTAAATTGAAACTTTTCATTTTTATATCAAAATTATTTCAGTATATTCCTTTCCACATCCCAGGCATTCCATAGAACCGAAGAAAGAATATTTAAGCAACACTAAAACCAACCTACACAAGGATAGCACATAATAGAACTTGTAACATTCTTCTCTGCCTTTCCAGTGAAAAGAAAGAAGTGAGAGAATGATAAAATATCATAGATCTGAAGCCAGAGGGACTTAAAAGGCCATTTAATTCAACCACCTCATTGGACTGAAGTAAAACAGGTTCAGAGAGGTTGGGACTTTGTAAGTTTGCAAAGCCAATGTCAGAGGTGGGATTTGTACCCAGTGCCTCTAGCTCCAGAGCCAGTGTTTTACACATTAACTCATCTCTTCTCTGGGCAAAGATAGTTCATTGTGATTACATAGCCTTTAGCTTCATGTTTTCCTTTTGCTTTACATTACTGTAATCATTGTGTATATTGTTTTTCTGATTCTGCTCACTTCACTTCCTGCAATTCCTTTTAATCTGGAGTTGAAAATGACTAATTCAGCTCTGAGAATAAAAAATGAGAACCAGTTTTTACAAGCATTGGTGAAGTTATCAATATATGTCACTATAGTAAATGGGAATGGGAACATAGGGACATACTGTGTGAGTAAAGAGCCTGGTAGAATACTGCATACCCCAAGGCTCTAATGCTTTTGTGAGTCATCTTTCTTCCCCCATGGATAATTACTCCCACTGTGGATGGTATGCTCTCAGCCACTTAAGAAGACAGAATAAAAGGTGGTTAATGAACTGATCAACACTTCTTAAATTAGGATTGTAAAAGGCAACCAAAACTATTAAAACATGATGAAAACAGTTTTGTTTCTATTTCTAGCCTACTTGCTAGAATATCTCTCAAGCCCCATCACAAGCTCAAATTCAGGTAACTAAGTATGCTCCCAAGGCTTAAGTTAGAGGGGGTGAGTGTGATAGAAACATTGGGAAGAGTTAATGAAAGGAATGTGCCTATGTACTGCCTTATTCCGTAATACATCTTGAAACATCACTAGGAAAAATGCTGCTTCAGGCATTCAGCCAGCTTAAAGGCAGAGTGTTAGATTGCAAATAACACTGGATTTGGAATCAGAGGACCTGGGTCTGAATCCTTAGAGCTTTTGCCTTGAACCATGTGACCTTGAACAAGTAATTTCATTTTCTCTGGCCCTGTAAAATAAAGTTATTTGACCAAGTAACTTCCAAGCTTCTTTCTATCTCTAAATTTTTGATCCAATGATCCTATATGTGAAGACCTCTAGTTAGAAGGAACCCATCACTCCATGGAAGTTTATCTTATTTTACTTTTAGAAAGATCCAATTAGGAAAATTTTTTCCTTAAATTCTCTGAAATTCCCGGTTATTTTTCTTAGTCCTGCCTTTGAGGGGGAAGTAGAACTCTTAAGTTAAATCCCTATTTCAAGGAATGCCTTTTATATACTTAAAGATAACATAATTTTTCCCAAAGGTCTTCTCTTTGCCAAAAACAACATTCCCATCTCCTTCGACTAGTTCTCATGTGACATTATCTCATGGCCTTTCACCATTATGGATGCCCTGCCTTGGATGCCCTCCATCTTAGTAATGTCCTTCCTAAAATATGGCTCCCAGAACTGAACACATTATCCTAGACAAAATCTTACTAGGGCAGAGTAAAGTGAGACTACGACCCCAAGCCCTAGATACAATGATAGTTCAACCAAAGATGACATACAATTTTTTTTTTCATTACCCTATTTGTAACAACAATGTTACTAGGTAACAACAATGCTGTGGGGGGGGGGGGGGCGGGCTGTAAGACCAACAATGCCAGCACACAGGAGGGCTGCTAGAACAAGTTCTTTGATCTGCTTTTCTAAGGAAAGTAACTTTAAGGGGCTTACAGTCTCACTTTAATTAAACATACATATATCATTCACTTAGTTCAGGGGAAAAGTCAGCACCCTGAACTTCAGAGAAAACACAGACAGAAATTAGAAGCAGAAATTATATAAACAGAGCAAACAACACAAATCAGCAAGCAGGACTTCTGTCTGTCCATAGCAATACATACATAGTTACCAGAGAGAGAAGCACCAACATCTGGGTTTTCAAAGCCGGGGGTTCCTTAATGGCTACCCAGAGTCTCATCTGGCCATTCTTCCAATGAGTGAGCCCCCTGAAACAAAATGCTAACCTCAGAGTAAATACACACTTCTTCAGGGTCAGAGGGTATCATAACCATGTGACTCAAACTCATGTGACTTAGGCTTTCTTGTGACTTAAGCATGTCATCAAAGAATCAAAGGCACTTGATTGCCTTAGTGCTGAGAAGCACTCCAAAAGAAAAAACAGTAAAAAGTCCCACTTGGCTTGCCATTACACTATTACACTGTTGATTCATGTTAAGCTAGCAGTCCATTAAAATCTCCTGACCTTTTTAGTATGAAATGTTATATTTATCAGTTGAGGAAACTAGGTAGTATAATACATAGAGTTCTGACCTTGGAATAAGGAAGACGAGTTCAAATTCTGCTTTAGACACTTAGCTGTGTGACCACAAACATGTCACAACCTCTCTGAGCCGCAGCTTCCTCATCTGCAAAGTGGGGATTAATACAGAGTTATGATGATGAAATGAGAGGTAATATATATAAAGTGCTTTGAAAACCTTAAAGTACAATATAAACACTAGCTATCATTATGTAGCTGTGCTTCCCCATTTTGTATTTGTGAAGTTATCTTACTGACCCCAAGTGTGAGACTTTACATTTACCTCTATTAAATTTCATCTCATTAGATCTGGATCAATGTTCAAGCTTGTCAAGAACTTTTTGGATCTTGACCTTATCATCCAAAACATTATCCATCCCCTTCCACTTTGAGGCATGACATTTAGTAAAGCAAGTTCTATTCCTGCAATACCTCCATGCCTCCAATCTATCCCTTATTTAAAAAGAGCAGGCTAGGTTGGGGAAGGGGCAGGGGAAGCAGCTAGTGAATAGTATGCTGGGCCTGGAGTCAGGAAAACTCATCTTCAGGAGTTCAAATGTGGCCTCAGATACTTACTAGCTGTGCGACCCTGGGCAAGCCACTTAAACCTGTTTGCCTCAGTTTCCTCATCTGTAAAATGAACTAAAGAAGGAAATGGCAAGCCACTCTAGTACCTTTGCCAAGGAAACCCCAAACAGGGTCACGAAGAGTCAGCGAGGACTGAAATGACTGAACAACCACAAAGTTAAGGAAGGATATATGGAAGAAAGCATTTAGACAAAGATCAGTGAGGGCACAAGCAGATCCAGTAGTGTCATCAATACGTAGTGTGGGCTATAGACCTTGTGGATAGAAAGAGGAGACAGATAAAAAAGCCTGGTATGGAGGCATGATAAACTTCAATTATCCATACTTGAGTGGTTAATAATTTCTTCTCTTGTCTTAGTGAAAGTTTCAAAGTGATAATTTCAAAAGATAGAGAGTCAGGGGAAACTGCTATTTTGGATCTGATTTTCACCAGCAATTAAAAACTGATAGTTGCTGTGGAAATGGTGAGAATTTAGGGAGAATGGTTTTCTTCTTAGAATTTATCATAAGGAAAGAGAGCAAATTGGGACATGGTCTGAGAGTAAATTAGACTCATTTAGACTTTAAAAGAACAGACATCAAAAGGTATGGAGTTAGGATAGTTAGAATTCCATGGATGAAAGTTCCAAAGAGGAAGTCAGGCAGGAAGGATGGGGACACTCTCAAGAGTGAAATACTGAAGACAAAAAGAGATGTATTTGGAGGTGAAAGATAAGTTCTGTTTTGAACATAGGGAGTTTGAACATTGCTTCAATTCTGATAAGACAAAAAGAAAAAGTTGTCAAAAGAGATTGGTATGGATATACAATAACTGATGAAATTAGATTTAAAAAATAACATTTATGGAAAATGGAAAAAAATGACCCAGTAATACAGAATGAACACAAAATTGGCATGATCTGTAAAAATAGTATCAGCAGTGCTAATGTACAGAATGAACTGAAATTAGTGAGGAAAGTTAAGGACAACAAAAAATAAAACCAATGATACTGGGAGTAAAGATTATCAAGCAAGCTACTACCTGAGAGATTGCTGCTGAGAATGGATGAGATACTGATAACCATTAACAGAAGGTAGAACTACTCAACTCCTTATTTGTTTGTGATTCCTAAAATCAGTCCCTTTATATTTGTGAAGCAGAACAGTGAAAATCAGTGTTCTGGCGTATTTTACTGGAGGCCTGGCCTCAGATTTGGTACTCAGCTAGAAAAATGTTGAAGTGCTTAATATTTAAATCTTTTTTGACAAATGTTTACATTTACATGGACACTTTGAGAAAACCAAGTTTTAAAGAAATATTTCTGGCTACCAGGTCAGCCACAGCTGGCAGCAGCAGCAGGTCTTATATAAGTAAATAAATTCAATGTGTATCCAGCCCCAGGAAAAGAAGTAACTGATAGGTAGGAGAACTAAAAAGGTGAATCTGATACAGTGCTTCTTGACTGGGGTGAAGGGGGTGGGAAAAAGAAGGCCTAGGAGTAATAGTGTTGGTGGCACGATACTCTATGTTGCTGTGTGTCTTTTGGTTTTTTTTTGCCATAAAGAGAAAGAAGTCAGGAACTTTGAGACCTGGGAGGTTGGAAAAGTCTAAAAAGGCCTTTACTGTGATAGTCTCTAACAGCTTGGGTAGGATGGATAGACTGCCTGAGACAGAGATAGATGATTGATAGTTGGCTCTGACAGGCAAACAGCCCAGAGGTCCTTGATGCCAAGCGGACTTGAACACTGAACACAAATCAGTACATTTACCTTCCAAGTTCCATCATTATAGCTCCAAAAAACCATTCATCCCCTCCTTCATTGTCACACCACCACTGTTACCACCCTGGTTCAGGCCCTCGTTAAATGTCACCTATTATTTTGTTTGTTTTAACACAGTCTCCCTATCTTGCCCAGGTTCACAGCTTAGCTCAGTTCCTGTATAGCATTAGTCCTACCAAGTTCCAGGTCCAAAACCCTTTGGGCTCAGTTCCCAGCTTCTCAGAGTTTCCCTGTTGGGCTGGCAGCAACATCTGGCCTGGAATCTTGGCTCCAAGGCCCCATGGCTCAAGCTCTTGGGACCAGGGATTCTGTTTCCCACACCTAGAAATGAAAAGGATGAGTGACACAGACCAAAACCCCATGCCCATTTCTCAGGGTCACAGGGCCTAAGAGGAAGAGCTTAATGCGTGCACCCGTGTTTTGGGTAAACAAAGCTTTCAGCCCCAGACACCACTAGAAGGAGAGAGAGCAGAAGCAAACTGGGTCTGCATCAAATAGATTTAAAGACAGATAGCTCCAGCTCCCCAGCCAGTGAAAAGAGCTGCTGCCACCCACATCATAGAGGAATGGAGAATGTTTTCTTCCAGGAGCAGGTCCCTAGAATTTGCCATGTGGATGCCTCCTTCTTAGGGCTTGGTCATACGTCAAAGTCCTGTTACCCATATCAATAATCATTCTGAAGCTTAAAGAATTTCTTGGATCTTTGAGCTGCTCAATGACTGGCCTAGTCACATAGTCAGTATCTGTCAAAGGGCAGGATTTGACCTGAGGTTTTTGTGATTTCAAAGGTGGTTTTCTCTCCCAATACCACACTCTCTCAGTCATACACTTGAAACCCTCTACGATCTAGGTCCCACATACCTTTATTGTTGTATTTCCTGTTGTTCCTTGAATTCTGTGCTTTAGCCAAACTACGTGCTATGTGGACTCCTTAAGAGATCCAGTATGTAGGTAAAATTGTGGCAGCCTACAGTTTTAGCTTCTCTCCTTTGATATTAAAAAATACTTCCAACAGGTAAAGGTGGTCCAAGTAGCATCTCATATGCTGTAGTATTTTACCTAGATTCAGTATTGTTTTAATCAGAATCCTGACCCATGCCCCTTCACAATGGATCTGCTCTAGACACAACTGTCTGGCCAAATTGTGCATGTATGATTTCTTGGCTCACCTACATTTCTGTGCTTCAGTTCACTTGGTGATCCTACCCAATCCCCAGAGTAATAACTCAGCTTCTACTCTCTCAGCTGAGGTTGCCACTTCTTACTTTACTAAAAAAAGCATTGGGGCCATTTGCTATGAGCTCTGTCTTCTGCTAGTCTCTTTATCTCAAAACCCCTTGACATCATACCCATTCTCTCCTTTTTATGCCTAGATTCTGATGAAATCGTCATTTTCTTTGCCAAGGCCAACCTCCTCTACCTATGCCCTTGATCCTTCCCCTCCTTGTCTTCTCCAGTATATTGCTCTCTCCTATCTCTCCTCCCTTCTGCCTCTAGTCTTCTAGCACAAATGATTTATTGGTTACTTTGTTATTGCCTTAAAGGGTGCCTAAGTCTTCCCCATCCTTAAAAATAAAAGCTTCAATAAATCTAAACATCCCCTCAAGCCTCAAGTTTTCATCCTGTATCTCTCCTCCCTCTCTCTCAGCCAAAGTCTTAGAAAAAGCTGTCTATACTCATATCCTGTATTTTTTCTACCCTCACTGACTCCTTAGTCCTTTGCAGTCTGGCTTCTGAATTCATCACTCAACTGAAATTGCTCTCTCCAAAGTCACCAGTAATCTCTGAACTGGCGATAAATGATCATATCTGTTGATATTTCCTCAGTTTTCATTCTTCTTAACATCTTTGCTGTATTTGACAGTGTTGATCTCCCTTTCCTCAGGATACTCTTTCCACTAGAGGTTTTCATCACATTTCTTTCCTGATTCTCCTGCTATCTGCATGATCATTTCTTCTTAGTCCTCTTGGTTACTTCTTCATCCATACCATGCCCCTTAACTATGAGTATTCACCAAGTTTCTATCTTGGGCCTGCTTTTTCTCTTTATACTGTCATGATGACACTCCTTAGCTCTCATGAGTTTGATTGTCATCTCCACTATTAATCAGGATAGTGAAGGGCCTTGACTCTACGTCATATGAGTATCTATTGGAGGAATGGGCATGCTTATCCTAGAGGAGAGTCAGAGGCGTATGGCAACCGTCTTCAAGGGTTTAAAGGGCTATAAAGTTGAAGAGAGATTGAATTTGTTCTGTTGGACCCCAGAGAGCAGAACCAGGTAAAATGGGGAGAAGTTATAAAAAGGAAAATTTAAGCTTGATATAAGGAAAAAAACAACAACTACTCCCTAACAATTAGAGCTGTTCCAAAGTGGAGTGGGCTGCCTTGACGTCATGGGTTTTCCCTCTATGGAGGTCTTCAAGCAGTGGGTAGATAACTACTTTTTAGCTCTATTATAATGGAAGAAAGTAAAGATTATTTATTAAATATTTACTGAGTAGCCAGACACTGTGCTAAGGGCTGAGGATACAAATTATAGCAAAAAGAAATGGTTCCTGCCCTCAAGGAGCCTATGTTCTAATGAGGGAGAACAACCCACAAAAGGAAACTGAAAAGTGTGTGTGTGTGTGTGTGTGTGTGTGTGTGTGTGTGTGTGTGTGTGTGTGGTAGTGGGGATGAGGAAGGAAAGTATATTGTATGGGAGCCTCCATGAAACAGAGACTTTAGAAGGAACTCACCAATGGGATAAGAAAGGTAGGCCTGGAGGATGGATATTCCATGGTGAATCAGTCTCAGTGGTGGTAAGCTTATCCAGGACCAGTGGGCCCCAGGCTCTGAGAGAAGTTCAGGAAGCATCAGCAATAGAGGGCATATGATTTTGAAGTACAGGGAAAGTCAGGAACAGGGCTGAGAGGGGAGGGATAGGAGGGATATCTTTTCTGTAGGGGTTGTACTACGTGGCCCCTGGAGTCCTTTCAGCATTCAAATTCCAAAATTCTGTGCAAATGACTTGTAGATCTACATATCCTGTTCTACTCTCTTCCTTTAGTGTAAGTCTGGAGTCATCAACTGCCTGTTGGAATAGGGACCTTAAACTCAACCTGTCCAAAATAGACAGTAGTTATTACTTTTCCCCCAAACCTAACCCTTTTCCAGGCTTCTCTATTTTTTTCAGAGGCACCGCCATCCTTTCAGTCTCCTAGGTTTGTAAACTTGGTGTTATCCTCCTTGCTCTCCTCACATAGCTAATTAGTTGCCAAATCCTGCCATTTGTGTTTCCATCACATCTCTCACTTATGGCCCCTTCTCTCTACTAGCACAACCCCGCTTTCATTTGGGACCTTCACTCATCACCTCTTGCCTGAATTAGTACAGTATCCTCCTAATCCATCTTCCAGCCTCAAGTCTCTCGTCACTCCAATCCACGCTTTACCCAGTGGGCAAAGTGATCTGATTTGAGGAAAGCATTGACTGTTCAAAAGAACATGGGAATAAAATGAGAGCAGATTTAAGCACGTGAAAATCACTTCTTTATATCAGGAGCAAATTGGCATCCTTGGTGTTTATTTGAAGAGTAGAGAGATTCCTATTTTTTAAAAATAATTATATGATGCTTATGTAGCATGCCAACAAAATCAAGCGTTACTAGTTTTGGTTAATTCAAACATTAAAGAAATGAAGATTCTAGGGGGAGGGGAATAAGCATTTATTTAGTACCTACCATATACTAAATGCTTTACAAATATCCCATTTTATTCTCACAAGAACCTTGTGTAGTAAATGGTGTCATTATCCCCATGTTAAAATTGAGAAAAATGAAATAAATAAGTTGGGTGACTTGTCCAGGGTCACACAGCTAGTAATTGTGTGAGGCAGAATCTGAATTGATTCTCTTCAACCAATTACACAATATTTCCTGAGTGATCTCATCTGTTTTCATGGATTGATCATAGAATTTCATAACTCCCAAATTGATTTAAGGATTGTTTTTCATACTTAAATAATACTTTTAATTGGTGGAATGATTCAAGGTCTGGACCTTCTGTGTTTGCATTCACTGGGGTCAGAATGGAAGCCTCCACCCTTATGCTTTCAAAGCCAAACTCCTAAAGTATTCTTTGCTCATTCTATCCATTCTCTCTGCTTCCAATCACTTTTCAGTCACTTTTCAATGTGACTGCTGATCCCACAACTCAACTGAAACTACTCTATCCACCTTTTAAAATTAAATGCATTCTTTATAAACTTTAAGGTGCTATTTTTATGTGTTAGCTATTATTATCTCAGTTGCTGGATCTAATGGCCTTTTATTAGCCTTATCCACAGCAAACAACAACAAAAAGCTGTTGGGAAGTCTGCTGAGTAACTCCTGAAATAGCCAAGGGGATGGTGGCTGGAGATTAATGCTATGCAACCTGGCAGCTGAAATATACTATACTTCCTACTTGGCTAATTAATTATTAGCAGTCTGCTTCTCTGTGGATTGCAGAAAATGAAGGCCTGGCCCAAGTATGAGTGGGTATAACCTCAGTAACACCACCACCACACACACACACACACACACACACACACACACACACACACACACACACCTGACAACATATTACCTGTTACCAGGGGCTGGTGCAGTGACTTTTTTTCTTTCCATGCAGCTTGGTACCTTCCCTCATGGCTCTTCCCTAGCTCCATAATCCACTGAAGTTTTTCAGACAAGGTGAGAATGAGATTCTGGGATTTTTCAATTCGTACAAGCGAGGGAAAAACTTGTCGAACTTGTTTTCTCTTTCCAGGTGCCACTGTTCCTTTCTTTTGTGATCCTATAAATACTTATATGTGTTTATGTTCTGTCTCCCCCGTATAATGTAAACTCCTTGAGCGAAGGGAGCCTGCCGTGTTTATCTTAGTTTAATAGGGGAGAAGAAGTTGAGTAGAACGTTCTAATCAATTCTCCCTAGTCTGGTTGACGTAATCACAAGAAATGAAGGCAAGTAATAGAGCCAACAAGGCTTTAATGTTTTCAACAAAGTACCAAAAAGGAGTTTTCACTTGTTACCACTTTATGAAGTGGCAAGTTCTCTTCGATGCATTTAGGCAGTCTATTGCTAATAGCTGGCTCCGCTAGCCTTTAATGAGCAGGAGACATTCTTTAAGGACATGCAATTGAGGCAAGAAGCAGCTTTGGGGGGTGTGGACCCTGGCCATCTAGAAGAATACCAACCATGCTTTTCCCTTATGCCTCTACCAGACAGCAAGTGGTGAAGGGGTAGGGAAAGGGGATTTCTTTCTTTTTCCCTTGCCTTCCTCCCACTTCTATCATGTCACTTAGAAGCTTTGTGGCATGGCTACTTGCCCAGAAGGAGATACTATTCCCAGGAGGGAATAGAAAATTAATTGAGGCAGCTCTGTGGAGTATAACCCTTGGTAGTGGAGAAGGGAATGAACTATGAATTCAAGAGAAAACTAGCCCTGGAAATGGGAAGTCAAACTGCAGAGGAACAGGTTCCACCCAGCCCCTCCCAAGGAACCCAGCTGAGCCACCTGATGTGTACTCAGGGAAGAGCAATATGAAGATGCCACTAGGAAAAAAAAGAACATAGAGGCTCTGCAGGGCCAGAAGCTTGTTTTACCTTGGGTCATGCTCCCAATCTATGTGTGCCCCATTCCCAGTATGCTTAATGTGTGGGCCCACTCTTCCCACTGACAAGTGTATATATACAGCCCTCCCTGCCCCTGCTATATCCGCCCCCCCACCTCACCCCCTTCAACCTTCAACCTTCCAGTTCCAATACAAGTATAAATTGGGAGGGGCTACTAGTAGGAGGGTGGACTTTTTTTATCCTTAGAGCCAAGCACAATCCCTTGCCCTTAGTAGATAATAAATATTCATGCTTTTGAATTGGATTGAGACACTAATCAAGATAGAAGGAGACTACATGATTGTTCAAACTGCTGCCTGTGCCTCCATCTTGAGAACTGTGATTTAGAATGCCTTTGGCAGATGAGAAAATCTGCAGGCTCTTCAAGTTCTGAGTGACAACTAAGACTAGCTTTTGGGAAAGAAATTAAAGGTAGTTAATATTTGCAGAGTAATAGAGAAGTGTTAGGGAGGTAATTAACACCTTTCCTCTGAATAGGAGCCTGGAACATATGGGACACAAGCACAGTGTGAAGTTCAGGACCTCATACGGAGGTGGAAAAAAGATTGAGAGAGCTTTGGCCTCCTTCTAGGTCTAAAGGAAAACCAGAGTTTAGGTTAGGAGAGGCTAATAGTTTTCTAATTACAAGAGTACCATGGGCTTTCTTTCAGTCTTTGATTCAACTATTATATTCTGTGGCTTAAAAAGAAGACATAGATGATAACTATTGAGTAATGTTTTCTTAAGAAAGTTATAAATGAAGAACAGTTCTTATTGTTTTCCTGCCTCCTCCCCCTTCTTACCTTTATTTGAAGAAAGGGGACAAGTTTCCCTGTAATCACCACTTATTGGCAACTAATTCAAAATGTAGGTCTAGTGCCTGGAATCAATATAGTGTTATTTACTTCTTTAGAAAATTGTATTAGTCCAATTTATTTAATTTCTAGAAAGGCAGAAAACTGGGGGAAACTTTTTTGCAACAAGAATCTCTGATAAAGGCCTCATTTCTCAAATATATAGAGAACTGAGTCAAATTTATAAAAATACAAGTCATTCCCCAATTGATAAATGGTCAAAGTATATGAACAGACAGTTTTCAAAGAAATCAAAACTATCTATAGTCATATGAAAAATTCTCTAAATCACTATTGATTAGAGAAATGCAAATTAAAACAACTCTGAGGTACCACCTCATACCCATCAGACTGGCTAATATGACAAAAGGGAAAATGATAAATGTTGAAGGGGATGTGGGAAAACTGGGACACTAATACATCGTTGGTGGAGTTGTGAGCTGATCCAACCATTCTGGAGAGCAATTTGGAACTATGCCCAAAGGGCATATCTGTGCATACCATTTGATTTATTAATAAGTTTATTAATAATCTGTATCCCAAAGACATAAAAAGGTGAAAAGGACCCATTTGTACAAAAATATTTATAGCAGCGTTTTTTTTTGTGGTGGCAAAGAATTGGAAATGGAGAAGATGCCCATCAATTGAAAAATGGCCAAACATGCTCTGGTTATTGATTGTGATATAATATTATTGTGCTATAAGAAGTGACAAGCAGGATGATATCAGAAAAACCTAGAAAGACTTACATGGACTGATGCAAAGTGAAATGAGCAGAACCAGGAAAATGTTCTACGCAGTAATAGCAATATTGTTCCATGAAGAATAGTGAATGGCTTAGCTATTCTCAGCAATACAATGATCCAAGACAATTCCAAAGGACCCATGATGAAGCAGGTTATCTTTGTTTCTTTGTTTCTTCATTCCTTCATTCCTTCATTCGTTCGTTCCTTCATTCGTTCGTTCCTTCATTCGTTCCTTCCTTCCTTCCTTCCTTCCTTCCTCCCTTCCTTCCTTCCTTCCTCCTTTCTTTCTTTTTCCTTCTTTCTTTCCTTTTAACTCTTCTTGTACAAAATGACTCATATGGAAATGTTTTACATGTTTGTACATATATACCTTATATTGGATTGCTTACCCTCT
Organism: Trichosurus vulpecula; assembly: GCF_011100635.1. Lineage (NCBI taxonomy): Eukaryota > Metazoa > Chordata > Mammalia > Diprotodontia > Phalangeridae > Trichosurus > Trichosurus vulpecula. The sequence continues at coordinate 358,803,279 of NC_050575.1, forward strand.
TAAGGAGGGGAGGAAGGGAAGGAAGGATAGAATTTGGAAAGTAAAACTTTTTTAATTTTTAATTTTTTTACTTATTTATTTTTAGTTTTTAACATTCATTTTTATATTTTGAGTTCCAAATTTTTTCTTCCTCCTTTCCCTCTCCTCTAAGACAGCATGCAATCTGATGTAGGCTATACATGTACAATAATATTAAACATAATTCCACATTAGTTGTGTTGTGAAAGAAGAATCAGAACAAAAGGGAAAAAACATGAGAAAGCAAAAACACACCAAAAAAGAGAAAGTAGTATGCTTTGATCTGCATTCAGACTTCATAGTTTTTTTCCCCCTCTGGACGTGGACAGCATTTTTCATCATGACTCTTTTGGAATTGTCTTAGATCATTGTATTACTGAGAAGAGTTAAGTCTATCAAAGTGGATCATCACACAATGTTGCTGTTATTATGTGCAATGTTCTCCTGCTTCTATTCACTTCACTCAGCATCAGTTCATGTAAGTCCAGGCTTTTCAGAAATCTGCTTGCTCATCATTTCTTATGGAACAATAGTATTCCATTACATTCATATACAGCAACTTGGTCAGCCATTCCACAATTCATGGACATCCCCTCACTTTCTAATTCTTTGCTACCCTAAAAAGAGCTGCTATAAATATTTTTGTAGATATGGGTCCTTTTTCCTTTTTGTGATCTTTTTGGGATATAGACCTATTAGTGGTATTGCTGGATCAAAAGGTATGCACAGTTGGCAAAGGAACTCAAAACTTTTAAAAGCATGTTAAAAATTGTTTTAAGATATAATTAGAGGGAAAACAAAATATTGTTTAAAATTTTTCTAGAAAGAAGCAGCTGAGCTAAAACCCTGCCTCTTATTTATATTAGCTTCATGACCCTGGGCAAGTCACTGAAGGTCTCACTAGGGTGGAGGGTGGGAGATCTCTCCTAAGACTATAAACTACAGATGTCTTGCTGATCTTCATTGGTGAAGGGAATACTCCCCGCAATGATGAAATCATAAGTCTGGACCACAACTGCCAAAATATCATATTTTAATGATACAAATAGACAATGAAGAAAGCTTAAAAATTTAATTTATTTCTTATTTCTTTCACAAATGCTTTCTCCTGTGGGAAATCCTTCCTGTTTCTTTATCCTTCCTGTGACCTTTGATGATTTTTACATCTCTTATGTGCTAATATCATATTTTATGTATTCATTTATTATTCATATCTATGTTCACCTAATGCATCAGTCAGTCAGTAATTCGGTTTGTATTACAAGGTGCTAGAAGCGACTTAAGTGAGAATTACAAGGCTAAGATTTATTGATGGATACATAGGATCAAAAGTATTTGTTATAGTGTAATTATCTTATGGTACATCTTATTTTACTTTAGAGAAATAAAGTGCTAGAAAAATTCCTGGTTATTCTTCTGTAGGGACTTGCTCTTCTGCAAAGACAGGCTGTGTTATTTAGACCACGTGGCCAAGGCACCACCACCACCTGGTGGCAGATCGAGGGATGAATATGAACCGATTCTTTTAAAGTTTGAACCTGCAGCCCTATATAGATGGAGTTATATTAAGAGTTCTAACAGGCTGTCTGAAAAAATGAAGAAGGAATGATTCTGTTGCATACATTATAGTAAAAAGAACACTAGATTTGAACCTGGAAGTGAATCCTGACTCAATTACTTGCCACCTCTGTGACCAGTTCCCTTGTCTGTAAAAATTAGTGGGGAGAAGAGGGAGATGTGCAAAGTTCCTTCTAGATCTGACACGTGAACTGAAGAGATCTTTCCAATTGTTCAGCTAAAAATTTGACAAAACATCTTAGGTGAAGACTGAAAAGCAAATTAGACTAAGCATGCTTGAGTGGTGGTAAGGGGCAGGAATGGGGGAGAAAGAGGGACATTGGACAGAAGGGAGAAGGGAAGCTTTCCATACATGTGGTCAGTTCCTCTTTTTAGATTTCCCTTTCAGGACTGAAGGGACAAAGAAAGTTTATGGCTTTAGGTACTTTTGCCCCTACCCCACCCCAGGGCATTGTCCATATGGAATCTCTTTCTGCTTTTCCTATCAGCTTCAAGTCTGAAATCTAAGGGGTTGGTTGATTCCCACCCAGTTTTTAACCTTCAGCTGGAAGAGGACAGCTCACTGTAACTGGAGAATGGACTCATCTTGAAAACCTAGCTCCCTGTCCTGACCTCAAGCATTTCTGCCATCTGGTTTGGGGGCATTGTCTTTAGGCAATTAGGGTAGCCTAGTCCTTGAGTCCCCCAGAGGTCTACAAAGGGCAATTTTTCTGCCCTTTCCTGCACTTTCTACTTTGTTTTAAGCTCAAATACAAGAATGATTATTTTTCAACTGTATTTTTCGGGGGGCAATGGCTTTCTGGGAATTGGTGTAACTGTCCTCCCACTGCTAAATACTTCCTCCTTATATGGATCTTTCAACATTAAATGTATAAATTAAGTATTTTTATTATGTTGGTATAGCCCAATCATTAACAATGAATTATTTAACAAGAATGAGGTTCATGCTGTTGCATGGCAGCTAAGTGGGGCAGTGGATAACCTGGAGTCAGGAAGACCTGAGTTCAATTTTAGCCTCCAAAACTTGTTAGCTAGGTGACTTTGGGCAAGTCACTTAACTTGTGTTGCCCTCAGTTTCCTCAACTGTTAGGGGATAATAATAACCCCTACCTCCCAGGGCTGTTATGAAGATCAAAAAATATATTATAAAGTACTTAGCAGAGTGCCTGGAAAATAGTAGGTGCTTAACAAATGCTTATCCTCTCCCTCACCTTCATATTGATCTTTTTTTGTCCCCAAATTTTTAGGAATAGTTCCTCTGTCCTTCTTCCTGCTCCTTTCCTAGAGTATTCCTTATTTTTATTTCCATTTTTAAACACCAAAACCTTAAACTTGTTGCTCACTAATTATTAGAAATATGGAAATTCTGAAGGAAAAAATAAGACATAAATAGTGGATTATTACTTAGTGCTTTTCAATTTGGTGAAGTTTCATTACATTTCTGTACTTGCTATGCTTGTCTTTCAAAGACTATTCAGCTGTTTCTCAACAGGAATGCTTGGAAAATCATTCTTTTAAAAATATTTTCTTTTTCTGTGGGTTTATACATAGCTTTGCAGGATGTTATTTATTCTTGGGTATATGTCCTTCACCCTTTTACCTTTCAGTATGACCTATTTCATTTCTCCCTTTATTTTGTTGTGTAATTCACTGAGATTCCGGCTGAGATCCCTTGGTACAGGATCTGTCTGAGGACTGCCAATCAAAATTTTTCTGTATGCCAAATTTAGAGCTTCTCCCTAGTAGTGATCTGTGGATTCCATCTGTTTTTACTTTGCTTCTTTGGTTGCAATACTTCCAGGCAACTTTAATTATGTCTTGTAATATAGTAAACAGATAGTTTGGTTCACTGTGCTTTTTTGGGACCCCACTGATTTTAAAATGATCTGGTCATGCCCTGTTTTCCAAGTTAATTGTTTTTGATACTAGATATTCCACATGATTTCCTAATTTGCTGCCTTTTGATTTAGCTCGAATATATCATGTTATATTCTTGAATTTTTAGTTTTGATTCTTCCAATCTATTTTTGTCATTAAAATTTTTTATTATGACTTGAAACATCACCAAGAGGAGAATTTCAATATAAAAATGAAGGTAAGAAACCAATATTCTATCACTTACAGTTTTTTTTAAAAGGAAATATATATTAAGTTTAGCACAATAACAGCAAAATTGCCCCATTTATCTGAGACCCCTTCTGCTCTCTTCTGCAGTTCAATGTTTTATTGATGTTCTTTTCTTTTTTATTTGGATAACTATAACTACCTATCAATCTCCCTCCCAAACCTCCACTCCCTCATTCCTGGATAAAAGTCCTTATTTGTACCATTTAAGAATAGTTTGGCAAAACAAATGCACATAGTGGCCGTGTCTTAAAATGCATGTATCATTGTGCATCTCTAACCCATCACCCTTCTGCTAGGAGGTGGGAGGCATGTTTCATCATCAGTCTTCTGGGGTCACAATAGGTCACTGGATTTGTTATGTCGGTTGTGCAGAACGTGTGCAGATATTCTGTTCCTGCATCCAGTTGGCCGTGAGCAAACTTTAGGGGTCAGGTCCTGCCTATGTATGACTCCTAACTGGAGAATGCTCCGATGGGCAGCTGAACCAGAAAAGCTTAGGACTCAGGAGACCTTTAGCAGCAGGAGCTACTTTCCTACTGGAGCTCTTGCTGCAACTTTTCACATGACAAGATGTGATTGCAATTGGATATAGGGAAGGGAGATGAACCTTCCTGATAAGTATTATGGTTCTTATCACTTTTTACCCTGCCATCTTTACTGGAATTCTTCACTTTATTTCTTAATGTCATGTAACATCCTAGTATAATAATTAGCTTATCTTAAGCTTAGAAGACAATACAATGACCCCTAAAGTCCTTGTGACTCCCTCCTTTATACCTCTGGGGAGTTTGTTTTTTTTTTAAGATGATAACTTATAAATCAATCTTAGTCACTCTGAGCCGCCACTAAAGGCAGGCGGTTCCTAAAATTAAGCAGAAGTTCAGCTTTCTCCTTAATTCTTTCTCCCTCTCCCTCTCTCTCTCTCTCTCTTTCTCTCTCTCTGTATATATATATATATATATATATATATATATATATATATATATATACATATATCATATATTCATCATTGTTATCACAATAGTCAGTATTTATGTAGTGTTTTAAGGTTTACAAATATTAACTTATTTTATCCTCACAAAAACCCTGGGACGTCGATCTAGGTCCTGAATAGTGTGAATAACAAATCCCTCTGATGCGTCCACATGATTAGAATCTGTACTACAAATTTCCATGAGGCTGGAACCAAGAACCTACTTTATGTAACTGTAGCTTCCAATAGTATGAATTGTTACGCATGTGATCACTTTATTATTCTCACTAATTGAGATCTGGCCTCATTATTATCCCCATTGCAGTGTTGAGGAAACTGAGATAGTAGTTAACTGACTTGTCCAGGGTCGCACAGCTGGTATATGTCTGAGACTGAATTTGAATTCAGGTCTCCTAATTGTAGGACCAGCACTCTTATCTACTGTGCCAACTAGCTCATTAATCCCTGACCTCTTTGTGGGTGAGAAACATTTGGGCAATGAAGCAGAAAATTGTATTATGGTGTCTATGAATAGACTCTGGAAGGTGAAATTTGGGGAAGAGCCGACCTTTTCTTCGGACCTCCCTCAGTCCTTAAGTTGGTAGAGACACTGGTGAACCAATGCTCTACGGTATCCACAGTACGGCCCTTATTTCTCTTTCCAGTGGTCATCCCTGGGCTGCTTGGTTCTTGGCTCAGCTCTGTATGGCTCCTCTCTTTCCTCTCCATTTCCAGATCCTTGGAAATCTCTATCTGGTTCTGAGATATTCTTCCCTTTAAACAGAAATTCCCCAGGGCATGATTAAGTCTGTCACACAATGGCTTTGATTGATTCGGGGAGGTGTACAAGTCCTGCTCATATTAAGTTCTGATTTTTGATTCAATCAAGAAATGTTTTTACCTCGCAAAGGTAATTACTTGTAAGTAGGGTGGGATAATCAGTGGAGCCCCAAATACTTCTACATTAATTATAGAACAGACATCTTCAAAAAGATATTTCCTGTAAATAAAATCATAGTACCTTTGAAGGGACTACGGAAGCCCCTCCTTGAAGCATGAATCAGTTCTATATCATCCTAACAAGTAGGCATTTAAAAGTTATTGTGCATCCAGGCTAGCAGCTAGAGGACATTGATAAGGAGCCAATATAGCCACCAAGTGACCTACTCAGCCTAGTAGCAGATTGGCCCATACAGGCAGGGCATTGCACTCTCAGTGGAGTAAGCCCAAATGAGAATGGTCCAGCAGAGATACCATGCCCTAAAAAGTGCCAGCTAGATGAACCATGGTGAGACGCGTAGAAAACTTTGTGAGAACAATGGAGAGAGAAAGCACTTCAAGGTCCTTAAATTCAAGAGTTGTGAGTTGCACCAGCCACATGCCCCCACCTGGGTCTCACTATCACTGTATTTTGTATGCATGCCCACTCTTTCCTCCTCCTAGACCCTGGGAATATTTGTGGGGAAGCATGTATTTTGTGTTGGTCGTGGCGAGGGGACAGCCCTCTTCTGGAGATGCAATTGGCCAGTCCTGGTGTCAGTTAGTTAAAGATCTCAAGAGGGTGAGCAAACATAAAGAGGAATAATATGAAATCTTCCTAGAAAGGCAGTCAGTAGCCAGATTGTGAAGGACTTCAAACACCAAATAGAGAAGTTTGTATTTTATCCTGGAGGCAAGAGGGCACTGCTGCTTCTGTGTGGGGTGTCCCCCATTCCTAACAACAAAGAAGACAATGATGACAGCAATGAGGATGACATCTAGCTTTTATATAGCGCTTTTGCAAGTGCTTTGCAAATAGTATCTCATTCAACAAGATGCTGTTGCATCTCGATTTTAGACAAGAGGAGACTGAGTCAGACAGAGGTTAAGTGATTTGCCAGGGTTCATGCAGCTAGTTAGGTGTGGTAGTTATATTGTTAGACTAGTAGAAGGGAGACTGATCCCTGGACCTGTGGATCTGTGTTTTTTCTCTGTGCTCCACTTTAGCCCATGTAGACATCTTGTAGGTATCTACAAGCAGATTGTGTAAAAGCTGTCTTATGACAAAAATATAGTATATTTGAAAATGTAGCCTTTTGTAAGGACACCTGAAGGTGACTAGCAAGTGCATCTGAAAGGTTTTGCCTCTCCAAGAAAGTCATGTGTTCTCTGCTCTGGGAGGTTCTGGGTTGTAGCTACACGTGTGTCAGACACCTTTGGTGACTGGGTGAAAACTGTGGGGTGTCTATGCCTTGGGAAAGGACTTTCTTTTACCCCACTTACTCTCATTTTCTCTAATGAGCTTAGACTGAAGGGGAGAAAGAATTATTCATTCTTGATTCTCCTGCTGTGCTCATTTTGATCTCAGGGTCAACCATACACACTGTAAATGTGTTCCAGATTGGAGAGTGTGGTGAACCCAGGGTGCTCAGTTGTAGACACACTATAGCTGTGCATTCCTGGTATTAGGCCCTGATTTTTCTGGGCTTGCTTCACTTCTCACTTTGTGGGGTTGCATGGGGTCTGCGCCAGGCAGTGCTATAATTAGGATATGACAAGCAGGACTCTGCCTCAGAGGACTGAATTTTCTAGGGGTCTGAAACACTTTTACTTCTCTGGGTAGAAATAACTAAATGGCACTAGGTTGGCCCAAATAATCAGTTAAAATAGAAAGGTATCAGATAGAAAACAGGCAGTATGGGATATAGAGCCAGCTTTGGAACCAGGAAGAATGGGATTCAAGTCCTGTCTCTGACACACACTGGGCACTGTGACCCTGGGCACATCATTTAACCTCTAAGGTCTGTAGGCAACTCTCCAAGACTACAGATTGCAGAGAAGGTGCTGACTTGTATTGTTGGAGTTTCTTTATGCAAGGATTTCTCTATATCAATGAAATCACAAATCTAGTCCTTATTTGAATGATTTCTCCCCTCATCCCCTCACAGGACACCTCAGAAGAGCAGCTCCTCTCCGGGCCCACACGGTCTCCTGGTCTCTCTCGGTAGACTCCTTAGTGGGGCTTAGGGGTCTCTGTCTTTACCCCATGGGACTGTGTTCTGTGTGGGGTCTTTCTCACCTCAAGGGTTTTTCCCAGCCTTCTTAACTGAATTAGTCTTTTGAAAAAGTGTATTTGAGGATGCCTTTCATGCTGCCTGCTCAGAGGCCCCAGAATTGTTAGTTCCAGCTTGGTGCCCATACAGCAGATGGGCATCAGACCATGCATGTGCTTCCTCACTTTGTTGCTCCTCAAAGAGAAGGGGCATCTCTTATCCCTCTCAACTCTCCACACTCTGTTTTGTCTAGTCCTTAATTAACTCTACAGGCCCACTTCTGTCTTCACATCTAGGAACGCTGCCCTGTGTATTGCCAACCCATCTACCTGAATTGTACATATTATCCTGGGCTTGTCCTGGAAGAAATTTTCAGGTGCATAAAACAATGACATCAGTCATCCCTGGCACAAGAAATAACAATGAGTTAAGAATTTAAAGACTTCAAATAACGCATGGAACAAGGCTTCTGCATTTTTCAATAGCTGTTTATATTTTGTTTGGGATGGGAAGTGAGCCTAGGGAAGGAACTGCACTGTATCACTCTTAGCTTTCCTCTAGATGGCGCTCATGTTATAGTCTTCGGATGGAGAATCTTCCAGCTAACTAGCAAACCAAATATTGGATTTATTAAGCTTCACCTTCTTGTGTTTCATCGCCAAAGCGAATGCTATCTATGATTTCTATGATCATATTTACCCAAGGTTCTCCAAGGAATTAACTAGCATTCATCAATGACAGGTACATGTTAATATTGCAAGTTGGAATAAGAGGGTTTCTGTGGTTATTTGCCAAACACAAAGACATGCTTGTGTGGCTGCATTTTCACCGCATCCCTCAAAACCTTCTCCAAGAGAATCACTGCCCTATGTCTAATCCTGTCCTACTGATGAGAGTGGGGGTTGACTAACTAGCTTTCCCAAGGGGTGAACAACAAACATTTATTAAATATTGACTATGTGTAAATCACTGTATTGAGTGATAAAGGAGATGCAAAGCGTACCCCTAGGGATTACAGTGTAGTAGAGAGGTAAGACACTAACGTAGCTTGCTTATTCATGAGACAACAAGAATTTTTGATTTCATCAGCCTAGGGAACTACCAGTGTGGGGAATTCTTTCAATCAACACAGTTTATAACTGTCTATGACCTACAGAAGTCCTAAGCATAAAGATGGCTAAATGACTTTTCCAGATGCATATAGTGTTCCAGAGGCTGAATTTGAACCCAGCCCTTCCCAACTCCAAGGCCAGCAATGAATTCATTATGCCAAACAAGCTCTGCCCTGAGATAATATTGGGAAAAGGAAGGCCAAGACCAGATCGTGGAAGGCTTTGAATGCCAGAGAAAGGACTTTGAATTTCCTTTGCTGAAGATTGTTTTGAACAGAGGATTGACACGGCTAGATCTTTTTGTATGATAGATCATATTCCAAGCGGTATAAGGGAGGTAGGGCAGGCCTGGAAGAGGGTGGAGGCAGAAAGACCTCCCAGAACGCTATGGAAGGAGCGGTCCATGCTGGTGGGATCAAGGGCCTGTGAGGTTAAATGTAAGTTGCTTAAGACACACAGCAGATGTTGCTGCTTCTATATGCTAATAGAAACTTTATGAACCATCTTCTTTTCCTTCTGAGAGCAGATTTAAGTACGTGAAAATCACTTCCTTATATCAGGAGCAAATTGGTAATAACCTTGGTGTTCATTTGAAAGGCAGAGGCAGTCCTGACATTTTGTTTGATAATTACAATACATTTATGCAGGACACCAACAAAATTAATACTTGATATGCTGCTAGCTTTAATCAATTTAAAACACAGGAGAGAACACTCACAAAGGTGTCTGATCAGTCATAGGGCAACAGTCTTTTTTTTTTTAACATCAATCTCTTTCTAAGACCCTGCGGTGGGCACCTGAGGATAAGGGAGCCTACATCTTGTAATTTGTTACTCATACCCTGCAGAAAAAAAAATGCACATATACTCTCTCCCAAACTCTCACCTTACAATGAAGGAAAAGAAGACAGTGGTTATGAGCCAGGACTTGGAAGGCCCTAGGACATGGCCTTTTTATTTCTGCAAAGGAGGCTTACACTTTTAAATAAGAGAGGGACAGTAAGAAAGGGTTACGGAGGTCGTGAACCCGTAGGCCCCATGTTCTCCCAATTATCCACAATATCATCACTTCATTTTACAGATGCTCACTACTTGGGTCACCTTGGGTAAGTGACTTTCCTTCTCTGGGTTTCAATTTCCTGCCTTTTAGATGAGGGCATTAGACCCAACAATCTCCAAAGTCTCTGAGTTCTCTATCTCCTAATCCCGTGAATCAATAAAAATGTGTGATTTAGTCCGAGAGTGGCATGAATTTATGACTTCAGCAGCTACTCTGATTGACATTAACTAATGATGAAAAGGGTTAGGACAAAGAAGGGAGAAAATGAGGATATCATTTGTTCTGTTCTCTCAGCAAGCTGTGAAATAGTCACCTAAGGAAGAAAAGCATAACAACCGTTAGCATTTTAACATGAATACCGTAAGGTCTGCAAAAATACCTTACACATATTCTTTCATTGGAGCCTCACAATAACCTCCCTTTTACAGATGAGAAAAGTGAGCAGGCAGTGGTTAAGTGACCGGCCCAGGATCACATAGGTAGTAAGTATCTGATGCTGGATTCAAACTCGTCTACCTCCCTCCAGGTCCATCATTCTAACTACCACACCATCTTGCTGTCTCTGATAATAACCAAATAGTACCTGAAATGCATCATGAACTTTAATACTGACAAAGCCCTTCATCACTTAATCCTCAGAACAACTCTGTAAGATAGGTACCACGTGCATTATTACACCCATTTTATGGGTGAGGACTTTGAGGCTTAGAAGAGTCACGATCACACAGGCTGGGAGCACCACTCACAGTCTTTAATCACAGCTCTCTTTGAACTCCAAGTCCAACATGTTTTCCATTATATTATGCTATCTTTTAAGTATTAGTGGACTTAGAAAAATGTTACTCCAGTAGCCCCAACTATATTCCCTTTGATTCATATAGATGGCATAGCCAAAGACCCAATTACTAGCTAATGTAGACATTAGCCAGAATATCTCAGGGCCATGGAAAAAATATATGTGTGTATGTATGTATATGTATCTGTAGATATATATATATATGTATATATAGAAAAATATGACATTATATATATATACACATATACATACCTACATACATATACACACAAACATATTATACCTAACCCAAACTCAGTGTCAATCACTGAAAGGCTACATTCTTGAATACTTGCTAGTTATTATTGTTGCTATGAATACTAACTGGTCAGTCTATTCCCTATTTCATATAATAAACAGCTACAGAGCCTGAGAGCCAGTTGCCCAACTTCTGTATGAGGATGAGGATGAGGATGAGGAAACTGAGAAACATTTGCTAGAAAGGGCTCGTCCAAAGTCACGTAGCTATTAGTGGCAGATCCGAGACTAGAACCAAGGATTTAGAATGTAAGCTCCTTGAGGGCAAGGATTATTTCTCTTTTTTTCTTAGTACCTTTAGCACCTAGGACAGGCATTTAATAGATGCTTGTCAATTGACTTAATGATTGGTTTATTCTTTTCCCAGATGACTGCTCTGACTTTTAGGTATTTTTGCAGTTAAAATTTAATTTGTCTAATTAAAAAATTAAATTTCAGTGCCAAGAAATTGGTATTGTGACTAGTACCATGTTAGGAACTTGTTTGTGTGCTCAGGAAACTGCTGCACAGAGATGTTGACTTCTCTGGCACAATTCCACAGTTTATTAGAGACCAGAATGGAAGGGACAGCCACATCTGAACTAGTGATTCCCTACAGATTTCTTTGGTGCACTATTTCAGAATACTTCAGGCCATACCCCCTAGGATGGTTACCAGATGGAATTTATCACTGCCACATAAAGATTTTATTTCTATGTGTTGGGGGTGAGGGTGAGAATTTACCTAGTGGGAATTAGTGGGAATGCCCTAGTAAGTGCATTCTTATGATCACGTGTAAGGGAGATCAATTAGATTTGCTATCTCAGAAGTAATTTTGAATCTCAAACTTCCTGACCCTAGCAAAGCTAGTGTCATATTACTTTAAGAAAAAAAACAAATGAACAGGCCTAGTTCAGCCTGATGAGAAATACATGAAGGTTCCCAGTGAGAGAGTTTTGTGATGTGATTTCTGACCCACTGTTGAAAAGGGGAAATATCCAAAGTCCCCTAGGAAATCTTACCTCAAAAGAAGACCTCCCTGATATCAAGGCCTCAAATCTGATGTATAAACATTTCCCGACACTCCTAGATGTGGTAACCAAGTACCTTATAAGGTCTGCCTGCCATTTATTATCATTCACCAGGCAGAGCTCCTCACTAGGCTTTTAAAAGAACTGGCTTTTCAGCAGTATTCATATCCTCAAGAGTATCTATGGAGAGACCTGTGTGGTATATTAATCAGAGCTGTCCAACACTTGCTTTGAATGTTATTAGAAATGTTTCTGAGAGTGAATAAGCTGGGTCAGAAGTGTGCCTTACTATGTTTAACTCAGAAGTCTTTCCACTCAAGGTTTAGTGGATGATTTAAGGGTGCCTAATACTTGCTTTTACTGAAGGTATATCCCAGCTCCTGCACCCTGTGCCCACCAAAAGTGGAGTACCAAATCATACATTCCATGTCTCCTAATTTATAGCCAACTTTGTATTTGGATTATTCACCTTTATACATACTCTTTAGTAGGAATATTTTTAATGTGTCCTTAGGACAGAAATCTTTTCTAGACCACATCAGACAAGTGGTCATCCAGCTCTTGTGATTGAGTTTGCTTGCTTTTATAATAAAAGCATTTTATATAATGCTTTAAGGTTTTCAAAGCACTTTACATATGTCTTAGTTGATCCTCACAAAGCCCTGTTAAGTAGCTGTTATTACTATCATCATTTTTTCAGACAAGGAAGCTGAGAAGTCAAACGGCTGGCCCAAAGTCACATAGCTAGTACAGATCCATAGGAACTGAACTTGCTTCTTCCTGAGTCCTGCCAACACTCTATTCACTGTTCCACCCGGCTGCTTGCAGCTGCTTTTCTGCAATCAGACCTAGTTGAGAGCCTGTTATAGTCTTGTCTTCTTCCAGGTAGCTGAGGTAATGCTGGAAACAAAAAGTAGGATCATGAGCTTATCCATTTAACATTTAGAGTTCATCCAGTCCATCATTTAACAGATGAGAAAATGAAGATGAGCTCCAAGATGGATTATAGCCTTACACTTAACCCGAATGTTTTAATCCATGCCATTAAACATTACTTGCCAAAACCAAATCACTAGTGAGAAAAGTTAATTAGCAAATATATATCAGGTGCTTAAAATGTCAACCCCCCCCCCCCCAGGGGAGAAAGAAAAAGTATTAGACACTGATCTTTCCCTCATGAGGCTTTTGTTCTGACTGGAACGACAATTCTCATACACTCATAACCAGTCAGAGTTGGAAGTCATTGTGTAAATCATCTCATCCAGAGATTCTTAACCTGATTTGTGTCATGGACCCCTTAGGCAGGCCAGGTGCTGAATGCTTATACTACTGTGGTTTGTTGCGCATATTCATAATTGAAGGAAATGTTAAATTTCAATGAGAGGTTAGTGAAGATAAGGATGTAATTCTTACTATTTTTTCTCATCCCAAAACTTTGATTTTAAGGATAGGTCTTGGCCAGCCATGTTCACTGCTTCTTGCCTGAGTTCCAGCTTTGCCGTTGCTCTTACTTTTCCTGACCCCTTTCCTTTATATGGTGTTTCCCCTCATTAGAATCTAAGCTAACTAAGGACAGAGCCTGTCTTTTTGCATCTATTTGTATTCCTAGTGTTTATCTGGTGGCTGGCACCTTGTAAGTGCTTAATAAATGCATATTAACTTGACCAGTCCAATCTTATTTTATAGTTGAAGAAATTGAAGTCCAGAAAGAGGAATTATCTTTGCCCAGGTCGTAGAGCTAGTTAGAAGCAGAGCTCCATTACATTTTTCCACTACTCTGTACTTCAGGATGTGACACTAGATAACAAAACAAGAGAGAAGTAATAGTTAAATACTGCAGTCTCTTCAGAAATGGGCAAGTGATTGCTCTCTCCCCTCACTCACATCCCACCATCCAGGCCACTAACAAAGTAGCTGGCCCTTCTATCTCTACCAAACCCGAACTGGGGAAGGTAACTGAACAGCTGTACGTTCAGGAAAATGTTGATTGCATGTTTTGAGAAGCATCTGACAAAGCCTTCCTCCAGGATGCGCTTTCCTTGTAAGGTAGCAGAGGAAAAAAAAGACACTTTTATTTTGACTTAGCGTTCATTATTTCTTTGTCGGCAGCTGTGCCGCAGCAGCGTTTATTATGCAGAGAAGAATTATTTTGATTATTGGCAGTAGGCATTCTGCTCATAATTTTGAGTTCTTCATTTAGGAATTGTTTCCTCACCTCGTCTCCTGTCTGCACATGAATAAAATCTACAATCACTTGCCAGTATCCTTCCCCAAGGCAGCTGTTATGAGAAACGTTGTTTAAAGTTCAGAAATAATTTGGTGTTAAACTATTATTGCTGTTTGTTGCTTCTATAAGCAGCATCACAGAGGGCTGGGGCTTGAGATGTTTGTTGTTTATCATTGGGAGCTAAAAAAGCCTCCCAGCAAGGTAACTGGCTCCCTGTTATCAACTGATTTTCTCTCTTTAAATATATATATATACACATATATGTATATATACACACACATACATGCATACATATGTGCATATACACACATATATATTTCCTAGTTATCTTAAATTTTTTAAATATTCATTTAAAATTGTTTTATTTTTTTTCTTCCCCCTATCCACTTCTACTCATTGAGAAGGCAAAAAATATTATATCAATTATATATGTGAAGTTATGCAAAATGTAGCCGTGTTGCAAAAGAAAACACACACAAAAACCAAGAAAAATAAAGAGAAAGAATATACTTCAATCTAGACTCCGAGTTGATCAATTCTCTCCCTAGGTGGATAGCATTTTTCGCCAGGGGTCCTTTGGAATTATCTTGGATTATCGTCTCAATCACAGTAACTCAGTCCTTCACAGCTGATCATCAGAACTAACTTTCTCTTGCACTTTCATCTCTAAGCTTTATTAATTCAGATTTCTATCAATAATTTAGATAGTACATAGTCCCACTATTTTGCACAGGAGCTCAGAGTTGGAAGGGACTTCAGAGAGCAGTTATGTTTTCTAGGCTATATCTTAGTAGCTGTGTGACCCTGGACAAGTCACTTAACCCTGTGTTTGCCTCAGTTTCCTCATCTGTAAAATTAGCCGGAGAAGGAAATGGCAAACCACTCCAGTATCTTTGCCAAGAAAACCCCAAATGGGGTCATGAAGAGTTGGGCATGGCTGAAATACGACAGGACAACAGTGACTTTTCACTAGTTGTATCACATGCCAATAATGTTTTCTTTTCTCTTTACCTTTAGAGGCCTTTTGGTGTCCTTTTAGGCAACTCAGCTCCTGTCTTCTATAAAATACCTTCCTGTCGCCACACTCTTCTTCCCTCCACCCTTCTCACTGGTAGTGCTTTCTCTTTGAGATTGCTTTCAATTTACACTAGATGTACACATTTTTGCATATTGTCTCCTCTATTAGAAAGTGAGCTCCTTTATGCCGGATTGGCATTTTTTACCTTTGATTGCATCTCTATTACGTAGCACAGTACCTGGCACATAGTAAGGTGTTTAGTAAATGCTTATTGACTGATTGATTTACTATTTCCAGTTCTACCCACTGGATTGGAGCAGAGCAAGTCAAATCACTCTTCCATATGATGGCTTTTCAAATGTTTGAGTACCAGGACCACCTCTCCCCAATAATTTTGCTCTTTTCTAGATTAAACATCCCTAGTTCCTTCAACCAGTCCTCATGTCATGAAGTCAAAAACCATTGGCTATCCTAGCCCTACTCTGGATAACCTCCAACTCTTCATTGTCTTTTCCCTAGTGTGGTATCTACAATTGAACACACTACCTCAACTGATGTCTGACCAGGGTAGAGGACAATGAGTCATTGTCTCCCTAATACTAGACCCTATGCCTTTCTTAATTCAGCCCAAGATTGCATTAGCCTTTTTTGGCAGCCAAATCATATCATTGACTTACTGCATTTTTTTAAAGAAGAAAACTGTATTGATTGTCACAAGGACAAATAAACAGTACAGACTTCCAGGTAGTTCTATGACTTCTCTTTAATTATTGTCTTGTCTTGAGGCTTAAATCTTGAATCTACTTGCTTATCCCTTTAAGTAGATGGTAACTTCTATATGGGCAGGAATTTTGTGCTGTCCCCCACTACGAAGGACATGACATAGGCCTTTGCAAAAAACTACCACCAAATAACTATTTAAACTCTTCAAAAGAGCCAAAGTCTTACTGGGATGGGTACTAGCCCCCGCCATTGACCCAGTTCATGACCCTTCTATACCTCAGTAGACAGACTTTGTGAATTTGTCTGGCCAAAAAAAATTAATTGCCACCATACCTGTGCCAGGGAGGTTCAGAACCTTTCCACCTTAATAGGACTTGGCAAGCTTCCTTTATCATAGCCTTCAAGAACTCAGGGCCACTTCTGTGCCATGGTATGATATGGAAGGAGAAGTCTATTTGGACACTCAATGTATACATATTAAGTTTATACGTTCTTATACGTAGCAGAAAGCCACACTGGTATGGGGTAGGATTGGGGATAAAGATGCTGTACTTCTGGCAAGATCTTTGTCTTGTCAAAACCCAAGTCAGAAAATGACTCTTGTAGAGGGTGGGTTTTTTGTGTGTCTGTGCCTTTGAGTGTGTTCAGTTGGATGTTGTCCAAGAGCTGCACTGCTCTCTGTCTGTTCACCCGTCTGTCCACCCCCGCCCCGGTCTGGCTCCGGCTCCGCCATGACCGCCACCACCTTCAAGGGCGTCGACCCCAATGTTACGTCCTCCAGGTGGTGGATCTAATTTTACTTTGGGCTTTGATGAGCTTATAAAACAACCAGTGAGAAAGAACAAAATGGCATCTAATATTTTTGGAACATCTGAAGAAAATCATCCTTCCTGGGCCATGTCAGCAGGGGCTCAGTCTAGTAGGGATAATTCCGAACCATCTGGACTCCAAAGAAGAAACTCTTCTGAAGCTGGTCCTGGAGATTTTTTAGGTCCAAAGGGAGAAGGTGATGTACATGAAAATATGGAGGCAGACTTACAAGTTGACCTGGGACAGAATGAAGAGAAATCTGTGCCTGCTGCACCCGTCCCCTGCCCAGTTACATCAGCACCAGCACCATCCAGAAGAAATCCACCTGGTGGCAAGTCCAGCTTAGGGCTTGGTTAAATATGACTTTTTTCCTCCCCTCCGTGCTTGTGAACTGCACAACTTGAGCCTGACCGTACATCTCTTTAAAATTTCTTTCATTAAAACAGCACTTTATGTAAAAAAAAAACAAACATGACTCTTTAGCTGAATCCTATATATTTTAATTAATCCATAAAATACCTAGTGGCCCTGATGTGGGAACTTGATAAATTGTCCTCATTCTAGATATCCCATTTAGGGATGCCTAATTTTTCTCTAAGAATCTGCTATATTGCATCCATGATTTTATTAGTGTAGGTAGTCCCTCACTTATGCAGATCAAAGCCACCAGACATCTTATCTGGAGAAATCCTTATCTAAGTGTTCCTCCCTATAAGATTAATCTAATATGCCCAAATATTCTTGTAGTTCTTTTAATGGTTCAGGTGTGGCAGGTAACTACAGGTGACATATTCTAGTGGATACTAGAGTCCTGGTCCTGGAGTCAGGAAGACATCACTTGTTCAGATCCTTCCTCTGACACTCATTCAAAGGGACCCTGGGCAAGTCACTTAGCTACTATGCTTCTCAGGCAACTCTATAGGACTTTTCTGAGACTCTTCCCTTGCATATTCATATAATGCTTGGACTGTCTACCAGTGCTGACACATAACTGGCCCACCTTCTTTTCTAGTTATAGCATCACAAGGAAAAGATTAATGTTAAAAAGATGGACTTTGCAGCCACGAGCAGTTTTGGATCACTGAAAATGCTATCGATTTTCCAATTTTGACCAAGCTTCTTGTTTTTTTCCTATTGAATTCTGAGCCAAAGGCATTGTCCAGATGCTCTGTCTATCCATTCTAGATTCCTTGGTCAGGTGTCACAGATCAATCAATTAACAAATATTTATTAAGCAACTGCTATGTAAAGCACCTTCAACAAGCTTGTATTCTACCAAGGAAGGCAGCATGCTCATATAAGAGTATACCTGAGAGGGTGAGGAAAAGCTTCATGTGAATGGTGGCATTTAAGCTGGGCTTTAAAGAAATTAGAGATCTAAGCAAGAGAGGTGAGGAGAAAGGGTGCTGTAGGCATTTGGAAACAACCTATTCAACAGCATAGAGATGGGACAAGGAAGGTTGTGTTTGAGAAGTAGCAACAGAAGCCCATTTGCCTGAATTGTAGAGTTTGTGAAGGGGAATTTGGGTATGATAAGTCTGGAAAAGTAGCTTGGAACTAGGCTAGTAAATGCTTTAAATATTTAAAAAAGGGGGTTTGCATTTGATCCTGGAAATAATATGGAGCCATTAGAGTTTATCGAGTAGAGGGGTGATACAGTCAAACTTGTAATTTAAGAAAATCACTTTGGCAGCTTTGTGACTGATGAATTGGAGAAAGGACAACTTATAAGGAGGGAGATCAATTAGGAGGCTATTGAAGTACTTTAGATGCCCTGAGATAACTTAAGCTACTCAGTCAATTACCAATATTCTTTTAGGGTAGGCTGTTTTCTTCTGGAAAGTTTCTCAAAAATGACTAATTCTATATATGTAGATTTTTGTCATCATCAATGGAGCGATAAGGCAAGACTGTGCTCCTTGCACACAATACTTATTGATTTTTTAAAGATGGGGGTTTTCCCAGCTCACCCAGACTGGAAGTCCAGTGGTCACTCACAGGCATGATCTCCCTATTAACTGGCATGGGAGATTTGACCTGCTTCATTTTCAATCTGAACCAGTTCACTTTTTGTTAGACAATCTGATTCATACCCTGCCCCACCCCCACCCCCCAACCTCTACTGCCTAGCTCACCATATCGGTGCCAGACAGTGTAGACACCTAATTGGTTTAGCCCACTGTAGCTCAGAATTCCAAAGCACAAGAGATCCATTAGCCTCAACTTTCTCAGCCACAGGGATTAGTCAGTCATTCATTCAGTCAATAAATATTTGTTAAGCTCCTACTATATGCCAGGCACCTTATACTCTTGAGATACAAAGAAAGGTAAACCACAGTTTCTGCCCTCAAGTAGTGCACAATCTAATGGGGGAGACAACATGCCAACAACTATGTATAAACAGACTATATACAGAATAAGCGGGAAATAATTAACAGAGGGAAGACATTAGAATTAAGAGAGACTGGGAAAAGTTTCTTGTGGGAGGTGGGTTAAAGCTAGGACTTGAAAGAAGCCAGGGAGGCCAGGAGATAGAGAGGAGGAGGGAGAGCATTCCAACTACGGACAACCAGACAAAATGCCTACAGTCAAAAGATGCAGCATCTTGTTTGAGGAACCACAAGGAGATCAGTGTCACCAAATCAGAGAAAATATGTAGGGGGCCTGGTATAAGATGCAGGAAAACTATAAATGTAGGTGGGTGGGAATAAGTCATGGAGGTCTTTGAATGCCAAAAAGAGAATTTTATATTTGATCATGGGACTGATAGGAATCCACTGGAGTTTATTGAGTTGGAAGGTGGGCAATGAATGCATGGTCAGAACTGCATTTGAAAAATCACTTTGGTGGCTGAATGGAGGATAGTCTGGAGTGGGGAGAGACTTGAGGTAGGCAGACTCACCAGCAGGTTATTGCAATAGTCCAGATGTGAGGTGATGAGGGCCTGCCCTAGAGTGATGGCAATATCAGAGTGGGACATATTCAGGAGATGTCAGCAAGCCTTGGCGACAGATTGAACAAGGACGGTGAGAGACAGTGAGGAGTTGAGGTTGACTCCTAGGTTATAAACCTAGGCCATTGGAAGGATGGTGGTGCCCTTGACAGTCATAGGGAAGGTAGGAGTCGGGGAGAGTTTAGGGGAAAAGACAATGAGTTCAGTTTCAAATATGTTGAGTTTGAGATGTCTGCTTGACATCTAATTCCAGATATTGAGTAAGCACTTGGAGATGAGAAACTGGAGATCAGCAGAGGTTAGGGCTAGATTTAAGACTCATGAGCATAGAAACAATAATTGAAAAAACAGGAATAATGAGATCACCAAGTGCAGCAGCATAAAGGGAGAAGAAAGAAAGGCCCAGGACAGAACCCTGTGGGACACCTACAGTGACACCTATAGTTAGTGGGCCTGGCTTGGATGAGGTTCCAATGAAGGAGACTGAGGAGTGGTCAGACACATAGGAGAGTGATGTCCCAAAACCTGGAAAGAAGAGAGTATAAAGGAGAGGGCAATCAGCAGTGGAATAGGGTACAGAGAAGCAGTGGAATAGGCTACAGACATTGAGAAGGATGAGTATTGAGGAAAGGCATCTACAGCCATTCCTGGCCTTATTCCCACTTTTTAATCTCATTCTTATTGTAGTATTTGTTTATGAGATATAAAAGAAGAACCACTCTCATTGTTTCATGAATTTGTGCTAATGAATTGGAGTGGGGCAAAACTTAGTCTGAAGCCTACAGCTTTTCCTTTTTCATTAGAATAAGAAGGTGTGTGTGGAGTCTCTAGGACATCTTGAGGCAGAGACCAGGTACTCATGGCAATATGGTACAATTTATTTTATTTTATTTTATTTTAAATTTATTTCTTTAACATATTTAGTTTTCAGCATTGATTTTCACAAGAGTTTGAATTACAAATTTTCTCCCCATTTCTACCCTCCCCCCCACTCCAAAATGGCATATTTTCTGGTTGCCCTGTTCCCCAGTCAGCCCTCCCTTCTGTCACCCCACTCCCCTGCCATCCCCTTTTCCTTTCCTTTCTTGTAGGGCAAGATAAATTTGTATGCCCCATTGCCTGTGTATCTTATTTTCTAGTTGCATGCAAAAACTTTTTTTTTTGTTTTTGAGCATCTGTTTTTAAAACTTTGAGTTCCAAATTCTCTCCCCTCTTCCCTTCCCACCCACCCTCCCTAAGAAGTCAAGCAATTCAACATAGGCCACATGTGTATCATTATGTATAACCCTTCCACAATACTCATGTTGTGAAAGACTAACTATATTTTGCTCCTTCCCAACCCATCCCCCTTTATTGAATTTTCTCCCTTGACCCTGTCCCCTTTCCAAAGTGTTTGTTTTTGATTACCTCCACCCCCATCTGCCCTCCCCTCCATCATCCCCCCCCTTTTTTTTTAATCTTCTTCCCTCTTCTTTCCTGTGGGGTAAGATACACAATTGAGTATGTATGGTATTCCCTCCTCAGGCCAAATTTGATGAGAGCAAGATTCACTCATTCCCCCCTCACCTGCCCTCTCCCCTCTTCCCACAGAACTGCTTCCTCTTGCCACCTTTATGTGAGATAATCCACCCCATTCTATCTCTCCCTGTCTTCATCTCTCAATATATTCCTCTCTCATCCCTTAATTTGATTTTATTTCTTTTAGATATCGTCCCTTCATCTTCAACTCACCCTGTATCCTCTCTCTCTCTTTCTCTCTCTCTCTCTCTCTCTCTCTCTCTCTCTCTCTCTCTCTCTCTCTCTATATATATATATATATATATATATGTATATATATTTATACACCTACATATATACATACACATTATATATATGTATATATATTCCCTTCAGCTACCCTAATACTGAGGTCTCATGAATCATACACATCATCTTTCCATGTAGGAATGTAAACAAAACAGTTCAACTTTAGTAAGTCCCTTGCAATTTCTTTTTCTTGTTCTTTTTCTTGATTACCTTTTCATGCTTCTCTTGATTCTTGTGTTTGAAAGTCAAATTTGCTATTCAGCTCTGGTCTTTTCACTGAGAAAGCTTGAAAGTCCTCTATTTTATTGAAAGTCCATATTTTGGCTTGGAGCATGATACTCAGTTTTGCTGGGTAGGTGATTCTAGGTTTTAATCCTAGCTCCATTGACCTCCGGAATATCGTATTCCAAGCCCTTTGATCTCTTAATGTAGAAGCTGCCAGATCTTGGGTTATTCTGATTAGGTTTCCACAATACTCAAATTGTTTCTTTCTGGCTGCTTGCAGTATTTTCTCCTTGATCTGGGAGCTCTGGAATTTGGCGACAATATTCCTAGGGGATTTCATCTTCGGATCTATTTGAGGAGGCAATCAATGGATTCTTTCAATTTCTATTTTTCCCTGTGGCTCTAGAATATCAGGGTAGTTCTCCTTGATAATTTCTTGAAAGGTGATATCTAGGCTCTTTTTTTGATCATGGCTTTTAGGTAGTCGAATAATTTTTAAATTATCTCTCCTGGATCTATTTTCCAGGTCAGTGGTTTTTCCAATGAGATATTTGACATTGTCTTCCATTTTTTCATTCCTTTGGTTCTGTTTTATAATACCTTGATTTCTCATCAAGTCACTAGCTTACACTTGCTCCAATCTAATTTTTAAAGTAGTATTTTCTTCAGTAGTCTTTTGGACCTCCTTTTCCATTTGGCTAATTCTGCCTTTCAAGGCATTCTTCTCCTCATTGGCTTTTTGGAACTCTTTTGCCATTTAAGTTAGTCTGTTTTTTAAGGTGTTGTTTTCTTCAGTGTATTTTTCAGTATTTTTTTGGGGTCTCCTTTAGCAAGTCATTGACTTGTTTTTCATGGTTTTCTCACATCCTTCTCATTTCTCTTCCCAATTTTTCCTCTACTTCTCTAACTTGCTTTTCCAAATCCTTTTTGAGCTCTTCCATGGCCTGGGACCAGTTCATGTTTTTTTTGGAGGCTTTTGGTGTAGGCTCTTGCACTTTGTTGACTTCTTTAGGCTGTATGTTTTGGTCTTCTTTGTCACCAAAGAAAGAATCCAAAGTCTGAGACTGAATCTGGGTGCGTTTTCGCTGCCTGGCCATATTCCCAACCAACTAACTTGACCCTTGAGTTTTTCAGCGGGGTATGACTGCTTGTAGACTAAAGAGATCTATGTTCCATGTTTGGAGGGGATGCGCAAGCTCTGCCACACCAGCACTCCTCCTTCCCCAAGAACCCCCAACCTGGACTGGGCTTAGATCTTCAGCAGGCTGTGCACTCCTGCTCTGATCCGCCACTTAATTCCTCACACTAGGTGGGCCTGGGGCCGGAAGCAACCGCAACTGTAGCTGCCCCACCTCTGCTGCCCCGGGGGCGGTGGCCAAACTGGGAACTCCTTCTACTCCCGCAGCTTTTCCCACTAACCTTCTCTGCTGTCTTTGGTGTTTGTGGGTTGAGAAGTCTGGTAACTGCCGCAGCTCACTGATTCAGGGCACTAGGGCCCGCTCCGCCCGGCTCCTGGTCTGGTTGGCCCATGCTGCTCAGGCTGGGCTCTGCTTCACTCCGCTCCCAGCTCCCAGCTCCCAGCTCCTTGTGGGATAGACCTCACACAGAGACCATTCAGGCTGTCCTGGGCTGGAGCCCTGCTTCCCTCTGCTGTTTTGTGGATTCTGCAGTTCTAGAATTGGTTCAGAGCCATTTTTTATAGGTTTTTGGAGGGACTCGGAGGGGAACTCACGCTAGTCCCTGCTTTCCAGCTGCCATCTTCAATATGGTACAATTTAAAGAGCCTGGTCTCTGAAGTAATGGGACTTGGGTTTGAATCCTGCCTGACCTAGATGGGCTCTGAGGTTCTTTCCATTTCTAAGTCTAGGATTCTATGTTGTATTGGTGCTTTTCACCCCTTTGTGGCCTTCTTCAACAGGAAGAGACTAAAAGTACCACCTGCTATTGCAACCACCCATATTTTAACTCCTTGACGAAGATTTTGGTGCAGAACCACTGTGTGCATACCTTAGGTGGGAAATTTTTCATTTTCAAAGTTTAGGAAACACAGAGACTGACTGTGACCTTAGGAAACTCCATTCTCTGAGGTTTTGACTTTGACTTTGTCTTTTTTCTTTGCTTCTTCACCAGCAATGATTGAAAATTATCCATTAGTAATCATAGGCATGACGAAAGTGCAGATGTGGTAGCTGAGTACCATTGGGGCTCTGCTGATATTTGCAGCTAGAAGGCTGTCCAAGGTCAAGGGGTGGTAAGGTCCATAAAGGCAACTCTAACATTCTGCCTCATTTCACATCCCATTTTTCCCCATTGCCTTTATGTGATATTTATTGTTTGAGGATGTTTGAGAATATTGTTTCTCAAAACTATTCTTTGGGAATCTGGAGGTCAGAAACCCTCTGGATTCCATTTATGACTGAATTCTCCCCTTTAAACCTAGATAAGGAAGTAGAGGAAAGAAGAGCCTTTCTTTTTCTGGGGGGGGGGGGTCTTGCTAGCCTTGGTGGGAAGTCTGAATGGAACATAACTTAAGTAACAAAAATGAATGGAGAAAGCATGTGCTCAACATATGAGAGTCTATCCTCCGCCTTAAGCATCCTCCACCTTGATACTGGATTGATGCAGTCAGGACAAGGTTGACTGCATGTTACTCTCTCTCATTCATTCTGTGTTCTAGTCAAAAGACCTCTGTCCTGGTCTGTATATACAATCTTCCATCTCCCATCTCCAGGCTTTTGTACAAACTGTCTCCATGCCTAGAGTGTCCTTTCTCCTCACCTTTGCATCTTGGCATCCTGAGCTCCCTTCAAAGCTCAGCTCATGTCACTTATATGAGAGCTTTCCTAATTCCTCACTTGTTACTATTCCAGGATCCCTAATTCCTTTGTATTTTTTTTATATTTTGTGTATTTTTTTTCTCTGAATAAGTGGTTAACTACCCCTCCCCATTCCTTAGTAGAAGGTCAACTTCCTGAGATCAAAGGTTATTTTGTTTTATATCCTCAGCACTTGATGCAATGGAAGTACTTAATAAATGCCTACAGAATTAAATTCAGTTGATTTGACTTATTCTAATTCATCACTATGATTATTCCCCACTTCCCTGGAAACGTTCAGGGATTTCCTACTACCTAATTCATGAAGTATAAATCCTTGGCTCTGGCAATCAAGGGCGCCCTCTATCCCTGACTTCAGCTCACTTGTACAGCCCCATGATCTCATAATATTCCCTTCCATATAGTCTACAATTCAGCCAAACTTGATACTCTTCATCTGCCTTTCTCATCTTATTCTCTTACATTTCCTTTACTTACCTACTTATGCCATTGCCTATGCCTGGAAATTGCATAGGATTATAGATTTAGAGACCTCTGAGACTATTTAATCCCTTCTTTTCCCAGATGAAGGAACTGAGGCACAGGGAATCTAAGTGACTTATTTAGGGTCACACAGAAAAGTATTTGATACAAGATTTGGATTGGCAGCTAGATGGTGAAGTAGACAGAATACCAGGCTTGGAGTCAGGAAGACTCCTCTTTCTGAGTTCGAATCTGGCCTCAGACACTCACCAGCTATGTCACCCTGGGCAAGTCACTCAATCCTGTT
Source organism: Trichosurus vulpecula (assembly GCF_011100635.1). Taxonomy (NCBI): domain Eukaryota; kingdom Metazoa; phylum Chordata; class Mammalia; order Diprotodontia; family Phalangeridae; genus Trichosurus; species Trichosurus vulpecula. The sequence goes on from NC_050575.1 coordinate 358,828,649, forward strand.
TGACTCAGTTTCTTCATCTGTAAAATGAGCTGTAAAACAAAATGGCAAACCACTCCAGAATCTTTACCAAGAAAAACCCAAATGGAGTCATGGAAAGTCAGGCACAATTGAAATACAACTGGTCAACATTGAATCCATGCCTGACTCCAAGCCCAGTACTCAATCGATGACACTGTATTGGCTCCATTGAAGTCCCTTTCTTCTTTTAAGGAACTCTGGTGCCACTTCCCCTACGATGGGTCTTTCCAAGTCCTTCCCTCCTATTCTCAATGGGATGGAGGTGAAAGTAGCCTTTTCAGATTTCTCATAGGACTTTCCACTTCCTTTTATCATAATTACTAGTGTCCATAACTTCATTCTCCTTAGCTATAAGCTTGTTGAGGGCAAGGCTATCATCCTATCTGAGCAATGAATAATTCAGTAGAAAGCTTGTCATAAATAGAGTTCAAAGACCTATGCTTAGATCTCTTCTCTTCCACTTACTACTTACTGCTTACCTTAGACAAATCACTTAATTGCCCTGGTACTCACCTTCTTCATCTGTAAAATAAGTTTGTACTTGATCATCTTCAAGTTTTTTTTTTTTCAGTTCCAAATATGTATTCCTATGGCCTATAATTATATTTTCCACACCCAGGGTTGAGACACAGTAGTTGTGCTTGATAAATAGTTGTTGAATGATTGAGTGAATTATATCAAATAAAAAAAATTGCAATATAAACAATCTAATGTGACTTTATAAACAAGATGGGAACCAATGTGGAGATTTCAGAATTTTGAAGAGGACCCAAAGTAATTTGCTCAGAACAGAGACATATTAAAATGACCTCCAGTAAGGGAGTAAGAAACAAAGAGATGAAATCAGCTGAGCGTAATTTACTGAAGAGCATAGATCCCATGTTCTAATTATGGACAGTGCTGTAATAGTATCGGAGAAAATTGCAGCCATTATAGGGTGTTTTCAACAATATCTATTTGGCTTACAGTCTGATTTCTCCTTTGTTTTACTGAAATTACCTGTGAAAGGCATTTCCTGTCTTAAAGACCATCACAAAGTGGCAGAGGGACGATATGATTGAAAGGGTTCCTTAGGAGGACATACTTATTTCTGGAACACCAAATCCTCATTCCATTTTGTAATTAGTCCTACCAGTTCCCCATCAGACCCCACTATCTATCCAGTGATGTTGAGCCTTCCTCTTCACTCCTGCACTGAATCTGCCCCCTCGTTCATAGATGTGCCCAATTTTCCTAAATAATAAAATTATAGAGGCAGCAAAGTATAAGGGATAGAGCGCTGGCCTCAGAGTCTGGATGACCTGGGTACAAGTCCTTCCTGGGACATAACTGACTGTACGGCCTGAGGCAAGTCACTTAACCTCTTGGTGTTCTAGGAAGTTCCCAGAGACTAAACATTTTGGAGAAAGTGCTGACCTAGTCAAGGGAATTTCTTCATCTGGGAGTTCCCTCTAACACTGAAATCACAAGTCCAGTTCCTGTCCCTAATAAAATTACATTGTCTACTTAATAGGTGCCTTGCGAAGATTCTCAATGGGGTGTAATGGAAAGAACACTGCATTTGGCACCAGCAGACCTAGGTTTGAATACCTGTTCTGCTACTTACCAGTTGTCGGATCTTGGGTATGTGAGTTAAACTTGTTTGGGTCTTTGTTTCTTCATCCTTTATTTTTTTAGAGTTGTGTTTTTATTTCAATAAAATGGTTGTGTTCTATATATCAGTGACCAAAGAAGGAAAGTCATCCATAGGTTAGAGCAAGGGAGCTGGAGACAGATGTGGTTGGAAGGCTAGGAACCATCCATACCCTGACCTCACTCTCTCCTCCTCCAAACCAACTCTAGGTTGCTTTATAAAAAGTGATTATTAAAAACTCACGTCGAGAAGTTGAGAGATGAAAATATCTCAAGCCTGGGGTTAGGCTCCTGTTCCTTCTGGCTCCAGCAGCAAAGGCTTCCTCTCTCTCAGGAGGTCTAACTCTCAAAGCTGTTCCCAGTGTTTCAGATTTCCATCTCTGTGATCTTTTTTTTCTTTAATACAAATTATTTATTTATTTATTTTTAGTTTATGACACTCGGCTCTACATAATTTTGGGTTCCAGATTTTCTTTCCTCCCTCTCCCCATCCCTCCTCAAGATGGCATGGAATCCCATATAACTTCCACATATAATTTCGCATTGAATTAATTTACACACTAGTCAAATTGTGGAGAAGAATTATGACCAATGGAATGAATCATGAGAAAGAAGAAACAGAACCAAAAAAATTCCAAAAACAAAAACAAAAGGGAGAAAAAAGGGGGAAATAAAAGTCAAGCATGAAGTGTGCCTCAATCTGCATTCATACTTCATAGTTCTTTCTCTGGATGTAGATAGCATTCTCCATCATGAGTCCTTTGGAGTTGTCTTTGCACCTTGTGTTGCTGAGAAGAGCAAAGTCTGTCAGGGTTAGTCCTCACAGAATCCATATATCTGTAGTTGTGTATAATGTTCTCCTGGCTCTGCTCCACTCAGCATTATGTCGTGTAGGTTTTTCCAGGTTGTTATGAAGTCCGTATCATCCCCATTTCTTATAGCACAATACTATTCCATTACCTTCATATACCACAGCTTGTTCAGCCATTCCCCAATTGATGGGGATCCCTTTGATTTCCAATTCTTAGCTACCAGAAAAAGAGCCACTATAAATATTTTTGTACATATGGGTCCTTTTCCCACTTGTGTGATCTCTTTGGGATACAACACTAGAAGTGGTATTGCTGGGTCAAAGGGTATGAACATTTTTATAGCCCTTTGGGCATAGTTCCAAATTGCTCTCCAAAATGGCTGGATCAGTTCACAACTCCACCAGCAATGTAACAATGTTCCAATTTTCCCACATCCTCTCCAGCATTTATCATTTACCTGTTTTGTTATTTTAGCCAATCTGACAGGAGAGATGTGGTATCTAAGAGTTGTTTTGATTTGCATTTCTCTAATTAGTAGTGATTTCGAGCATTTTTTCATATGCCTATGGATATCTTTAATTTCTTCCTCTGAAAACTGCCTGTTCATATCCTTTGACCATTTCTCAATTGGGGAATGACTTGTATTCCTATATATTTGGCTCAATTCCCTGTATAATTTAGAAATGAGGCCTTTATCAGAGACACTGGTTGTAAAGATTTTCTCCCAGTTTTATGCTTCCCTCCTAATCTTTGTTGCATTGGCTTTTTTTGTACAAAAACATTTCAATTTAACATAAACAAAATTATCTACTTTGCTTTTTGTAATGCTCTCTGTCTCTTGTTGGGTCATGAATTTTTTCCTTTTCCATAAATCTGATAGGTAAACTATTCCTTGCTCTCCCAACTTGCTTATGGTGTCAGCCTTTATTCCTAAATCATGAACCCATTTTGATTTTATTTTGGTATACGGTGTAAGATATTGGTCTATGCCCAGTTTCTGCGCTACCATTTTCCAATTTTCCCAGCAGTTTTTGTGAAATAGTGAATTCTTAGCCCAGAAGCTGGCCTCTTTGGGTTTATCAGAGTAGATTTTTATAGTTGTTGACTTCTCCATCTTGTATACCTATCCCGTTCCACTGATCCACAGCTCTGTTTCTTAGCCGGTACCAGGTAGTTTTGATGACTGCTGCTCCATAGTACAGTTTAATATCTGGTATAGCTAGGCCACCTTCCCTAGCATTTCTTTTCATTAATACCCTAGATATTATAGACCTCTTGTTCTTCCAGATGAATTTTGTTATTATTTTATCCAGCTCTGTAAAATAATATTTTGGTAGTTCAATTGGTATGGCACTGAATAGATAGATTAATTTAGGTAAAATTGTCATTTTTATTATATTAGCTTGGCCTAACCATGAGCCTTGCACAGGGGCCATACTAATCTTCTCTGTGTCGTTCCAATTTTAGTATATGTGCTGCCGAAGCGAGCACGTCTTCATCCTTTGAATGAAGATTGGCCTATATGGTATATAAGATTCCTTTTAACTCCAAAGAGCTTCTGCAATTATATATGCAAGTTAGCTGTCATAAAACACTGGGATTTTTTGTTCGCTTGTTTGTTTTTAGCAATTTGGAATTTTCCATAGTCTAGTTGCAATCTTATCATTGTACAGATGAGGAAACAGAGGGTCTTGGAAATTAGATAGTTTGTCCAGGATCACAAAGCCAGTATTCATCACAGAAAGGGTCTGAAATTAGTTGTAGGAAGAACATGCCTTTTTATATAAGCAAAAGGTTTAACCCATAATATATATATATATATATATGTATACATATATGCATATATATATATATACCATGTTTCCTCATATAGAAGAGAACATTTCATTTATTAAAATGATCTCAACCCATAATCAGCATTCTTAAGTTTAGTGAAAGCAAAATTTATTAAATCCTTGTCCTGTGTAATCACTGAGCTAGGTTATAGTGATAAAAAAAAAGAATAGATACCCCCTATGTCCTTCCCTTCAGGTTGTGACAGTCTCCAAGCAGTGCCTGGTAGACCATCTTGTGCAATTAGTCACAGGAGGCAGTGTGTTCACCACTTCTAGAGGCTTTCAAGAGTATTCTGGAAGACCGTTTCTTGGCACATTGTAGAGTATATATTTGTTCAGGAGCAAATTTGACCTTTGAGATTCCTTCTAGTTTTGTGATCCTGAGGTTCTTTGATTTCTTGCCCAAGTAAAGTGCCAGGAAAACCATACTTATTTTGGCTTTTCTAATACATGAGGGAGTTTGTACTCTCCTCACCAAAGAGGCCTCTGGGAAGTTGTTCATGTGAATGTAATGTTGGAGTATGGACAATGCATCATCAGGTTTTATTTTTAATACATGTAAAGTTATATAGTCTCTCTGTTTATTTCACTACACTTGGATTTTTATTCATTTTATTCTCACTTTCCTGGTCTCCATTTTTGTGTCCCTGGGGCATGGAAGGGGCCACTTTTATGTGCAGAATTTCCATCTCTATCACTTTAACTGCTTCTTTTTTCTATGCATAGCTCCATGCTGAGGGTACTGCAGCACTAGCCTGCAAATGGAAAGGTCTCTGTGGACATCCATTCTCTTGTCCCATCTCCATCAAGGAAAAACAAACAAAAAAACCCCAAACAAGCAATCATGCAAACACTTCAGATGATTATTTGTTGGTTTATTTTTTCATGAAGCAAGTGTTTGGGCACTGAATGAGGTACTCTTGCTTGAAGACTAAGTTGGTCCAGTCCTACCTTCAGGGCAGTGAGTTAACATGGTGCCTGGCAAATAGTAAGTAGTGAATGCTTGTTGACTGACAGACTGACTAGCTTAGCTTTCTCTAAGCTTTGCCCTACTTGCAGAATACAGTAGGACCTGGCCACGTGCATGCAGAATGGCCAATGTCCGATGACATTTGGGTGAAGTCAAAGAAGGAGCTAGGTCTAGGAAGGGCATCTCAGGCCTTGGACTCACCAAGAGGGGAGGTTAATGAAATCAACTTGCTTGGTTCAGGGAAGATCAGTCCTTCAAGCCTGAGCCGGGAGGTTCAAATTCAGCCTCTTCCCATTGGAGTTTTGGGTGGACCCTTCCTTTGGTCAGGGTCTGTATATATGAGGCTCTGATCTGGGCATTCTACAGCACCATTTAAATGAATGTGCAGGGACCATGTGGGAACCCCATGATTTATAAAAGCCAACCGTCTGTTAGATAGATGCCTGATAGGAAAGGTACCATGATCATAGAGGTCCATCTAGTCTCATCCCTTAGCCCACAACAGACACATTTTACAGATGTGGAAGTTGAAGTCCAGAGAAATTAAGTGATTTCTCTGATGCCAGGCAGGTATTGAAGGCTCCTTCCTCTGACGCCAAATCCAGGACTCATTCTGCTATGCTGGTCTGATTCCCAGTGAGCGTTGTTCCAAAAAAGACCTCATTTTGGAGCAGAATCCAGCCCATCAGGGAAGCCTAGTTTTGTAACAAGGTAAATGAATGAACTGCACTCATCACCAAAGTGTAGGCTGTGCAAGCTGCTTGTTTCTCTGGATAATGGGGAATTTGAAATGAAGTTAATGGGTTACTATAGTTTTTATTGTAAACTTGAACTAAATTAAACTGATAGTTTTAATTAAATTTGAATTGGCTGTGGTTTTACTCAGCTTTAAAGGCCACTTGAGACACTAAAGTTGCACTTAAAATCTAGTGTTGTAATTAGTGACATCTACATTTATTATAATGGTTACTGCACTTTATTGAATTTATTCTGGAGTAAACAAAGCTCCAGCATGAAAAGAGCTATGATCCCTGGGCTTAGTTGAATTCAGTTTCCTTTTTAAAATTGTTTTCTGATGGCTAGAAAAGCATCGTATTCATCTGGATCATCAGAAAGGAAAGCCAAGGTTTCACCCCATTCTCCCCAGATGGAACAGACTCAGAATCTTCCCTCCATCTTCTCCTGGTCTGTTTCTTGACATCTGACTTAGGGTGTTCTGGTCCAGGGCAACCTTTGGCTACCTGCCATTGTTGAAAAGAACACTGTAGATGAAACTTCTGCACTGACTAATGCCCAGGATAATTTAATGTTCTGTTTCTTTTGTGATTTCTTTCTTCAATGTTGCCATTGACCTTTAATATCTTAATAGAGATGAATTCCATGTTTGTGTATTTGCTTTTTGCCCAGTTTTGTATATCTTATTAGGGGTCTTTGAAGTTGCATCTGTACAGGTTCAAAGCTATCAAAAATTTATTTATTCATCCAGTAAGCATTTGTCTATTATTTGCCAGTCACTGTGCTTCAGCACTGTTCTGACCCCTCCCCCTAAATCTGTTATTTCATCAGTATAAGGAGATTCCTTATGAGTAAACTCCCTCTATGAATGCAGACAAGCAATTTCTCTGCATCTCGTAGTTCTAAGGAGTTACCCAGGGTATGATGACTTGCTCAGGGTTATGCAGATAGCATCTGTCAGAGGCAGGGCTTATACCTAGGTAATCCTTATCAGAGACTGGTTTCATTGTTTAGTATCTCACAATGAGATAAATCCACAATGAGAAAGATATCAATTTTATCATCTACACTGGGAAAATAGTGTGGATTTTTTTTAAAAACTATACTTCCCATATTTTAGACTATGGCATAAATAGGGACAATCTGTCCAAATAGTGTATCAGTCACATTTATACCTTTGGCAGACACTGAAGATAGACAGTGGGCCTAGGCCTAGCTGAATAGGAGGAGATTGGGCTAAATCCCGTTTTGAATTTTTAAAAAATAAATTATATTGACATGTTTTGTCTTTATATTACCTACATTTCTCAATATATCTCTTCACCCTTCCTCCCAAATAACCATCTATTCTTAAAGAATTTTTTAAAAATCTGCAAAAAAATTAGCATATAAAGTCTTTTTATTTTGAGGGGAGAAGGCAGGGCAATTGGGGTTAAGTGACTTGCCCAAGGTCACACAGCTAACAAGGGTGTCAAGTATCAGAGGCCAAATTTGAAATACAGGTCCTCCTGACTCCAGGGCTGGTGCTCTACTCACTGTGCCATCTAGCTGCACCAAGAAAGTCCGACATTGTATGTGCTCTTCCACACCTATAGTCTCTTGCCTCTGTGAAGAAGAGGGAGGTGATTGCTAATATTTCTTCTTTGGGGCCAATTATAATTATAATTGGGTTATTATAATTTCACAACATTCAATTTCAATTGTTTTGTTATTCTTATTCTTTTTGTGATTTCTATTCTTTGTTATTGGAATGACTGTATATATTGTTTTCCTGGTTCTGCTTACTTTGCATTATGTAAGTCATCTCATGCTTCTCTGTGTCCATCATTTTTTTTTTAACACAACAGTAATATTCCATTGTATCAATGTAATCCCACAACTTGTTTAACCATTCCCCAGTCAATGGTAGGACCAAATTAACAATTCAACCAATAGTGTATTGGTGTGCCTATCTGTCCATAAACCCTTCAATGTTGACTAATGCTATTGTTTGTCATCTTTCAAATTTTTCTGGGTGGGAATTGAAATGTCTAAGAGTTATTCTGCTTTGCATTTTTCTGATTTTGAGTGATTTTAGGCAATCTTTCACATGGTTATTTATAGTCTATAATTCTTTTGAACATCATATGTTCATGTTCTTTGACCAATTATCCTTCAAAGAATGGCTCTTGGTCTTATATATCTTTTTTAATTCCCCATATGTCTTGACTATCAGATTCCTATGAGAGATTTTTTACGCAAAGATATTTCACCATTTGACTTTTTCTCTTCTTATCCACATTGATTCTATACATGCAGTTTAAGTTTATGAAATTGAAATTATCTATTTTAATCTTTGCAATCATATCAATCTTTTGCTTGAATATGAATTTTCCCATTTGCCATAACCTGTAAAGATACTTGATCTCATCTTCTTTTTTATGGTTGCATCTATTTTGAGCTTACTGTACCGTATAGTAGAGATGTTGGTTTAAAACTAATCTCTGCTGATCTGCTTTCTGGTTTTACCAGCATTTCTTATCAAGTAGAGATTTCTGTCTCGAGTAATTCATGTTTGGGAGTTTATCAAACACCAAGATTTTGCGTTCGGTTGTTTCTGATACTCTCCTATCTAGTGTGATCCATTGCTTGGCTTTTCAATTTTTTGAGCAATATGAAATAGTCTTCATGACTACTGCTTTTTAACATAATTTGATGTCTGTGCAATTCTTAATTTTTTTTTCAATTTGGATGAAGCTTATTGAGGATTAGCTTTTCTTTCTGGAAACTTCTTATATATATTCCTGCATCTGATTTCAAAGAGTTGTATTCTCTGTATATGTTTTCCAGTACTCACTACTTTGGGCAGCTATATGCCATACTCAGCTCCACATTCCTGTTGGCCACTAAGAATATATACATTTGATACAAGTTAACAAGACAGAGAGATGTCTTTTATTTAGATATCTCCTAGAAGAAAAAATAGATCTCACACTTGTTCATCACACACAACCACAGTGGAAAATCATAGAACAATAGAAATGCAATAAATTGCATTCTCCTTCCTTTACAGGGATGTCTCTACTGAACTTTTCTCCATTGGACTTGTCTTTTAAGTCTTTTCCTGGTTATAAGGATATATAAAATATTAAGACTTTATATAAAGCTTTTATTCAACAAACAAATATCTACTAAGTGTGGGGTACCGTGCTAGGGAGAAAGGTTTAAAAAGTTAAGGGAAAAGGGGATTAAAAGATTGTTAAGAGACTTAAATAAGCGCGTGTGTGTATGTGTTATGTATGTGTATACATATATATATTGTGTATATATATACTTGTATGTGTATATATGTGTGTGTATACATATATATGTAGATATATTCTATGATATTCACTGTGGTTCAGTGTGATAAATAAGAGTGACATACATACACACACACATACACACACATATACAATATATATCGCATTGCAGACTTTAAAGTTCTTTATCAATATTGTTTGTTATAGCCTAATTTCAGGGCAGCTAGTAGGTACAATGGATGTAACACTGGGCCTGGAATTAGTTGTTGCTGTTTGGTTATTTCGGTCATATCCTGATTCCAGGTCCCGCACTGGGAAAACTTGAGTTCAAATCTAGCCTCAGACACTTATTACCTATGTGACCCTGGGCAAGTCACTTAACTCTGTTTACCTCAGTTTTCCCATCTGTAAAATGAGCTGGAGGAGGAAATGGCAAACCACTCCGATATCCTTGCCAAGAAAACCCCAAATGGCGTCACAAAGAGTTGGACATAGCTGAAATGACTGAGCAACAAACAACAACAAAATAACCTAGCTTCTTCATTTTACCGACTGGGAAAATAAGACCCAGTGAAGAGAAGGGATATGCTTTTTTATGGTGCAAATTTTAAATGCATTTTTATTCTTTCAAACAAGAATTGCATAAAGTGTAGTGTTCTTTATTTCCCTCTGTACACATTCAAATAATCTGAACATCTAGAATTTACACAGAAGCCCAAATGTGACCTTTGACCTGCCATTGCACCTACCCTGGTTACAGGTTTGGGTACTTCAACTTGGCGCGGCTCTCAGAATGCTATCCTGGGGCTTTTTAGTGATCTCTTTATACCTCGTACTCTGATAAAGCTTAGTAATAATACGGTGGTAGTTCTTCTCCCAACTTTTTCTGCTAATGCTCCAGTTCTTCCTGGAGAGGAGCCTTGCTTCAGATCACACAGCAAGTGTAACAACAATGCTACTTGCCACTACCATGGCTATGTAAGACCAATAACACCAACACAGAGTGGGGCTGCTACCGCAGGTTCTTTGATCTGCTTTTCTAAGGAAAGCAACTTTAAGGGGTTAACAATCTTACTTTAATCGAACATACATATATCATTCACTTAGTTCAAGGGGAAAAGCCAGCACCCTGAGCTTCAGAGAAAACAGAAACAGAAATTATAAGCAGAAATTATATAAACAGAGCAAATAAAACACAAATCAGCAGACAGAGCTTCTAGCATCTGACCAAAATATACGTACATAGTTACCAGAGAGAGAAGTACCAACATCTGGGCTCCATAACAACAGCTACCCAGAGTCTCGTCTGGTCAAATCACACTACACTCTTTCAGTGAGTGAGCCCCCAGCAAAATGCTAACCTCAGAGTATATATATTCACACTTCTTCAGGGTTAGAGGGCGTCACAACCATGAGACTCAAATCTGTGTGACCTAGGCCTTCCTGTGACTTAAGCAGATCATCAAAGACTCCCGATTCAATCAAAGACTCTTGATTGAAACAAAGGCAAGAATCAAAGGCACTTGATTGCCTTAGTGCTAAGAAGCACTCTGAAACAAAAGACAACAAAAGTCTCACTTTACTTGCCATTAAGAAAGTTAGTGGCAAGGCCAGGCCTATTAACTCAAGTTTCCCGACTCCCAGTTCATCACTCTAAACACTTAACCAGGCTGTTTATACAACTGTAGAATCTCAGTGTTGGAAGTGAACTCAGAGGGTCATCTTGTTCAGCCCCTCCTAAGGGTCTCTTTGCCTTCTTTTGAAAAGTGAAAACCATGGGAGCTGAAAGAAGACAACCTAAGCAACAAATGGATCTGACTTGTGGCAAGCCAGGGGAGGGAAAGGGAAAATTCCAACTCTCCCCACTGAGAAGGATATGTCTGGCTCTCTGTGGTCCTTGCCTTCATTGCTCTGGTTGAAATGGGAAAGAGGTTTCAAGTGAAGCAAGACCCTGCTTTTTTTTCTTAAGTAATATTACTTTTGTGGGTCTGAAATTTAGATGGACCATCGATATTTAGGAAATACATTAATGACAATATCAATCCCTAATCCTGTCTTATCTAAGTATGCAGCATCTATTTCACTGATCCATCATTATGCACCATTTTGTCCTTCTTTGCCAAATCTGATGGTGTCTTCTCAATCATTATCTTTCTTGACCTCTCTGTTGGATCTGACACTGCTGACTCTCCCTTCCTCCTAGATACTCTTCCTCTAGAGAGCTGCCTAGAGGTAACTAGGTGGTCCAGTGGATAGAGCCCTGGGCCTGGACTCAAGAATTTAAATTCAAATCCAGACTCAGGTCATATGACGCTGGGCAAGTCACTCAATCTCTGTTTGCCTTTGTTTCCTCAAACTGAAAAATGGAGATCAGAAAGCACCTACAGGGTTGTTGTGAGGATCACATGTGCTCAGCACAGTACCTGGCACATAGTGGGTGCTTCATAAATTCTTATTCCATTCCTTTCCTCCTCTCTGTATTTTTCTAACACTGCTTTCTTCTGCTTGTACCTTCTACCTGTCTCACTTCTCTTTCTCAGCCTCCTTTGTTGGTTCTTCATCTATATCATAGTCACTGACTTTAGATGTTCCTGGCCATCTCCTCTCCTTTAGTTTGGTGATGTCATCATCAGCTATGACTTTAATTATTGCCTCTGTGCATATATAACACAGATTTCTACATCTAGCCCCAGTCTTTCCCCTGAACTTTAGTTCCACATCACCAACTGTTTATTAGCTGATAGAAACTGGATGTCCTGGAGACATCCCAAACTCAGTGTGTTCAAAACAGAATTCTTCATATTTTTCCCTCAAACCAATCCCTCTTCTAACCTTCCCTATTTCTGTTGAAGGCACTACCTTTTCCCTTTTCTTGCAGATTTATAGCACTGGTATCATCCTCTTCCTCATAAGGGGATATGACGGATATACCAACAGTTGCTAAATGTTGCCATTTCTATATTAGCACCATCTTTCACATCAGGCAATCTTTACTCACACAGATATCACCTGACTTTGGGTTCTCAGTCACTTCTTGCAGCAAAAAAAGGTAAAAGACAATCCCAGATTTCAAACACTCACAGTCTAAATGGGGAGAAAACATGCAAAACAATGGCATAAAATATCATATAAGTATGTATGTATACACACACACACACACACACACGTATATATATATATATATATATATATATATATATATATATATATATATATACACACACATATGTATATATATATATGATGACCTGGAAATAAGCAACATAGTAAAGGCATTAAAACTGATGGAAATTGGGAAAGGCTTCCTGTAGAAGGTGAGATTTGAGATGAGACTTGAAGGAAAACAGGGAAGCCAGGAAGGAGAGTTCAGACATGGAGTGGCTTGGAGGATCAATAAGGAAGAGAGCAGTCACTGGATGGCAAAGTATGAGGGGGAGGAATACAAGGTACAAGAAGTCTAGGAAGGTAGTGCCTGGGTAAGGGGGGAGAGAAGGGGTTATATAAGGCTTTGCACACAATTAGAGATTTTATTTTCGATCCTGGAGGTGATAGGGAGCCACTAGAGTTTATTAAATGGGGGTTGTGTGTGTGACATGGTCCAGCCTTGGAGGATCATGCCGGCAGCTGAGTGGGGAATAGGCTGGGGGTGGGGAGAGGCTTCCGGCAGGGAATGTACTCTCTATTTGTCTCATAGAATGTTTTGGTTCGTTTTCCTTCAAGATGCAGCTCAAGCACCATCTTCTTTAAGATGTCTTTCTTCATGCCCCCAAATGACAGCTCTCTATCTCTCAAACAACCTTGTATTTACTATATATGTGCTGCCTCTTTTGTTAGAATGCAAACTCCTATGAGAGGAGGGATTTTTTGCATTCTTTACATTTGAATCTCCAGTAACTAGCACAGTGCTTGGCAAAAATAGGTGCTTAATAAATGCTTGTTGATTGGCTTGAGTCAAAGAGGGAAGAAACTGTTCTTCTCCAAAGAAGTATGCCCTCAGTATATTGGTGCAGAGTTCCAGACACCCCACCCTAATTATAGCTTGGAGGGTGATTAAAAAAATGAGTCTTTGGGAAAATAATGCTTCATTTCTTTTTGGCACAGAATTTCATGAAAATTAGAGATGCCAATTGTTCTGCTCTTTCTTGAGTTTGGCAAAGAGGTTTTTTTTGTCATTTTATTTTGTTTTCTATGAGTTTTTAAATGAAGCTTTGTCTAAAGTTTCATGTACTTGGTCATAAGGTACATTGTTTGTTTCAAAGCCTTCCTCTGATTGGATATTTGGCTAGGCAGGATGCCAAGATCTTTGGGTTTCCAGAATTAACCAAGACTTTGAGTAGTTAATACTGAGGATGTCCAGAGGAGGACTCAGTATTTGCATGGGATTCACAGTTAAGAATACAGCATAAATATTCATCTTTTAAGATTCCTAACCAATGAGACAGAGTAGTGATGAAACACTTACCTCACAGGTATGTGACTAGATCTCTTTCTGACTCATCTATCAAGGTGAAACTGCTTTACAGGCTGGTAGTCATGTATAGACTTCACTTAAGTCTTCCTCTGGTGCCTCACTTGGAGCAGGGTGGTCTCACAGGCTTTGGCAGCAGAACAGAAGTGTGGGTAGGACTCATAAATCAATTAATGAATGAAAAAGCATTTATTAAGAGCTTACCATACTACAGGCATGACATTAAGAGCTGGAATGCAAACGAAAAACCAGAAACATTATCTGCCCTCAAGTAACTTCCAGTCTAATGGAGAATAAAGGAGTTGGTGTGAGAAAAAAGTGAACCAGCATGGCTAGATTGTCAAGTGTTTGGAAGAGAAGACAGAGAGGACAGGAAGGAGCCAGATTTTAAAGAGCTCTCAGTGCCCAATGGAAGACTTTAATGTTGTTCCTAGTAGTAAGGGAGAATAATTGGAGTTGATTGGGAAGGGGGCTAACATATTCATACCTAGGAGAATCACTTTGGCAAAACTCAGGTAAGCAGGAAAATCCATTAGAAAGCTGTTGCGATAGTCTAAGCAAGAAGCGATGAGGACCTGGAAGGGAAGTAGATATATGAGTGGAGATAAGGAAACATGTACAAGAGATGTTATGGAAGTTTAAATAATGAGATTAGTGCCTGATCAGATATATGGGATAAGTGAGATTGAAGAGTTGAGAATGACAGTGAAGTTGGTGAAGTTGAGTGATTAGATGGCAGTGTTCCTCCTGGACAGTTAGAGGAAAAGTTGGAATAGAGAAAGGTTTAGAGGGAATGACAATAAGTTCTCTTTGTGATGTGCTGACTTTGAGATGCCTAAAACACATCCGGTCCAAAATGCTCAACAGACATTTGGTGATAAAGGACTAGAGCTAAGGAGGGATGAAGGGATGGACATATAGATCTGAAAATCATCAGTATAGAGGTGATAATCGAACCCGTGGGACACACCAAGTGTATAGAGAAAAGAGAAGGGGGGACAGTAGTAGAGCTTCATGGGCATTTATAGTTCGTGGGTCTGATGCAGATGAAGATAAAACAAAGGAGACTGAGAAGAGGTCAGACATGAATATCAGGTGAGGCCATTGTTATAAATGCCAGCAGGAGAAGATGATCAGTAGTGCCAAAAGCTTCAGAGCTTGAGAAGGAGGGTTGGGAAGAAGTCTTTAGATTTATCAGCGAAAAACAATTGATAACTGGAGAACACAGTTTCAGTAGAATAATGAAGTCAGAAGCCATGTTGCAAAGGGTTTAGTAGAGAATGAGAGAAGACGAAATGGAGACCTTCATGGGCAGGTGACTTTTTTCAAAGCATTTGCCTAAGAACTAGAGGAGACATATAGGACAATAACTAGCAGAGATGGTAGGATCTAGTAGGGGTTTTTTTCTTTCTTTTTTTAAAGATGGAAGATTGAAGAAAGAGGGGATGATGATGATAGTAGGGCCATCTGCTAGAGAAGATATGGGGGATGGGACCAAAGGTATGTGTAGGGGGTTGACTTTGGCAAGAAGAAAGGATACCTCTTCCTCAGAGACGTGCCCTCTGACTCTTTTCTCCTCTTTTTAAAATGAGGGTAATGATTCTAGCAGTAGGCACTTCATGATGTGAGGTGTAGATGAGCTAATATACATTAAGCACTTTGCAGACTCAAGGTGATAATACTTTAAAGTGACAGCTGACAGCTCTGGTGCTCATTATCGTATGTTTGTTTCCCTTCTTCCCATCTCCACTTTGATGGCATTCAGACAGAAACAGTCTAGCAATAAGTAGATATCCTCTTATTGTTCTTTTATGTTTGATGTTTGGCAAACTGTTGCACAAGTGAATAAAATGATTACTTTTAAAATTTGAATAATTGAACAAAGGGATTGGGATGGAAGCTCATCTTCTTTGGCCTCACCAAAATCATCTTTTTTTGTGGGGGGGTGGGGATAGGATGACAGATGATATGCACTTCATCCTGTTAGTGTATGGTTTTGATTTCTCCTAGTAAGTCTCTTATGTTTTGAGAGCTTTTTCATTCCATGTAATTTGGAGGTTACCATTAGTCCAGTGAGGGGCAGTGTGCCTCTTAGCTGGAGACCAGCCAAGCTAAATATGGAGAGGTTGGTCACTAAATACGTTTTTTCAGCCCAGACTCATGAAGACTATTTACTAAGGACTGAAGGGACTCTGATCTGCAGAAATGAAAGGGAGCCCCTGCACCAGCGAAATCCTGAAGGTCTTGGAGTATAAAGAAATGCTTGTCTGCTGTGGTAATGGTCACATTTGATCTAGGGTCACTCAAACTCCTGTGCAGGAGTAGAAGGAAAGTCCTGCACAGATATAGACTTGGACTGACATTGTCTATGAGGGTTCCTTTCCAAGGAGACTTATCTTGGATAGAGATGGTAACTTTGACCCTCATCATTTGTTACCTGGACTGTTGCGATAGTCCACTAGTTGGTCTCTATGCCTTATCTACCACTTCTTTATTCTATCCTTCACATAGTTGCCAAATATCTTTTATTTAGTATTTAAAGTCCTTCACAATCTGGCTGCAGGATATGTTTCTTGTATTGTTGAACGTTATTCTCTTTCACATACCCTATGCTACAGCCAAATTCATCTATATTTCCTTTCTAATCCTTGACATTCCTTCTTAGTCTCTGTCTTTGCCCAAGCTGTTTTCCATGACCGGAGTGTACTCCTCCTTCACTTTTGCCTCTTCAGATCTCTGGCTTCCTTCAAGGTTCTGCTTAAGTGCCACCTCCTGACATTGTATTGTATTTATTTTTTGTAAATTTTATATTTTGCTTCTCAGTTTGTATCTTTTCCCTTTCCATTAGAATGTAATCTGCTTGAGGGCAGAGTCTAGGGTCTACTTTTTTTTAATATCTCTAAGACAGCGCAGTTCCCAATATCTAGTAAATACTTGATAAATCCTCATTGAATAAATGAAATAATGAATAAGAGAAGAAATAGAACCTATTGGTTATAGATACACTCAGCAAATCTCTGTGGGAGGGGCTGGTCTTATCCCTAGAACTCTCCCTCTCACTATCTCCGCTTCCCTGGTTCCCCTGCATCCTTCAGGTCTCAACTATAGTCCCACTTTCTGCAAAAAAACAAAACATTTCCCTGT
Source organism: Trichosurus vulpecula (assembly GCF_011100635.1). NCBI lineage: Eukaryota > Metazoa > Chordata > Mammalia > Diprotodontia > Phalangeridae > Trichosurus > Trichosurus vulpecula. The sequence continues at coordinate 358,845,544 of NC_050575.1, forward strand.
CCTCCTTTATCTTCTGCTTTCCCTCTTTTGATTATCCATAGTTTATCCTGTATATAATCTTGTTTGTACAGTCGTTTGCATGCTTTCTCCTCCATTAGACTGTGAGCTCCTTGAGAAAAGGGACTTTTACTTTTCTTTGTATCCCCAGTGCTTGGCACATGGTAGGCACTTAAAGAATGCTAATTGACTGACTGGTTAAGTTGTTATTTACCAAAGCTATGTGGTCACATGGTGGAACTTCTCTGTGTACTTGGCAACCTGATTCAACCTGATGGGTGGATGTGTACATACACACACACACACACAGATATGTGTATGTATAGGTATATACACACATATATACTGTGTGTATATGCATATATACATATATACATCGTATATGTATATTTGTATAGATAGATAGGTAGATAGATAGATAACTGTGTTCTTACTGTGGTTCAGTCATTTTCAGTCATGTCCAACTCTTTGTGACCCCATTCGGGAGTTTCTTGGCAGAGAAACTAGAGTGGTTTGCCATTTCCTTCTCCAGCTCGTTTTACAGATGAGGAAACTGAGGCAAACAGGGTGAAGCAACTTGCCCAGGGTCACACAGTTAGTGAGTGTCCGAGGCCAGATTTGAATGCAGGAAGATGAGTCTTCCTCACTCTGGGCCTGGGGCTCTATCCACTGTGCCACCTAGCTGCTCATAGATAACTGTAATACAATATAACTGGTTTCCTTTGAGATCTTATGTGTTTTATTTCATGCATTTACAAATATTATTCTGAGAAAGGGTCTGTAGGTGTCACCAGGCTGCCAAAGGTTAAAAAAAAAACACTAGTCAAGAACCCATGGTTTAGTGCATAGAATGCTGTGCCTTTGAATCCACAGCTTTCTTTAAGGCCTAGTTGAAATTCTCTCTTCTCCCATTCCTTTTTATTTTCTTTGTATACATTTTATGTTTCCTCGTCTTTAGTACAGCATCTAGTGTAGCACCTAGCACATAGTGGGCCCTTCAAAAATGCTCATTGAGTAAACAATGAGTGATTTGGAGTCAACCAGCAGACTTAGTTTCATATTCTACCCCTGACACTGGTTGAGTAACCATGGGCAAGTCACTGAACCTCTTGGAGCTCCCTTTTCCTCATCTACAGAATCGGGAGTTCAAAGCCCTCCATCTCTAAATTTCAGAGTCATCCTTGTGAAGTCACCATGTAGACAAAGCACTTGGGGAACTTTGAAGTGCTCCTCTCAGGCAGTTATTATTGCTTTGTGTCGAACAGTTCCTTCCGCTTAAAAATCCTCTAAGGGTCTCCATCTGACAACGCAGTGAATTCTGAATAGATATCAACCCACATGCTTTTGCCCACTGCTCACTGTGGAGAATTGAATGAAAGTCTTTGTGCCAATTCATGTTTTTGCGTGTGTTGGAGCAGCGTTCCCCAATCATTTCAGAAATATTTTTCTTCAAATTACTGAATTGTTTATTATCACCTAGAAAGAGTCTTTCATCGAAACCTATGAAAGCATGTAAATTTTATGATAATGAGAAGCACTTCCTCCTTAAACTAGAAAAGAGCATCTGGAAACATATAAAACACACATTAAAATGGCTGGAGGAACGCCCCCTCCCCCAATTGGTGGTAATTAAAATGGGGCTGCAAAGATATGTTGCAATGAGTTTCAGAAGGCAGCTGTGTCATTACGATGGCGGTAGCCCCTTGTAAGGCGGCAGAACATCTTGGCTCAGGTAGGGCTGGACTGAACAGGAAAAATAAAAAAAAAAAAAACAGAAAAGCCAAACAAATAAAACCTCACTTAGAATAGGTTTGGCCTATCTAAGCATTAGAAACAGAATGATAAAAATGATAAATGTGGAGGCGTAGGGAGTGGGATCAAATACCAGCTCTGCTGCTTACTAAACATATGACCTTGGGCAAGTTTTCTAGATTTCAGTTTCCTCATCTGTAAAATAGTGAGGTTGAAGTAGAAAACCTTGAAGTTCCCTTCTGTCATTAATCTATGGTCCCATGATTCTCAGTGCATATAAACGAAAGGGACCTTAGAGATGACATTGTCTAATTGTCATATTTGACAAAAGAGAAAACCATCTCAGACAGAAGTGACTTGGCCATGGTCATGTGGCTAGTCAGTAGACATCACATTCATCTCCAGGTTAGGTCAGATTTAGTGATGTGACTTGATATCCATAGCTCACATCTGTTTGGCACAACTTCCCTTCCTGTCTTTCAAATTTCAAGGTTAAATCCAAGCACTTATGATAGGAGAGCCCAGCTTATGGCATTCTAGGCCAGGGAAAACCTACTGTGTGCTTGGCAAATCAAATCTCCTGACACCCCTTGTCTTACAGGTGGGTGGCTTCAGATTGCAGTGAACATCCATGGTGGCCTTAAAGAAGAAAAGATTACCTGCTCTTTTTCAGACCCCTTTGATGGTTCATCTGTGATTATTCCCCAAGGTTCTGTCCTGGGACCTTTTCTTTTCTTTTCTCCCTCTACACTTTCTTTCTTGGTGGCCTCGTTAGCAGTCAGGGGTTTAATGACTGCCTCTATGCAGAAGATTCACAAATCTTTATATCTGGCCCCAATCTCTGTCCCAAACTTGTTTCCCATCATCGGCTGCCTGTTGGTGATGCCTATTGGTGAACTACACATTTTGGAGATATCTCAAGCTCATAATGTCCAAACCACAATTCTTCATCTTACCCCATCAAACCTAGCACCCTATCAAATTTCGTGGTTTTTAAGAGGACACTGCCATCCTTCATCTAGCAATATTCTTGACTTCTCATTTGCACTTGCCCCACATATCGAATCATTTGCCAAATGTTGCCATTTCTAGTTTCTCGACATCCCTGCCATCAGACCCTTCTCTTTACTCACATAACTTCCATGTTTAGTTAGGTCCTTATCATCTCTCACTTAGGTTATTAAATATCCTTCTAATGAGTCTTCTTGCATTGCCCTTCAACATGGCTATTGAAGTGATTTTCCTTAAGTACAAATCTAACTATGTGACCTTGCCCCCAGTAAAGAAAATCAAGTAAGATAAAATATAACCCCCTGTGTCATCTCTTTTTAAAAATCATTATTTATTTATTTATTTTATATTTTTAGTTTTCAGCATTAATTTTCATAAGAGTTTGAATTACAAATTTTCTCCCCATTTCTACCCTCCTCCCCCACTCCAAGATAGCATATATTCTGATTGCCCCATTCCCCATTCAGCCCTCCCTTCTGTCACCCCACTCCCCGCCATCCCCTTTTCCCTTATTTTCATGTAGGGCAAGATAGATGTTTATTCCACATTGCCTGTATATCTTATTTCCTAGTTACATACAAAAACTTTTTTTGAACATCTGTTTTTAAAACTTTGAGTTCCAAATTCTCTCCTCTCTTCCCTCCGCACCCACCATCCCTAAGAAGGGAAGCAATTCAACATAGGCCACATGTATATCATTATGCAAAATCCTTCCACAATACTCATGTTATGAAAAACTAACTATATTTTGCTTCTTCCTATCCTATCCCCCTTTATCCAATTTTCTCCCTTCACCCTGTCCCTTTTCAAAAGTGTTGGCTTTTAATTACCTCCTCCCCCTATCTGCCCTCCCTTCTATCATCCCCCCTTTTTTATCTCCTTCCTCCTTCTTTCCTGTGGGGTAAGACAGCCAATTGAGTGTGTATGTTATTCTTTCCTCAAGTCAAATCCGATGAGAGCAAGATTCAATCATTCCCCCTCACTTGCCCCCTCTTCCCTCCCAACAGAACTGCTATTTCTTGCCACTTTTATGCGAGATAATTTACCCCATCCTATCTCTCCGTTTCTCCCTCTCTCAATATATTCCTCTCTCATCCCTTAATTTGATTTTATTTTAGATATCATCCCTTCATATTCAACTCACCCTGTATCCTCTGTCTACACACACACACACACACACACACACACACACACACACACACACGTATATTCCCTTCAGCTACCATAATACTGAGGTCTCATGAATTATACTCAAATATTTCCATGTAGGAATGTAAAAAACCAGTTCAACTTTAGTAAGTCCCTTGTGATTTCTCTTTATTCTTTACCTTTTCATGCTTCTCTTGATTCTTGTGTTTGAAAGTCAAATTTTCTATTCAGCTCTGGTCTTTTCACTGAGAAAGCTTGAAAGTCCTCTATTTTATTGAAAATCCGTATTTTGCCTTGGAGCATGATACTCAGTTTTGCTGGGTAGGTAATTCTTGGTGTTAATCTTAGCTCCATTGACCTCTGGAATATCATATTTCAAGCCCTTCAGTCCCTTAATGTAGAAGCTGCCAGATCTTGGGTTATTCTGATTGTGTTTCCACAATACTCAAATTGTTTCTTTCTGGCTGCTTGCAGTATTTTCTCCTTGATCTGGGAGCTCTGGAATTTGGTGATAATATTCCTAGAAGTATTCTTTTTGGGATCTATTTGAGGAGGTGATCTGTGGATTCTTTCAATTTCTATTTTACCCTCTGGGTCTAGAATATCAGGGCAGTTCTCCTTGATAATTTCTTGAAAGATGATATCTAGGCTCTTTTTTGATCATGGCTTTCAGGTAGTCCAATAATTTTTAAATTATCTCTCCTGGATCTATTTTCCAGGTCAGTGGTTTTTCCAATGAGATATTTCACATTGTCTTCCACTTTTTCATTCCTTTGGTTCTGTTTTATAATATCTTGATTTCTCATCAAGTCACTAGCTTCCACTTGCTCCAATCTAATTTTAAGGTAGTATTTTCTTCAGTGGTCTTTTGGACCTCCTTTTCCATTTGGCTAATTCTGCCTGTCAAGGCATTCTTCTCCTCATTAGCTTTTTGGAGCTCTTTTGCCATTTGAGTTAGTCTATTTTTTAAGGTGTTATTTTCTTCAGTATTTTTTTGGGTCTCCTTTAGCAAGTCATTGACTTGTTTTTCATGGTTTTCTTGTATCACTCTCATTTCTCTTCCCAATTTTTCCTCTACTTCTCTAACTTGCTTTTCCAAATCCTTTTTGAGCTCTTCCATGACCTGAGACCAGTTTATGTTTTTCTTGGAGGCTTTTGATGTATGCTCTTTGACTTTGCTGACTTCTTCTGGCTGTATGTTTTGGTGTTCTTTGTCACCAAAGAAAGATTCCAAAGTCTGAGTCTGAATCTGAGTCTGTTTTCGCTGCCTGGCCATGTTCCCAGCCAACTTCTTGACCCTTGAGTTTTCAGTGGGGTATGACTGCTTGTAGAATAGAGAGTACTTTGTTCCAAGCTTGAGGGGATGCACTGTTGTTTTCAGAGCTGTTTCTATATAGCAAGCTCTGCCACACCAGCCCTCCTCCTCCTCCAAGAACTGCCAGGCAGGACCTGACTCAGATCTTAACCAGGCTCTGCACTCCTGCTCTGATCTTCCACTTAATTCCTCCCAGCAGGTAGGCCTGGGGCTGGAAACAACTGCAGCTGTAGTTCTGTAGCTTCACCTCCCCCACTGCCCCTGGGGCGGTGGCCAAACTGCGAACTCCTTTCACTCTGTCCCCGCAGCTTTTCCCACTAACCTTCTGTGTTGTCTTTGGTGTTTGTGGGTTGAGAAGTCTGGTAACTGTCACAGCTCACTGATTCTGGGTGCTAGGGCCTGTTCCGCCCAGCTACCCATCTGGTTGGTCCAGGTGCTGGGCTCTGCTCCACTCCGCTTCCAGCTCCATGGGATAGACCTTACCCAGAGACCATCCAGGCTGTCCTGGGCTGGAGTCCTGCTTTCCTCTGCTGTTTCGTGGGTTCTTCAGTTCTAGAATTTGTCCAGAGCCATTTTTTAACGGTGTTTAGAGGGTCCTGGGGGAGACCCCTAGGCAAGTCCCTGCTTTCCAGCCGCCATCTTCACTGTGTTATCTCTAAAGCTCCTCACAACCTGGCCCAAGCCTGCATGACAGCCCCATTGTACTATTCCCTTCTGCCATTTTGTGGTCTAGCCATCCTAGCCTTTTCCCTCTTCCTTCATCATCACTATTCCATCTCCATTCTTTGCACTGTCTATTCCCAGTGCCTGAAATGTACTCCCTTATGACTTCCACCTTCTACTGTAGAATCTTTCTTTTCCTTTAAGATTAATCCAAAGAATTTTCTTCTACATGAAGCCTTTCCTGAACCTTAAAGCTGCTAGTGATTTCCCTCTCTAATTAATTTGCATGGAACTACCTTATATTTATGTTCTATTTAGTTTGTGGACATTTATTCTCTATAGATCTGTATATGTGCAGGCTGTTTCCCACAAGAAAAGGCAAGGTCCTTAAGGATGGGGAGTATTTCATGTTTATTTTGTATTAATATCCCCCACTACTTAGCACAGTGCCTGGCACATAATAGGTGCCTGATGAATGGTTGTTGATGCATTGATTGTTCAGAAGGGGAGAGGCAGTAATCCTAGGATAGATAGTATGATAGATAAAAGCATGTTTATTAGGTACTTACAATGTGCCAGGCACTATGCTAAGCTGTTGGGATATAAATATAAGAAAACAAGATGGTCCCTATCTTTAAGGAGACTATGTTCTAATAGAGGAAGACAGAACATAAAGGGGAGCTGGAAAGCAGTCAAGGTGGAAAAAGACCCAGCTGATGGAATATCAGTGAGGAAGTGAAGCCAGGAGCAAATGGGTATAGTTCGGACTCTTAGCGAAATGGTGATTCTATACAAGGACTCCACCTTCGTAGATGTCCCCAGGATAAAGATCTCTTTAAGATGTCTTGGAATGGGCCAAGCTGTTGGTGAGGTGATGGCGGAGTCTAGAGAATGAGATGAGCTGGAGTGAAATGAGAAGAAGAGAGAAGATCTTATTCAAATACAGCTGGATGGTCCATGTTGGAATTCTCTGACTCTTCCCCTGGTTGCCTGTGTGACTTTGAAAAATTACTTAATCTCTCTAGGTCCTGGATTCCTGATCTATAAAACACGGTGGTTGACTTAGATGAACTCAGAGGTGCCTTCATCCTCTAAGTCCTATTGGCCATCTCTTTTCCTTAGTGACACTGGGAGAGGAGGAGAAGATTATGGGCTGTATGGTTGTATATCAGCTGCAGGTATGCTTGTTTTTCTTTTTTACATTTACATTTTATAGATGCTTTTTCATTTATCATACCATACTGTATTACCACTGTAATTAACTTTCCCTTATGACAAAGAAAAAAATCAGGCAAAACCACCAACAAAAGGAACCTCATCTGTCAATTTATATGCATGGTTTCCATAGTCTCCCTCTGCTCCATTAAGAGTAGGGAATGTATTTTGTCACTCATACAATAAGACCGTGATTGGTCATTTCAATAGATCTGAGATTGAATGGCTTTTAATAATTGTCATTTACATTATTGTAGTCACTGTGTGCATTGTTCTGATTCTGCGTACTTCACTTGACACTCGTCTACACAAATGTTCCCATTTTTTTATATCAATTCCCTTATTCATCTTTTCTCATGACACAAAAGCAAACATTTGTTTCAGCCCTTCTCAAAATGATGAAATTGATGAGTACTCGTGTTGCTTCTAGTTTTTTTGCTACCAGAAGAAGTGCTGATATAAATATTTTGTTATCCCAGGGACCTCCTTTCTGTCTTTGACCTCAGGTCACTTTGATCACCTGCTTTTTGGGTCCCATTCCCCACAACCTCACTGAGCCGTTGCCTGGTTTCTAGTTCACAGAAGATGATTAAGAAATAGGATATCCACACGATCACAGGGGAGAGCCAGAAGGGACCTTCAGGTTCATTGAGTTCAATGCTCTCATTCCGTCTTTTCCCTTTCTTTGAGTAAACTGAGGCCGAAAGAAGTGGAATGACTTGTTAATAATAGGTGTCTGACCCTGGATTCAAACCCAGGTCCTTTGACTCTGTGTCCTTTCCACCGTGCCATGCTTGCTGTCTAGAACTGAATTATTTTCCTCATTCTCTATACCCCAAGGACTACAGAGTGGAGGTCTTTAGGGGCATCCAAATGGAGGAAAGACCCAATTTCCCTTTTAAGAAAGAGATATTGGAAAAAATCAAACATGTAAAGGATATTTTGAATACAGTAGAGTCAATCAATTATACAACAGTGTTTCCTGTTTCTGTGATCAAATCGATCAATTTATCTATCAACTTATAATCAACAAAGTTCTTGCTTGCTTACTATGTGTCAAACATCGGGGATACAAAAATGAAAATTAAACCTCTGCCATCAAGGTAAGGAAAACATGCACATGCACACAACATGCATCATGTATGTATACATATATTTTATACATACACATACATGAACATATGCATGTATGCACGTGTACATGTATGTATATATGTGTATATAAATACACATACATGCCACAAGTCTCTCCCCACTTGCAGCCTATCCTCCATTCATACTAAAGTGATCAAAGTATAGGTCTGGCCAAGTTATTGCTCCCACCCCCCACTGACACTTCCAAATCAGATAGAAAAGCCTCAATTTAGTGGTCAAAGCCCTTCATAACCTGCCACACTCTGCCCCCTCTCCCTCCCCACATACCATTACGGTCTTCTTACACCTTATTACACATACTCTGTGATGCAGCGACCCTGGCCTCCTTGCTCTTCAAACACATTGCATCTCTCAACTTTGGACCTTTGCAGTGACAGTCTTTGTTGCCTGGAATTCTCTTTCTCTTCATCTCTATCTTCTGGCTTCCGGGGCTACTTCAAGTTCCAGATAAAATCCTTCTACAAGAAGTGCTTTCTGACCCCCCTTTAATGCTAGTGCCTTCTCTCTGTTGATTATCTCCAGTTTATCCTGCGTTCATCATGTTTGCACATAACCGTTTGCATGTTGTCGCTCTCATTTGACTGAGAGGTCCTTGAAATCAGAGACTGTCTTTTCCCTTTCTTTGCATCTCCAGTGCTTGGCACAATTCCTGGCACATTGTGGGTGCTTGATAAGTGTTTATTGACTGACTGACATAATCACATATACCACAAACCTTTTTCTAGTCTGTGACAAGGGTGAGGTTCTTGTTCCTATGTGTTGAGTGGGTCGAAAGGACTGATGCATGATCAACATATACACAAGGGCTGTGCACAGGCCTGCTTGGTCTTTTGAGGCTGCTATGATAGTCTCTGCTTCTTCTTGGCCCTGCAAGGACCCTGATCCTAAGGAGTCCTTGCCAACATGGGTAAAGGGTCCCGCGCCCTAGGAGAGTCAATTTACCACTATTATCTCCCAACATTCAATCGTTCATCACATATTATTGCATACATTTGTTTATATTCCCGTCTATCCATCCATCCATTCGCTCTTCCATTTAACGAGCAATTATTAGGCACCTATTCTTAGCAGAGTATTGTATTGGATACTGGGGGAGATAGAAAATATAGATGAATCATGGCTTTTGCCCTTATCGGGCTCATATCTTGATAGAAAGATATGACGTTTATATAGATAACCACAATGCACAATACTTCCTACAAGTGTTAGAGAGGTAAAAGTTCTTGGTGCAATCTAAGGGGGCAGGTCATTATTCACTTCAGAGCATAGGACATGGATTGTCAGAGCTGGAACATGGAATCTTGAGAGGGATGGCCTAAACAATCTCTGACCAGCCTTCCAACTCTTTATTTTCTTTTTATAAATGAAGGAACTGAAACCCCTAGTGGGGGAATGACTTTTCTAGGATCCTCACTCAATTGGTTAATCAATAGGCATTTAATTAAACACTTGCTATGAGGAGTTTATAACTGAATATCATATCTGTTTGAAAATTCTAGAGCTGATATGGTATCCTATACATTTCTGAGCCTGTTTGAAGGGTGAAAGGTATTCTTCCCTATTCATTGATATGTGTAAAGGGAGCTGAGAGTCTGCGGAGAACTAGAGTTTCTTCTCCTCAGCTGGTGCTGAGGCCTCCTAGGCCACTCATTCACAAAAGAAAACAGACTCAGTGACCTCAGGGGACAATGGGAGTTCCATGAGGGCAGGCTATTCTTGCCTTTTTCTGTGTATACATGGCATAATACAGTGCCTGGCATATAGCAAGTGCTTAATAAATAAATATTTGGTGACTTGACCTGACAAAACACTAGTATGCCTCTTGGTTTGAAGTGGGGAGTGTGGAAGGTGGTAGGAGAAATGGGAAGAAAGGAAAAGGAAAAATTTCCAAAACATCTGTGACTGAGGGTTGGACACTATCCCTGAGAGGCAAAGTTTCCTATCAAAAGGTGCAAGAATTTCTTTTTAAAACTGTGCCAAGTTAATTAGCACCTTATAAGACCTTGTTATCGTTCAGAACGACTTTACATCTGCTGATAATTTAATCGTTATAATGTGACATGAGGTAATCGAGCCCCAAGTTTGGTTACATAATGTAAATTGACAGCCTGTGAGCTCCGCTCAATGATTTGATGTCATTAATAAGGTTCTTTCTCCAGACTCCTAAGATGAATCAAGGTGCCTTCTGAGCTGATTCAAGAAGAACCATCAAAGTGGCGACTTTGAGACTTGAAGGGTTTGGGATATCATTGGAATCATTTACTTACAAGTAACAGACTTACAGCTGACTCTCTCCTTGTGTCATAGCAGGTTGGCTTCCTGGCTATGGAGAGGGGCAGACCCTCCCTTCTCAGTCACAGTCAGCCCCTGGAGAAGAGAGCAGCTATTTTGTATCATTATCTTTAGCTCCTGCCTGGGAGGCCTTGCAGTGGGACATCTATAATTTCTGGGTAACCCTGTTGCAACTGGAGAGGAGGCCAGAGATAGCATGTTGAGAAGAATTTAGCTGTACATATTTGGACGTGTCTACATTCGCTTTCAGCAGTTCGGCCCATACCAGCTCCTTCTTGATAAGGTACATCGCAAAGTCTGTTTAATCAGAAAAATGGTATTTCAGAGGCGGAAGAATTTTCATTGTCCATCCTGCCTAGCCAATATCTGAAAAAAGATTTCCCTCTATATCTGGAAAGTGGATCATTTGCTTTCTATAAAGGTCCAAAATTTACTTCATATTAAAAAAAAACTTTAATGTTTTTGGAACACAAAAATAACCCTCATCTTTCCAATACACTTAAAACTTGCTACCTTCCAAAAGCAGAGTTGTAATCTTTTAATAATCCTTGACCCGAAGGCCCTTTTAGGTGGGCTATCTATTCATTGATGCATCCAATAATTATCTACTATATTTGGATTTTAGTGTATTAATATTCAGTATCATTGCTGCTGAAGGTAATGCATAGGGTTGTTTTAATTTGACATGGATGTTTTGATTTTTTTTCTTAATAACATGATGAATTGCTATCTTGCTATCTCTTTCCTGCTCCTATACTTGGCTGTTGAATGTTTGAACTCTAGGGTAGATCTTTACATTTCAACCTGTTGATTACACTCATAGTTCTAGTCTAACTATGTCACTTTCCTTTTTGAATCCCATTTCTATAGTTCTATGTCTTAGCCTCCAAGCTTCATGTCAGTCACAGAGTGTCCAAACCAAAACCATTATGACTGTACTCCAGGATACTGGCCCAAATGCGTGCTGGTGTCATAATTATTTTCCCAGAGGAAAGTATCAAAGACTAAAGGGAATCTTTTTGCTCAAGTTGCAGTCACCAAGAACCCCTCTTAATCCCCATCCCACAAGCCACAGAGAGTATAAGAAGTTGCTGCCATATGGCTCTTCCATTTCCTTCCTGTGTAACCTTGGGCAAGCCATAGTCTCTCTGGGCTACACTTTCCTCACCTGTACAATGACGAATTTGGGCTAGATGACCTCAAAGGTCCCATTACTCTTTCAATCTATGATATGATAGGGTAGGATGTGATATGATCTGATATGCTATATGTTATAGGTTATGTTATGGTATGTTATATAATATGCTCTAAATATATATATATATATATGTATATATATATATATATAATATGATATCCTTTCAAAGGATCCTAGGGCTTGGAAGAATTTCTGTAGGAAAGCATCCTTATGCAGAGGCCATGGGGACCACCGAAACAGTTTTCTGAAAGCACCTGAGTGACCAAAAAGGTTAACAGGCTTTCCCGGGTCTTCCCATATTGAGCTGCCATCTCTCTTGGATCTGTTGCTCCCCCACCCCTGTGGGAGGCAGGAGAACACTGTCTCCCATCTAATTACATTCTCATCCTCCTCAGCCAAATGTTTGAAAGGGCAACTGTCTTAAACCTCTGCACTTTATTTGTATTACAAAGCTTCAATTAGATAAAGGACAATAATTAGCAGATCTTTTATCTTTGGGCATAATTAAATCTTTAAGGAGGGACATTTTAATCAATGACTTGTAATGACAAGTTCATAAATTAATTAATCCCAGCAATGAATGCCCGGTAATAATCAATGGGTCTTTTAAGAGGTTCAGGGTAGGGGGACAGAAAGCTGGTAACTCCTGAAACTCGATTTAGTTTGTTGTAAAGAGTCTCATTTGTTAAGGATTAGCTTGTTCAAAAAGTGATCTATTATTTAGGGGGAAATCATTTAAAATATTAACCTTTAAGGGGAGAAAGGCAATTTTGGCACTTCTTAGAGCTCCTTATCACAGCCCTGAGCTCATCCCATACCTGCTAAAATTGTGTTTGATTTTTTTTATTGCCCCATATTACTTTGTAAAGTGCTGAGCATGGGGCTGTGCTCACAGAGGCCTTAATCAGTCAATAATTGTTGGGCTATAATGAATTGAATGGAATGGGGAAGAGAGGGGAAAACATACCCAGGCTAGGAGCCACGAGATTGGAGTGTCACATTCAGCAGTGGGACGTCAAGAGGTAAGTGCTGAGGGCCAACCCCAGCATCTGGGGGCCTTGGGATATCTGCCGTCCTAATCAAATCATATTCTGTGTTTGGGGTTGTTACCTCACTTGAAAATGAAAAGGTTGGACCAGATGATCTCTGAGATTCCTTCAATGTTCTTCTTCCTAAGGACCCTTTCTGTTCAGAGAGTTTCTGTTCTAAGTAGAGCTATAACTATTAAGATTGTAGTACTTGGTTCAAGTAGCACAAAGTACATTTTCTAATAAACCACTGGGGGAGAGACCCAGGGATACCAATCTGTGTGAGAGAAGAAGATTCCTTAAAGCATTGGATGCCACATCGGGGAAGAGTCTGGGAAGTGACATCAGTGTAGAAGCTGTGAGCTGGACCTGACCTGGTATAATTGTTTTTTTCTTTTTAATTTTCATGGAAGCTTTACTTTTACATCCATTTCATTTCACAATGTGTCACTCTCTCTCTCTCCTTTGTCCATTAAGCTATTCCTTATAAGTAAATGTAGAAGGAAAAAGGAGAGAGAGAGAGAGAGAGACAGAGAGAGAGAGAGACAGAGAGAGAGAGAGAGAGAGAGAAAGAGAGAGAGAAGAGTGTTTGGCAAAACTAACTGCTAAAACCTGGTGTAAATTTTTATGTACTTTAAATTCTGATGCCCTGTGGCAAAGCATTGATTACCTGGCCTTAGTTTCGACTCTAGTCCTATAATCTTTTAAGGCTGGGCTATGAGTTTCACCCTTTGAGAAAGATTTTGAGGGACTTCTGGGATCACAGAGAATCTTGATTTCCTTTCTGTAAGATCTGTGGACAGCAGATGGGATTGATTTGACCAGGTACCCCTTACAGAAAGGGAGGTAGTTGGCAATGATTCAGTTAAAGAATCTATCCCTGGGAATATCTTGCCTCAGGCCGAGTCTGTAGATCTTCTGTGATGTTACTTCTCCAGATGCTGACAATGAAAATAACACTCATTTGAAAAGTGTTTCTTAAAGCTCCCTGCCAGGAAAACATTGTACACTTAGAAATATGACTATTATTTCTGGGGCCAAATTTAGAAAAGAGAGCATGTGCCTTTAATTACTGGCTGATGCAGAATTGTACAGGCAAATGATTACATGCACAATTAGTTGTTCCCACAAGTAGCCAATTATGGGAACAATTATTTAAGAAAATTATGGATCCTGCTAGAGGGCCCTTTCAAATTGTGGCCTCAAATATATTTTCTATTAAAAAAATCTTCTCTCCATCTTGTGATTTTCCCATCTCTAGGGTCCTTCTTGGTACCAGCCAAAGAAGATGATACTCAGAGTTTCATTTGGTGCAGAAACTCAGGCTTTTCCCAGAGAGTAAGACATCTACAAAGACATTAGACAAAAACTTCCCCAGATGCTTTCTAGCTTCAAAATTCAGCCTTTTTTCATCCTTCCCATTGTGCCTGGGAACATGCGTTGGGGAGAAATCATAGGATTGTAGAACTGAGAACATGAGGAGCCCTAAAGATGATGATATTAACAGTTACATAGCACGTTATGGTCGGTAAAGCAGTTTCCTCATAACAATTGTGTGAAGTAGAGAAAGTAATCATTAACTTCATTTTCTAGAAGAGAAAAGTGAGTCTCTCTGAAGTCCCATGACTTGCCAAGGATTATACAACTAATTAATGTCTCAGGTGGGATGTAACCTTGGGTCTTCTAACTCACAGGGGCTGCTAGGTGGTACGCTGGCTAGAGCCCTGGGCATAGAATCAGGAAGACTCATCAACATGAGTTCAAATTTGGCCTCAGATAGACACTTACTATCTGTGGGATCCTAGGCAAGTTACTTAACCTTGTTTGCCTCAGTTTCCTCATATGTAAAATAAGCTGGAGAAGGAAATAGCAAACCTCTCCAGTATCTTTTTCTTCCAGTATCTTCTTTGCCAAGAAAACCCCAAATGGTGTCATGAAGAATCAGACATGACTAAAAAACAACTGAATAGTTCTAGCTCACACTGTCCATTATACTATATTACCTCTCAGGTCATAGGATCATAGATTTACAACTGGAAGAGGCCATCAAATTCAACCCCTTTGCATTACAGATGGGAAACTGAAGCACAGAGAGGTTTAGGTGGTTTGTCTGAAGTAGGATTTGAACACAGATCTTCAAGTTTTCTGACTCCAAATCCAGTTCCCTAACCACTCTGCCGTGATGACTCTCAAAGGTCCTCCCAGTGTGGGGAAGTGGATCCCAAACGCTGTAAATAGCAATGCTGGGATGACCTGTGATTCCTTGACTCCTGATCTCCTAGTCTTTCCCCTTTACCACACTACCTGGTTGGGAGTTATGGACAGTCATTTTTCAAACATTGAATTGAGGCTGAAAACATTATTGTCAATAATTACCACCCAGGACATTACCTTTTTTCTCTGTTTTGCTAAATATTTTTACAAAAGCCAGTGTGATAGTGCATTCTGTGTTGGGCTTAGAGTTAAGAAGACCAAGGTTCTAATCCCCTCTTTGACACTCACTAGCTTGGTGACCAAAAGGTAAATAATGAAATTTGCCTGGGTCTCGGGTCCCTCCTCTGTAAAATGTAAGGGTTGGACCAGACGACCTGTAAAGTGCTTCCAGCTCCAGCTGTGTGACCCTCGTAGGATTCTTTGTAGGCATGAGACGGACCAGATGGTCACTGAGGTCCCCTGTTACTCTCTGTGATTTTTGTGATTCTAAGAGGTAGGGATGAGGATGGATCACATTCCAGGATTAGGGGTCAGCCTGTATAAAGACTCCAAGGCTGGAGGTAGAGGTCTGTGTTGGGGGAACACTGAGCAGGCTGGTTTGTCAGGACTGCAGAGTTCCTGAAGGAAAGTAATAGGAAATAATCCTGGAAAGTTAGGCTGAATCCAGCGAGTAGGTGCTTAGGAACTGTTTGTTGAATGGCTGATATGTGTGTAATAGAGCATGAGGCCTGGAATCAGATCTCAGAAACTTACCAACTGTGTGACCCTGGTCAAGTCACATAACCTGCTTGCCTTAGTTTCCTCATCTATAAAATGAGCTGGAGACGGACATGACAAACTACTCTAGTATCTTTGCCAAGGAAACCCCAAATGGCATCATAAAGAGTTTGAAATGACCGAACGACAAAAACAACAATATGGATGTATATTTTGTGTTATTTCACATGTATATTGATATCATATGGCTTGACTTCTTAATGGGTGGGGGTGGGTGGGAGGGAGGGAGATAATTTTGAACTCATTAAAAAATAAATGTTAAATAATTTAAAATAAATGTTTCTTGACTGACTGAAAAGTTTTAAATGCTGAGTTGAGGAGCCTGTATTTTATCCTAGAAGCAGAGGAATGACATGGTCAGATGTGCTTTAGGAAGATTATCCTGGCAGCTATGCAAAGGACAGACATGAGAGGGGAGACTATAGCTGAGGAATCCAATTAGGAGATTGTGGCAGTAGTCCAGGCAGGAGGTGATGGAGGCCTGAACTGATGATGTCTGTGAGAAGAGAGAAGGGACCAGAGGCGAGGCCTGTCATGGATGTGCAGTTGATGAGACTCCCACCTTTGCTCCTGTCATGCTTGGACTCTTTCCCTGGATTCTTTTCCTTTTTTCTTCTTCCATGATGCCATCCTGGAAAACCTCCATTCTTAGGCCCTCATCTCCTAAATGGTGACTCCCTCCTTGGGACTGCCATTTTAGAAAGAATGCTTCACCTCATTCATGCCTGGGATTTCTGTGGATTCCTTCTCTTCCTCCCCTACTCCCTTGTGCTCGCATGGGTTCAAATCCTCCTCTTCTCCCTCTTTTCCCAATTCTCCTTTATGTGTTTTCTTCCTCTTTTAGAATATAAGCTTTGTAAAGGTTGGAACTATATTGTTTGCTTATGCATAGTATCTGGCTGAAGACCTATCCACTGAGACCCCTATCTGCCTCCAAGGGGGAAGTTTTAAACAAGAAACATCTTTGTCCATCCACATGTATAAATTTGTCCTTCAGTATGTCACACCTAACAATTTTTCCCATCATCTCAAGGGACTTATGAGAAACTTTCCAAATAGCATTGTCCAAAGCTGGGGCTCTGGATGACTTTGCCCTAGTCCTAGGACCTGCTGCCTCAATGCAATGATTGAGGGAGCATCTTGGATCAGCCAGAGTGGATTTCTGTGGCCAAAACTGGGTGGAGACCGAATGCCATCTTCTTAGCCACCTACAGGGACCCGAAGTGTGGGAGCAAGGCCACCCTCACTCATGGGCTGCCTGCAAGTGCCAGTGTTTACAGAATAGGCCTCCTTCTGTTGTTTTGGGGAAAAATAATAATTTCTTCTGTGAGTACTGTTTGTAGGCCCAGCTGGAGTGTGCTTTCCATCGGGGGAAAGAAACAGTTTGGCTTTTCTTCACAAGACATTCTATGCTTTTCCTAGCCTTGTTTAGTGAATCCACCACTGGCAAGTCCTGAACGGCTTTTTTTGTGCCGCCTCCTGAGGCTGCTTGGTGTCATTTGCCAAGTCAGCTAAAAAAGGATGAACAGAGTGCTTAGCTGAGGATCGCCCTTGCCAGGCGCCTCCCCCGGCCCCCCGGCATGTTTTCAGGGATCATAGGCTCAAGTTAGGAGAAGACCCACCTCTGCTCATCCTCATGCAGAAGTGGGCCAGCCTCACTGAACAACGCAGATACACCCACCCTGAAAGCAGCCTAGGGAGAGAGCAGAATAGACTTTGAAATGCGTGCTTTCTTTTTTATTTTATAAGGTTTTTGCAGGTCTCTGGGCTGCGTGGTTAGTGATAGAAACAAATAATTTGGTTGACATTAAAAGGTAGTGTGGGATAGTGGAAAGAACTCAGGAATTGGAAACAGTTGGTTTGAGTTCCAATTCTGGCTCTGATATTTATTCCTTATGGAAGTATTGGAAAAGTCACATTCCTTTCCAAGGTCTCTGTTTTCCTCTTCTGCAAAATGAAGTTGAACTAGGGATGTGCTTGTGTGTGTATAATTTATATTTTGTGTATCTAATATTTATATAATGCTCTAAGATTCTAAAAGGGCTTTATTTACATTATATCATTGCTCTTAAGGTAATTTTTAAGGTGTCTTCCATCATGGAATACTATGAAATCAATCATTTCTCTGACTAGTTTTTTTTTTCCTCATCTGAAAAGTGGATTCTTCCACTGAAGTCTTCCTTCAGTGTCTTTTCCTGGTGTGGAGGGGACCCAGCGGTCCCTGCTGCACCCCTCTTATGCCCTTGACTCATTCTGACTCATCCCTTGCTTCGGATTCCTCCTGTATGAACCACGGCAGATGCATCCATGCTGAAAGGAGGTTGGTGTAGCGGCCAGAGGCCTGGCTTCCCCTGGACCTGGAAGGCTTGGCTCTTGGTCTCATTTCCAACACTGACAATTTCCTTGGCTCTGTCATCCCCCTGGATATGTTGATTCATCTGTAAAACGGCTCTCTTGTGCTTCACGAGGCTGTTGGGAGGAAAGAGCCTTGAAACCTTAAAAGTGCTATTGAAATGGGAACTCTTCCAATCTTATCTACTACACAGGAGGATACAGTTGTGTGGATACAGTTAGCTGTTATAGGCAAAGCCCCTGGTAATCTATGAGGTGTAGGCAACCTGTCCAATGGTTCATAGGATCATAGACTTAGAAGCCATTTGTGCATTTCTCATTCTCTTCTAGACTTAAACTCCCAGGGCTTAGGAACCAGGCTGGTTTTAATCTGTGCACTGTCAGGAAGGCCAAAAAGAACACCTGGACCTGAGGTGTATATACACACATGTACATATGTATGTAATATACATGTGTGCACACATATACATGAAATCACTTTACAATCGTGTGTGTTTACATATAGTAAACGTATAGTACATATAGTATACATATGTTTATATATAGTATTATATATTTACTATATACACACATATATATGTATATATCATCTATATTATCTATATCTATATCATATACTCCAATGGTCAGGTCTTACTGGCCTTCCTGTTTGGCCCTCTTGTCAGTCCATGAATGAAAAAAAATATGGAGAGAGAGAGGAGACAGAGAGAGAAGGAGAGAGGGAAGGAGGGGAGGGGGAGAGAGACAGAGAGACAGAGAGACAGAGAGAGACAGAGACAGAGACAGAGAGAGGGAGGAAGAGAGAGGGAGAGAAAGGAAGAGAGGGAGAGAGGAAGAGAGAGGGAGAGAGGAAGAGAGAGGGAGAGACAAAGGAAGACAGAAAGACAGAGAAACAGCGAAAGAGAGACAGAAGAGCAGAGAGAGACAGATACATAGAGAGAGTTGGGGGGACAAAGAAAGACAGAGATACACAGAGGAAGAGTGACAGAGAGAAGAGGGGAGAGAGAGAGACAGAGAGAAAGACAGAGAGAGAGACAGACAGACAGAGAGAAAGAGAGACAGAGAGACAGAGACAGAGACAGAGAGAATTGGATTCTTTGCTCCTTCAAGGCTGCCTTTGGTCATGTCAAGAACAAAACTTTGAGGTCTCAAAGAGATCATTCAGGGCCAGAGAGATCTTTTCGTTCACTTTAACCTGGATTCACCTTCACACCCAGGTGGGGGAAGAAGCAAGCCTAGTAGTGTTTGACAGTGCTAGGCTCCTGAAAAGGAGGGAGGGAGGGAGCCTTCTCTGTCTTCACCCACACGGCCGTAGCTGAGCTG
This sequence comes from Trichosurus vulpecula, assembly GCF_011100635.1. Classification (NCBI taxonomy): domain Eukaryota; kingdom Metazoa; phylum Chordata; class Mammalia; order Diprotodontia; family Phalangeridae; genus Trichosurus; species Trichosurus vulpecula. Next base: position 358,864,985 of record NC_050575.1, read on the forward strand.
AGCTCACTAAGGTGAAAGCAGCAAGCCTGACAGATTGTGCCTGTGTCCTTATTTTTTTACCCAGTTCTACAACCCGGGGAGCATGCCTAGCAAGAGAAAGCTTGGTCAGGAAATAAAAAGCCTCAGTAGCAAGAACAGATTTTTCTCTGTTGGCAGCAAAATTGGTTAGATTGAAAGTAACAAGGTTTTGGATGCTACTTCTCAGCATCCGGTTCACTCTCTCTCTCTCTCTCTCTCTCTCTCTCTCTCTCTCTCTCATGGATGGGGAGGGAACCTCTGGCCAGGCTGAAAAGAGAGCAGACCTTCTGCCCTCAGGGCCTCACAGAATCACTAGGTGGAAGGTTCCAGTTGCTGTGGGTTATGATTGGGAGGGGGTATGACTTCAGCCTCTCATCCCAGGACCAAGTTGCTCCCCAAAGGGCCAGCTCCCCATTTTGGTTCTACTGCAACTTCTCTCAGGAAAACTGGACTGGAGGGATTTTAATAAGTTTTAGGCTATGTTAATTAACATTGTATAATACATAACAATAATGCTAGCAGTTCTGTAGCGCTTTAAGGTTGCAGAAGCACATTACACATTACCTATTTAATCCTCACAATAGTTTTGTGAGCTAGATGCTATCGTTATTCTCCATTTTAAAAATAAGGAAACTGAGGCAGACAGTGAGTGGTCCAGGGTCACAATGCTAGTAAGCCTCTGAGGTCTTCCTGATTCTTCATTAAATCTCCTGCTATGTTTAAGACACTGGACTATATGCTGGCTATGCAAGGTCTGCCTTATAAGAGAAACAATGCATATACATATATAAATTGATAAAGTGAGATGTAAGGAGGTCATAGGGCTCTCAGAATATGCACAAAGGCAGAGAACATTAATAGGGGGAGGTGGGAGTCAAGACATCGGGGAAGGCTTTATGAAAACAGTGATACCCAAGCTTAGCCGTGAAAGGAGAGTCAGAATTCACAAAGGAGGGGGCAGCTAGGTGACTCAGTAGACAGAGTGCCTGACCTGGAGTCAGGAAGACTCATCTTCCTGAATTCAAATCCGACTTCAGACACTTACTAGCTGTGTGACCCTGAGAAAATCACTTAACCCTGTTTGCCTCAGTTTCCTCATCTGTAAAATGAGCTGTAGAAGGAAATCGCAAACCACTCCAGTATCTTTGCCAAGAAAACCCCAAATGGGGTCACAAAGAGTCTGACAGGACTGAAATGATTTAAAAACAACGAAGTTTAGGAGGCAGCTAGGTAGCTCAGTGGATAGAGCATTGTGCCTGGAGTCAGGAAGACCTTAGTTCAAATCCAGTCTCAGACACTTACTAGCTGTGTGACCCTGGGCAAGTCACTTAACCCTGTTGGCCTCAGTTTCCTCATTTGCAAAATGAGCTGGTGAAGGAAATGGCAAGCCACTCCAGTACCTTTGCCAAGAAAACCCCATGGACAGTATGGTCATGAAGAGTCAGACACTACTAAATGACCAAATGACAATAACAACAAAAAGCATAAGGAGGGAGTGTATTCCAGGCATGGAGGTTAGCCATCATAAATGCAGTTTATGCATAGAGGTCAGAGATAAGGTGCTGAGTTGGGGAAATAGCCAGAAGTTCAAAATGGCTCTCTGAAGCTCAGTTTTATTATCTGTAAAAGAGAGTCAAACATACTTTGTGCCACCTACTACATAGGGTTGTCGTGAGAATAGCACTTTTTATACATCTTTTTAATGTATAAAGAGCTAGAGAATTGTGAGATATTCTAGTCTCAAACCCTAGGACAAGTTAAGTCAACAAACATTTATTAAGAGGCTACTATGTGCTAAGGGCTGGGGATACAAAGAAAGGGAAAAAAAAACCCAAAACGAAGAGAAAAAAACAGTCCTGCTCTCAAAGAGCCCTAGCCTAATGAGAGAAATAACATGCAAATGACTTTATACAAATAAGATATTTACAAGATAAATTGGGAGTAGTCTCAGACTGAAGGCACTGAGATTAAGGAGGACTGGAAACTGGATCATTGAGTAGAGGGGAATAAGGTCTAAGAATACTGGAATGGAAGGAAGGGGTCATGCTATGAGTGGTTTTAAAAGCTAAACATAGAATTTCTATTTGGTCCTTAAGGCAATAGGGAGCCAATGGAGTTTATTGAAAGGGGTGATAGGGGTGCGACATGGTCAGGCCTCCACTTTAGGAAGATCATTTTGATAGCTGAGAGGGAATGGACTAGAGTGGGGAGAGAGAGAGATAGCAACCAGAAGGCTTTTGCAATAGTCCAGGTGAGAGTGGAGGCAGCAGTGAGATGAATATAGCTGGGGTCCTTCCTAAAATGGTGGTCTTAAGAAGGGAGTAACCAATGAGAAGAGGGGGATCTAAGTGGCAACTGCTCTCTGTGCTCTTTGTGAATCCCAAATCAGTGACCTCTCCTGGATTCTGTCAACAGAATTTCCCTCCACTGGACTTTCTTTAGTGCAGGATTTAAATGAAGCTCCTGATTGCTCTCAGCCCCTTGTAATATCAGTCAAGGCATCCTGGGTTCTCCTCAACCCTCAAATCTCTTTTGGGTTATGGGTTTTTAGACCTGAAAAGGATATGGAAGATGACATGTTTTAACTCCTTTATTTTACAAATAAAGAACCTGGAGAGGGGATGGTAAATTGACTTTCCCCAAATTCACATGAGTAGGAAATAGTAAAGCTGAGATTTGATTCCAGGGAGGATGCTGATGGAGGGAGAAGGGTCAGGGCCAGAGCTAGGTAAGGGAAAGGAGAGATATACCATGCTTCCTGGTATAAAATCATGAGAAGAAACCCATCCTGTATTTTGGTGCCCTGGAGTGAGGAAAAACACTCTTTCACCATGTCAGTTCGCTGAGGCAAAATCCTGGTCACCCTTGGGGCAAAAATATGGTCATCCTGGTTTGGTTATAACTCTGGGAAATGAGACTCTAAAATATCTATATCTATAGACTTACATATATGTATATCTATCTCTCTGTCTTCCACTGGATCCCTTCTGTTTAAGCAGAGGGGAGCAAATCTGCCCTCCAATTCTTTCTTTGGTGTCTTCAGTCACTCTCATCAAGGCTCTAGGGTCATGGAGCAAAGGAGTCCTAGAATTCCAGAGGGAGGCATTCCTTCTTTGGCTTTCCTACAATGTGCCTCATTTCTAGCTAGTCCAGACCAGCTCTCAAGAGTCCATTGTTAAAATTTCAAGATGGTCCTTCATATCTCAGAATTCGCTGCAAACCAGGGCTTGAATTATTTTCTAGACTTAAGATAAGCGTTAATGATGGAAATTAAACTTAAAAGTGTATGTGTGTGTGTGTGTGTGTGTGTGTGTGTGTGTGTGTGTATGTATTCCTCCCCCCCCTCCCCCAGAGAGCTGGAATGTTTAACACTTAACAGCATACCACTGCTTCCTTCTAAGACTAGAAACAGAGAGGCTGGGAAGGAAGAACTGCAGTGATTGAAAATATAAAAGCATTCCTGAGCCTCTGTTCTCTTCTCACTTAGGTGGTGCTTGCCTCATTGCCATTTCACAAGTGGTTATACCAGATCGGGGTGGGCCAAGTTTAGCTTCCAGGGACATGCGATCATCTTCCTTCAATGTGGAATATTTTTTTAGGAGTGAAGGCAACTTTTCCTTGTCATCAAACAATGGAAGTTGAAATAACAGTTCATTTGTCCCAGAGGCCACCAGATGGCAGTGTTTCCTTTTCCATTGTATGGGTACTAAATTCAGGGGCCCAAATCAGTTACGGTTATTTGGGGTCCTGCCTTGACTCTTCCTTAGGATCCCAACCGCTCCACTGATGGCCGTGGGCACAGACAGGGACCCTGAGGGCTGATAGAAGGGAGAGGAGAGGACGTTCTCAGCTCAACTCAGTTGCGATGGCTTGACATTTTTGCTCTGATTATGTTTTGGTGAGCACAAATAAATGAATTAAGGCATATTCATGCCATTCCAGGTCTGATCAACCATGACTACCCAGTTTTATGGTGTTTGTTTGACTAATTTGTTTAGGGCAGAATGTCCAATAAATCCATGAAGTCCGTCAACCAACCCCATGATGCCCATTATCAATCAGCCAGTTGTTAATACTACCAGTCACTAACTTCTTTTGTGACCTTGGGCAAGTGATTTCCCCTCAATGGGCATCAATTTCCTTCTCTGTAAATTGTGGGAACTGGATTTCTAAGCTCTCTTCTACTCTAATGTCCTATGATTTGTTCAAATTTCTGCTTTTGACCTAATATCTTCTTAGTTTCAATGTTCCAATGAGAGGATTTAATATTATTATCAAAAATGAATAATAATACATATATTATTATATATTACATAAATATATAAAACATAAGAATACTAAATAATAATTCAAATATAGTGCTTTAACGTTCATAGAGTATCTTCCCCATGGCACATGGTTTACAAAGTATTCTCGTGTGAAGACAGTAATACCACCAACAAAAGCATGTCCTATGTCCTATTTTTTTTAGCACTTAGTGGTTGACAAAGTCCTTATCTCACAACCACTCTAAGAGTTAGGTAATATAAACACTATCCCCATTTTACTGATAGAGGAAGTGAGGCTTGAAATCATTACTTCCTTGTTACTATGCTGCTAGCAAATTTCTAGACTAGGATTCAAACCTAGGTCTCTTGACATTCAGATAGATTAGTCGCCTGCTCTGAATAATTGGCCAAGCCCAGGGCCTTCCATATAAGGGATCTTCAATATCTCTTTGTGCTTTTGTTCTCATTTATTTATCTACCAAGTTATGGCTTTCCTGACTCCACAACTACCATCTGATATGCTGAGAGCCCCTAATTAAATGAACTCACCACTCTCATTCTTATTAGGGATGACCAATAATACCAGCACTTCTAATAAATATAAACAGTTGCAACTATTATTTCTTATAATCCTTTTATAATGGGGCAATGCTGATTGATCACAAAGCCTTATCATTTGATATTAGCTTATTTTATTCTAAGAATAAACCTGTGAGGTAGGTTAGGTAGGAATTATTTTGCATGTGAGGAAATAGAGACTCAGAGAATCTAAGTGACTGGCCAAAGGTTATCACCAATTAGAAAGAGAGGTAAGTGGAACTTGAACCTTGATCTTCTCTCTCCTCTGCTTTCTTTTTCTACTGCATCAAGTCTTAACACGTGCTTTGCTAATCCTTGATGGACAGTAACCAGTTAATGAACTTTAACCATGATAGAAAGGCTGTGTGGTTCGCTGAAATAAACTATATTTGTATATACGCATGCATGTTTATATATTTCAGTATAACACATCCATCTATGCATGCATACTGTACATATAGACACATAGAATGATCTATGTTTTTCTATATCTTTTCTGGGATCAGATGATTCTTGGTCCATTTTTCTTTGTCTCGACCCCCGCCCCCTATGCTACAACTTTTTTTTCTTAGTCACATTCATGGAAGACATCATGCTAGTTGGAATTTATCGCATTTATACCTGTGTGTATGAGTAAGTACATGTATTTCTGTGCATTTCATACTACAAATCACCATAGTATTACTTACCATTGTGAAATGAACTCCTCCAGAAAAAAAAGCAAGAAGCTTAGAGCATAAAGAAAGCTTTACCCTAAGACACCACTTTCTTGATGGGTGATGATGCCCTCGATAAATCCCCATTTCAGCAGGGGCCTCAGTCATGCTCAGTTCACACTCTGCTTGACTCACTCTCTGGACGTTTTTTCCACCTCCTTGCTGGTTGCCTTGCTCCTGTTGGGGTATGCTCTATATTTCTCCCTTTTTTGTGTGGTCTTTCCCCATTAAAATCTAAACTCCTTGAGGGTGGAGACTGCCCTATTTTTATCTTCATCTTGCTTACCACATAGCATGCAGTTAGTGAATGATCTCTCTCTTTCCCTCCCTCCCTTTGTCTGTCTGTCTGTCTTTCTCTCTGACTTAGAGCTAAAAGAATCCTTAGCAATTCAGTCCAACCTGCTCATTTTATGGAGAAAGAAATGGACCAGAGATGAGGTTTTATTTGTCCAGAGTCACACAGGTAGCTGGTGGCAGAACATCAATTAAAACCCAGTCCTTCTGATTCCAAATCCAGACTCTTTGTCCATTTCTCCACAATGACAAAGGTGGATAAAGGGAAGAAAGCCAAGTAGGAAACATATGACAAAAATTTTATTAATAGAATCCCAGACAGTGTTAGAGGGTACGTCTAGGTGGTACAGTGGTTAGAGGGCCTGGTCTGGAGTCAGGAAGACCTGAGTTCAAAACTGGTCTCAGACATTTGCTTAGCTGGGTGACCCTGGACAAGTCAATTAACCCTCTTTGCCTCAGTTTCCTCATCTGTAAAATGAGCTGGAGAAGGAAGTGGCTGGCAAACCACTCTAGTATTTGCCAAGAAAACCCCAAATGGGGTCATGAAGAGTCAAATACTAGTGAAATGACTGAACATAAATTATAAGTATACTAGTATGTGGGAGAAGACTTGGCTCTCTGGGGTCCTGAGATACCCCTGTGCTGATGGGCCTGACTCTTGACAGAGGGGAATAGTGGAAAGAGTGCTGAATTTGTATTCAGAAGACCTAGGTTCAAATCCCCCCCACCCCCACCACTTTTTATCAGAGTGACCCTGGGTGACCTCTCCTCTATGACATTTCTTCTTTCATCTATAAAACAAGAGAATCAGACTAGATGAATGCTAAGTTTCCTTCTAGTCTTAAATCTATGGTCCTTTAATCCTGTGAGCCTATTAAATGTGGCGTCACTGGCACCAGCTAGCACCAATACTTAACATTGTAGAATAAGAACTCAGAAAAGGAATAGGACGAGGGACAAAAAGGACAGATCCTGTCACATGGATGAAGATTAAATGGGTTCTGCTTGGCCCAAATGAGCAGGATTTTGTCAATGAGTAGAAGCTGCAGTGAGGCAAACTTTATACTTGATGGAAGGAAGACTTCCTAACAATTAGAGTTGTCCCAGAATGGAGTGGGCTGCCTTGGGAGGTATTGGGAGACCCCTCACTGGAAGCCTTTTAGAAGGGCTGGATGACCACTTGTTGGGTCTGTTGTCAAAGGGACTCTTGACCAGCTGTGGGTTGGACTATATGCTATGTGAGAGTCCTTCCAGCTCAGAGATTCGCAATTTCTTACCTTTCACAGCTTCTATTCTACTGCTCATGGAATATAAGAGAGCGGGTAATGTACAACATGGACATCGATAAATAAATCCAAAGTAATATACACACACACACACACACACACACACACACACACACACACACATATATGTAGAGAGAGAGAGAGAGAGAGAGAGAGAGAGAGAGAGAGAGAGAGAGAGAGAGAGAGAATCACTGATGGCTGGGAAAGGAAGAAGTTGGAGAAGGAGGGAGAGTTCAAGTGGGGACTTGAAGGAAAAGAAGGATTGTGATAGTTAGACATGAGGAGGGAGAATAATTAGACATAGGAAATGGATGGTTTTTGAAAAGGCACAGAGATGAAAAATTGAATATTGGGTTCATGGAACAACCAGTGATTCATTTTTAGTGAAATAGAGAGTGCCTAAAAGAGAAGGAAGGTAAGTTAGAGGCATGTTGTAGTTGAAGAGCTTGTTTTTTCATTTTAAAGGTTAAAAAAGAGGAAACCAGTGAAGATTTGAGAAGAGGAGTGGTATAACTAGAACTCTGGTTCTTATCTTCAGTTTCCCTCTTGTAAAATTGGATTAAATGTACTTAAGTCAGATCTCTAGACAAAGTTCTTCCCCCTGTTATATTTGGATCATTTCCCCTTTGAGAATTTCAATTTAACTAAATAAGCATTTGATAAGCACCTGCTGTATGTCAGACAAATGCTAGAGGCTGAGTATTATAAACTAAAAATAAATCTATCCCTGACCTCAAAAAGAAAATATTCTATTGGACAGAAACATATATACATGTAATTAAATACAAAATATATACAAGGTAATTTCTTTTTTTTTAAATTTGTCTTTTATTTTTAGTTTACAGCACTCAGTTCCACAAGTTTTTGAGTTCCAAATTTTCTTCCCCTCCCCCCCAAGATGGCATGCAATCTGATATAGGTTCTACGTATACCTTCATATTACACTTATTTTCACAATAGTCAAGTTGTAAAGAAGAATTATAATCAATGGAATGAACCATGATAAGGAATTTAAAAAAAAAACCAACAAAAGAGAAAAAAGAGAGAGAGAGCAAATAGTTTGCCTCAATCTGCATTCAGACTCTGTAGTTCTTTCTTTGGATGTGGACAGCTCTTTCCATCATGAGTCCTTTGGAGCTGTCTCAGAACCTATATACGAGGTAATTTCCAAGGAGAGGGCATAGGTCTAATGCAAAGGACAGTTTGTTAACAATAGAACAGGGATTTCAGAGGGCACAATAGAAAAATAAGGAAGAGTATAATAAGGATGTCAGAGGAATAGGACACACTTGGATGGGTCTGAGGGAGGTGGGAGTAGGGATCATGTCAGGAATATTTGGCATGGGCAGCCTGTGATTCAGAATCATGGATTCGAAGGGCAGTAGTTGTCACATTCTTTAGAGGGAAACTGATTCCCTGCAGTAGATGTCACATGGACCACAGAGGAAAGACAGTGATAAGGAATGGCGCTGTGCAGACCTGGAAGTTCTAACAGTCAAAAGTGCTAAGCCCACTCAGCATACTTGGAGAGGCTTATAGCTGAAGCCTGCTGTCCCTGGCAGGAAGGAGTCAGTGTAGGATGGAAACCCAAAATACTGCAGTGACATGACACATGCAGATGAAAACAAAGAGAGTAGCACAGTAAGGAACCATAGACAAGAAAGAGCAATATGTAACCCATAAAAGAGCAAACCAGAACCTTAACTTCACTGATTCCGTGAGTAATGTGAACTGTGTAGGGAAAACGGAACCCCCCAGATGAGAGACTTTTCTGATAGCCTCTGGAAAGGGGAAAGAAAGTTTTCTTGACCATTGACAGGTCTGAGTGTGAGCCCTTTCTGTATTTTTGGGTTAAGTTAAATAAAATCTGTTCCATATACAATGCCAAATAATGGTTTATATCTGCCTTCACCTCTACTCATTGAATATTGTCCCCTACTCTCTGACATCCCTACCTTCCTCTAAAATACTCTACCACACTCAACTCCTTCCTCCATCCACTAACCTATCTCTCAGCCTACTAGCCTCATGGCGCCATAATTTCCTGAGCCTCTGTAATTCTTCTAGGGGATTCATGTCTACAAACTTAGTATACACATCCCATGGAATAGATGAGGTCCATTAGGACGTGTATTATCATATATGTTATGTACAGTCTTTGCCAATGACTAGAATGACTATATGGGTTTCTTACTATCTCTGGCCTTCATTTTCCCCATCTGACAAATAAGTAGGTAGGATTATATGATCTTCTCACCGTAATAGTCTATGTTCCTATGACTGTGACTTTCCTATGAAGTTTAAAGGATGAATCATGAGGAGGAAAAGATGAGAAGAGAGAGAAAGGGAGTAGAGAGAGCAATGCTCAGATGCAGCAGGATCTTACTGCTGGTCCCTACAGAGGTGTAGAGCCTGCATGGGATGGGAAGGGAGAGTGTATGCAGTCAGGCAGAACATTGGGTTAAACACAGCACTGAACCTTGAAAGAGGCAGAGTGACCCAGTGAGAGGTCAGGCTGTGTGTTGGCCAACCATCTCACCTTTGGGACCACATTTCACATCAGCTCTGTCGTCCCACCTCCAAAGAACACAAGGAGCTGCCATCCATCACAGGAAAAGGACAGAACTGGTCTTTTTCCTGAGGAAAATAAGCCCAGTCTGCTCAGTTTTGAACAGACTGGGCGGATTCATGAATTATGTCTCAAAGCACAACGAAAAATTAAGACAGTGCAAAGTGGCTTTTGTTTGAATGTTTGATCTGGAGGTGCATTTGATAACTGTTTTTGGAGTCCAGACTGCAAATGAATCCTACAATTCTGTCTCCAGATGTAGAGGCCATTTCTTATTTGCAGCGCATTTCCTTCCCCAATTAATCATTGTGATTTCCTCACACTATGCATATGTCCTTTGCCTCTCAGTCTGAAGACTTTATCAGTATTTATCTTGTAGAGTTTAATAAATCATTTGTTGATTGCATGTAATACAGGGCCCTTCAACTGAGTATTAGGGCCTCCTATAGCTGCCTCATTACTTTCCTTTGTCATTTTCATTTTTGCTTAGAAATGTAACCCCACCACTGCAGGAAGATCTGGAGGGATGGCGAGGAAGCTATTTTCACAACACATTTGTTTCTGTTGTAACGGTTCTGTGACAGGGGGGGTAGAACTATGGCCTTGGAGCCACAAGAATCCTGCATCTGACCTTAGATAGTCCTTTCCCTCTCTAGCCTTCAACAAGATGAGGTAGTGAGATGAGACTAGAGGAGCTGTTCTTAAAGAGTGGTCTAAGAACCCATAGGGGTCCCTGGGACACTTTCAGGATTTCTTCAAGGTCAAAATTTTTCATAATAATATTAAGACATTTGGTTGTGCATGGAATAGAGTACTAGGCTTGGAGTCGGTGTAACCAGAATGGCCTTTGTTTTCTTTGAATGACTCAGCTTACCTCATTGAGCCTCTGGACACTGTGGCTTGCTCTTCCGGGGCAGGAACCCAAAGAGCATTCCAGGAAGCAGACAACTTCCTGTGTGATGAGTCATGGGGCTGGCTGAGGGGAGGTGTTAGCTCCAGAACCTGGTCTACGCTAGGGGGAGGGGCCAAGTCAAGAACCAATTGGCCCTGGTCATTCAGGTGGTGCTTGATGATGTCAAAAACCCTATAAGAGGGGAGAGGATAGCTTGAAGAGCTCTCTTTCCTTTTCCGGTTGGTGTGGGAGCAAGCGGGGAGCGTGACTCTGGGCCAGCCCTTGCTCTTGGGCCGAGCCCAGATGTTGGTAACTATGAATTGTATTGGGTCTGTCTGTTGATACTTGTAACTTGTTTGTATTTTGGTTTTGAGGTTCGGGGTGCTGGTTTGTTTTTCCCCCAAACTAAATGAATGTTTTGAACTTCAGGGTGCTGGTTTTTTCCACTGAAGTAAGTCAATGAATCTGTATTTGGTCTGTCTCTTGATGCTTGTATGTATGCTCCCCTGAACTAACTGAATGCTAACTGAATGCTGGTGTTTTCCCCTGAACTAAATGATTGTTGTCTGTATGCTAACTGAATGCTGGATTAAAGTAAGCTGGTCAACCCCTTCACCGTGCTTTCCTTGTTTAAGCAGATAAAAAGAACCTGTGCTTTTCCGGTGTCCCGGCAGCGTCCTGGGTCCCAGCAGCGTCCTGGGTGCATCTTACGCCCCCACAGAAGCTGCTAGCTGGGTTGTTAAAACAGTCGGGAAGACCTGAGTTCAAATCCAACCTTGGACACTAGCTGTGAGACTGTGGGAAAGTCACTTGACCTGTTTGCCTCAGTTTCCTTATCTGCTAGATGAAGATAATAACAGAACTTACTTCCCAAGGTTATCATAAGGATCAAATGAGATAGTATTTGGAAAGTACTTAGCATAGCGCCTTGCACATAGCAACTATGACATTAAATGTTTGTTGTTTATTATTACTATTATTAATTTCTATTACAGTAAATATCAATAAATATAACCCACATAAACAGAAGTACTTTGGAGTCTTCAATAGTTTTTAGGTCCTGAAATCCCCAAATTTGAGAACACTGAAGACTAGATAAGCCTTAAAGTTCCTAATGTTCCATGCCCTGGGTTCCAGATCTAACTTCTCCCACTTAAAAGCTGTGTGGGTGTAAGGTTAATGGGGAATAAGATCTTCCCTGCCCATCCATAGGCCTCACGTGGAGCCCATTAAAGGAAGCTTGCTCGCTTGTAGGAAGGCTTACACACCTTTTGTTAATTTCTGATTAGGCGCTGAGCCTAAAGAGTATATACTGTGAGAGGTGAGCTTTTACTTTGGGGTCTCGCTTAGGAGAAGATGTTGTGATTCCCTGGTCGACACTGAGTGGCTGTATGTTCAGAGCTCCTCGTTTCCTCAGAGGTGAAGACTCCCTCAGTTCAGTGGGGGATGTAAAGCATTAATAATTCAGGCAGTGGAGCCCGGTCTGTCGGTCTTTATTTCTCTTTGTATTTTTTTTTCTGTTTAGTTAAAGATGATCATTGACCCCTTTTAAGCTGCTTTCCTTAGTAAAGCAAATAAAAGAACTTGCACTAGCAGCCATCGTGGGTATGCCAGTGTGGTTGCTCTTACATGGGTTTAGGCCTTTCTTTCCACTTTCTGAGCATCAGGGTTTTTTGTTTGTTTGTTTGTTTGTTTTAATCTATGAACTAGGAATAATAAAATTTGACTTATAGGAATGCGGTAAGGATTAAATGACATTTTTATAAAGCATTTAATAAGCATGATTACTATAGTAATGTGAATATTATTATTATCTACTTAACATTTTTAGATGAGAGAAGCTATATTTATACCCAATAAAAATGTGTGGCAAAACAAGATAATATGTAAAACTCTGGAATGGTGAGACATTCACTTGCTCTCTAGGATTAATGGTAACCTTCTTAATAGCGATTCCTGATGTCTCCCTGGTCTTGATGCTCTCAAAATCCATTTCTCATACCATGTCAGCATTGGGAATCCAGGCATCATGTAGCCGAGCACTAAGCCAAATAAAGGATGAGGTCCAAATGTGGCATGTGGCTATTGGGTGGTGGTTTAGGAAGAGGGAGGGAGCCAGAGCACCAGAAGCTTAGGGCATTACTGTAAGGAAATTCCAAGAACCTGATGTAGAAAGGGCGTCAATTCAATCAATGGATCAATCAATAATCCCACCCCATTCAGAGTTACTAGCAACAAGCTATGAGTCCTGATACCTTTATTGGGTGAGAACATCTCTATTGAATCGATCAAGAAATCAATCAAACTGGGTGCAAAGTAGCCTTAGTCAATTGGGAAGGAGCAAAATGCTCTCTTTTTAGTCATTAGATAATTCTATATAACCCTTTAAAGTTTGCAAAACTCTACATTTGTCATCTCCTTTGATCCCCACAACAAACCCCTGAGGAAGGAAGTAACAGGCAGGCAGAAATTAAATGATTTGTTCAGGGTCATACAGCTAGTAAGTGTCTGAGGCAAGATTTGAACTCAGGTCTTCCTGACTCCCAGTTCAGGGGTCTATGCCTTGTACCAACTATTTCCCTCTGAAATGAAATGAGAACACACAGCAATTGTATTGGGATCAGATGAGGAGACTCAGTCACATCAGTGCCTGATACCTAGTAAGTACTTGATAAATATTTATTGACTGATCAGTTGGTCAGGCTTTTTAAAAATAGAAAATAAGATAAGAATCTGGAGATCTGAGTAGTAGACCAGTGTATTGGTGGAACCAGTTCCAGACGAGTTTCTGAAAAGGGCTCACTTATAGGCGATTCTTCCCTTGTCTCTTTGACTAGATGATACCCTTGTGAACTTTTCAAGGTCAGATAATTTTGGACTTTCCATGGACCTCCTATCAATGTCCCCATCCTGGGAGTCTAGGACATTGAAAAGGACCAATGATATCACAGGGTGATGTCTTGACTTGTGCATGAATTGGATTTAAGTGAGGCAGAATTGCACAAAGTCATCAGCTTTACTATTTCTTCTAGAATCATCAAAGCCCAATGGAAAGATGAAAGCCAAGACAACTGGCAATGTCCTAGGATGCACTGGATGACCTTGGGGTTTTCGACGTCTGACCAACCTCTAACCACTCTGCAGGGCACGCTTCAGCTGCCTTCATAGCTGCTGGAACAAACTGTTCTCGTGCCCCCATTCCACTAGGGGAAGCTATAGCTTCTTGGAGCCACAGGTAAGAGTTGGATGAAGGTGGACACCGAAGGTAGATGAGCAGCCCTGTGAGGGTTTGGCAAACCCTCACACCAGAGGTGCTAGTCCTCCCTTAACCCTGCGTACACCCCAAGACACCCCAGACACATTGAGGCAGAAGCCAAGAACTTCATGAACAAACCCCAGAACTGAGAAAAGACCTTCCAGCAGGCTAGGAACTACGAATTATCTCTTTTCCACACGTCCTCTCTATGTCTGAATCCACTTTCTTAGGCTTTGTATATACTTGGGGGGCAGAGAGGGTGCCCCTAGTTTAGGAGGGATATTTTGTACCAACTGTTCTTACTCTATCACCATAGTAAATATCTATTTCTAGGGGCTAATTAACTTTGGCTGATTAATTGATATCAACTGTTAATTAATGGAAAAAGTACACCAGTGAGTATTCATGAACTGCAGTATAAGAAAATAACTCAATCAATCAGGGCTACCCCAATAGCAATGGAGGGAAAGATAGCCCAACTCTGGGGACCTGATCAGTTAGCTAGTCCTGGAGGAGGTTAGAAGAGTGAATCCAGAGACTGTGCTATAATCCAAATGCTGAAGTAATACAGGGAAATCATGTTGAAGACACCATACCAGAAGAGACACCAAGAACAGGTGTTGGGATCACCAAGCCGAGGGAGGCATCAGGAACAGATGTCAAGAACACCAGGATGGATGTTGAGAATGCTGAGCAAACGGAGTCACAATAAATCATCGTGGTAAGTGTCAAAGCCGGGTCAAAGAAAGGCCGGATCCGAACAGTCAGTGATGCCAAAGAGATAAGAAGGACCTGGCCCAAGTCAAGGCAGAAAATGACTAAATGCCTCATGTGCTTAGCATGTAGTTAGTGTTTAATAAAGGCTGACATAACTCCCTAAATAGCATAATAGCCCGTTCATTTTTGGCTTTTTACCTCTCCCCCCACCCCACCCTCACCCTCTGCGCATAGCACAGTACCTGGCCCATAGTAGGTGCTTAATAAATGCCTGTCCTCATTCTGCTCTTTGGCACACTGAGAATGAACCTTTGCTTTTGAGGAATGTTTTCAGACTCTTGATATAAGTTCTGGGCCTGAAGGTTTGGCCCCAAAGGAAAACTATCCTGTTTGTTTTAACACTTTAATCTCATTTGAAGGGGATAAATATTTGACCTTCAGGATTTTGAATAAACAAATCTAATTATTTTTCTTAGCTGATGATTTAGCATATTATCGGAAATTTGAAATAATTCAAATCATAGGCTCTGGATCTGGATAGTACCTTAGAAATGATCTAATCCACCACGCTCATTTTACAGATGAAGAGTCTGAGGATAATTGAGAAGGACCATTTCTGCCATCACCTTCTCATAAAAACGCTGAGAGAGGAAGAGTCCCCATTCCTATATCCAGTGTCTGCTCTGAGCTCAGGTTTCTATGTGTACCTCAGAGATGGCGAGGGCTCTTTCTGTCCCTACTATATTATGCTTTGCAAGGGGCTCTTCTTCGTGAAGAAGGGTTGGGAAGGGAATTACTAGTTACATGATTTTAAAAGGCCTCTTTGTTCTGATATTCCACCCTAGGATCACAATCCTAAAGTGGGGAAAGAATAAGATTAAGCCTCATTTAAAAATAGGTTTGCATTTTCAGTGCCACCAGTAGTGATAGTCATACTGAGCACCCCATCATCAAAAGGAGGTAAAAAATACCTTGTAGATCTTATATTCCAAATACTTCCCTCCACACCCATTTTACACATATAGAAACTGAGCCTTAGGGAAAATGATTTTTTAAAATTCATGCAATTAGTAAATACTGGGACTAGAACCCAGGTCCTTTGACTCCAAATCCATAGCTGTCTGCTACATGTTTGGAACCTGAAAGAATAAGAAGAATATTAGATCCCAAATATAATTAAATATAAGTTTTTAAAAATAGTATTATTTTAAAATAGTGAAGTAGGTTGCTCTCTCTCCCGCATATTTTAATAATAAAATGCAGTCTAAGACTTTTCCAAGAAGAGATAAATTCCACAAGGAAAATCAAAGTATTGTAATGTATTTCATGGAAATACATTGGGTCTAGCGGCATGGTCCAGTGTGGCACAATGGAGTCCAAAGGCCTGAGTTTGAATTCCAGCTTTACTATTTACCAGCTGTGTGATGTAGGCCATGTCTTGTCTCTCTGAGCCTCAGTTTCCACTTCTGTAAAATGTAAGATTTGAACTAAATGATACCTACGTTTCCTTCTAACTGTGGGGTTATATATTCTTTAGTCTCTTTTAGTTCTATATCCTATGACTCTCTGGTCCTTAGTACTTCTGATTTTTATTTTTTAAAATATATTTCCCATTATTTTAGCCACTGAACACTTAGTTATAAAAAGGAGTTATCCTTCTGGAGCACTATTCCTTCTTGGGCCCAGTGCCCAATGTATGTTGTATGATGGCAGCGCCATTTCCCAAGATCTGGGGCTAGAAGACAAACCAAGGCAGGAGAATCATAAACTTTAGAAATCAAACAAGATGGATAGTTGGATATGGTGGGTCAGGCCTGTAATTCCTTCTGCTAGAGGAGGCTGAGTCTGGGGAACCACCAAATCTCAGTTGGGATAGAGCCAATTCTGTGCCCATTAAGACCAACTCTTAATTCAATGAAAGAGAAAGCAGAAAAATGGACAGGGTAGGCTTGCCAATGGTCTCACAGTGAGGCATCAGCTGAGCCAAGACCAGAACCCAGGTCTGCTAACTCTCACCTAGGGGATTCCTCTTATAAGCTACTTTTTCTAGAGAGAACATTCATGGCAGTTTAGGAAAGTTTGGGAAAAAGAGTTCCTGAAGCCTGTTTCTCTCCATTGCCACCATAAGGAGGATATTTATTGGAAGCAAATCTATTAGGAGCTCTTTCCTCATGCCCAATCCATGTTGAGTAGGCAAAATGGTAGGAAATGGACAGAAGAGGCTGCAGGGGTCTGCTGTGATAGAGGGAGCTTGGGACTTGGAGTCAGAACACAAGGGGTTAGGTAGCCTTTCTAGGTCACCTTTTCTCCCTCAATAAAATGGAGGGAGCTAGACTCAATGATTACTAAGGTCCCTTTCAGCTTTAAATCCTAAGTACAAATATAGCAACAAGGGCCCAGTAAACCCTAATCTTTAAATCCCAAATGCTGCTTACCTTGGATGACTCTCAGAGGTGGAAAGACATTTTATTTTCTTTTTTAAAGAAAAATTTTATATCTTTTGTATGACCTTCAACAAGTCATTTAATGTTTTGAGACCTCAGTTTCTCCATCTGTAAAATAGAAGAATTCATTTAGAAGAACTTGGAAGTCCCTCTAGGGTCTAGGATTATGGTAGAGTTGAAAGTCTAGCTTCATCTCTACAATTAGCTGATTCCCCCAGATCAGTGGGCAGAAGAGAGGTCTGGCCAGCCCTTGCCCACCTGGGTTTTCTCTGGGCTGCAGAGGTACAGCTCTAGAGTTTGTCCCATGACTTATAGACCTTTTATAAAATAGCAAGGAAAGTCTGAAAGTGGATTGAGTGGATGGATAGGTCCATGTTGAAATGAACAGGGGTGTGATTGTCACGTAAAGTCTTGGAGGGGGTCCTAGGATGTTGTTTTCTTCCCCAGCAGCTTTGGAATCAAATAGTTGTGTGCTCTAGTATCAGAGGATTCCTCCCTAGGGCTTATTAGAAGAAAACAGTTTGTCAGTTCACAAACATGAACCCTTCAAATCTCAGCCTAACAGTTCTGTGTAGGAGAAGGCCTGTCTTAAGGAAATCAAGGGGACAGGAATCAGAGGGTTGGAGGCAGTCACCCCACATCACACAAATGACAAATAGCAGAATCATGTTTAGAATGTGAGTCTTCAGACCCAAGTTCCTAATGCTCTTTCCATCACATCAGATCAAGGGCTTGTTCCCTTCCATGATTTGGCTACCAGCTCTAAAAGAATTAATTCAGTCAGTAATCATTTATTAGGTGCCTACTAATTTATAAGTGCCTACTCTGTGCCTTGTACTGCGTGCTGAGTTCTGAGAATACATAGAAAAATTGCAAACCATCCCTGTCCTCGAAGAGTTTACATTCTGCTAGGATGGTATGTGTGTTGGGAAAGAGGAATGGCAACGGATAATAAACATAAAAAGAATACAACCAGTCAAGCAGTAAGCATTTCTTAAGAGACTGCTATCTAAGCACTGTACTGGGCACTCAGTATACCAAGAAAAAAGTGAAATGGACGATTCCCATCTTCAAGGAGTTTGCAACATATGGCACTGACCCTGGAGTTACAGGTCCTGGGTTCAGAAGATAATGCTGTCACTCCCTACCTGTGTGACCTTGGGAAAACTGCTAAACCTCTCTGGATCTCAGTTTCCTCATCTGTAAAATAGAGAGATTAGAGTAGATGTCAAAGTTTGCTTCAAGGTCTAGATTGATGGTCCTGAATTCATATATAATTATCTAGAGAATATATATATATATATATATACACATAGATATATGTATATATAAAATATATGTACATATACATATACATGCATGTATATGTATATTCTGTATATTCTCTATATAATTACATGTATATGTATATACACACAAATATATACAGATAGATATACACACATGTATGTTCACACATAATTCTATAAAATATACACATATGCACACATATATGTAATATATGAACATATATGTATATACACATATATGTTTTCCATCTAATTATATGTGAACACACATGCATATATTCACCTATACAGGCATACATATATGTAGGTAGCTAGATACACATGCATGTATTCGCATATAATTATGTAGAAAATATATGTATTCATGAATGTGTATATGCATACACACATGTATATACACACACATATATATATACACATATACTCCATATAATTATATATGAACTTATTTGTATATATACACACATACATACACATATATGTAGATAGATGGATGGATGGATGGATGGATGCTGAATACGAGCTAGTCCAGGTAGGGATTTCACCAGCCCCTGTGTCAATCAGGCAAGTCTTCCTGTAGAAAAAGAATGTTCAACACTGCCCCATCCCTGGAACATGTTCCCTCTTCATCTCCACCTGCTGGCTTCCCTGGTTCCCTTCTACTCCCAGCTAAAATCCTACCTTCCATAGGAAGCCTTTCCCTCATCTGCCTATTTTCTCCTCTATTGGATTGTGAACTTCTCCTCTGGGTCAGGGATTATCTTCAGCCTTTTCTTTTATTTCAACAATCCGGCTAGCAGCTGCTGTGGGGGATGTAAAACCAACAACAACCAGCTCACTGAACACTGTAAGCCCAGGTTCTTTTGATCTGCTTCACTAAGGAAAGCAACGTTAAGGGGTCGACAGTATACAAATATCATTCACTTAGTTCAGGGGAAAAAGCCAGCACCCTGAACTTCAGAGAAAATACAAACAAATTATAAACGTCAACAGACAGACCAAATACAATTCATAGTTACCAACATCTGAGTTCAGCCAAGGAGCTCATAACAACGGCTGGCCCGGAGTCACATGCACCACCACTGCTGTGGGTCAGAGCTCTGAAAAAAAGTAAACCAACCCCTGGTTTTATATCTTTTTCAGGGTCAAGGGTGAGTCACACCCTTGGTTAGACAGAAATATTAATCCGTTTATATCATCTCTGTAATTTCTGTTTGCATCTGCTCTGAAGTTCAGGGTGCTGGCTTTTTCCCCTGAACTAAGTGAATGATATATGCGTATGTGACCTAAAATCATCACAAAAATGCAACTTAAACCCATGTGGTCTAAAAGCCTCTGATATCACAAACATGTCACTCAAACCCATGTAAACTAGGCTTTCCCTTGAGGCAAGGAGGTCATCAAGGACTTCTAATTTAATCAAGGAAATAAAGGCCAAACTCTTCAAGGGCACTTGGTTGAACTAGGTGCTAAGACCCCATTTTGATTGCCAATACATCTTTGTATCCTCAGAGTTTAGCCCTGTGACTGGTAATTATCATGTGTTTAATAAATGTTTACTGACTGACTTTAGCAAACCAAATGTTCCATTTCTGAGGTAATAGGCAGGCAAGGATAAGGCATGTCTACATTACTACTTTCTTTTTGAGTTATAAAGAACAAATGACACATGCCACCCCCCCCCCACCCTCCCTGCCACACACACTAATTTATGGAGGGCTGAAATAGCTGTGGGTCTCATATTTTTGCGTTCTGGTTTCAAGTCCAGCTTCTGGTGTTCTCATTGTGTTTGTAATGGGAATACTGACAGGCCCAGATATCAGTGTGAATGGCCTGGCTATAATAAAGATCTACCTGCTGCATTCCTGCCAGCCCTGATACTCTTCCATTTTCCAATTGAAAACATACTTAGGACGGACAGATTTTTGGCAGGGGAAAGGTATTCACCAGGTTAAAGTCATTATGTGGAAAAAAGGAAGAGTAAATGTTCGTGTTGAAATAGCTGAGTCTTGCTTCCTTTGGAAGGGGCGCCTCCCTCCACCTCCATCCACTTGTCTCTGAGGACCTAATTCTCTCAGCACCAACAGTCATATCTTTATCACACTCAAATGTTTGTTAGACCACTCCGTGGGAATGTTGGGATGAAATCCTTAAGGGAAGCAGCAGGTTTCTCCTCCTAGCCTCCTCCTCAGGAATCTGATTTTCCATCTTAGAGTCTGTGTTATGAAGGAACATTTCACCTTTTAGGTGGTTATATTAATTAAGCCTCTTTGTGATTCAGCTTTCTTACAGAAATGTTCTTTGGCTAGGCTTATAGAGAAGGGAGCCTTGAGTGGATTATTTGAGTAATTCAGACTTCTAATCACTTCTGTCTGAAATGTCCAGAAGAGTAGGTGGTTTCTATGGGGTCAGAGATGGAGTAGAAGTCATTTTACTGGGGCTGACGGTGTGGCAGAGGCATTCTAAGAACTAGAGAGAGGAAGGTTTCCTCTAAGGTCACATGGGAGGTTTTGGCAGAACTGAAATTAGAACACAGACCTCTTGATTCCAAGACATCAGGTCTTGGGGGGTTCTTTTCCCTTTGGGTCCCTTGTATGTGTCTTGATCTATCCATCTGCTAAGTTGTTGAAACAATTTGGCTAGCAGCTGTTGTGGGGGTGAAAGACCAACACAAGCCCAACAACAAGAATAATGCCAGCACAAGTTCTTTGATCGGCTTTACTAAGGAAAGTAATGTTAAGGGGTTAACAATCTTACTTTAATCAAACATACGCATATATCATTCACTTAGTTCAGGGGAAAAAGCCAGCACCCTGAACTTCAGAGCAGATGCAAACAGAAATTACAGAGATGATATAAACGGATTAATATTTCTGTCTAACCAAATCACACTATACATAGTTACTAGAGAAGCCCTAACATTTGGGTTTTTCAAAGCTGGGGGGCTCCTTAACGGCTACCCAGAGTCTCCACACTGATACTCTTCCAATGAGTGAGAGACCCAAGGGAGAATGCCAACCTCTGGGTTTATATATCTTGTTCAGGGTCAAAGGTGAGTTACACATTTGACTCACCCACGTGACCTAAAAACGTCACAAAAATGCTACTTAAACCCATGTAATCTAAAAGCTCTGATATCACAAACATGTCACTTAAACCCATGTAAACTAGGCTTTTCCTTGGGGCAGGGAGGTCACCAAGGACTCCTAATTTAACCAAGGAAATAAAGACCAAACTCTTCAAGGGCACTTGGTTGAATAAGTGCTAAAAGCCCTTCTTAATTGCCAATACATAAGTCTAGCCCAGATGCAATCACCTTTATCCAATTTTTCCTAATCTATCCTCAGCTTGAAGTTAACTTTTACTCCTGTACAGAGGAAAAAAATAGGACTGAATCTCACCAGTTATGTGACTGTGGGCAAGTAACTTAATCTCACTGTGATCCAATTGGTTGGACTAAAGCTGTTCTCTGAGCTTCCTTCCATCTCTAAATCTAGAAATGTATGGCTCTTTATGCTTCCTCTTTGTGTTCTTAGGATTCTAGAATTTAGAGCTAGAAGGGAGATGAGCAGTCATTTCATTGAATCCTCCACCCATTTCACTTGCCCAGATTCACACAGGAAGTAAATGGCAAAGATAGGATTTGAACCCAAGTTCTTCAACTCTAGATTGAGTCTTCTTTTCACCACACCTTATTGTATGTCGGTTATTTTCCTACATAATTTGTCTCCCCTGATAGATTGGTCAAAAGTAAGCTTGACGGCAGGATCCATCTCTTCTTTATCATAATATCTCTCCCAACAACTAGCATATGGTAGGCACTTAATATACATTTCATGATTGCTAAACTGATTGGAAATAAATACTTATTGAAGGCTGAGAAAAAAAAAATTCCCCTCCATATGTGGGAGATAAACTACAATTTACCAGACCCAAATGAAAACAAATTTTAAACTAATGGCATCCTTATCAGTGAATGTTTATTGTACCTGGTAAATTTTACCTCTCTAGACATTTTCCTTTCATCTAGAGATGTAAAATTTTAGGTATTTGAAAGCTATGGGGGGAAACTTCTGTTTTGGAGAAGAAACTGGAAGATTGGGAGCAAATTCTATTCCAAAAATACTTGTGTGTGAGATCTGCCAAGGACAGGAAATGACTCTGTTGTTCAGTATATCACCATTGCCAGAGCTTGACCATGCAGATCTTTGTGAAGACCTTGCCATCACCCTGAAACGGAGCCCATCGATACCACTGAGAATGCTGAGGCCACAAAGAGAATGACAGTAATGAGATAACATACCAACACTTATGCGTTGCAGCCAAAGTAGCTCTTAGGGGAACTTTTATGACTCTAAATGCTTACATGAATGAAGTAGAGAAAGAGGAGATTAATGGATTGGGCATGCAAATAAAAAAGCTAGAGAAAGAACAAATTAAAAATCCCCAATTAAATACCAAATTAGAAATTCTAAAAATCAAAGGAGATATTAATAAAATTGGAAGCAAGAAAACTATTGCACTAATAAATAAAACTAAGAGCTGGTTTTATGAAAAAACCAACAAAATAGATAAACCTTTGGTTAATTTGATTTTAAAAAAAGAAAGAAGAAAACTCAATTACCAGTATCAAAATTGAAAGGGTGAATTTACCACCTATGAAAAGAAAATTAAAGCAGTCATTAGGAGCTATTTTGCCCAAATATATGCCAGTAAATTTGACAATCTAAGAAAACGTCAAGGCCAAACAAGGAAGGCATCCCTTCAGAGCAGCAGGGATTGATCTTTGCTGGGAAGTAGGTAGAAGGTGGGTGAACCTCATCTGACCACAACATCCAGAAACAATCTACCCTGCCTTTGGCCCAGTGATTAAAAGGAGGTGTCTAACTTCCCTCAAGTTTCTTTCAAGCTTTTGAGTAATTTCTCTGTACTTTTCTTTCAACAAAATTGTAGCAGTACTCACTTATACCCCACCCCCTGAAAGTATTGATACTGTGCTAGGCCCTAGAAACATGGGGAAAAATATAAATATATAAAACGTAGCCACTGGATCCTGCAGTCAGCTTCATAGAAAAAGAGGCAATGTATCATAGTGGATAAAGTTAGGGCTTTTCAAACCCAGGAAGACCTGAGTTTGTATCTCAATTCACACACTTACCAGCTGTCTGGCCCAGCTAGAGATCCCTGGAAGTTATAACTTCTCTATCTTTAGTTTCTTTATCTATGGAATAGGGATAATAAAAGAATCTATTTCACAGGGCTATAGTGAGGATCTGATGAGATTATCCATCTATCTATTTCTCTATTATCTACTATCTGCCACCTATCTACATATTTACATCTATATAATGGACTCTATTTCTGTATCTAATCTCATCTCATCCTCACAATAGAGATAACAGTATCTATTCAGCCCTGTAGCTATATCAGCATTTATATAGATATATCTATTCATAGAGATTATGTGTATATATAAATATGTATGTATGTATATGTATACATACCTACATACATACACATACAAATTTCTATATCTATCTTTATGTATCACTTTTAAAACCTGGTTCAGTCGTTTTTCAGTTATGTCTAACTCTCTGTGACCCCATTTGGGGTTCTCTTGGCAAAGGTAATGGAATGGTTTGCCATTTCCTTCTCCAGCTTACTTTACAGATGAGGAAACTGAGACAAACAGGGCTAAGCAACGTTCCCAGGGTCACATAGCTAGTAATTGTCTGAGGCCAGATTTGAACTCAGGAAGATGAATCTTCTTGACTCTAGGCCCAGAGCTGTACCTGGTTCTGTTGTACCACCTAGCTATTATTATTGAAGTATTTTTAACGCACAGTTTTATTTTTTCCTGTCTTTATATGCTTAAAAGTTTTATTGATTTTTTTTTGTTTTTTTTATGTAATTATATAGCGATCACTTCTCAATCTCTCTCTCTCTCTCTCTCTCTCTCTCTCTCTCTCTCTCTCTGTTGCAACAATTCGGCTAGCAGCTGCTGTGGGGGTGGAAGACCAACACAAGCCCAACAACAAGAACTCTGCCAACACAGATTCTTTTGATCTGGTTTACTAAGGAAAGTAGCGTTAGGGGGTTAACAGTCTTACTTTAATCCAGCACACAAATATCATTCACTTAATTCAGGGGAAAAGGCCAGCACCCTGAACTTCAGAGCAAATTCAAACAAATTACAAATATACATTATAAACAGACCAAATACAATTCATAGTTACCAAGAAACCATCAACATCTGGGTGAGCTGGGAGGCTCATAACAACGGCAGTCCCATAGTCATGCGCCACTCCTCCTGTGGCTCAGAGCCCCACAAATGCTCTGTTCTCTCTTTTTATACACTCTTTAGCCCGTTGTCAGACGTCATCTGAGCGACCAGAACTCAGGCTCCTACTATTGGCTCTGGTCTTAGCAACTCCCCTTAGGACCCTGAGGTCTTCATGCCCACATAGGCTTAGCACCTAGTAGATAGGGATTTGGGCCTGGGGCTTTGCACTTAGTAAGGCTCAATCAAAGACTCTCTCTCTCTCTCTCTCTCTCTCTCTCTCTCTCTCACTTTCTCTCCACAGAATCCTCCTTTGTAAGAAATTAGAACAGTGAAACAAAACCATTTGATGATTTGATGAGGTGAGCCCTACATGGCAGCATGAAGAATATTCCACACCTGTTGTGCACCACGCTTCTACTGGGAGAAGGGAAGTTGGTTTCATCTGTTTCCTTAATGCTTACCAGTACTAGGCACATAGTAGGTGCTTAAGAAACAACTGTTGAATGACTGATTTAGTTCAAATGCCTTGGAGTGTTATTTGCATGTGTAATTTGCATGTATTTGCATGTTGTTGTTATGGACATTATAGTCATGGCTTAGCCTATGGTAGAGTTTTAAGAACCCACTTTGTGGGAGCAAAGGCCAAGTGATCATACATGGACATGTTTTCTTAATTGTTGAATTCATTGTTACATATATATATATATATATATATATATATATATATATATATATATATATATATATATATATATATATTTTTTTATTTTTAGTTTACCACACACGGTTCTACATAGTTTTGAGTTCCAGATTTTCTCCCCTTCCTCCCCCCTCCATCCCCAAGATGGCATGGAATCTCATATATCTGTCATGTATAACTTCGCATTGAATTAATTTATGCACTAGTCAAGTCGTGGAGAAGAATTTTGACCAATGGAATTAATCATGAGAAAGAAGAAACAGAACCAAAAAAAAAAAACCAACCCAAAAAAACAAAAGAGAAGCAAAAAGAAGGCGAGCATGTAGTGCGCCTCGATCTGCATTCAAACTTCACAGTTCTTTCTCTGGATGAAGACAGCATTCTCCATCGTGAGTCCCCTGGAGTTGTCCTTGCCCCTTAGGTTGCTGAGAAGAGCGCAGTATGTCAGGGTTGGTCCTCACGGAATCCATATATCTGTGGCTGTGCACAACGTTCTCCTGGCTCTGCTCCGCTCACTCAGCATTATGTCGTGTAGGTTTTTCCAGGTTGTTATGAAGTCTGCATCATCCCCATTTCTTATGGCACAATAGTATTCCATCACCTTCATATACCACAGCCTGTTCAGCCATTCCCCAATTGATGGGCATCCCTTTGATTTCCAATTCTTGGCTACCACAAAAAGAGCCGCTATAAATATCCTTGTACATATGGGTCTTTTTCCCGCTTGTGTGATTTCTTTGGGATACAACCCTAGAAGTGGTATTGCTGGGTCAAAGGGTATGAACATTTCTATAGCCCTTTGGGCATAGTTCCAAACTGCTCTCCAAAATGGCTGGATCAGCTCACAACTCCACCAGCAATGCAACAATGTTCCAATTTCCCCACATCCTTTCCAGCATTTATCATTTTCCTGTTTTGTTATTTTAGCCAATCTGACAGGAGAGATGTGGTATCTAAGAGTTGTTTTGATTTGCATTTCTCTAATCAGTAGTGATCCAGAGCATTTTTTCATATGCCTGTAGATAGCTTTAATTTCTTCCTCTGAAAACTACCTGTTCATATCCTTTGACCATTTCTCAACTGGGGAATGGCTTGCATTCCTATATATTCGGCCCAGTTCCCTGTATATTTTAGAAATGAGGCCTTTATCAGAGATACTAGTTGCAAAGATTTTCTCCCAATTTTCAGCTTCCCTCCTAATTCTTGTTGCATTGGCTTTTTTTGTACAAAAACATTTCAATTTGACATAATCAAAATTATCCATTTTGCATGTTGTAATGCTCTCTATCTCTTGTTGGGTCATGAATTCTTTACTTTTCCACAAATCTGATAAGTAAACTATTCCTTGCTTTCCCAAATTACTTAGAGTATCAGCTTTTACTCCTAAATCATGAACCCATTTTGACTTTATTTTGGTATATGGTGTAAGATATTGGTCTATGCCCAGTTTATGCCCTACCATTTTCCAATTTTCCCAACAGTTTTTGTGAAATAGTGAATTATTAGCCCAGAAGCTGGCCTCTTTGGGTTTATCAAAGAGTAGATTGCTAAACTTGTTGATTTCACCTACTTGTGTACCTATCCTATTCCACTGATCCACACCCCTGTTTCTTAACCAGTACCAGGCAGTTTTGATGACTGCTGCTGTGTAGTACAGTTTAATATCTGGTGTGGCTAAGCCACCATCTCTAGCATGTCTTTTCATTAATATCCTAGATACTCTAGACCTCTTGTTTTTCCAAATGAATTTTGTTATTATTTTGTCCAGCTCAGTAAAAAAATTTTTTGGTAGTTCGATTGGTATGGCACTGAATAGATAGATTAATTTAGGTAAAATTGTCATTTTTATTATATTAGCTCAGCCTAACCATGAGCAATTGATATTTCTCCATTTATTTAGATCTGATTTTATTCGCGTGAAAAGTGTTTCATAGTTATGTTCATATAGGCCCTGGGTTTGTCTTGGCAAATAGACTCCCAAATATTTTATAGTGCCTTCAGTAACTTTGAATGGAATTTCTCTTTCTATCTCTCGCTGTTGGGCTTTGTCAGTAATGTATAGGAATGCTGAGGATTTATGTGGGTTTATTTTATATCCTGCAACTTTGCTAAAGTTGTTTATTATTTCAAGTAGTTTTTTACTTGATTCTCTAGGATTCTCTAGATAAATCATCATATCATCTGCAAAAAGTGATAATTTAGTTTCTTCTTTTCCTATTCTAATTCCTTCAATTTCTTTTTCTTCTCCTATTGCTACAGCTAATGTTTCTACTACCAAATTGAATAATAGGGGTGATAATGGACATCCTTGTTTCACCCCTGATCTTATTGGGAATGCATCTAGTTTATCCCCATTACAAATAATGCTTGTCGATGGTTTTAGGTAGATGCTATTTATAATTTTGAGGAAGGTTCCACTTATTCCTATGCTTTCTAGTGTTTTTAATAGGAATGGGTGTTGTACTTTACATATATATTTTTAAGTCAGTTCAAAGTTTTTAGTTTTCACTTTATTCAGTGTGGATTGGATCAGGGGTGGGGATAAGCCTTTGAAAATCTCCCAAACTAATTGTTTT
Source organism: Trichosurus vulpecula (assembly GCF_011100635.1). Classification (NCBI taxonomy): domain Eukaryota; kingdom Metazoa; phylum Chordata; class Mammalia; order Diprotodontia; family Phalangeridae; genus Trichosurus; species Trichosurus vulpecula. The sequence goes on from NC_050575.1 coordinate 358,892,872, forward strand.
ACTGATTTATGAAAAAAAAAATTCCTGGCGCTGATGTTTTTCTGTTGTGTTGTGAGGGGCATCAAGGTAAATGAGGAGAGGTCCTGTTCACCACCTAGTATTGCCAGTGCTGTGGTCAGCCTCCTTCCATGTCTCTACTGAAGGTTTCTTGGGCTGTACTCTCCTCCTGTGTGGCGGATGCTGATGGATTTATCCCCCCAAAAAGCAATCCTGAGACATGCAGCTGGCTGGAACTAAGAGGGGATGTAATCGTATTCTGTAGAAGTAGTAGGGGAGCAAGTCAGAGGAAATCATCAATTTTGCCATCATTTTACAACATTGGAGCTACAGATGCAGCCTTCAAAAGGTTTATCTATTCTTCAAACATGTGAAGTTTTGGGGTGTTCTTCCCAGGTGGTGGTAGGTAGTTTGATTTCAAGGTCCAAAAGGCAGGTGCTTGCCTTGCCTGTCAAACAGTTTTCAGCTATAATGTATCAGATTTTATTTGTAAAATTCCAAATCTTTACACAGCTAAACACGGCAAATGTAAAACACTAAATTAGATAATCTCATGCCGCAGGTTTTTAAAGTGATAGACATACCTTGATGCAACATGGTACCCTTCTTAGCAACTCTTAACTCTTACCAGTTGCAGCTTAATTGAAACAGACTCTTGAAACCAGAAGCATGTGTTTTTGGAACTTATCTTACATCTTATAATGAAGTCAAATTCCTCCCAGGGCTATTGGCTGATTTTTTCAGAAGTCTTTATTTTCTCTCTTTCTGAACTAAGGGTTGCATATCCAACCTGTTTCTTCTGTTAGGTAGATTTAGTTGAAGAGACAGCTTTAGTTGATAAGATCAGGAATAACAACAACAATAAGCATTTGCATAATACTTTAAGATCTTCAAAGCTTTTTGTAAACATGATCACATTTGCTCCTCACAACAATCCTGGGAGGGAGGTGCCGTTATTATCCCCATTCTATAGATGGGGAAACTGAGGCAAGTGAACTGACTTGCCAAGGATCATATAGCTAGTAGGTGTCTGAAGATGGATTTGAACTCCTCTTCCTAACATTTAAATAGAGTTTTCTGAGCATAATTTAAAACATTTCAAAAGGAGGAATGCTGGAATTCGTGTCACTTTATCGGTAAGGCAAGATTCATGACCTTGAGGATGACCATGAACATGTCTGTATGGTTTGGAATCACAAAGTATGAAAAACTCTCTAGGTAGAAGGCAGAGGAAGTATAACATTTATTTAGACTCCAAAGGATAAAATTCGAAGACCAATAATCCCAATTTGATATAGCAGTAATTATATTCCCAAACCAGTAAGCCCACTTCAATGTAGCAACAAGGAAATTATAACACAGTATTATAGCAAGGAACCAAGTCATCCTGTAACCTTCCCCCCTGCTGGGGCCTTCCTGTAACAAATCCTAACTGTCTGTTTGCCTGAGTTCTCTTCCACCTCAGTCCTCTGGTCTCCAAAGCTCCCTGGTTTCCACTCTCTGCCCAGTACTCTCTTCTGCAACTCTGTTGACTCTTTCTCCTTGGGCTGAATTCTGAATTCTGACTTCTGAAGTCTCTGTTCTGCTGCTCTCAGTTCTGTTGTTCTCTGCAGATTCTGAGTTCTATGGCTACCTTCTGGGTATTTATACTTTTTGTTGGCCCCGCCCGAAGCCTATTGAGTGGGTGGGAAAGATCTTTCATTTACTGATTGGCCTCATAGTCACCTTTAATGAAGGCCCATTCCCTTAGGTGTTCTGTCAGTCAATAAGTATTTATTAAGCATCTAATATGTGCCAAGTCACCATGCTAAATATCATAAATACAAATACAAGCAGAAAGAAAGACAGTCCCTGCCCTCAAGGAGCTTCCATTCCAATGGGGGGGGGAAGATAATGCATAAAGGGAGCTGAAAATTATGGAGGTAGGGGAGGAAGGGGAAGGTTTAGATGATAGTGTCCAGCTGTCATTATAACAACTAACATAAGGTCACCTTCTCCCCATTTTACAAAGGGGAAAACTGAGGAAAAGTAATGTGAAAGTGTCTTATTTAGGGAAAACCCAGAAAATCATACATCCTGAAAGCTGGGATGTGAGCCCTGGTCTCTTGACTCCTACTCCATTGTCAGACCAAGACACCACTCTGCCTGTTTGTTTCTCAGACCCTTAGTCAAACAGTCAGGTGTCATTTTCTTCCCATGATCTTCTCACACCCAATTGCATAAGCACCCTAGATTCTTAGCCTTTCCCCTAAAAAAAACCTCACAAAAACTAGATCAAAGATCAGGTGATAACCTGCTCTGGCATGAGCCTGGATCTCTCTGCACCTTATAGATTAATTCTATGGCTTTGTAGAATCCAATCACAGAGATGATGGCCATAAATTCTGACTATTAAGGGTATAATCCATCTTTTTATTATAAATACATTTATTAATACCAATAATAGAAACCCACAATAAATCTGCACGAGCTGAAGCGCAGCATTCAGTTGCAGCCAATGTATATTAATTCGTAATTGAGCCATTTTTCTTGCACTGCGGGTCTGACAGTAGCCACTATAAGTGTCCTAGAGAAAAGAGAATTGTAGGAAAAGATGGGAGAAGATGTTTGGATGACACCAGCCTCTGTTTGTGGTTATCTCCGAACTTGATTTTCTGTTTGAACCAACGTCAGTTTTTTGATAATTCTTAACATGCTCTTATATTTATAAAGAGCTTTACAATTGATGAAGTGATTTCCTGGAGACTGTCTTCTTGGGTAATGGTGATTTCTAGAATGCTGCTGAAGCTAGAGTTGCCCCTTTCAACAGACCTTGAGAAAGAACAAAACAAAACAAAACACCATTGCCCAATGACCCACATCAAAGCTTAGATCTTTCTAGAGCATAGTGGTCAGAACAGTATTTGTTACCTGAAGAAGGAGGGAGAGAATGTTGTTGTTGTTTTCTGTGTGTGTATGTGTATGTGTATATGTGTGTGTGTGTGTGTGCAGGCATATGCATGTGTACATGAGTATCCATGAGTGCCTGTGTGTACATTATGGTGTGCACAACTGGTGAATTCATTCTTCAGTCTACTAATTGATTCTCTTTGAGTTCAGTACACCAATGCATGATGAGAGCAAAGCCTGGAAAACCTTCAACATCGTAGTAGTATGTCTGTGTATATGTGCTATGGATATATATGACTGGATGTGCTTATATGATTTATCTATCTTTTATATCTGCACATCCATCTGCATATCTATATAGATGTGCATATATACACTATATATTTACACACATATGAATGTTAATTCATATATCTGTGTGTCTATGCTTTATGAGTCTTTGTTCCTGTCTCTTTCTGTGTTTACGTGCATGCATGTTTATGCATGTTTATGTTTCTCTGTGTATGTACATCTACGAATGTCTGGGTTATTGTGTGCATGTTTGTATGCACACAATATCTGTGTACCAGGGCCTCTCTGTGTGGATGTACTTGCTGTGTTTGATGAAAAATACAAATTAGGTTTGGGGAAAAGCTGCCCCTTTAAAGCATCCCTCCCTGCTATTAAGATTTCCCTTGCAACTTGGCCTTTTTCAAACTCCCACCGTGTGCACGTTCCCTTCTAATCTAATGCCTCAGCGTACATATCTAAACATGATCAGTGACAGTTTTCGCTGCAGGCTGAGGCTTTCAGTGACAAGGGCAGTGAGCTTGGATTTGAGACCAGTCATTGCAAGTGACTTCAGCTGTCTCTTCAAGTGACATCCAGCTACTGGAGACACAGGGGATGACGAAAGTTCTTTGGACAGAAAACTTTCCCTGACAAGAAGGTGACAGGCCTTTGCACAGCTGGTCTCTGATATGCTTTGGAAGGAGCCCGCATAGTTACTAATTTAAGCTTTGCGGTGGTGGCTAGAAGGGAGAATGGAGCAAACCCGCTCTCATGGCAGCGACAGGTACCTGCCGGAGTGACGGTGCTTTAGGAAAGCTGAGCTTGAGAGCCTCGGCAGATGGGAAGCTAGATGGAGGGAGGCCGTGCGGTTAGTGGGAAGAGCTTCTGACTTGGAGGTGGATGGCTTGGATTCAAGTCCTCATTTCCTAGTTGTTTGACTGTGCAGAATTTACTCCACCTCTTTCCTCATCTGTGTAATACTCTCACTACCACCTCAAGGAGTTGTGAGGAAAGCACTTTTTAAATTTCAAAGTACTATAGAAATGGAAGTCATCATGAGTTACCCAAAGGGAAGTAAAGTGTGAAACTTGGGCAATTTTCCTGCCTTACATCCAGGGTCTGTCTTATAAATTCAGCCAAGTCCTTGTCCCCGTGGTGGGTCCAGAAGCATGAGGCAGAGTGCCATCCCCGGTGGAGTCAGCAATCAAGCTGGGCACCCAAGATCAGCCCACATCAAATTTAGTCCAAATCTGTAAATATTTATTTAGTGGTGAATATGAGCAAGAAAAGAACTTGGAGGAGGAAGGATAAAAAGGCAAAAGGGCATATTTTCCTTTCCCCCTTAGGAGCGCCTAATAAAAGGATGAGTTGTGTCCACTTTTCTTCCTTAATACTTTTAAAGATACGTAATTTCACCAGCACAAGGACTTTTACTAAAAGAGACAACAGTCTGGCTATGCCTTAATGGACAGTTTCGTGCATTACAATGGCTAAAACAATTTATCCTCTGTGAGCCAACCTGTTGCCCATGAACCTCCATAAACCTGGCAAGGTTAGCCCTCATCCCACAGACCTGTGGCTTAACACTAATGTTTCCATCTTGGAAAGACTAGCTAGAACTCATATATTGATGACAAAACATTTAAGGATCCAGGGCTGCCTCCATACACGTGATGATGAGATATCACAAGAGGCCTTCAGTAGAGATTGATATATACACAAAAGGTTAGAATCCATACATTAGTATGTGTGTGCCACAGAGCAGTCCAGACCAGTAGCTAGGAGAGATCCCAGGTGGGAAAGCTCACTTGAGGAAGGAGAAAAGGGAAGATTTCGTGAACTGAAATGAGGAAACATTGCAAGATTATGAATGGAGTGCTAGTTTATTTTATTTTTAAGTGAAACTATTTTTTTCAATTAAGAAAGATTGATTCTACCATTGAAAAAAGAGCAAAATCTTTATGACAAATATGCATAATGAAGCAAAACAAATTCCCTTATTGATCATATCCAAAATACTACCACCACTACCACCACCACTACTACTACTCCTGTTGCTGCTGCTGCTACTACTACTGCTTCTGCTACTACTAGCCACCAGATAATTAGCTGGCTAGCATTTCTATATCATTTTAAGCTTTAAAAAGAGCTTTATTAATATCTCATTTTATCTTCATGATAATACTGGAGGGTAGGGGCTATTATTATCCTCATTTTACAGAAGATAGAAGTTAAGTGGCTTGCCCACCTCGTAAGTGTCTGAGGTCAGATTTGAACTCAGGCCTTCCTAATTCCTAGATCAAGGTTCTATCTGCTATACCATGTTAACTGCCTCACCCAAAAATCTGTGTCTCATTCTGCACCTTGAGTCCATCACCTGTATATCAGAATGGGAGAAGCATTCTTTATCATCATTGGTCCTCTAAAATCACAGTTGCTTATTGCATTGATCAGAGTTCTTAAGCCTTCCAAAGTTGTTTGTTTTTTAATGAGCACTGATTTGTGAGGTCCATATAGTGTCTGTAGGCTTCCAAGAAAAATTGTTCACAGACAGGAAGGCTTTATGGGTGCTCTAGTCTCAAAGACAGGTAGGATATGGGGAGGTGGGGGAAAGAGTGCTGGAGTCAGCATCCAGGGACCTGGTTATGAAACCTAGCTCTGCTAATTAAGGAAGGACTAAAGTTAATTAATAAATAATAGTCAGTTGTGACATAGTGGATGTTGAGCTGCTCTCAGAGGCAGGAAAACCTGGGTCCCAGTCTTGCCTCTGGTCACCCTGGTTCTGTGACCCTGGGCAAATGAATTAACTTCCTCCCACCCCAGAGAACTCTCTAAAATGTTAAGTGTCAGAGCAGTGCTGGCTTGGAAATTTCCTCATGAAGATTTTCCTTTGCCAATGAAATCATAGGACTAATTAATAATGGTAATAATTTCTGATTTTTATATAGTTCTTTAAAGTCTACAAAGAGCCGTCATTGAAGCCTCATAACAAACCTGTGAGACAGAAACTTCAGGTATTATTATCTTAATTTAAAGGAGAAAAAACTCAGGCTCAAGAGATTCAATGAGTTGCTTAACTAAATAATGAGCTGGAGACAGGATTCGAACTTAGGTCTTCCTGACTTTGCAAAATACACTTTCTTTCTTTTTGGAGGCAGTCAGGGTCAAGTAACTTGCCCAGGCTCACACAGCTAGTAAGTATCTGAGGCTGGATTTGAACTCAGGTCCTTCTAATTCCTGGGCTGGTACACTATTCACTATACTACCTGGCCACCCCAGATCTTCTTTCAGATCCATAAACTTGTCTCTTCCAAATCTATGTAATTACTCAGAAGTCTCTATACTTGCCTTGGTGTCTAGCAATATCATCCCCCTGTTAAGCGGCACTTCTGCTTCTTCCTGATTTACTGCCTTTGTTTGCTAACCTTTAAGGTGATGTAATATAATTTGCATTCGGTCCTTCTCTCTTTGGAGTCTAGCCTTCCTTTTCATTCTAGCAGTACCTAAGGTTCTTTGTTATTAGCCTTTTCCAAGCCGCCATTATAACGCTTTCTTTGGCGTGTATGGAGTATTCAGGGACGATTAGCACCTCTGGCATCTGGGCTCACTGAGCCCTATTCAGGGCTGCTCATTCACCATTGGTGTCCACCCGACACTCATCTTTCACCTGTGGCTCCAAGAAGCGGTAGCATGTGTAGCAGCCACACCTGGTAAAACCAAATTGGAAGACAGGTTAAACCAGTTTGCGGGTAACCAATAAGCCTCAAAACCCTTAGTCAGTTAGGGGGATGTTTACCCCAAGTATGTGAACACTCTTGCTGGGTGGAATGGGTGGATGGGACAATTTGTTCCAATGGCCACGAAGGTGGCTGGAGCAGGCACTATGGAGTGCTTAGGACAATGATGATGCCAAGATCATCCACTATATCCCTAACCATTGCCAGGCATCCTGACTTTTGTCTTGCCACTGGACTATGATGACTGAAAGAGAGAGTGAGGCTGACAACTTTGTGTAGCTCTGTCTCACTTTACTCCGATTCACATAGGAGTCAAGACATCACCCCAGTGGTCATTGGTCTTTTTTAAAACAAAGGACAATACAACAACATAGCCCTTTATTTATCAGACTGGCTTGTTCTTCTTCTATACAACCCAACTGAGAGTTGAGGAAATAGAGAACAATCCATTCACTAGATGTGTGATATGACTTTATATTCTGGAGCCTGAGTTGGTTCTTGCCCAGGCCAGTTACTACCTTAACCATCCCAGGCATCTGACCACATTTCCTTTTTGGATACTAAATAGTGGTTGCCGAATCTGCTATGCGGTGCTTACCTTCCTACCTCCCAGACCTATACTGAGAATCAGAGTTAAGAAAGCCATATCCACATGGAGGTATTATTATTTACACATCCCCACCTCCCATTATGTGGGAGAAAAAGCAGAAGGCTTGGGGGACAGAGGATCACAATGATTACACTTCCTTGCATGACCCATACCGTTTTGGTCTATCTTTTAAGTCAGGCCTCACTTTCTGACACCTGACAAAGACATCTACTTGGTAGAGAAGCCCAGGGGCCAAGAGGGTTACATCCTCTTCTATTTTCTGGGCTTACATATTTGTCCTGCCAAAATCTACAGTCTTTGTGTCCTGAGAGCCAAGATCTTGTCTTCAGATAAACACATTTTTCTCATGGGCAAGTCAGGAATCTTTGTCATTTTATCCTAGCTCAGAATAGTCAGCAGAATGTATTAACTGCTGTTGTCCGGAGAAAAGAGGGTTTGAGTTGTTTTTCCTTCTTTTTAATCACCCAGATGTCATAGACAAGCAGGAGAGAACTCTCACTGATGACTGTGGCGGCCTCTGGAACTCGAGCATCCTGGGGAAAGATCTTTCTGCCTCAACGCTTAGGAACAGCAGAAGGGCCTATGGGACATCCTCATTGTCTTGCTTCCTACGAGGCGGCAGCAGAGGAGGAGGGGGAGGCACAGCCCAATGAAATATTAAATAAGGCAATAATGTGTGAATAAACCTGATTCTGCAGCTTAATCCAGGTACGTTTTAAAATCATTTCTTGTTCCGTTGCAAAGCACTGCATAAATGTGATGTCAAAGCCGCGGCTTGGCCGGGTTATTTAAAAGCCCGAGGACCCCATTACAGGTACTTTGTTGACAGTTAAAAATGACATATCTATTATTCATGGGGAGCAGCCTGACACACGCGATGCTGCTCTTTCTCTCGGGCGGTAAATGAAGACAGAGGAAAGTAATAGAGCTTGTGGAAGTACTCCTGGGTGTTTAAAGGAGTATCGTGTCATTTCTGAAACTGAATGCTGTAATTTTCATATAAAGGGAGACATGCTATCTGCATACGCAGCATCCAAGAGCATTAGAATGCCAGCAACTCACAGAGCATGGCCTTTAATAAACTTTCTGGGCCTCTGGAAGTGCGGTTCTACTCCCATAAAAGAAGCCTCTTTTAAGTTTATGCTTTTCCGGGGCTGTTCCCCAACAAAGGGAATGAAAGATGGGCAAGGCGAGGGATGGCATAAGTCATTGCACATTACATACAGTGTCAGAAGAGACTGGACGCCTAAAATAAGCATCAACAGGTTTTGGTTGCACGGCCACGGGATATAAAGCTTTGCTTAGCCCTGGTTCCTACCCTTTCTGTGTCGTATAGGTGCGTGGGGCCCAGGAAAAGCATTCTCTTTGTTAAAACAAAACAAAACAAAAAAAAAACCCCAGCAAATGCCCCATGATGAGGGGGTGAGGGGCATGAAAGTAAGAAGTCTATTTTTCTTTCTCCAATTCCAAGCATCCTCCGGTATGGTTCCCAATGGGCAGTCTTCAGAAAGGAGAGGATTTAAAGACCAGTCGGGTCTGAATCCCATCTCTGGTGCTTTACTGACTCTGGGGCCCTGGGTAAGGGCCTAACTTTCCTAGTCTGTAAAATGAGAGAGTTAGACAAGATGGCTGCTAGGTGGGGCGATGGATAGAGCACCGTGGTGGGTTGGAGTCCAAAAGGCCTCAGTTCAAATAGGGCTTTGGGTACTCGCTGACTCTATGACCTTGGGCAAGTAACTTAATCTTTGGTTGCTTCAGTTGCTTCAGTTCCTCAACTATAAAGTGGATATTATAACAGCGTCTCCCTCCCAGGGTTGTCATGAGATAGTATTTGTAAAATGCTTGGCACCTAGCACTAGCTATTATTATTAGCTATTTGAGGTCTCTTCTGGCTTTAGATCTACGATCCTTTTGTCTCTTGTTGTCCAATGGGGAACTGGCTTTTGCTGCTCTGGACTCTGGGGATTGATGAGGATGACTATGAGAATATTTCAGTCATTTCGAGTGTGGATCATTCCTACCCTAATCTTCAGATATGGGTTTTGTGATTACAAGTCAAATTACCTTGGGAATGAATTCATCAGCCGTCATTTATTAAAGGTTTACTATGTGTCAGGCAATGTGTTATGGGTAGGGGATGCAGGGACAAAAATGAAACAGTCCCTGTCTTCAGTGAGCTTATATTCTAATAGAAAGAAGGTCATGGCCCAGTATGTGGAAGGCCTTCAATGACATAAAAATGACAGACACTTTGCCACTGAGTTAAATGCTGAATCTTGCTCTTACCCTCCTGTGCTAGGAGACGGGTGTTTGGGCTGAAGTTTGCTGTGAAGAAATAATGAAGCCTTGTCCCTGGTCCTATAGTCTGCAGCTCAAACTGAGCAACCTGGTTACAGGATCCAGTGGAGGAGGAGATGAGTGAAGGAAGGGCCATTTTCCAATGTGGGATTGGACCGTGAAGATCCCCATAGTCATCCCCACAAATCCTCTCTCTAGAGCCCTCCCAGGAAAGACAACTTATCGCCACCCTTCGTTAAGTAAAGCATGGCTGGGTTAGTGCAAGGACACTTTGGTAACTCAGAGCCAGGGGAGGCGAGTTCACATTCCTGCTCTATCTCTTACTTTACAGCTCTGTGAGAGACTGTAGATAAACCATTTCATCTCTCTGGGCTTCAATTTCCCCATCCATAAAATGAACCTGTTGGATTTGCTGAACTCTATCCTCTCCCAATGCAGCGGATAAAGTGCAGGCCCTGGAGTCGGGAGGATCCACATTCAAAGTCAGTCTTAGACACTTACTAGCTGTGTGACCCTGGGCAAGTCACTTAACCCCTATTTTTTTCAGTTCCTCTTCTGTAAAATGGGAACACACTGAGAAGGAAATGGCAGATCACTCCAGTATTGTTGCTGAGAAAATCCCGCGGACAAGTCCATGGAATCACAAAGAACTGGACATGTCTGAACCACTGAACAATAGCAACAAATCCCCTCCCAAGCTGAATATCTTATAATCTTATAGTCTTGGGCAACTATCAAAGGAAGCAACTTCTGAACACCAGAGATCGAGGACAGCACTCACCTTCTGATGAGAACATCTCTCGAGAGATGGATTCCCCAGCTCATGCTAAGTGTCTTCACAAAACAATGCTAGAACACCTGGGAAGGCCAAGGGGATGCATATCCTGGAAGGCCTTGGAGAGGGGATCTGTAAGGATAACTTTGATGATGTCTCCATTGGCCATTTCTTTAGAGCGAAAGGCCTCACTCTTGTCTGCCTACTTTTCTTGCCCTCTTTTGTATCTCTTCCCTCCTTTCTCTTCTAGTAGAAATCTCCAGTTTCCTGGGGATGGCTTCTTGGTTTTAAATGAGCACAGTTCTCCTCATGTTTAAAATCATCCTTAAAAGGAAGCTGAGAATTTCTGGTGCCACAGTCACCCTTGGAGATGGGTTGAAGGCTGTAATGGCAAGCAAAGTGGTACTTTTTGCTGTTTTTTTTTTCTTTTGGAGTGCTTCTCAGCACTAAGGCAATCAGGTGCCTTTGACTGAGTCTTGCCTTTGTTTGAATCAGGAGTCTTTGATTGAATCAAGAGTCCTTGACTGGAAACAATATATATTCTCTGAGGTTAGCATTTTGCTTTGGGGCTTGCCAGATGAGACTCTGGGTAGCCGTTAAGGAGCCCCCTGGCTTTAAAAACCTGGATGTTGGTGCTTCTCTCTCTAGTAACTGTGTGTATTGCTATAGTCAGACAGTTAGAATCCCGTCTGTTGATTTGTGTTATTTTTTTTCTTTTTGTGTTTTCTCTGAAGTTCAGAGTGCTGACTTTTCCCCCTGAACTAAGTGAATGATATATGCATGTTTAATTAAAGTAAGATTTTTAACCTCTTAAAGTTGCTTTCCTTTAGAAAAGCAGATCCAAGAACTTGTGCTAGCAGCCCTTCTGTGTGCTGGTGTTGTTGGTCTTACACCTCCCTAGCAGCTGCAAGCAGCATTGTGGTTACACAGGCCCAGCCCTGATTGACCTTACTGACTTATATTAGCAAAGATCCTCCTGGTCATGCTGATACCATACAAGACTGACAGGGAATTAGAGGAGGAGTTAGCAGACCTGAGTTCTAGTCTTAGTTTTGTCAATATTTATAACTTTGCGGTAAGTCCTTATATCTCTCTGAGTCTCAGTTTCTTCATCTGGAAAAGAGTTCTGAAGGAGTAGAGTTGGAGGGTCTCTGGTTCCTCCTTGCCCTGAAATTCTGCAGTTTTACTATTTAATCAGTATTTGTAAGCAGATACATTATTCCTGTGGATCCTCCACATGCGCTTAGAAAATTTTTTGAAAAAAAGCATTGTCATCCAAAATCTCTTTTTTTTTTTTCTGACAAATGACCTCATCAAGGATGACCAGAAAACTAGGTGGGGCAGTCTCTTAGTGTGACAAAGGGATAACAGGGTCAGTCTGAGTGTGGCTGTGGTAACTGTGGAATGTTAAAAAAGGAGGAGGAGGAATTCTTCCAGTGGGACAAGGAGTTCCTTCTATGGAGTATTTGTGAAAGCACATCATCGAGACCCTCACAGGATCAAAAGGCAAGACTTGGTTGTGATCTCAACTAGTAAAGGGAATGACCTAATTAGGAAAAAAACAAAACCAACAAAACACCACAGAACATCATCCATTAAATGGAGTTTATATTAGAGTCTATAGCCTTGGAAAATTATTTCTAGAATTGAACTCATTTTTATAAAATTCCAATAAAAATGTTAATTGGCCTGAGCTCCCAGAAAATGTGCTATATGTTTATATGTGTATTATTCTCTGAGTCTGACTAAAATATGTTCATTTAAATTGTGTCTTCAAGTGTCTCTAAGGCCAAACTCAGTTTATTACATACTATCTTAATACAAAAGTTGCTGCTGCTGCTTTCATTTCTTTGGATGTAAGTGGAAAATATTGAGTGATTCAACAACTAGCATTTTATTAAGTCCTTACTATGTGCCTGACAGTTCTCTAAGTGCCAGGAATACAAATACAATCAAAGAGAAAGTCTTGCCCTTAAGGAGCTTACATTCTAATGGGGTGGGGAGGGGTGGGGTGGATAGCACATGAAAGAAGACTGAAAAGAGAGGTAGGAAGTAAGGAGAGAAGTAGCATGGTTGGGGGGGCATGATGGAGAAATGGGTGGAGGGCTTGGAATGAGGAAGAAATGCCTCAGACATGTACTAGTTGTGTGATCTTGGGTAAGACATTTCAACTCTTTTTGCCTGAGGTCCCTCATCTGCAAAATTTGATGTATAAGGGAGTAGTAAGGGAGGTCCTCCCTACTTTTGATGAGTTCTAGTCACCAGACCTGGAGCAATTCATTCCCAGAATAACAAAAGAACCAGCAGATGTGATGACTGAGATGATGTCACTTAGAAAGATGGAAGTAGAGAAGGGTAAATGAGACTGCTTTCAAAACAGGAAAGACTGGGATCTGTAGGCAACTACAATCCAGTGACTCCTGACAAAATTCTGGGATGTTTTACATAATAAGACATTAAGAGATGCATTATTATATATTATATTATACATATATTACATAAGACATTAAGAGAAGCATTATACGTTAAGAGAAGCAGAGCACCCAAATCCGGGAAAATGATAGCCCTGCTATAGTTTGCCCTGACTAGATAGTTTAGAGAAGAAATAGATGATCTGGAGAAGATCCAGAGGTTGACAGGTAGTTAGAGACAATGAGAGAAGAAACAAGAGATAGATTGCTGAGTTAAATAGATATGAGGTAGATGGATAAGAGAGAAGTAGATAGAGATAGATTGGCATATATAGACAGCTAGATAAGACTTAGCTATAGATAGTTTGATAAGAGATAAATAGATATGAGAAAGATCAATCAATACTATGTGCCAAAAATATAATGCCTAGATAAATAAGAAAGAAGTAGTGAAAGATAAGAGACAGCTAGGTAAAAGAGATAGTGATAGATAGACAGATGTTAGCTTGATAAGAGATAGATAACTAGATAAGAAATAGGCAGTAGATAGAACATTTATTCAGCTCTTATTATGTACCAGGCACTATCTAAATGCTAGGGATACAAACAAAAGCAAGATTGCTCCTGCCTTCAAGAAGCTTATATTCTAATAGGGGGAAACAGCACATAAAGGGGAGCTGCAAAGAGGAAAGCAGTATGAGCCTGGGTCAGGAAGTGGTGTAGAGACCTGGACTCTGGCAACATACGGCAGAAATTGATCTATCAGAACTAAAGCATCCGGGTACAGAGTCCAAGTCACTAGTGGGGAGGAGGTAGAGGTAATGGTCCAAGTAGAGGCAGCATGAATGGCAGCCAGAATTGTGGAAGGATTGGGTGAAGGAATTGAGGAAAAGAAGACCATGGTCATCTTGATGTATTTTAAGCACTACCAAGTATAATGGGGATTAGACTTACTTTATTTGGCTCCAGAGGAAAGACATAGAAACAATGAGAGGTAAGTCACAAAGGACCAAATAAGATTTGATCCCACTTCTTAATTTCCTAACAGATAAAGCTATTCAAAAGTAGAACATGCCACCTTGGAAGGTTGTGGGTCCTCCCTCATTGGACATCTTCAAGCAAAACCTAGTCGATCACTTGCCAGGAATGTTGTAGAGAAGATTCTTGTTCAGGAACCCATTGGATCAGATGTGTTTGACCAGGTGGCTTCCCACTTTGAGAGCCACTAGGATGATGAGGGGACCCATGACCATGCTATATGGGGATTGGTTGAAGGACCTGGGATTGGGGAATGGAAGACTAAGGGCTAGGGTTGGGGGCAGCAAATATGATGACTATCTTCAGGCACTGCTATATAGAAGAGCAACTAGACTTGTTCTGTTTGGCCCCAGCTGGCAGAACTGGGAGCAATATGTAGATATTTTAGAGGAAAGCTAGAGGTACCATAAGAAAAAAGAAAATTTTAATAATGGGAGTCTATACCAAAGTGGAATGAGCTGCCAGGGGAAGCAGTGACCTTTCCCTCACTATTTGTTGTGATAATTAATTCTCTTTCCATGCTCTACTGTTGACTCATTTTGAGATTGCAGTCCACTAAGGCCCCCAAATACTTTTTATAGGGACCCGTCTTCTAGTTAATTTCTCATGAGCATGTCCCAGCAATCCCAACCCTTTGTCTACAGGCCTAATCAGAGGCCACCTGCTTTCCACCTCCCTTTTGTGGGTAGTCAAGGAATACCAGTTTAAGCCCGAGTGAAACTTCATCAGACAAAAGTGACATCTGCAATAAAATATATTACATAATGCATTTCCAACCCCAGAGGAAATCATTTTTGGATTTTCAATGCGCTGCTCCCTTTTGAATTGTGTGTCAGGGTTAACTCATTGATCTATTATAAGGCGAGGAAAATGATGCTCAGAGACATTGATAAATGAAGCATCACTTTATTACTTTATACCAGACATATGGATATGAATAAAAACCAACAGGATAATCTCTGCCCTCAAGGTGTTTACATTCTGATAGGGAAAAAATAACATATAAAGAGATCAGGAAGTAGGGAGAGGGGAGAGAGGAGGATACTTAAAGCTGCTGATGAGAAAGAGGGAGAGGAGAAGTCCCTGTGGTTGGGTCGGTCAGGCATCCCTGCAGAAATAGTGATCCAGAGTCTCGTACTGAGTGAGTTGTGAAGCTGAGACTAAAATCCCAGTCCAGGAGGATTTCTATGGCCTCCATTGCCTTCTATGCTTACATACAAAGTGTCCCTAAAATAGCTGTAGCTTAAGAAAGAAAGAAAAAGACTTGTAACATGAAAGCAGCTTCCTGGATTAAATCAGGAGGGAAAGGAAGCCTTTTCTCTGTACCTAGTGACTCCAAGCTCTCCAAACAATTTGGCATTACCTGCTATCCTAGCTGGGCCCTGCCTCCTATGGCCCTAAGCAGGATGTGGAGTGATGTGAGTTGAGGTACCTAGAGTCCTGAGGTGTAAATAAATCCATAGAGATAAATCTCAAATAGCAAGGCAGAGTAGAGAAAGTGTGACTGCATTATACCAAAACCTGCTTTTCTCTTGGAGGGTCCTGGGCAGCAGCCACTTCAGCAGCTTGCCCACAAGGCCAGTCTGAGCTACTCTCCAGGCTCCCCTGAGTCTGGAATAGAGCTGGCCCTAATGTCTCCTCGGGGATCCTAGGAAAAGCAGGGCTGCATGGAGAGCCCTGGCACTTGCGAAGCTTGTGATGCCAGGCTGTGAGTCCTTGGAGCAAGAACAGAATCCAGGAGGTAAGAGGTGATGCTTTCCTCTGGGGATGATTTTCCCTTTTCCTCCTTTGTATTTACCCATGACTCAAATTATTGAGAAAATATATGTGACTTACTCATAAAAAAGGAAGGTTGTTTTTTTTATTTGAGGGTGGGGCCGTTATTCATTTCCATCAGCAAATACTTTGTCAGGCACTATGTCTTCCTTGGATTTTAAATCAGGGAGAATCCCTCCTCCTCACAGGGTCTCACACTTTCCTGATTTGTAAACTAGAGAGGTTGATCTAGACCAGGGGTTCTTAAACCTTGTTATGTCGTGGCCCTCACTGTCAACCTGGGGAAAACCACGGACCCCTTGTCAGAATAATGTTTCATAATTGAAGGAAATGATCAATTCTAGCTAGAAGTCAGTGAAAAAAACATCTTGTATGTCTATATATATATATGTATATATATACACACACATACATACAAATATATGTTATATATACATACATACACACATGTACACACACACACACACACACACACACACACACACATATATATTTTCCTGATCACAGCTTCTCCGAAATCCAGAGAACCCTTGGGAAACCATGGACCCTTGGTTAAGAACTTCTGGATGTGATAAACTTGAAGTTTCCTCCAAATTCTAAGTCTTATGTTCCTTTGGAAAACCATCTCTTTCCTTGTGCCTTGAGAGAAGAGAGCATGGAAACAATAAGGATTCATTTTATTTTCTGAGAGAATCCAGGCAGATTCCATCATGGGATTTGAGATTGTAAAATTTAGTCATGGCTAAGGTCATTACAACTGTCAGTTGAGAGGAGGAAATAGGAAGATTGCATCCCTTTGTGCTTTGTTTTAGAGGGCTCCGGCAGGGGAGCTGGGCTGCTCATGCTTTCACAGATTTAAACTTAGCCTGCCCTGGGAAGGCTGAGCAAACTTCATGCTCATCCGCCAAAGAAAACATCTGCTCTGAGTGGCCTCTCGCTCTTCCTGAGCAGGCGGGCTCCGTACGTCAGTACCCAGCCTTGTCTAATTTCATTAATGTGATCTTGTGTCCATCCCATGGCAGCTTAATAGCCATTATTTGTGGCCTCCATCAAATAAAGCCTTGACCATAAATCCCCCTTCCCATAAATGAAGATATAAACGTCAATCTGCATTACTGTATAATATTTATTATTTTAATTAAAGGAAAGGGGAGTGACATTTATTAGCTCACAAGTTACTTGTTAATGGCAACGAATGACAAAAAAATGGCTTCTTTTTATGAGTAATTCTTAGAACTTTCCTCAATAATTATTCTGTTATGTTCCTAATGTGAGTACCCCTAACAATGTCATGGGCTCATTTCTGGAGCCTAGAGCTTGTTTGTTTAGACAGTAGTTTCTTACCCAAATTCCATCCTCCCACCAATTCTCTTCAAACACACACACTACACACACACACACACACACACACCCTCAAATCTACTCTCAAACTTGCTCTTAGTAGCTGAGTAAGGAAGACCCTGCTAATGAGAGCAGAGGCGATACTTGCAGGGCCCTTCAGGTGTGGGTATGGAAGCTCCCTTAGATGTTTATCAGGGCTAAAAGGGGAGAATTCCTCTGTTGAAGATGATTCAAAGAAGCAGGGATGTAGGTTTGCGTTTTGACCTAGTGAAGAGGGATCTGCCCTGCAGGGGACACAGCCAATTCACAGAGGAAAGGATGAGGAATGGGAGTGGGGGTACAGATTGGGGGAGGGTGGTAGCTTCCAGCGATGGTTTTTGATGACTGTACCTTCTCCATGCAAAGGACCTCGGGCTCACTGTGGCGTGGCAGCCTTTGTGTTCGGTGGCATTAAGGGGACGATTTGTTACTAAAGTGGCTAATTAATCTTCATCAAGATGACTGTCAGGGCTCTTACCTTTCTTCCCTAAAGCAAAGCTCGATGGGTATGTTCAGGGAGGAAAGCCAAGGGCAGCCTATCTTGCCTTGGCCCAGTATTATATAAACATAGTCTCTTGTGGTTTATCCCCCAGTACCTTTGAACAGCATTCTTTTGGTAGAAGAATGTTGGATGTGCCTGACTTTCTTTCAATATGCCCACAGTTCCTTTAGTTTACAGATTCAGTGGGTGTGGGTGGGTGTTTGGGGACGGCAGTGGGCAGATGGATGGACAAATGGACAACATCTGGCTGAAGGTGGGACCCACTGCCAATGCAAGCAATGCAAGCTTAGATGCTAAAAGGTATTTAGCAACATGCACATCTTTATGGGATAGCCCTTCCTCCTAGCTCTTCCCATGTTGCCTTTTACAAAATTGTATCCTTTTTCTAGCTTTCCTGTCCATAAATCCTTATCACTCTGCACAAACCTGAACTTAGTTGTCAGGAATGGGCATGCCCATGGGCCTGGGAAGCTGTTACTCATTCTGACTATTTTGTCTGTAGAGGTCTTTGTGTTGTGCTACAAGAGCCATAACCCTTGGAGAGTAGTGAATTTAAAAACTTTCCCTAGAATACCTTCACTCCTCTATCTGAAATCAGATACCTGCACAAGGGCAAACCCCTCTCAGATCTCATTCAGATGTGAGCTTGGACAAAGAAATGAAATCAGAGTCTATCCAAGAAATCTTCCTTCCTTCCTTCCTTCCTTCCTTCCTTCCTTCCTTCCTTCCTTCCTTCCTTCCTTCCTTCCTTCCTTCTTTCCTTCCTTCCTTTCTTTCTTCCTTCTTTCCTTTCTCCCTCCTTTCCCCCTCCCCCTCCTCCTTTGTGCATCATCCATTATTTCATGTGCCCCATGTTTTGTACTGTGAGCAGCCAGACTCCTAGAGTACAGGCCCTGAGAGCCTAAAGCTTGCTTGGTGTAATATCAATTAAGTTGGGACTTTTTTCACTGTTTTAGAATGATAAATTAATTAAGTGTCTTTGATTGAGCCTTGTTAGTGCAGAGCTCCAGGGCCAAACCCCTACCTACTAGGTGCTAAGCCTATGTGGGCATGAAGCCCTCAGGGTCCTAAGGGGAGTTGCTAAGACCAGAGCCAATAGTAGGAGCCTAAGTTCTGGTCACTCAGATGACGTTTGATGACGACTAAAGAGTGTATAAAAAGAGAGAACAGCTATTTGTGGGGTTGGGGGGGGGGCTCTCATTCTTGGAGGTCTGTTGATGTGGAGACTCTGGGCAGCTGTAGTTAAGAGCCCTCCAGCTTGTGAACTCAGATATTGATGCCTTCTTGGCAACTATGAATTATATTTGGTCTGTTTATAAAAGGATGTTTGTAATTTGTTTGTATTTGCTCTGAAGCTCAGAGTGCTGGCTTTTTCCCCTGAGTGAAGTGAGTTTATATGTATATGTTGGATTAAAGTAAGATTGTTAACCCTTTAATGTTGCTTTCCTTAGAAAAGCAGATCAAAACAACCTGTGCTGGCAGCATTCTCGTTGTTGGGCTTGTGTTGGTCTTTCACCCCCTACAGCAGCTGCTAGCTGAATTGTTGCAACACTTGGCAAGACAGAGGATGTCTGTAGACTGTTAGAGGACTTTCAGCTCTCTCCAAGCAGCCTTAGCAAACCTATCTCTGAGATGATCCCAACAAAAGTCCTCCAAATTTACTCTGGGTCTCTGAGATTTCCCTGCTGTTAGCAAATTCCACTTTAATCACTTTGGCTCATTTAAGCAAATTATACTCAAACTCTATTGCTATGTTTTTACTAGATAAGATACCTTCTCCTTAGCCCAGAGATGAGGTGCAGAGGAGGACATTCATGTGAGCATCTGGTCTCCTTTTCCTTCAGAACGTGTTTCACCCCTGAGGTCTTCTCCTTAGCTTCCTATTTTCAGCCAGATTTGGAGCTATGGAGGGGCCTTGGGCTGTTACCAATGAACTGGGACTCTGAAGTAATAGTGTGCCAGCAACATTTGGTGGCACCTATTGAAGCTTCCTCACCTCCATTAACTGAAATGGACTTGTTTACTCAATTTAAGACCAGCACAAACAAGATTTCTACCTTTCTGTGGCTTTTAAAATGCCTGTCTTCCCCAGTACCTTTGCATGGCCCTATTCTCAATCATTGATTCAATTCATTTTCAAAATGTATTAAACACTCACTGTATGTGGTTCTTCATGCTGGGAATTCTACTGATATAAAAGCAAATATTTCTTCTTAATTGTAATCACTATGAACTACGAATTGATTCATTTATTCATTAAGTGTCTTCCATGTACAGACTCCTGTGCTAGGCAATCAAAGAGTGCAGGGTGGGAGTAGGGCTAAAAAAGATGAATAGGACATGATCACTGTCCTCAAGAGATTTTACAATCTAGTAGGGAAAGTTAGGTTTCTCAGTGGATAGGGCACTGAGCCTGGAGTCAGGAAGACCCAAGTTGCAATCCAGCCTCAGATACTTACTAGCTGTGTGACCCTGGTCAAGTCACTTAACCTCTGTTTGCCTTAAGACACTGGAGAAACACTGGCAAACCACTCCAGTATCTTTGCCAAGAAAAAACATGGATAGTGTGTTCCACAGGGTCACAAAGAGTTGGACATGATTGAACAACAACAACAGCAGGGAAAGTTAAGACATGATGGCAGGGAAAGTTAAGACATGATGGTGTCATACAAATGTGTAATGGGCTGCCAGGAAGGTAGTGAGGATTATATCACTTTAGGTCCTCAAACAAAGGTTAGGTTACTACTTATTGGGATTGTTGCTGAGGGGATTCCTGTTAAGGTACATTGTGGAATGGGTGCCCTCAGAGATCTATTCTATCTCTGAAATTCTTTAATTCTGTGGCGTAAAAAGAAATACTTAGATAGCTTTGTAGTAGAGATGATACACTTTTCATCTATTTATATTTGCAAGTGATATGAGATCAGATAAGGAATACCAAGGAGTGCACAACCTTTCCTGTAAAAGTCCCCTGCCCCCATTCATTATTTATTTATTTATTGAGGCAATTGGTGTTAAGTGACTGGGTCATGGTCACACAACTAGCAAGTGTCTGAGATTAGAACTCAGGTCCTTCTGACTCCAGGGCTGGTGCTCTATCCTCTGTGTCACTTTACTGCCCCCCCCCGGGGGTGGGAGGTTTGAGTTCAAATTGGGTCTTACATAATAGAGAGAAGTCAACAGTAGAGGTGAAAATAGTGAAGAGGTGAGTGGAATCCAGGTATAGGGAATGAGGCTCAGCTTGTTGTTATTTGTCCTTCATTCTTTAAGGGGACTAATGACATCAAGAGGGTGATGTCTTGACTTGAGAGTGAATTCGATTTAAGTGAGGCAGAGCTGGGCAAAGTCATTAGCCTCACTCTCTCCTCCAGTGTCATCTGAGTCCAGTGGTAAGACATAGGTCAGGACAACTGGAAATGACTCCAGATGCAGTGGGAGGTCTTGGCCTTTTTAAGCTAAGGTCTTTCCCAGGTGTCATCACTTTGTTTAAGGCAACACCCATTCAGTGATTTAAGGCTAGGTAAGAAAAGAGGTAAAAGATGACCTAGTTTTCCTGCTTGAATAAAAAATAAAAAAGAAAAAAATCAAACTGAGAGAGGAAGACCCTCAGGTATGAGGCACAAAGAAGGGAAAACAAGGGACACAGACAGCAAGTATGATCAGAGGATCATTATTTAAAGCTAGAAGGTACTCTATTACTTTCTTAAGTCTAAATTATCAACACTACAATAAATCAAGCCTGGATTTGTAGTGTTCACTGATTGCTCATGTATAAATGCTCACTATGAAAACATAACTGGCTTATCTGAATCAGTAGGAGCTGGGGCTCCATTTTATATGTGACAAAGCTGAGGCATAGAGGGGTTAAATGCCTTACCTAAGGTAGTCTGATTTGGTCAGAGTAGAGAGGATATAAGACAGATTAATGTGACATAAGCCTGGAACCAAGTAGGTTGTAGAAAAAAATAGACTGGGGCCATCTTGTGATATGCTTGAACATCAAAGAAAGGGGTTTGTATTTTATCCCCTAGGCAGGGAATGGGAACCACTAAAGCTTTTGAGCAGAGGCACGGCACAGTGGATGTCACAGGAACAGGATGGATTGGGAGGGGAAGGCAGAAGGCTGGAGACTTGTTTGGAGGCTCCCCTATCAATTTCCTGCTCACCCCAAAGGTCCCCCCTGAAAAACTCCACGAGACATGACTGAACTCCAAGGAGGGGGCAGTTTTCTGCTTGTGCTGGGAGGGATGAGCTGCAAACTCTCTTCAGGCTTAGGGCACAGGGGCCTCTTTGGAGTGCCTGCTAATTAAACTCCCCATACTGCTGTGCTGGCAAAGTACAGTTCCTGATCCCACTTCTGCTCTGGTCTCTAAAGGCCCTGGTGGGATATGTGATTTTACAGCATGAAAATTAGAAGATTGTTCACTGAGTGTGTGCATGTGACCAGCAGCTTCTTTTCAGATCTTGGCAGATTTTCACTGTGAGGGGCAATAGAGCAAGGAGTCAGCTTCCCCTGAAATGAAAGGTTCTTTCAAAAGGAAACGAAATTTGTTATCTTTCACCCCAAATCCTTCCTCTTTCCAAGCTTCCTTGTTACTGTAAAAGGCACCATTAACCTCCTAGTCATCCAGGTTCCAACATAGGTGTCATCCTTGGCTCCTCAATCTCTCTTGCTTCCCATGTACGATCTTTTCTCAAAGCCTGTTGATTTTACCTTCATAACATCTTTCAAATCCACTTTCTCTTTTCTGATACTGTTAGTACCCTGCTACAGGCCCTCATCATCTTACCCCTGGATTATTACAATAACCTTCTGGTTGATCTCCCTCCTTCAAATTTCTCCCCAATGCCACTCTGTACTTATTAGTCAAATTAATCTTTCTGAAGTGCAGGTCTGACCATGTCACAATCCTACTCAATAAGCCCCTGTGGCTTCCTATCATCTCCAGAATAAAATATAAAACCTTCTATTTGGCATTCAAAGGCCTTCATTACCTGCTTCCTAACCCCACCCTCACAACTTTTCCAGTCTTCCTAAACTTATACCCACTCACATACTTCTCCATCCCGTGATACTGGACTCCTGACTGTTCTGTAAGCAATGACATGGTCCTTCAAACTTGAGGCATTTTCCCTGGCTATCCCATATGTTTGGAATTCTCTTCCTCCTCTTCTCTGCCTCCTGGTTTTCCTGGCTTCCTTCAAATCCCAATCTCTTTTTAATTCTAATACTTTCATTCTATTGGTTATCTCTAATTTGTCTAAGTTGTCCTGTCTATATCTTGTTTGAACATGTGAGCTCCTTGTAAGCAGTCTGTCTTTTGCCTTTCTTTGCATCCCCCATAGTTAGCATAATGCTTGGCGTAGAGTAGGTGCTTAATAAATGTTTACAGACTGATTGCAGAACTGAGAGGCGGTGAGGAGTATACTGCTAAATGTTTTGCAACTGACTTTCTGAAAAAACAGTATTCTCAGGGTAGAGAGGATGTATGCCCAAAACACTTTTAAGTTTAATCTTTATCATTTTCCCCATCACTTTTTTACATCTAGACAATCAGCAAAAAGTAAAACAAACCCTGATTTGTATCTGATTTCTAAGATATAAATGTTCACACCAAAACTTTAACAACTGGCTCAGGGGCTGGTTTGAGCTGTTTCTAGCACACCCCTAAGTGCCTGTTCTGCTCTCTCGAAGAGCCCACCCCTATTAAAGCCTCCCCCCATTGTTGTTATTGTTGTTGTTCAGTTGTTCAGTCATATCTGACTCTTCTTGACCTCATGGACATGCACACCAAGCTCTTCTAACTTTCAATATCTCCCGAAGTCTGTCCAAGTTTTTGTTCGTTGCTTCCATGACACTATCTATTCATCCCATCCTCTGCCAGCCCCTTTTCCTTTTGCTGTCAATCTTCCCCAACATCACGGTCATTTCCAATGAGTCCCATATTCTCATTATGTGGCCAAAGTATTTAAGCTTCAGCTTCAGTATTTGACCTTCCAGTGAATAGCCTGAATCAATTTTTTAAGTACTGTCTGATTTGATCCCCTTGTCAATGGGACTCTCAAAAGTCTTCTCCAGCACCACAATTCAAAGGCATCGATTCTGTGGTTCTCGGCTTTCTTTGTAGTTCAGCTCTCACAGCCATACATTGCTACTGGAAAAAACCATAGTTTTGGCTATATGGATCTTTATTGACAAGGTGATGGTTCTGTTTTTGAGTATGCTGTCCAGATTTGCCAAAGCTTTCCTTCCAAGGAAAAAGTGTCTTTTTATTTTCATGGCTAGAGTCACCATCTGGAGTGATCTTTGAGCCCCAAAATATAAAATATGACACTGCTTGCATTTCTTTTCCTTCTATTTCCCAGAAAGTCATTGGACCATTTGCCAAAATCTTAGTTTTTCTTTTTTTTGACATTAAGCTTCAAACCAGCTTTTATATTCTCCCTCAGCAAGAGGATTCTTAATTCTTCTTCACTTTCTGCTATCAGAATGGTATCATCTCCATAGTTGAGACTGTTGATATTTCTCCTAGAAACATTAATCTCAGCTTTTGATTCATCCATCCTGGCATTTAGCATAATGGACTCCGCATGTAAGTAAAATAAGGTGACAATATACAGCTTTGTTGTATTTCTTCCCCAATCTTAAACCAGTCAGTTTCTCCATGTTCAGTTCTAACTGTTGCTTCTTGGCCCACATACAGGTTCATTGGGAGACAAGTATAATGATCTTGTACTCCTATCTCTTTGAGGACTTGCCACATTTTGTTGTTATTGACCTGGCCAAAGGCTTTAGTGTAGTCAATGAGGCAGTAGTAGATTTTTTCTGGAACTTCTTTACTTTCTCCATAATCAAGGGAATGTTGGTAATTTGGATTGTAGATTCTCCGCCTCTTTGAAAGCCAGCCTGCTTTTCTGGTAATCGTCGGTTCACATATTGCTGAAGCCTAGGTTGCAGAATCTGTGCCAGCATATGAAATGAGCACCATTGTTCAGTGATTTGAACATTCCTTGGCATTGTCTTTCTTTGGGATTGGGAATAAACTGATCTCTTCCAATCCAGTGGCCACTGTTGAGTTCTCCAAATTTGCTGGTATATTGAGTGCACTACTTTAACAGCATTATCTTTTAGGATTTAAATAGCTCAGCTGGAATTCTGCGCCCCCCACTAGCCTTATTGTTAGCAGGGCTTCCTAAGTAAGGCCCACTTGACTTCATTCTCCAGCATGTCTGGCTCTAGACTAGTAACCACACTATCCTGGATGTCAGTGAGGTTAAGCTCTTTCTTGTTTAGTTCTTCTGTATATTCTTGTTGCTTCTTAATCACTTCTATTTCTGTTAAGTTCCTACCATTTTTTGTCTTTCATCATGCCCATTTTTGCGTGAAATGTTCCCTTGATATCTCTAATTTTCTCGAAGGCATCTCTTGTCTTTCCTATTCTATTGTTTTCTTCTATTTCTTTGCATTGCTAGTTTAAGAAGACCTTCTTGTATCTCCTTGCTATTCTCTGTAATTTTGCATTCACTGGGCTGTATCTTTCCCTTTTTCCTTTCCCTTTTACTTCCCTTCTTTCCTCAGTTATTTGTAAAGCCATTTTGCTTTCTTACTCTTCTTTTTCTTTGTATTGTGTTTTGTTGTCGCCTTCTGTACAATACTGCAAACCTCTGTCCATAATTCTTCAGGCATTCTATCTACCAGATCAAATCCCATAAATGTATTCATCACTTCCATTTCATATGCATAAGGGATGTTATTTAGGTCATTTCTAGATGGTCTGATGGTTTCCCTTACTTTTTCAATTTACACCTGAATTTTGCAATAAGAAGCTCATTATCTGAACCCTAGTCACCTCCAGTTCTTGCTTTAACTGACTATATACATTTCTCTACCTTTGGCCGCAAAGCATATAACGGATCTGATTTCTATATTGACCATCTGGTGACGTCCACGTGTAGAGTCGCCTTTTGGCTTGTTGGAATAAGAATATTTGCTATAACCAGCAAGTTATCTTGACAAAACTCTAGTCTCTGCCTTGCTTCATTTTATAGCCCAAGGCCAAATTTGCATGTTATTCCAATTATCTTCTCATTTTCTACTTTAGTGTGAATGTTATATCTTTTTTTTTTGGTGTTATTTCTGGAAGATGTTGTAGGTCTTCACTGAACCAATCAACTTTGGTATCTTTAACATCAGTGGTTGGAGTATAGACTTGTTTTACTGTGATGTTGAACGGTTTGCCTTGGATTCAAACAGGTATCATTCTACCATTTTTGAGCTTATACAACCCAGTGCCACTTTTCGCACCCTTTTATTGACTATGGGGATTCCTCCATTTCTTTTAAGGGATTCTTGCCTACAGGAGTATATGTAGTGATTCATCCATTCCAATCCATTTAAGTTTGCTGACACCCAAGATATTGATGTTTAGTCAGATGCATCGGCAGCTGAGCTTCCTTCCAGCTTTGGCCCAGCCACTTCCTTAGTCCTAGAGCTACTTGTAGGTGTCCTCCACTCTTCTCCAGTAGGATATTGGACACCTTTTGACCTGAGGGGCTCATCTTCATTGTCATCTCTTTTATCATTTTAGTATTGTCCATGGTGTTTTCTTAGCAAAGATACTGGAGTGGTTTGCTATTGTTTGTCAGAACTCTTCACTATTACCTGTCCATCTTGTGTACCCTTGCATGGCTTAGCTCATAATTTCCTTGTAATACATGAGTTCCTCCACCATGGTGAGGTAGTGATACAAGATCCCTGCCCCCACCCCCATTACTTCCCATACAACTCTGGAGGAGGCTTGCCTTTTCTTGGCAGCCTTATGAATAAGGAAGTATACATGTATTCTCTCTCTTCTCAAAAAGAAAGTGTTGAGGTGCTTTGTATGTAGAAGTTTTAATAAATGCTGATAGAATTGAGTTGAATTTAGAGCTACAGACAGCCTTATAAGTACACTAGCTCATTGCCCTCCCACCCCATCATTTCATGCATAAGGGAACTGAAGATCAGAGAAATGAAAGTTCCTCAAAGATCATGTGGCTAATTAGTGGCAGAATTCATAATTGAACTTAAGTCTTTGATTCCAACTCCAGTGTGCTTTTCACCATTCAGTGCTTTCAAATAAACTTGAGTTCAACCACTGTAGAGCGGAAGGGAGAGAGAACAAGTATTTACTGAGTGCCTATTCCATGCCAGGCACTTTGCAAATATTATCTTATTTGATGCTCACAACATACCTGGGAGAGAGGTGCATTATTATCCCCATTTTATAGATGAGGAAACTGAGGCAAACAGGGTTAAGTGACTTTCCAGGGTCACACAGCTAGTGAGTCTCTGAGGCTACATTTGAACTCAGGTCTTCCTGACTCTAGGCTCAGTGCTCTGTCCATTGTGTCGCTTAGTTGTCTCCAAAAAGATCATGATGTTCATCTTGGTAGGAATGGTTTCCACTTCCCCCCATGTCTTCCTTTCTTCCTCTTTCACTCTTTCTTTCTTTCCTTTTTTTGGCTTTTAATCATTTATTTTTTAGCATTCTCTTTTTTAAATTCTGAGTTTCAAATTCTCTCCCTCCTTTCTGTCCCTCCCCAATACATTGAGAAAGCAAGCAATATAATATAAATTACACATGTGAAGTCATGCAAAACAAATTTTCATATTAGCCATGTTGTGGGGAAAAACAACAATAAAAAGAAACAAAGTGTAAGAGGAATGGCCTTTGTTTTCTTTGAGTGACTCAGCTTACCTCATTGAGCCTCTGGATGCTGTGGCTTGCTCTTCCGGGGCAGGAAGCCCAGAGAGCATGTCAGGAAGCAGAAAACTTCCTGTGATGAGTCATGGGGCTGGCTGAGGGGAGGTGTTAACGTCTACCCTAGGGGGAGGGGCCAAGTCAAGAACCAATCGGCCCTGGTCATTCAGGCGGTGCTTGATGATGTCAAAAACCCTATAAGAGGGGAGAGGACAGCTTGAAGCTCTCTCTTTCCTTTTCCGGTTGGTGTGGGAAGCAGCGGCAAGCAAGCGTGACTCTGGGCCAGCCCTTGCTCTCGGTCTGAGCCCAGATGTTGGTAACTATGAATTGTGTTGGGTCTGTCTGTTGATATTTGTAATTTGTTTGTATTTTGGTTTTGAGGTTCGGGGTGCTGGTTTGTTTTTTCCCCCGAACTAAATGAATGTTTTGAACCTCAGGGTGCTGGTTTTTTTTTCCCCTGAAGTAAGTCAATGAATCTGTATTTGGTCTGTCTCTTGATGCTTGTCTGTATGCTCCCCTGAACTAACTGAATGCTAACTGAATGCTGGCGTTTTCCCCTGAACTAAATGAATGTTGTCTGTATGGTAACTGAATGCTGGATTAAAGTAAGCTGGTCAACCCCTTCACCGTGCTTTCCTTGTTTAAGCAGATAAAAAGAACCTGTGCTGTCCTGGCAACCTCTTGGGTCCTGGCAGCCTCCTGGGTGCCAGCTGTGGGGGAGGGATCTTACTCCCCCAGAGAAGCTGCTAGCTGGGTTGTTAAAAAAAAGCATGCTTCAATTTGCATTTATCATGGGCCCTTTGGAGTTGTCTTGGATCATTGTCTTGATCAGAGTAGGTAAGTACTTCACAGTTAATCATTGGTATAATACTGCTATTACTGTATACAATGTTTTCCCTGGTTCTGCTCACTTCGCTTTACATCAGTTCATATAAGTCATCCCAGGTTTTTCTGAAACTATCCTGCTCATCATTTCTTATAGCACAATACAATGGTTTCATAATCAAATAGCACAGCCTGTCCAGCCATTCCCTAGTAGCTAGGCATTCCCTTAATTTCTTTGTTTTTTTTTTATAAATTTATTTATTTATTTTTAGTTTTCAACATTCACTTCCATGATATTTTGAGTTCTAAATTTTCTCCCCATCTCTCCCCTCCCCCACCCCAAGAAGGCATGCAATCCAATATAGGCTCTACATATACATTCATATTAAACCTATTTTCACATTAGTCATGTTGTAAAGAAGAATTAGAACCAATGAGAGGAACCACAAGTAAGAAGAAACAAAACAAAGAGAGAAAGAGAGAGCAAGTAACATGCTTTGATCCACATTCAGACTCCATAGTTCTTTTTCTGGATGTGGACAGCATTTTCCATCGTGAATCTTTTGGAGTCACCCCTCAATTTCCAATTCTTTGCCACCACAAAAATCTGCTATAAATATTTTTGTACATGTAGAACCTTTTTCTTTTTATTTTATCTCTTTGGGATACAGACCTAGTAGTGGTATTGCTGGGTCAAGGGTATGCACAGTTTTATTGCCCTTTGGGCATAGTTCTAGATTTCTCTCCAGAATGGTTGGTTCAGTTCACAACTTCACCAACAGTGAATTAGTTTCCCAGTTTTTCCACATTCCTTTCAATATAGTTTATTGAAACTCTGGTCTGGGTGAATGAATGAATGAAATGTCAAGAACTGTGCTAAATGCTAGAGATACAAGTACAAAAGTGAAACAGCCCCTGTTTTCTTTGCTGTTCCTCATACATACCATTCCATCTCACAACACCAGGCGTTTTCACTGGTTCTTTACCATACATGGCATGTCATCTCTCATTGTCTCCACCTGCCTACTTCCCTGGCCTTCTTCAAGTATCAGCTCAAATCCCACCTTTTGCAAAAAGCCTTTCCAGGTCCTCGTCAGGGTCAGTGCTTCCCTTTGTCCTCCATTGATTATCTCTAATTATATGCATACAATGTATATAAGTATATGTATGCATAGATGTGAGGTATAAGAGAAAGGCCTCTGTACATAGTTGATTGTCTCTCCCATTAGAATGTTAGCTTCTTGAGGGTATGAACCATGATTGCTTTTTTTTTTTGTATCCCTAGCACTTAGCATACTGCCTGACACATAGTAGGTGCTTAATAAATGTTTGTCGATCATAATAAGGGAGATATCACTTTTAGGAGAGTGATAGGGAAGAGAGTTATGATTTCAGAAGTCACAAAGAAAAGGGATTGATAGCCAGGGGAAAGAGTTGTAGTTTGACAAGCCACAAAGATGTTAAGTACAATGTTCCCTTTCCAGAGGCTGTGGTCATATAGCTTTGATTTCAGCTCTCAGAGCAAGAGGGAGAAAGGGAAGAGGTTGATACCTTTGCATTGGCAGGTCAGAATACAGCCAGGTTGAAGACAAGGGCCAGCGATCTCAGGGGGTGCATATCCTGGTGGCTTAGCTCTTCCTGTGTCTGGCCTCTAGCATCCTGAGGACTAGTGCACACTCTCACCATCTGCAAGTCATTATCCTTTCTGGCTGGCTAATTAGTAAATATTTGATATCTGGTTGAGTGATTAGTAATAGATAATAAAGAATAACAAAATGACCGTGTTTTCTGGCTGTCATTCTCCTAAGCTCTGTTATCCCAATTAAGAGATTTGTGTCCTTCTAGAGCTGTAATGACTGGGGAGTAGCAGGGGGCTTTGCCCCAGAAATGGTAGATGAATTCTAGGAATCTGGATACCAAATGTTCCTCCTATTCCTTATAGTTGTCTGCTGGGTTATATAGTCTTCTGTTGGCCTGCAGCCAGTGGGTATAAAGGGGAGAACCCAAGAGTGGGCCAGGGATAGAGCCTGGCCAGTGCAAGCAAGGAGAGGAGGAAGAGGGGACAGGTTAGACCCCTCCTAGCTCAGCCATTCCCAGGTTAGACTTGTCTCTCCCAGAACCCACCTGTACCACCTCTATTCCTTACTTGAATTTATCCCAGGAACAGGATTTCTAGGTATGGCTCTGGAGTGAGTTACCTGTTTGCTCTTTCTCTTTTTTCCTATCATCCTCTTCTATCTCCTTTTTTCTCCATTTCTCTTGCCTCTCTCTCAGCATCTTTCTCCTCTCTCTGTCTAGTCCTATCTCTTCTCTTTGTCTCGATTTCTCTGTCTGTGTTTCCATGATTGAATGTTCAAAGCTAAATTCCCTTTTCTGGCAATAAAGGGAGCTGGATGGGAGCATGCCTTCTGACCTTTGAAGTGACAACATGACACTAATTTTGGGGGATATTCTATTTTTCTGCTGTCATTGGGAGGCACGTGTATGGATGGTGTGTGTGTGTGTGTGTGTGTGTGTGTGTGTGTGTGTGTGTGTGTGTATGCAGCACTTTTAGGACAGTGCAGTCTCCAATGGAAGGAAGCTGGTTTATTCGTCGCCCCTCACCCCACCCCCCCAAGCTTGACAGTTTTTCAAACATATTCACTGTCAGCCCTAACAACCTGTCAGTAGCTGCTAGGACAGGCAAACTGCAAAGCACCCTGCGCCCTGTGACAGCCATGCCACAACGATGCACATCTCACACATGAAGGCTGAAACTTTTGAAAGGTACCCTGGACCTTCGGAGGAAAAATGAACAATCAGATATTTGGAATAAAAAAAAAACAAGACCAAAACAAAACCCACCAGCCTCTTGTCACAGCTGATATGTTTCTTTGCCCTGAAAATTGAGGTGTATGTGAAGGAATTAAACATAGCAGAGACAATTGCTACCCAGCCCTCGAGTCCAGCAACTTGTGCCCTGTTTATTTGCCAACGCAGCAAAGAAGCAGAAACCCATGGCATTTCCTGGGGCGGAGGTGCCAGCTGAGGCTCACTCTGTATCCCCCCTCCTTTTTTGTCTCCCACTGGGGCTAGCAGCTGAGATGAAAAGGATGAGCAGAATGGCAGACATTCTAACTGGAACTTAGAGAACACAGGCCCAGGCAGGAACTTTAGGGATCATATAATTCAACACCCTTGTTGGAATCATGAGGGAATAGAGGCTTAAAGGGGGAGGAATAGGAAACAAGCATTTATTAAACACCTACTGTGCATCAGGCACTTTAAAAAATTTTTATTATTCCATCCTTAAAACAACCCTGTGGTAGGTGCTATCATTACCCCTATTTTGCAGTTGAGGAAATTGAGGCAGGAGAAGTTAAGTGACTTGCCCAGAGTCACACATCACTTGTAAGTACCTGAAGCTAGATTTGAACTCAGATCTTCCTGATTCTGAGCCCAGTGCTCCATCTACAATTAAGAATTGGAAGACACACAGATTTATGGAGAAGAGGGGAATTTATGACCAAAAAAGAGATAGAGAACACTATTAAATGCAAAATTGGTAATTTTGATTACATTAAATTGAAAAGTTTTTGCACAAACAAAGCCAATGCAACCAAGATTAGGAGGGAAGCAGAAAATTGGGAAAGAATTTTTTCAATCAGTGTCTCTGATAAAGGCCTCGTTTCTAAAATACATAGAGAACTGAGTTAAATTTACAATAATACAAATCATTCCCCAGTTGATAAATAGTCAAAGGATACGAACAGGCAGTTTTCAGAGGAAGAAATTAAAGCTATCTTTAGTCATATAAAAATGCTCTAAATCACTGTTGATTAGAGATGTGCAAATTAAAACAACTATGAGGTACCACATCACATCTACCAGATTGACTAATATGACAAAACAGGAAAATGATAAATGTTGGAGAAGATATGGGAAAGTTGAGAAAACTAATTCATCGCTGGAGGAGCTGTGAGCTGATCCGAACATTCTGGAGAGCAATTTGGAATTGCTCAAAGGGCTGTAAAAATGTGCATACCCTTGGACCCAGAAATACTGCCACTAGGGCTGTATCCCAAAGAGATCATAAAAATGGGAAAAGAATTCACATGTATAAAAATATTTATAGCAGCTCTTTTCCTGGTAGCCAAGAACTAGAAATTGAGGGGATGCTTATCAAATGGGGAATGGCTGAACAAGTTTTGGTATATGAATGTAATGGAATGGAATACTATTGGGCTGTGATTAATGAACAGGCAGACTTCAGAAAAACCTGAAAAGACATATGAACTGATGCTGAGTGAAGTGAGCAGAACCAGAAGAACATCGTACACAGTAACACCCACATTGTGCAATGACTGACTTTAATAGACTTAGCTCTTCTTAGCAATGCAAGGACCTAAAACAACTGCAAAAGCCTCAGGATGGAAAATGCCATCCACATCCAGAGAAAGGACTATGGAGTCTGAATGCAGATCAAAGCATACTATTTGGTCTTTTGTTTTGTTTTGTTTTTTCTTTCTCATGGTTCCTCCCATTTGTTTTAGTTCTTCTATACAACATGACTAATGTGAAAATTTCTTTAATAGGAATGTATGTGTAGAGCCTATATCAGATTGCATGCTGTCTTTGGGAGGGGGGAGGGGAAGGAGGTGGAGAAAATTTGAAACTTACGGAAGTGAATGCTGAAAACTAAAAAATAAATAAATTAATGTATAAAAGAAGGAAAATAAAATAAAATACCAAAAAACAAACAAACAAACAAAAAGATTTGGAAGATGCAGCATCATAGAACTATAGATTGAGAGCTATCCTCCCATATCCCTAACTAGTTTTGGGAATCTTGAACTAGGTGTCCTATAGGCATCTCAAACTTAATGTGTCCAAAACAGAATTCATTATCTTTCCCCCAAGTCCTCTCCTCTTCCAAACTTCCTCATTGATATTGGTGGTGCTGCTATCCTCTCAAGCACCTAGATTCTTTTTATAAAAATAATTAATTAATGAATTTTTAGTTTTCAACATTCACTTTTATAAAATTTTGAGTTCCAAATTTTCTCCTCTCCCTTTCTTCCCCACCCCCACCCAAGACAACATGTAATCTGACATAGGCTATATAAGTACAATCATATTAAACATATTTCCACATTAGTCATGTTGTGAAAGAAGAATCAGAATAAAAGGGAAAAAAACACAAAAAAGAAAAAAGAGAGAGAAAGAGAGAGGGAGAGAGAGAGAGAGAGAGAGAGAGAGAGAGAGTGAGAGAGAGAAAATAGTATGCTTTGATCTACATTCAGACTCCATAGTTCTTTCTCTGGATGTGGATAGCATTTTCCATCATGAGTCTTTTGTAAGTCTAACAAAGTTGGTCATTGCACAAGATTGCTGTTACTGTGTACAATGGTCTCCTGGTTCTGTCCATTTCACTCAGTATCAGTTCATATAAGTCTTTCCAGGTTTTTCTGAAATCTGCGAAGTATCTAGATTTCAACTTCAGTGTCATCCTTGATTCCTCACTGCCCCTAATTCTACATGTGCAAACTATTGCTAAATCTTGTTCTGCCTACCTTCAAAACATCCTTCTTTTATGTCCCTGTATCGGTAATTAAAATGGGCTTTTAGCATTTATTCAATCAAATGCCCTTGAAGAGTTTGGCCTTTGTTTCCTTGATTAAATTAGGAGTCCTTGATGACCTCCTTGCCTCAAGGGAAAGCCTAGTTTACATGGGTTTGAGTGACATGTTTGTGGCATCAGAGGTTTTTAGACCACATGGGTTTAAGTTGCATTTTTGTGACGCTTTTAGGTCACGTGGGTGAGTAGCATGTATGACTCACCTTTGACCCTGATCAAGATATATAAACCCAGAGACTGGCGTTCTTCCTTGGGGCTCTCACTCTTGGAGGTGTGTTCATGTGGAGACTCTGGGCAGCTGTAGTTAAAAACCCTCCAGCTTAGCTTGTAAAGTTGGATGTTGGGACTTTGTTAAATCCTGGTAGCTATGCATTGAGATTTGAATCAGACAGGGTCTGTCTGTTGATGTTTGTAATTTGTTTGTACTTGCTCTGAAGTTCGGGATACTGGCTTTTTCCCCTGAAATAAGTGAATGGTATTTGTATGTTTGATTAAACTGAGATTATTAACCCCTTAAAGTTACTTTCCTTAGTAAAGCAGATCAAAAAACCTGTGTTGGCAGCTTTCTGTTGGTGGGTCTTGCACCCCTACAGTAGCTGCTTGCAGATTGTTGCTACAGATTGTTGCCCTTCTCTGTATGCAGCCATCACTCCAGTACATGCTCTAATTATCACATGCATTGACTACTGAAGTAGCTCTTTTTAAAAAAAGTTAGTTATGTTTTGCTTTTATATCAACAGAATTTTTCCCAGTATCCTTCCATCTTATATAACACACTGTTTTAAAAGAAAAAGAGCAAAAATAAGTAAAGCAAATCAATACATTGAAAAAATCTCAAAATCACATGCCACATACTATACCCATGGACCCCTAAGACCTGCAAAGAAGTGGAGAAGAGATGTCTTCTCATATCTCTTCTCTGGGGCCATGCTTCTTCTTGTAATGGTCAAATATTCACATTGATTGTTTTATATTTTTTCTTCCTAATTACATTTTTATAGTCATTGTATATATTGTTTTCTTGGCTCTGTTTATTTCAGTCTACATTAGTTCATGGAAATCTTTCCATGCTTCTCTGTATTCCTCACTTTCATAATTTCTCAAGCATGATTATATCCCATTACTTACATGTACCACAATTTGTTTAGCCATTCCCTAATCAATGGACATCCACTTTGTTTTTAATTCTCAGCTACTACAAAAAGTGCTTCTATAAATATTTTGGTGTTTATGGGATCTTTCTTCTTATCATTGACATCCCTGTGATATAAACCTAGTAGTGGACTCTCTCGGTCAAGGGATATGAACATTTTAGAAATTTTATTACCATAATTCCAAACCCCTTCCCAAAATGATTGTACTGATTCACGGCTGCACCAAAAATGCACTATGGCTATGTTCTCCCAACTCTGACATTTAGGTAGCTAAGCAGCACAATGGATAGATAGATGGACCTGGAGTCAGGAAGACCTGAGTTCAAATCTAGCCTCAGATGCTAACTGGCTGGTGACCTTGGGCAAGTCACTTTTGCCTCAAATTCCTCATCAGTAAAATGGGTGTCATAATAGCACCTACATCCCAGGGTTGTTGTGAGGATTAAATGAGATAATGTTTATGAAAGAGCTTAGCACATAGTAGGAGCTGTATAAATGCTAGCTATTATTAGTATTATTATTAGACTATCTTATTTTTTGTGTTAATTTCAGGAGGTGTGAGTGAAACCTGAGGGTTGTTTTAAATGCATTTGTCTTATCATTAGTGACTTGGAGCATTCTTTTCAATGGTTATTAATGGTCTGAATTTTTTCTTTTGACAACTATTTGTTCATATCCTTTGAACACCAGTCTATTGGGGAGTGGTTCTTGGTGCGATAGATTTGATTTCTAATTAGTCTCTCTGTCTCAGTTCTCTCCACTTCAACATATCTTCTACAAAGCTGTCCAAATGATTTTACAAAAATGTACGTTTGACCGTGTAACCCCCTATTCAATAAAGCAATGGCTCTTTATTATTTCCTGGATCAAAGCCCTCCGTTTGGCATTTAAATCCCTACCTTTCTAGTCTTCTGCTTTCCTCCTCCCCACAGACTTTCTAATCCAGCCACCCTTCTTTGTTCCGTCTGTCCCCAATTCCTGGACTGTTTTCACTCCCTAACTCTGACTTTTTCCTTGAATTTCTTCAAGACTCAGTTCAAATTCCACCTTATACAAGAGGCTTTCCCTGCTTCTCTCCATTTCTTGTCCCAATCAGTCAGTCAATAAATATGTATTAAGCGCCTATTATGGGCCAGCCGCTATGCTACAGACTGAAGATATAAAAAGAGGCAAAGGATAGTTCCTGCCCTCAAGGAGCTTACAATCTAATGGGAGGGATAACATACAAATACAAATATGTATGCGCACACATACCCACATATATGTCAGGCTCTATACAGAATAAGTGTTGTTGTTTGTCCTTCGTGCTCAAAGAAGACCAAAATGACATCACAATGCTGGGGCCAATGTACAGTATGTTCAATTGCGGCTGATCATACCAGTATGAGCTCAGAAGGCTTCACCACAGGTAAATAGTTGGTATGACCATCTGGGAGGGAGAAGTCTCTAAATTTGTGCATCTCATGTTTCTTTTGAACTGCAATTCTGCTTTCCTCATAGAGCATAGCACCTTCTTTGACTTGGGCATGCCATGCTGGGTAATCCTGTGCCAGTGTCTCCCATGTCTCATCTTCAATACCAAAGTTTTTCATTAGAGTGTCCTTGTATCACTTCTTCCTCTCACACATGTGAGCACTTGCTTTGTGTGAGTTCTCCACAAAATAGTCTTTTAGGCAAACATACGTATGGCATTCAAAGAACCTGGCCAGCCCATGGGAGTTGCACTCTGTTCAGTAGAATTTGAAAGTTTGGCAGTTCAGCTTGAGAAAGGACCTCAGAGTCTGGGACATTATCTTAGCAGGTGATCTTTAGAACCTTCCTAAGACAAGTCAAATGGAAGTGGTTCAATTTTCTGGCATCGCACTCATACACTGTCCAGGTTTCACAGGCATAGAACAATGAGGTCAGCACAATGGCTCTGTAGACCTTCAGTTTGGTGGGCTCCTTCTCATCCACACTTTCTTTCAGAGCCTTCCAAACACAGGGCTAACTCTGACAATGCATGCGTCAACTTCATCATTTATGTGTACATCCCTGGAAAGTATGCTGCCAAAGTAAGTGAACTTATCTATAGTATTAACTATTTCTCCATTTGCTGTAATCAGTGGTTCTACATATGGATGGTGTGGTGCTGGCTGGTAGAGAACCTTGGTTTTCTTGGTGTTAATTGTTAGACCAAAAGTAGCAGAAGAGGCAGAGAATTGACTCATACTTTGTTGCATCTCAGCCTCAGAGGCTTCATAGAGTGTATAAATCATCTGTGAATGAAAAGTCATGGGATAGGAACTGTGCTAAGCACTTGGGCTATAAAAAGGAGTCAAAAGACAGCCCCAACCTCAAGGAGCTTACCATCTAATGAGGGAGACAACATGCAAACAAATATATACAAACAATCTATCTACAGGATAAATAGAAAATAATTAAAAAGGAGAAAGCACTAGAATTATGAGAGGTTGGAAAAGGCTTTCTGTAGAAGATGGGATGCTTGCCTTTGAGATTGCCTTCCATTTGCAATATGCGTGTATGCATGTGCATGTACACATATATACACATGCACACATACATACACACATGCACAGATGTATATACACATATATGTATCTCTATGCATACATATAAATGCATAATATATTTATAATAAATATAATTTATATTAATAAGCATATATGTGTGTGCCTGTGGTACTGTTATAAATTATATATACTGTTTAGCTATTATATATACTGTGTGTACATATACATACATACTATGTATACACATGTACATATATATATGTATATGTACTCTACATAGTAATTTACTTTTTTGCCATCTCCATTAGAATATGAGCTCCTTGAGAACAGGAACTGTGAGTTTGCTTTTCTGTGTATTCCCAGGGCTCAGCACAGTGCTTGACACTTGGAAAGAACTAAGTTGCTTGAGTTGACTGTTGACTAGACTGGAACTAGAGAAAACCTTGGAGGTCATTAGATCTAACCCTCTCACTTTACAGATGAGGAAACTGAGGCACAGAGAAGGGTGTGCCTTGTTGAGGTTCACACTGATAGTAAATGTCTGAAGCATGATTTGAATCCATATCTTCCTGATTCCAAGTCCAGTGCCCTGTTCATTAAGTAGCAAGGCTATATTTCAGTAGAGTGCATTTGTCAGGACCCACCAGCTTGGCAAGGCTTTTGACATTGGTCCCATGATGGACTGTGTACCTTCATAAGATTATTGGAACTCATGGGACCGTGGACTACTTTTAGATAGGATTATTGTCCAGAATGAGGGAGATCCCCTGTATTCGGACCACCTGTGGACCTTTGTGTCCTGTTCTGGGTGCCACATTTTATGAAGACCAATGATTGATAAGCTAGAAAACATCCACAGGTGGGCTTCCAGGATGGTGAAGGGTGTCAAGATTTGCTAACTGAGTCGGATTATAAGGCTTCTGAGTTTCCTTCTACTTCTGAATTTTTGTGATTCTTTGAAAGGAAATTTAAATGCAACAAAGTACAAAGAGGCACCTTGGAAACTGTGGAGCCAGATTCAAACACAGGTGAGGGATGATGCAATTATTCTTTTCCTACCCAATCTAACAGTGAGTGGCATATGTTACTGAAGGTCCAGTGATGGTGCTGACCCACATTCTATGTCCTATTTCAGTGTTATTGACAGTCCCTCCCTTTTCAGCCTTGTTCCTGCTAGTAGCTGATTTTTACATCATTTCTTTTGATGGTGAGCTCAGCTTTTGATGGATATATTAGAATTTCCTTTGTCCATAAACATAGCTATGGGGAAAAATCCAACTATATATAATCGTGGTTCTGTTACTTCCTACACGACCTTGGGCAAGTAATTTATCCTTTCTGGGACTCAGTTTACTTATATATAAAATGAGGTGGATTGGCAAGATGTCTAATTTCCCTTCTAGAACTGTATTTATGTTAAAATCCTATATTATATTTGGAGGACTTTAGATGTGAAAAAGGGAATTAGTTATCAGCAATGAAGAAGAGAGTAGCAGGACTATCTCTTCTAGATCAGGGGTCTGACAATGGCTAGGTGGTGTAGGGGAGAAGTGGGGCATAATTAACCATAGCCTAAAGAAAGGCTTAACAGTGATAAGTGCAGGTATTATGTAGACCATAAATATCAACCACAGCAATGGGAGCCACATTGAAAACCAGATTAAAATGTAATTAGGAAATATTTAACTTAATAAATAGAAATACAATAGGTTATAAAAAACGTTAATAATTGACTTTCTAAGTCAATATACTCCCTTCAAGGAACTTTAAATATGGTTCAGTCGCCCCATTTCTGTAGAGCTTGACACCACCACCCTAGAACAAACTCAACATTCTGTAGCCCTAGGTTAAAGCTGGAGAGAGGGTTGGATGTGGATTGTTAAGTCAGGGAGCTACTGTCATCATATGGTTGGAGATTTCCAGGTCACTTTCCCCAAACATCTGTTTTCTATATTTTGCTATAGGCTCTCTTGGCTGAGGAATGCCAAGTCCTCAAAGCATGTCTTGTCTCTCTGGGGCCATTGGGAAATCAATGAGGAATGAGAGGGAAACACTGGATTTGGAGTCAGAAGGACCAGGTTCAAATTCTGACTCAGTTGTTTATTCCCTATGTGATCTTGGGTGAGTCACTCTTTTCTGGGCTTCAGTTATTTTATCTGCAAATTAATAGTAATAGCATTTTTATATATGACTTTAAGGCTTGCAAAGTGCTTTGTAACTGCCTCATTTTATCCTCACAACAATCCTAGGAGATGGCTCCTCATTTAACAGTTGAGGAAACTGAGGCAGACAGAGGTTAAGTTAGTTACCCCAAGTCACTTAGATAAGTGTCTAAGCTCAAATTTGAACTCAAAACTTCCTTACTCAAGGTCCAGGGCTCTATCCACTGGGCCATCTCTAGGGGTTAAACCACATGATTTTTAATGTCCCCTTTAGTTCAACGCCTTATGGCTCTGGGTGTGAATTTTGTGAAGGTGTAGAAAAAGGAAGCAGGAAAGGGGAATGGGCCAATAATGCGATGAATTTCAGGGGACTCATGGATCCTCTGATTGTCTGGTGCTTTCTGCTCATGCTTGGCCCTCCCTCGCCCCAAAGGCCGTGTGCTCCACTCATTGGCCGCACCCTCTGTTGCTAGTAGCCTGGATTTCACTTGAGGCCCAGATGTTCCAAATTTTCCCAGGAGCACTTTCTCCTTAGCTCTGAGCCTCCTTTGTCCCTGCCTGGCTTGCTGCGGCAGAAGTTTTCAATGTTAAACTTTCCTTGTTCTATCTATTCGCCGTGACGCCCTTGGGAACCTCTTCTCACCTTGATTCCGGCCTCTAGCTCCTATTAACTCTAATGGGAGCTCGGCACATCACCCTCAATGTATTGAGATGAGATTATTTCCTGTCCAATTGTTTTAATGTTGTGTGTATTGGGTGAGTCTACACACATTTAACCTCGGGTTTCATTATGAAACTCAGAGCATACAGAGTGCAAGAGATGATAAACCTGGACAGAGATGCCAAGAAAAGATGTATTGGGGAGGACTTTGCAAGAGTTCAGTGCAGGGAACAAGAGAAAAATAATCATGTCTGTTTAAAAAGGGAGGCGATTTTTTTTCCGTTTTAACTTTGAAGACTAGATGGATATTACCAGAGTGTGTACAATCGTCTATCAGGACATGCTACGAGGAGGAAGAAAAACAACCCTGCTTGTTGTTTGTACAAATGCATGGTGGAGCTGCCTTTATTTTCTCCATCTGTTTAGAAGTCTCCTAAAGCCTCACTTGCACAGAAAGCATGATAGTTACAAAGGGTTTTCTCATCTAGAACCCTGTGAGAGAAACAGGGCAGGAATTATCATCCACATTTTACAGTTGAGGCAACTAAGGCAGGTAGCAGTTATGTGACTTGTCCATGATCACAAAGGGAGCAAATAGAAGTATGGAGCTTTGAAACGGGTCTTTTGCTTCTGAGTCCAGTGCTCTTTCCATGATACCTTTTCTCTTTCTCTCACTTTTAATCTTTTCCTAGTCACCTGAGCAGCTACCTGG
Organism: Trichosurus vulpecula; assembly: GCF_011100635.1. Taxonomy (NCBI): domain Eukaryota; kingdom Metazoa; phylum Chordata; class Mammalia; order Diprotodontia; family Phalangeridae; genus Trichosurus; species Trichosurus vulpecula. The sequence continues at coordinate 358,933,942 of NC_050575.1, forward strand.
CTTGGTGAATAGAGAACTGGACCTGGAGCCAGGCAGGCCTGAGTTTAAATTCAGCCTCTGACACCTACCATCTGTGTGACTCTGGGTGAGTCCCTTAACTGCTCTCTGCCTCAGTTTCTTCAGCTGTAAAATGGGAATAGGAAGAGCACCTACCTCCCAGCATGGTTGTGAGGCTTGATTGAGACAGTATTCATAAAGTGCTTAGTTCTTGGAACATAGCGGGTGCTTAATAAGTGTTTCCTTTTCTTAACCACTGGCTTATTTCATTTGGAGATATGTGTATGGATGTATGTGTGTGTGTACATATATATATATATATATATGCATGCATGTATATATGTATCTGTATATATAGATACACACATATGTACATATGTGTATATATACATATATATACACACATCTCTGTGTTGTTGTTTAGTTATTTTTCAGTTGTGTCCAACTCTTTGTGACCCCTTATGGGGTTTTCTTGTCAAAGATACTGGAGTGGTTCACCATTGCCTTCTCTAGCTCATTCTACAGATGAAGAAACTGAGGCAAACAGGATTAAGTGACTTGCCCAGGATCACACATCTAGTAAGTATCTGAGGCTGGATTTGAACTCAGAAAGATGAATCTTCCTGACTCCAGGCCTGACACTCTATCCTCTGCATGTTCGTGTGTTTATGCATGTATATGTATGTATATACACAAATATGTGTATGTATGTGCTTGTATATATACACACATACACACATAGATACACAGATATCTATGTTTGTATGTGTATACATATATATATGTCTCTCCTATCCTCATTAAACAGTTTTATGGAGAACTCAACTAGGGCAAGTGTTCACATGGTGGTCAGAAGAAGTGATACAAGGACACTCTCAAGGTTTCTCTCAAAAACTTTGAAATTGATTGTGGGACATGGGAGACACTGGCGCAGGACTGCTCACCATGGTGTGCCTGCATCACAGAAGGTGCTCTCTTCTGTGAGCAAAACAGAATTGAAACAGCTCAAAGGAAATGCAGGATGCACAAATTTGGAGAATGTACTCCAAATGTTCACACAGACTATTTGTGCCCCACAGGTGGTAGAGCATTGCGAGCTCATATTTGTCTGATCAGCCACAGTCAGACACATTGAAACCTGACTCTAGCATAGTGATGTCATTTTGGTCCTCTTCAAGAACGAAGGACAGCAACCAACCAACCAACCAACCAACCAAAACAAATGAAAACTCCCTTCATTTGACTGCACCATTCTGTCAAGCTATCATCCTATATTTCTGCTATCTTCCACTGCCAAATTCCCAGAAAATATTGCTCATACTCATTGGCTCCATATGCTCATCTCTGACTTATATTTCAATTTATTCCAATCTAACTTCTGATCCTACCACGTGACTGAAGCTGCCATCTCCGGAGTTACTAACAATATCATTACTCCTAAATCTCATTGTTGTTTGCTCAGTCCTCCTTCTGTTTTCTCTCTCTCTGTAGCTTTTGACCACTTTTAGGCCTCAGTTTCTTCATCCGTGAATAAAGAGGTTGAACCAAATGAACTCTAAAGTCATTGCTTTTAGGAAATATGAGGTGGAAGAAAACCATGCTGGTGATTTTTATCACTCCATCGATCACAACATCTTTGTAGACACTGTCTCCTTCCTTGGATTCTGTGACATTGCTTGTTTGTGGTTCTCCTCCTATCCCTTTTGATTCCTCTTTAGTTTCTTTTGTCGCATCAACCTCTTCTACTCAGTAAGTGCCCTTTCATGGGCCCTCTTCTATTCTCTCTTTTCATTTTATCCTTTGGTGAAATCATCGGCTCTTTGGGTGTAATTATTTTTGTAGTTATTTTGTAAGCAAACAAGAGAGACCATGAACCCATGACTGGATAAGGGCCAATGCTCTCCTATTTTTTTTTAAAAGGAAAATGAACAGAATCTGCAAACTTTTGGCCCATGAATTTAATTTTGATTTTGATTCCTGGGGAAATTCTAGAATGGGTCAATACAGATATCATTGGAGAATATCTAAAAAAAGGTGATTAAAAAGAGCCACAATGGCTTCATCAAGAACAAGCCATGCCAGACCAACTCCATTCCAGGCTTCACCAGACTGACAATGGGTCTACCAGCAGAGTTGGGGAAGGGTAGAGGGATTCTAATTTATAGTAGAGCAGAAAGAGAATTGGACCTGTGTTATTTTAGACAGGTCACTTCTTCGGGGCCTCAGTTTCTTCATCTGTAAAATTAGAGATTTGAACAAGGTATTCACTAAGGTTTTTTCTAGTTTTAAATACTGTGTGCCCAATTGCATTTTGTCTTCAGAGAGGGTAGATCCTGTGACCACAGCTCAGTTTCCTATTCCTGCTGTTAGCATCTTAATGAGGTTAGGGTCACAGAAATCATTTAGCCATTGGGACTCAAGAACATCTTTATAGCCAAGGCCAAGCTGCCCATAGCTATTTGTACCCTGGAGACAAAAGAAAACTGTGATGGGAAAAAATGGGTGAATCTCTGTACATCTGTCCCTTATTCGTGAGTACCGCACATGTATACTTCCACCCTATACTCTGTAGCTTGGGAAGAACTGTCAGAGTCTCCTCCCACTTTGTAAAGGCTCTTAGATGCCTACGTAGGAAGATAGGACACCTCTTTTTTCTTCCATATTAGATAGTCTCTAAGGCCTTCCACTGATGCCACGTTCACTAAGACTGGGGAAGTCGAGGAGGCTGGCTACTCTTGGGTATGTAGCAAAGCCAGAATTTGGACTGAGCACCTCAGACTCCAAATTTAGCATTCTTTCCACTGACCTGGTATTGTCCTGAAAGCCATTTTTAAATACCACACAAATTCTGACTCTGACTGAACCACCCCCAAGGACTCCAGTTCTCTGTCTACTTTCTCAGGAAGGTTTCTTGGATACTGAAGCCCATACGGGTGTCTCCCTGTCTACCCCCTACTTTGTCTGTACCCTTCAGCAACAGCTTTTCAAATCAATCAATAAGCATTGACCATTCCCTTTTCAAGTACCAGTCACTTTCTCAAGCAGGTGGAGAGGGAGATACAAAGAGAAAAATGAAACAATGTCTGTTCTCAAGGAGCTTATATTCTAGTGAAGGACACAACGTGTTCATACGTACAAAGTAGACGCTATATGTGGTAACTTTGGAGGAGAAGATAGTCAATCCTCAACTTTCATAGGGGTAACATTCCTAGAAAGTGGCAGGAAAGTCAAAAATGCAAATGTTGATACATTGAAACTACGAGAAATAGGGGTTTAAGTTCCTGCTACCATCTAAAACTATAATCCTTCGCTAGAGATTGCTGAAAAATACACTTTTCTGCATATAATTTTTCATAATAAAACATTAATCCTCAATCATATGCACTTTTTCTAACATAGGAACTATGAAATAACCCATAAAATTCAGGAGAGAGAAGAGGCAATGCCAGAGGGGACGGGGAGGGGAAGGAGATATCTGAACAACCCCAAATTAAAAAAGGGAAAGGGGCAACCTGTCATCTCTAATCTCCCATTCTGCTCTGTGGGTGAACTGTTCCCTGATGAAAAGCACATGCCTTGGGGTGAGTCCAGGTCCATGTCACAGCTTGGAGCTCCCCTATGGGAGTCCCTCATGGGACCTCTCCACAAGCCAGCTCAGTTGCCCTACCTGGTGAGCTCTTCCCAGGCAACATCTGGCCCCCTGCTACATGGGTAGCAGAAGCAGCTAGATATTCCCTGGGCTAACTGAATGCCTGTACTGCTGTCTCATTTACCCACAAATTTAACCACTTTTCCATTTTTTTCAGTTCACTCATTGTACACTTGAGAGGTTGCTTTAGCACTTTCTGGAGCCGATTCACGAATATTTTTCCAAATACTTTCTTCCCTTTTTGGCGGATATAATGAATCGTAGATTCATTAACACCAAACTCAGGCTGACAGCTGCAGCAGGTATTCTGAAGTTTATCTAATACCTTTATTTTTTTCTAATTCTAATTTCTAATTCTAAAATTTCTAATTTTATATTATACTTTTATTTTTACACCACAACACTGACTTTGCACACTTGAGTTTAGAATCCAAAGGACTTGTACTATGCTTTGGACACATAACTACTACACAAAACTTGAGTTTTAAGGGCAAACAGTGAAAATAAGCAATGAAAGCATGAGGTACGGGGGAGGGGCCTCTCTTTACTGTATGATGATAGGGAGAACAAGACCAGTGATACACCTCATAGGATACCAGCCACTCCACAAACTTGCACACCTCTCACCTCTTATTTTTTTTCTCTATTGCACATAGCCATGAATGTGCATTCAAAAGTGAAAATGAGGTTGCTGATAAAATCACAGGAATGCGTGAAGATGTGAAGGTTAAAATCTGTAATGTTGAGGATTGCATGTTAGCAACTGGGGTTGGAGGCTGAAGGGTGGAGACAGGAAAGGCTTCCCTTAGAAGGTTGTCACTTAAGATGAATCTTGAAGGAAGCCAAAGATCCCAAGAGATGGATGTGAGGAAGGAGGGCCCTCTAGTGTGGTGATTAAAAAGGTTTGAGAGACGTAGTTGCTGGGTAATAATTTTATTTATAAGGCCAGCAAGTTATTAATAAAAGGATGGTCATTTGGCCAGCTCTGTCAAATCAAAGACCCCTAATGGTGGTGGGGGTCACAGTTCATATGCCCTTCAAAGAGGAGCTGCTCCTTAGGGATGCCTCTGATTGGTTAACACAATGGGAGGTGGGCTATCTTGGGGTATGCGACTTTGGTCACTCAAATCTTGGTCCAAAAGATATCAATTTCCATATTACTTGTCTTGATAATAGGGAGAATCAATATTTTTCCCAGACCTCTCTGACCAAACACAATGAGCAGGAAGACACCTATTAGCCTAAACTTAGAATTTCTTTTATTAGATTCTTTCTAATTAGATCTTAGCCTGGATAAATCTTTAAGAGAGATTTCCCACACTGGTTGGTATCTGGATGAGAAACTAGAAAAGGGAAAAATCTTGGTCTAAGACAATAATTAGTTATTAAATATGAGGGAAATATTCGTGTCTCACATCAGGCAGGGCAGACAGGCACAGCCAGTGGAATGGCATAGAGATGGGACTTGGAGCACCATGTGTGAAGAACAGCAGTCAGGCCTGGACTTTAGAGAGCCAAAGAGATCAGTCATGTGTCAGAAAACTAAAATGATAGGAAGAGGACATGGTGAAGAGTTTTACATGTCAGATAGAGAGATCTTAGTATTTCATCCTAGAGGTAATAGGGAGTCACAGATGTTTTTAGGCAGTAGGCTGCCTTTAGTTCTGTTTTTTCAATGTTATATTCACCTTATCTGTGTGACTGCAATCTCCAAGGACAGGTTCTGGGACTTGTACTTCTACACTGCCCAGGACTCATTGATATTTGTCAATATTTGTTTAATTGAATGGGGCAAAAAATGAGTGATCCTGTCCTTCTGGCTTGTTCCCTAGGGCCAGGCCTTCTCCCCAGAGCCATCTGTAGACCCTGGGATTTAAAAATATGAGAAGAGTAAGATACCAACTAGCCATACTAGATTTTAAATTGTATTATAAAGTAGCTATAATCAAAACCACTTGGTACTGGCTAAGAAATTGAGGAGTGGATCAGAGGAATAGGTTAGGTACGCAAGACACAGTAGTCAGTGGTTACAGCGATCTACTGTTTGATAAACCCAAAGACTCCAGCTTCTGGGATAAGAAGTCACTATTTCACAAAAACTGCTGGGAAACCTGGAAAATAGCATGGCAGAAACTGGGCATAGGTCAACATCTAGCATCGTATACCAGAATAAAGTCCAAATGGGTACGTGATTTATCTATAAAGGCTGATACTACAAACAAATTAGGGGAGGAAGGAATGGTTTATCTGTCATATTTATGGGGCATGGGGACATTTATGACCAAACAAGAGATAGAGAACATTATGAAATGCAAGATGGATAATTTTGATTATGTTAAATTGAAAAGCTTTTACACAAACAAAGCCAATGCAACCAAGATTAGGAAGTAAGCAGGAAACTGGGAAAGATATTTTACTAGTATCTCTGATAAAGGCCTCATTTTGAAAATATATAGAGTACTAAGTCAAACTTATAAAAATATAAGTCATTCCCCAATTGATAAATGGTCAAAGGATCTGAACAGGAAGTTTTCAGAGGAAGAAATTAAAGCTATCTATACTCATATGAAAAATGCTCTAAATCACTATTGAGTAGAGAGATGAAAATCAAAACAATGCTGAGGTACCACATTACAACTGTCAGATTGGCTAACATAACAAAACAGGAAAGTGATAATTGTTGGAGAAGATGTGGGAAAGTTGGAACACTAATTCATTGTTGGTAGAGCTGTGAGCTGATCCAGTCATTCTGGAGAGCAATTTGGAACTATGCCCAAAAGGATATAAAACTGTGCATGCACTTTGGCCTACCAATAGTGCTTCTAGGGCTATATCCCAAAGAGATCATAAAAATGGGAAAAGGTTCCTCGTGTACAAAAGTATTTATAGCATCTCTTTCTCTGGTGGCCAGGAACTGGAAATTGAGGGGCTGCCCATGAATTGGGGAATGGTTGAACAAGCTGTGGTATGTGAATGTAGTGGAATACTATTGTGCTATAAGAAATGATGAGCAGATGGACTTTAGGAAAACCTGGAAATACTTATACGAACTGATGCTGAGTGAAGTGAGCAGAACCAGGAGAACACTGTACACAGTAACAGCCACAGTGTATGACGACTGATTTTTATAGACTTAGCCCTTCTCAGCAATTCAGCAACCCTAAAACTTTTCCAAAGGACTCATGATGGAAAATGCCATCCACATGCAGAGAAAGAACTATGGAGTTGGAATGCAGAGTGAAGCAGACCCTTTTCTCTTTTGTTTTGTTTTGTGTTCTTTCTCATGGTTTCTCCCATTTATTATAATTCTTCTATGCAACACTACTAATGTGAAAATGTGTTTAATAGGAATGTATATGTAAAGCACATATTGGATTGCATGCTTTCTTGGGGAGGTGGGGGGAGAAAAATTTAAAACTTATGGAAATGAATGTTGAAAACTGAAAATAAATAAATATTAAAAAAGAGTAAGAGATCAAGATTCTGTGATATTTGAAATATCTTTCTGAACAGTAGCAGCTCAGTGGAAAGAGTGTTGAATTTAGAATTACAGGAACTGGGTTCAAATTCTGGCTTTAACACTTATTACAAATTAATCAGTAATATGAACTTTGGACAAATCACTTCTCTTTTCTGAGTTTCAGTTTTCTCATCTATAAAATTACCTATGTAGCTAAGTACTTCAGTAACTAATTAGCTGAGTAGCTTGAAGTATATGGGCAGTTTAGGGAGGACTAGTACCTCAGGTGTGAGGGCTTGCTGGGCCCTTTTCAGGGCTGCTCATCCATCTTTGGTGTCCCCCTTCACCCAACTCTCACCTGTGGCTCCAAGCAACTATAGCATGTGCAATGGCCACATCCCAGTAGAACCATTTTGCCAGATGGGCTAAACCAGGTTTAGGGTAACTGACAAAGCTCAAAGCCCCTCAAATGCCTCACACCCCAAGCATGTGAAAATTTCTTCTGTTGCAATAATTTGTTCCAATGGCCATGAAGTCAGCTGAAGCATGAGCTATAGGGTGCTTAGAGCTTCGTCAGACATTGAAGGTGGCAAGGTTATCCGCTGCATCCTGGACCATTGCTAGTAATCGTCCTGATTTTTGCCTTGCCACTGGACTTTGATGACTCCGGAAGAAAGAGGGCGGCTGATGACTGTGCAACTGTGCCTCACTTAAATCCAATTCATGCCCACGTCAAGACATCACCCCATGATGCCATTGGTCTACTTTGAAATGAAGAAGAAACAACATCAGCTGAGTACCTAATTACTTAACAACCTAGGTAAGAATGTATCTAAATAAATAACTAAATGCCTAGTTATTTAAGTGCTCATATACCTCCCCCCCGCCAAAAAAAAAAAAACACGAAGAACCTACTTGCCACAGTTTGCCTAGATATTTAGCACTGCTTTTTAACAAAGTATGACTTCAGGATATGTTGGATGACTGGACTCAAAGAACAAGTAATAGTGATTTGCTCAATGTCAACAAGGTAGGAGGTCTCCAGTGGGGTATCCCAAGGAACTGCACTTGGCCCTGAGCTGTGGACTATTTTTATCAATGCCTTGGATGAAGGAATAGATAATAGCTCATCAGATGTGCAGATTTGGTCATATTTAATCCACTGGATGAAACACAGGTAATACCTAGGATTCCTTTCATGTGTGGTTTGGACTAGGCAGTCCCTGACATTGTTCCTAATTCTTAAATTCTGTGATTCAGGGTCAGAGTCAGGATTTATGAGCATCTTGAAAGGCTAGAGCACTGGGTTGAAGTGAATAAGATAGAATTCAATAAAGATAAAATGAGGTCTTGTACCTGAATACAAAAATCAACTTCATAACTATAAGATGGGGAGGGGATTCAGATAGAAAGTAGTTCTAAAAAAGAATCCGGGGGCCTGAGTGAAGTACAAGCTCCATTAGAATGTGATCAATACAACAGGGAAGAGTAGTGTATATTTTGATATCAGATAAGGGGGGATCATTTCTAGGAGGGCATGTGGCATTGAAGCTGGAGCTAGAGGGGTATTCAGAATGTCACCGAGTTGAGATGGATGATAGGACGTCTTAGGCCTATGAAACTATATGCATAATAATGCTTTGGAGGCATGGAAAGAGGGAAGCATGTTTTAAGAATGGTGAGTAGTCTAGAATATAGAGCACATAACAGGGAGATGGCTTTTGTACTGGGGCATGAGAAATACATGGGGTGGAGAGGGAAGGGATGAGGCATACTTGGGGAAAAATGTAAGAACAGGCAGAAAGAAAAGATCCTCCAGATTCAGCTGAAGCATAACACTCATGGTCGGGAATAGTGTCAAATAAGTCTAGAGAGGGGGAAGGTAGTATTAGATTACAGAGGACTTTGACTCTCAAAATTATAGAATTGTGGGGTAGGAAAAGATGCCAGTGTCCAGATGGTCCATATGGTCCAACCCATACCTGAAAAAGAATCCTTTCTTCCATATAACCAATAAGTGGTCATCCAACCTTTGCTTGATCTACAACAGTGAAGAACCCAGTAGCTTCAAAGGCAGACCATTGCACTTTGGGATGGTTGTAATTGTTAGGGAATGTTTTCCACCCAACCTACATTTTTCCTCTTTGGAACTTTTATCCATTCTACTTAGTTCAACCTTCTTAGCCCCAGGCTGAGGAGCTTAAATTATATTTGGTCAATGATGGGGAGCTATTGGAGGATTTCCAGCAAGGGAAAGATGTTATCAGAATTATGTTTCAGGAAACTCAATCTGTTACTTGCTGAGGTGACCAAATGAGAAAGGAATTATGAAGGTTAACTATTTAAAAAGATAGCCAGATAGTTCACTTTCTGCACATTCAGAATCCAACAGAAATTGTGAACATTTCTGGATAAGTTCAATACACTTTGTTGATATTTATAATGACTCCTTATCTGCCATCTGCTCTGGCTTTTTTCCACAGCAGTGAGTTATACATTGGAAAGGGCAGAGGTCTCACTCCCTCTTCCTGGTGAGGCTGGGGGTGGTGGTATCATCAAGGCTGACTAATTGCAGGTTGGATCTGAGCTGTAATCACTGTCTAATTGCTGTTTATCATGCTTAGGACAGAGCACGGCAGCCTGTGGCAGGATGGGGATCATGGTAATACCTCTAAAACCTGCCAGAGCTGGGTGTCTGAGCCTGCTACAGGAAGCTTTATCTTTGTGCTCAGAGACACTATTGTTCTCGTTAACTAGATCATCGCTCAGGTAATGCCATTTCCCCAGTCACCCAGGCTTGTCTTTGTGAAACAGAGAACTCTTCCTGCCCAGTGATAATGTCAGCTCCGGTATCTCATCATATGGATGGTGATCAATCAGAGGTTGGGAACCTCATTTACAAACCTTCTTCATTCTTCCTACCTGCAGATTCTGAGTAAGATCCCTGGGCTTTGCTGGCTTGGCTGGGCTAGCTCAAGGAGGTCTGAAGATTACAGCTGTATTTTCAAGAGTCTGAGCTGAGGCTACTTCTTAACTGGGAAGCTGGCTGACAAATTAATAATTCCTTAGCCAAATGGAGTTGTTGGCCTGTTCCCTGCCTCCTTGGGTCAGTGAAAACAGAAGGTTCCCTCAAAAAACTGTACTTTATTTTTTTTCTGAGCCAGAGAACTCTATTCAATTCAACTTCAGACATTGATTAAGTGACTATATTCTGTGTGTCTGGACATACAATGCTAAGATCAGCCACAGGTCCTGTTTTGATGGAGTTCACAGTCAAGTAGGTGCAATGGGAAAGAATGTGGCATCTAGAGACATGGGACCTAGGTCTTATATTCTCCTTGTGGGACCTTGGACAAGTCATTTAACTACTTTGGGTCTCTGTTTCCTCAGTTGTAAAATGATGAGGCTAGCCTAGATCAAGGGTCCCTTTCAGGGACCATGAACTTGAATGGAAAAAAATTACATATTCATTTCAATATAATTGGTTTCCTTTTGTAATCCAATGTATTTTATTTTATTCATTTAAAAACATTATTTTGAGAAGGGGCCCATAAACTTCCACAGAAGCCAAGGGGGTCCGGGACTTGTTTAGTCATGTCTGACTCTTCATGACCCTATTTGGGATTTGCTTGGCAAAGACACTAGAGTGGTTTGCCATTTCCTTCTCTGGCTCATTTTACAGATGAAGAAACTGAGACAGAGTGAAGTGACTTGCCTAGTGTCACACAGCTAATAAGTGAGGCCACATTTGAACTCATGAAGATGAGTCTTCCTGACTCCAGGCCCAGAACTCTATACAACTGCACCATTTAACTTGAATATTTCAGGGGTCTGTAATTGGGATAGTGTGATCCCTTTATCCATTGATCTAGAATATGACTCTTCCAGGCCTTAGTGGATGTGAAGTTTTTGTTTGTGGCAGAAAAAAACTTATCCTTTGGAGGTCAGACCCTTGATAAATGGTTTGTGAAATTTATTGTTCAAGGAATAGTCTGGCTAACAGGCAGAAAGTCAGTCATTGAATCTACAGGAGGAGCTGTCCAGTTTGGTGGTATTTGTCCCAGCTTTCATTCAGCCGCTATAACCTTTGAGAAGTCAAGCTCTGTGGTTTGTGAATCTGGATTCTTATCTCTTACTATCAATGAGACTTTGGGTCTAACTCAAAATAACTTAACCTCTCTGGGCCTCGGTTTCCTCATCTGTCAAGTGAATTGTGTTGGATTAGATAACCTCTAAGGATCCTTCTAGCTTTAGAGCTATGATTTTTGATCCCATCCATCCCTATGGGCCTTAGTTTCCTCATCTCTCAAGTGAATGTATTGGATTAGATGACTTCTTGATTAGCTTCTTTCCAGGTTTAGAGATATGATTTTATGATCCTATGACCTACATGTCATGATGAGGCATTGGAGACAAACTTTAATAATAAATGCAATGTATATGATAGTAGGAGAAGTATGTCAAAGACATTCACATTGAAATGTTAAGCGAGGTGTGTGGGGGTGTGCTATTACTGATGAGATGATTAAAGAAAGTGTCCTGGAAGAGATGCCATTTGAATTGGTCTTTAAAAAGATTAGTAAGAAAGTGAAGAGGAAGATGAAGGGAGGAAATCACAGTAGGGAATGGGTCTAGCAAAATCACAGAGGCTGGAGAACAGGACAGATTCAGGGGCACAAAGTAGTCTGATTTAGATAAGGCATACATAGTGTGGATGAGAGTAATCGGCAAATGGTAAAATATACAAAGGAAGGCAACCAGGAGAAGGAAGGGCCTTGAGATTATGTCATGTGAATATCAGTTAAATTAACTGGACTTAACCAGAGAAAATGCCCAGAGATGAGAAATGGGGTGTCCTATTTGGGGAACCATAAGGAGGCTAGTATCAATGGATTGGTGAATATATGGTAGAGAATAAGGTTTAAGAAGACTGGAAAGGTGGAGTGGGGGCTATATTATGAAGGTCTTTGAATGCCAGATAGAGGATTTTATATTTGATCCTGGAGGTGATAGGGAGCCACTGGTCTTTATTGGGAAGAGAGGGATATGGTTGGAACCCTTGTGCTATGCTATAAGCTGCCTGAGGTCTTAAGCATGGAGAAAATAAGAAGACTAGACTGTATTAACCCTGAATCACAAGGTCAATGATAGCTACAGCCTTGTTGATACTTTGAGCCCTTTCCCTTTTCTTGTGTGTGATCTAGTCGCAGAGGTTGAGAAACTATGACATTCTGTATAGTACTAATTGTGCTTGTGGTCAGGTATGACATCTGAATCTTTTTCTTCCCCAGGTGTGCTTAGTCAGTCATTTGGGGGGGCTATGATGCTACTGTTTTCCCCCCTAAAGTGACCATTTTGCATTTGTCACTATGAAGTTTTATGCAGTTTTTATGTGGCCATTTTTCTCAATTGATCTAAGTCATTATGAATTTAAATCCTACCTTCCACAGTATTAGCAATACCACCTGACTTAGGATCATCTGCACACTTAATGAGCATATTATCAGATTCATTTGCGCAGGCCATCAATAATGCTATTGAACAGGATGGCACCCTGTGGGACTTCCTGCCCCCATTGGCTGACACCCAGCCGTTGACACTAGGTCAGAATTAGTCATTGCAAATCAATACCTGGTTATTTGTAGAGGATTCACCAGTGCAGAAGGGAAGGTTGAAAGGAAGATAGAGGGAGGAGGGGATGCTGGAGAGGTGGGGAGGTGGGTGGGAAGACAAATACAAAGTGAATAGTAATGACACTGGCATTAAAAATACATGCTGACCTGTTGACTTGGAGGGGGCCATCTCCTCCTTTCAGTTCATGAAAAAGCAAAAATCCCAGAATTCTCTGGGTTCCTTTTCTCAGACAATGGGCCTTTGATAACAACACAACTCTCACCTTTTTGGTATCCTTCGATTACTGAGCCCAGCTCCTAGAAGGGACACTATTTGTCCTGGCCAAACATAAGAAGGCTCTAATGGTTTTTCTTTCTTTCTTTCTTTTTTTTTGCACTGAACTTCTCATGACCTTAGAACTCAGAATATCATTCTGAAAACCTGGAAAGAGACTTCTGAATTAATTTAATTATATGCATATTGATTAAACCTGTGATATCCACAAAGCCGTAAGCCAGCCAATGGGGAAAATGTAAAATGTAAAATTTAGGTAAGATCAGGCATCTGTCTATAGGAGTGCCCAATCTACTAAGATACCAAAATATATAATACAATAAAAAAATAGCTAGCACTTCAAGGTTTACAAAGCACTTTACATATGCTATTACAACCCTGGGAGGTAGGTGCCATGATTCTCATTTTACAGAAGAGGAAATTGAGGAAGGCAAAGGTTAAGTTACCAGTAAGTATTTGAGGTGAGATTTGAACACAGGGTTAACTCTTTATCCATTGCCTAAAAATAAAAAGAGCAAGGTTGTTCATGAGAGAGGGACAAAGTGCTCTTTGAGATCGTGAAAACATTTCCTCGTTTCTGGCCTTCTAGCTTCTCTAAGCTCCACCCCCCTTCTCTTCTTCTTCCTCGTTTGTTCTATATGAGGGAGCCAGTCCAATTTAATCAGGTCCAATTCAACAAGTACCTATTAAGGACCTACCATACGACAGGCACTGATTTTGGGTGCAGGATATAATAATTTAAACTCCCCTCCCCCTAAATCAAGACAAAACAGTCTCTGCCTTAGATAATCTCATAGCCTAATGAGGGGAGGGGTGTATGATATATATTGCAAGGTAGAGAATGATGGAGATTTGGAGAAGACCCAGCCAAAGTATTCTAAGAGAGAGGTACCCAACATATGGCATGTGCCTGCAAGAGTGTTGCCAACCCTATTAAAATTGTAATTGGGGAAAAATTTAACAAAATCAATAAAAGTACAATAAAACATAGATAACATTTTAAAACTAAGTTAATATTATGTAGGGATTAGGACCCCTTTTGCCTTTTCAGATGAGTTCAGTACCACTGCTCTATGAGGAAGGAGGAGGCAAGTTCAGCTGGGGAGGATTAAGGGAACTTTCCTAGAATGGATGATGCCTAAGCTGGACCTCAGAGGAAGGGAAGGCTTTGAATAGGCTCCCATAGACTGTGTGTTCCAGGGATGCAGCTGGCCAAAGGGATTTCACACAGAAGAGGCGATGTTGGATGAGTTTGGGATACACCTAATAATTCTAGTTTGGTTATAACATGGAATACATGAGAATAATGAGATCAGTGTTGAAGCATCAGATTGGAGCTAGATTGTGGAAGGCCCAGGTAGTTAGTCAATCAATCAATAAACATTTATTAAGCGCCTACTGTGTGCCAGGCACTGTACTAAATGTTGAGGATGCAAAAAGAGGCAAAAGACAATCCCTGTCCCCAAGGAGCTCACGATCTAATGAGTAGGATAAACAAATATGTACAAATAAGCCATATAAAGGATGAATAGGAGATGATTAAAAGAGGAAAGGCACAGAATTTAGAAGAGTTGAGAAAGGCTTCCTGTAGAATGTAATGGGTTTGCATTTTATTTTAGAGGTAAAAGGGAACCATTGAAGGTTGTAGAAAAGAGGGGTGATGAGATCAGACATGAGCCTCTGGAAAATTATATTGGTAGTTATGTGAACGATAGACTGGAGAACAGAGAGGCTGGGATGAGGGAGCTTGGATGCAAAGTTATCACAATAGTACACACAGGGGGGCTTGAGGACTGGAGCATTAGGACCATCACTAAGAATTCTTGTGCCCAGGACTGAGGTGGAGAGTGGACTTATTGTGGCACAGTCCCAGGTGTATTTCACTAGGAGAGGGTTTAGTCTGTAACCTAGAGAGTATATCCTGTGCCTCTGGGGCTTGAGAGTTTTCTCCCCAAGCCGCAAGGAGTACTGGTAGTTGTATGGCACCATGCTTTCTGAGGGGCTAGTAGGGCTGCAGACCAAGTTCAGTTTGGGACATGCTGAGTTGGGAGTGTTTGGGGTTGTGTCCAGCAAGCACTTGGAGATTATATATGACTGATGAGGTCAGAAGAAAGAATAAAACACAGTGTAATTACTGGAAGTCTAACTAAAAGCTTCATGACCTCTTGTCAGGGATCATAGACTCACACAATCACATATTCTCAGAGTTATATGGAACAGAAGAAGCTAAATAGCCCAATTTAAGTATCAATGATGGCCTAGAACTCCATGTTCTAGGCTTCCATGGACTGTACTCAATCTTAGCGGGAGAGGGAGAATAGTAAGTCTACAAAAATCCCATCTTCCTAGCTTGTTTTGCCCCTACCCAGAGGAAACTCTCAATAGCACTTGTGTCTAGGTCTTTTGCTTAAAATAGAGAAGTACCTTTGCAGCTTTATTTTCTTAGCTAAAAAAGTACCTTTCCAATTGGACCTTGCTCTTTTAGTCATATCCTTATAGCATTTTAAAATGTCACTTTTTTTTGCTCTCCTTGACTGTACTAACCAGAGTTTTGTGGCATGAGAAACAAAATATCTGGTAGAGTCAAAGGGGGACAGGTGTCTAGCTGTGTTTTCCCTGACTTGTCTTCAACTTTCTAGAGTCCCTGGAATGGAGTGAGGGTCTTCTAGGAGCAGAAAGCCCACCTGGCCTAGGCAAGGAACAAGAACTGAGCTGGTACATCAGAAGCATCACCTGAATGGGTATGGTGAGCAGGGCTTCTGAGAATGTCTGGTAGAGGTAAAAGGTCCAGGGCATGGATCAAGCCACTAGATGTGCCTCTTTCTCTTGCACCAGAGCCTAGAGGAAGTAACTGAGGAGGTGACTGGAAAGAGGAAGAAGGAAGTAGGATGAGTGGGAATTGTTTTTCATCCTTCATTCTCAAAGAGGACCAATGACATCTCTAGAGTAATGTCTTGACTTGCCAGTGAATTGGATTTAAATGAGGCAGAGCTGCGAAAATTCTTCAGCCTCATTCTCTCCTCCAGAGTCAACGGAGTCCAGTGGAAAGACAAGAGTCCAGAGTGGGAGTAGCCACTGATGCAGAGTGGTGGAGGGGTCTCCAGAGACTGAGAAAACAATCCCATGTTCCTGGATGAACGTCCCACCACAAGGAGAGGGCTGATGGCATATTTGGGCATATTTGGGCATTCCTGGGAACCCCTGTCTTACCCCTTACGCATACCTGCTCGGCTCCTTGGGGAGGGGTCTCCGGCCAGTGGGAACTCCGATCAGGAACAATGAAGAGACAGAGAGAGTGAGGTAGAGAAGTCTCGTTTATTCAGGGAGGCAGCAAGGCTTTTATAGGAGTTTTAGCCAACGCTAGCTTGGCACCTGCAAGGAGGCTTATTGCCAATCATGTAAAGGGTTTAGCGGTGTGTATACCCCCGTGGATCCCCTGTGCAGGGTCTCATGCTCAGGTGTTGCTCAGAGTGTGGAGACCCGACCCAGCCTGTTTGGCCTTGTTTGGGAATAGAGGCAGCTCTCTTTTCCCATAGGACAGGCTGTGAGCCTTCAACAGTACTGAACACATGCCCATGGAAGAAACTGAGGCCTAAGATGTGGAAGGGATTCTTTGTTTGGGTAGATACTGGACTGGTTCAGGAGTTCTTACCTTTTTTTGTGTCCTGGACCCCTTTTCCTACAGTCCCCTCCTCAGAATAATGGTTTTAAATGCATAAAATAAAATACTAGGATTACAAAAGAAATTATATGGAAATTCATTTGGATGAATGAAGGAAGCATCTATTAAGCACTCACTGTGTACAAAGCCCTCGTGCTAGGCCCTGGGGATGCAAATAGGAAAGTCAGACCATCCCAGCTCTCAAGAGGGTCATGTTCTAATGGGGGGAGACAAGATATATAGGAGGTTTCTAGGGCAAGCAAGATGGAAAGATCCCAGGGTCCTTAGGGTATGGCAACAAAGCAGAAGGTAATGCCTCTTCTTTAATATCATTTCTACTGATAAAATGATAACAGTTTCTGATGTGGAAACACTTTGCGATGCCAACTTTGCTTTCTGGGTCTTCGGTAGATGTGGCTGCAGCACCCGCAGGACCAGTAGACAGGCTCTATGTCCACAGGGGTTGCTTCTCAGGACAATGGCAGTTATCAATTGTTTTAAAGTTAATTAACCCCAGGTTAAGAACCTGTGGGCTAGCTTTTCTCTCAGTTCCCTTCTAACTCAGAGATTTTCTAGGACCCAGGGGCTGTCAGAGTATAGATAAGAACCATGGCTAGAGAGATGGTTATTTATAATTGCTGTCATGGTATTTCTTGTGTCCAGAAATCATCTTTATTTCATTTCTCC
Source organism: Trichosurus vulpecula (assembly GCF_011100635.1). Lineage (NCBI taxonomy): Eukaryota > Metazoa > Chordata > Mammalia > Diprotodontia > Phalangeridae > Trichosurus > Trichosurus vulpecula. The sequence continues at coordinate 358,951,303 of NC_050575.1, forward strand.
AGCTGGCTAGACTGTGAGAGGGAAAGAAAGGGAAAAGTAAAGGAATAGATATGTAATATTCATTAAGCACCTACTATGTGGCAGACATCCTACTAAGTGCTTTATAAATATTATCTCATTTGATTCTCAAAACAACCCCCTTGAGATAGGTGCTATTACTATCCTCATTTTACAGTTAGGGAAACTGAGTTAGAGGCAAAACGACTTGCCCAGGGTCAAACAGCCAGAGAAATATTTAAATTCAAATTTGAACTCAAGGCCCAACACACTATCCCCTGTACCACCTACTATAACCATCCTTCCAACCCCCAGCCATGGTGTGGGATGAGGGACTAAAAAATGCTATGGAGCATTTAATACCATAAGAAGAAATTGGAGGAATTGTGTTCAATGCACTGAAAATATTTTAGCAGTGTTCAGAGTTCTTAGAGAAATTTTTGTGAATCTCTCTTTAGTATGAAAAGAACAGATACCTCAATATATTTGTTGAATTGAATTTAATGGTTCACTTATGGACAAAAGATTCCCTGTAAATCAGCCCAAAATTTGAAAGAATTCTCAGGAAGCTGGCATTTAGAAGATAATAACTCATTTTTGGTAACACAATCACTCTGGTTGAGGGAGAGAAGAATTGTGATTTCATCAAATGTGGGGAATTTCCAATGTGGATTTCAAGAGACAATCAACTCATTCAGGGCAGGTATGATTTTATTTTCATCTTTGTATTCACTCGCACTTAACACAGAACCTGGCAAACAGGTGGTGCGTAATAGATGCTTGCTGATTAATTGGAAACTTCCCTCAGTGATGTAGATTGGAAGCTGCTTAGCAATTTATAGCCTCAAAAAGTTATCTAGGGACATAGAGAGGTTAAGTGACATGTCCGCCAAATAGCATACATAGTAAAAGCAGTCTTGAGCCCACTTTCAGACTTTCTGACTCCAAGGCTGACTCTTTTTGACTGTGCCAGTGATGCTAAAGTGAGTTTCAAAGAGACCCTTTCAAGGGGGTCCATGAAGTCAAAACTATTTTCATAATAGTGTCATTATTTGCCTATTAAAGTATTGTTCCCTTTTCCAACTACATACCTGTGAGACTGGATTTTCTTTATATACTTTACCCCAAACAACATATCACCCCAGATTGAGTGCAGAAGCAGATATGAGAAATCCAGCTGTCTTTTATTAAGCCAGACACAAAAGAGATTCGCAAAAATATGTATAACCATGCTGTTCTTCTCAATATTTTTTTTGTTTTGAGAAATAAAGTTATTTATCATGAAAGTGTGTTATTTATATTAACATGCAAATTTAAAATTAATTCATAAATATTTTTTAAAAATTCTATTTTAGATATCAATAGGTATAACCCAGAGAATTTATATGTATTTTTAAAATGTACTAATTTTTTCTAATATGTTAAATACCAATAGTTATGACCTGAGAATTAATAAATATTTAAGAAATGTATAAGTTTTTTCTTATGTTAAACATTTAATATCAATAGATATGATCCAGATAAGCAAAAGCTCTTTGAGGATCCTCAATAATTTTATGAATATAAAGAGGTATTGAGAACAAAAATGTGATAACTGTCACCATACTGCCTCTCAAAATAATCCTTAAAAACTACAAAAGGAAAGAAGGACATTAAAAAATGTGATAAATAGAAGGAGTAAGCTGGTAACATAGTATAGTTAGTACTAAATGAATGCTCTGAACATGAAGAAATTTTGTTCATTCTATTCCAGTATTTTTTCCTGGTCAAATGATAGGTGATTTACATGAAAAATTGCCTTGGCATTTCCAACCCTCTTCAGTGGCTTCCAGGGATAAATTGCTCCAGAGGGTAATGAGGCCTTTGGGGGGCAACTGGGACCTTCTGCACTTTTTCCCAGGTAAGAGGCATGTAGCATCTGTCTCAGAGGTCTCTCTCCAATAGCCTAGCGTAATAGGAATGTGGCCTAGCATCCTGGTCTTAGGGAAGGTATTCTGATACAAATTGATTTTATAGAGAAATGTCAAATTTGGTTTTGTAAAAAATGTTATAATAAACAGTCCTACTCTTTCTTCCTCCCTCTCTCTTCCTTTCTCATTTTCTTCTTCCCTTCCCTCCTCTCCTTCTTCCCTCCCTCTTTCCCTCTTTTCTTCCTTTCCTTCCTCTCCTTTCTTCCTTCCCTCCTTCCTCTCTTCCTTCCCTCCCTCGCCCTTTCTCTCCTCTCCTTCCTTTTTTTCCCTCCCTTCCTTCCTCCCTCCCTTCCTTCCTTTCTTCCTTCCTTCCTTTCTTCCTTCCTTCCTTCCTTCCTTCCTTCCTTCCTTCCTTCCTTCCTTCCCTCCTTCCTACCTCTTCCTTCCTTTGTAATTTGGCTTTTCTCCAGGAACAAATTCATTGTGAATTAGTTGTGATTAGTTTTTGTCCTAGCATTTACTCACTTTGCTTCTGTTTGTTTTCATATATTCTTGAAATTAGGAAAGGGGCTCTACTGGGGATACCCAAATGAAAAACTGAAAATTGAGTCAGTTTTCATTCCACCCTGATAGCTCTGCACCGATTACCTTAGCACTGGGACAAAACATTCATACTTGTGCTGGCTGTCAGTTTGGAAGTAGATCCCTGGCTTTGACATCAGGAGAGACCTGAGTTTGAATTCTTCTTGTAGCATTTGCTACCTGTAGAACCATGAGTGAGTCATGTAACCTTAGTGTGCACCAGTTTCTTCATCTGCAAAATGGTCATACCTGTAATAATGGCCTGCCAGGGTCATTGCGAGGATAAAATGAGATAAAGGATGCCCAGAGATTTCTAAACCTTAAAATACTGCATCAACACTATTATTAGGTTTATGTCATTATTGTTATAAATTGTCTGAGGGATCTGAATACTTTGGATAATTAAGTTTTGAGTATAACCTGAAGGGAGTATAACCTTGATGATCTTCTGAATCCAGTGATCTCCCACACACCCTTACATTATTGCTAGCCTTTAGTTGGAACACAGGGAAGAGAAGAACAACTCCCCCCAACCCTCAATTTCTCTCTCGGGTTTGTTTCTAATAGATCCATGGTCATAGTATTTGCTAAGGGAGAGGTCCTTCATTCTCCTTTGGAGGCACTAACCCTGTCATCTATAACTCTATATTGCTTCTATGGCCAAAAGACACTCAATTAAGTCAGATGAATGATTGACAGAAGAGGATAATTGATTGGCTTGATTCCATTTGATTTTTGTAGCAAACTGGATCCGTCGACATAAGCCTGTACAGCAAGTGTTTACATCCTTGGTCAAATTCTCAGGCATGGGAGGTGGGAAGAAGATATCTGTAGATAAACTTCGTCAGCTTCATCATTTTGCCAAGGCTGGTCCTAAATGGAGTCACAGGCCATTTTTCTTGGCAGAATGGGTATATGAGAACAATTTGTTCCAATGACCATGAAGGTGGATGAAGTAGGCACTTAGAGATTGGTCAGACTTTGAAGATGCTGAGGTCATCCACTGCATTCAGAGCCATCACCAGTGGTCCTGACTCTTTTCTTGCCCTTGGACTTCAATGACTCGGGAAGAGAAAGTGAGGCTGATGACTTTGTACGACTCTGCCTCACTTAAATCCAATTCACACGTAAGTCAAGGCATCATCCATGTTGTCCTTGGTCCTCAGGGAAATGAAGGATAAACAAGGAACAACACAGGCCACAAGCTATGCTATTTGGCCCTCCTAGCTTCCCTAAGGATCACTGTATTTTCTTTGCTTTATGAAGAGTGTTTTTCTGTACCCTAGGGGATGATTTACCCATGTATCTATTAAATAGGCAAATGGATGGATGGAATAAGTATTTATTAAGCACCTACTGTCTTCCAGGCACTGAGCTAAGCACTTTAAAAAATGCTATCCCATTTGGTCCTCACAACAACCCTGAGAGGTGGGTACTGTTATTATCCCCATTGTACAATTGAGAAAACTGAGCCAGATAGAGGTTAAATGACTTGTTCAGGGTCACACAGCTAGTAGGTATCTGAGGCTTCATTTGAGCCCAGGTCTTCCTGATTTCAAGCCCTGAGCTCCCTCTACTTTGCTATCTGTCTCTAGGCAGCCATTAATGGGCTATTTAGATAGCTAGAAGTATCTAGTCCGTCCAGTAGGAGTTTTATTTGTTCCTTTTTCCACAATAGAGACACAACAGTGCTATCAAATAGTCAATAGTAAATTTGTTTGTACTCTCAGAGTTAGAATAGATCATAGAACCCAGTCAATTCAATCAAAGCCCAAGAAGGAATCCCTTCTGTATCTGGCCCTGTCCTCCTTAACATTGTTATCAGTGACTTGGATAAAATCCTAAATGGCATGGGTATCAGATTTGCAGATTTGAAAATGTAGAAAGTATAGCACAGTGTCTGGCAATAGTAAGAGCTTAATAAATGCTTGTTAATTGACCGACCGACTGATATGTAGTTGGCACTTATGCAGGGAGGCCTAGCTAACATACTGAATAATAGAGTCAGGGTCCCAGGAGATCCAAGCAAGTCAAAGCACTGGGCAGAAATGAATAAGATGACATTTAATCAGGATGAGTGTGAAGTTTTTATTGAAGGTCTGGGTTGCATAGTTAGGTAGTAATTTGTCTGAGAAGGATTTGGGGGTGAGGGGTTTAGTGGACTCTGATTTGGCTCTGATGTGGTAGCCAAAAAACGAATGTGATGTTAGGATTCATAAAGAGAGGCACAGTTTCTAGGAATAAACACTGCCCTCCCTGATCAGCAAATGTCCAGGTTTGGTTCTGAGTGCCACCAGGTTAGGAAGGACATTCATTAACTGGAGACCTTCTAGGGAAGAGCAACCAGGAGGGTGATGGATTTGGCGTTCATGCCATATGGTGATTGGTTGAAAGAAATAGAGATGTTCCTGGAAAAGAGAAGATCAAGGTCAGCATACAATAACCATGTTCAACTGTCCAAAGGCCTGTGATATGTAAAGCCAAGGAGAATTACCCTAACAGGAACAATTGGGAGAAATCGTCAAGAGGCATATTTAGGCTTGGCCTGAGGAAAAACCTTCAAATGTTGAGCACTATCCAAAAAGGAAATGGGTTACTTCAGGAGGAATTTGGATTCTCTTTATTAGAGGTCTTCAGGTGACCTATGAGTTCCCTTCCATCTCTAAAAGTTCATAATTTTGTAATCACCAGAGTATTATCATTCAGTTTATGCCGACACTTTCAATGGCAGGGAATTCATTACCTGTCATTACATTTTTAACTAGCTCTTAATTGTCCAAAAGTTTCTCCTTACATGGAGGTAGCTTTTTTCCTTTGAGTAAGTTCCTAGATTAGAGAAAGACTGTCAAAGAAGAGAATTACTCATGGTGAGAATGTGTGTATATAAAATCCATCTAGTGAGAGGTAAATAGACAGAGACAACTTGGATTTAACAAATAATAGGTGGTCCCCAAATTCTCAAAATTGGATAGCTTATAACTGCATTAAGACTTTTGCAATACCCTGAGCAGTTATCAGCATGTCTGGTTTCTTCAAACAGACCAACAATTATTAAATTATTTTGTCTTGTTTTTCTTTTTCATTCAAACATTTATTAAGCATCAATTATGTGTAGAAAAGAAGATAAAGGAAACAGTCTCTCCCAGCCCTAGTCTACAAGGAATCTATAAAATAGTGATAGGGCAAAGAGGAAAGATATACAAATTGTTTCAGAAAAAAAAGTTGAGAGGAGAAAGAACTTTTTTTTAAGCAGGGAAGGGAATCATGGAAGGCTCCATGAAGGGAGGAATGACTGAGCCGAGTTTTAAAATAGGAGAGATATTTCATGAAGAAGAGGGATTGAATTCCTGAAGTGGAGATAGACTTGTGGGAATGCATGGAGGTGGGATCCTGTAGATTAGGACTGGGGAAAGTTAGAATCCAGTTTGGTACAAAAAAGATTTCTTTGCACTTGGTTCTAAGTAGCTCAGCTCCTTTCTTTTGGCCACTGTTTCATCAGCTTGTCACGAGCAGTTTTGTACATAGGAACTTCTGTTCGTACACTTACAAGATAGCGCTCAAATAATTAATTAGCTGGGGAGACAAGGTAGTCTGAGGTGACTTCCAGTGTACCCACTGACTAATCTCTCAATAAACAAAACAAAACAGAGAAAACAGAAAAAGGAACCTCTTTAGAAGGGATCAGATTTCCCAACTGATCAATATCTTAAAAAATATTGGGTGTCCCAAAACTCATATTCTACCTCATCTGCATGTGCTGGGTACAAAAATATAAAGAACATAAGTATCTGCATATACTTTACACAGATATACACACACATATACCTACATATATTACACACATATACATACATGCACACATACATGTCAACATCAAGTTAGAACAACCAAAATATATAATGACTAATTTAACAACTTGAGATAGTGTTGTGTAGCAGAAAGATTACTGAACTTGTACTCTGAGGAACTGAATTTCGGTCCTGTCTCTGTTATTTACGTGGGACCTTGGGAAAGTCATCTCCCCTTTCTAAGACTCAGTTACCTCATCTATATAATGGTATTTTTAATGCTTATGCTACCTCCCTGACAGGGATATTATGTTGAAGATGTTTTAGTAACCAGAATGTCCCATAGAAATGTGAGCTATTATTTATTATCTGAGCATTCTGCCTGCATTACAAGGGCTCTGCTGTTGAGAGAAGAACTGTGAGCAAAGCAAATTTGCCAGCCACTTAGGACATTTTTTCTCCTAGAACCACCAAGGGTCCTTGTAAACTCTAGACAGACACCCCTGAGCCTGTCCCCATCTGCCCAGGGTGACCACACGCTCCGATTGTTCTGCCACACCATCAGCATGAAAGAACAGCTGGTTATTGCTAAATTCTGGGATTTGCTTCTTGGAGAAAAAATAATTAACACTGGCAGGAGTTTGATTGCATTAATTCACAGAAAGCAACACCCAAATGATAAATCCATGGTGGGGGAACTGCCCATATGTTACACATTGGCTTAACATGGATGAGGCATTAACTACACCAAGTCTGAGCAAAAGCCTTTATCAGCTTTATTAGTACTGAACTCAGTGCCTTCCACTGGGGCTGACACACTTAATTAAAGATGCTCTGGTCTAATTAGGTTGCGCATCAAATATACAAATACAAGCTGAAAAAAAACCCCAGTGACCTGAGCCTAAATTCCCTTTGATATGCATAGTTATCTCAGACCTTTTCCACAGAAAGGAAAGCCCTGCTAGGAGTGTTGCTCCTGGTCTGAATGGGTTTGAAAGAAGGTTGAACCCTAATATACCTAAAAAAATGGGCATTTGGGGTTGTGTCCTCCATTGTCTTTTGGAATGGAGTAACAAGGTATAACTCCCTGTGAGAAAATGAACTCGTGCTTGAGAACAATTTGGTTTGCTACCCACATCACAGAGCGATTGGGAAGAAAGTATGTTATAACCTGCAAAATACTCAAAATGGGGGCTGCCAAGATGGTGGTGACAAAGCTGAACATTTCTTGCCAGGTTCTACATCCAGTCTTTTTGTCACATTGCGTCCCATGCTTTGAGACTAAGGACATCAAAAACTTGTAATCCAGAGTTGTGAGTTAAAGCACATGGGAATCCCTCCTCATGTACCCCACCCCCACCCCACTGGATTTTTATAAGTGTCCTTCCCACAAATATTATCCTTAAAATCTTGAAAGTTTGAGGGGTAGCACCTTGATTATAGCTATGGTCAACTCTGTCCTGGGAAACTAATCAAATTTGCCATCATTAATGCCTTGTCCCACATTCAGGCCTTTGTTGTTCCCTATATACAGAATTCCCTTCTCCTCTCTTTATCTCCCCATTAAAAACCACGCAATTTAAATGCCACTTCATCCAGGTAGCTTTCCATGACTCTCCCCCACCCCCCCCACCAGAAATTACCTTCTTCTTCCCATAGGACTGCATTTTGTTTGCTCCTCTCTGAGAGAACCATCAAGTAACCGTGTATTGTAGTGACCTGTATATCTGAATTAACTTCCTTACTAACTCCAGGAGGACAGTGACCATTTCTTAGATAAATGGTGACTCTTCTAGTCTTTAGTGCAGGGCTCTACACATTGTAGGCACTTAATAAATATTTATAGAACAAATGAATGATGATTTATGTTTTTTAAAAAAAATTATTTCACTTCCCTGCTCTGCCCTGAGTGAGAGATATAGCATCTTTTCCTTCTTACCTCTCGTATGGTCCCTATCACCTCTTGCATGGACTGCTATAATGACATCCTCTAAACTTTGTCCCCCTCTAATCCATCCTAATCAGGCTGACATATTTACCTTCTCAATGTATGGGAATGATGATGTCACTCTCTTACTCAAAAACCTTCATTGTTTCTCCATAGCCAATTGGTTGATGCCCAGACTCCTTAGTCTGGCATTGAAGGTCCTTCAAAGACTAGGTCCAATCTACCTTTCCAGTCTTAATCCCCACCACATGTGCTATATTCCTTCCAGGCTGGGATACTTGCCAGGAAGAGGCTGGTCAGCTTAGAAAGAATAGAAGGAAGAGGAAAAGTCCTGGGGAAGGTTCAGACAGGGCAGATTGAGATGATATAAGGTATTGCTCCTTTGTTATGTGGCTACTGAAAGGAACAGAAAAAAAAATATTTGCATGTAAAACAGTGGTAAAGTCAGCATGAGACAAAACAGATCATTAGATAAAAAGTGCTTGAAGAGAGACATATGCTGTCCCAAGAAGACCAGTTTCTCAGAAAATAAAAGGTCCTGACTAGGGGTGGTGATGGCTGCCAGGGATAGTTGTCCATCAGTTCCCTTAAATATGATGGTTTTTATGGTTTTGATATATATACACAAGAAAGTATAAGTCATAGGGCTGTTTGTGGATTATGGGAAAATTATGGGGAAAATCAGTCTGTCAAATTGGATAGAATTTAATTTTAGTTCAATTCAACTTGAGTTCAAGATGATCACAATTCTTGAGGAGTCCCTAGTTGGAGATATTAGAATCTTAAGAAGATCAGATGATGATAAAAGCTGGAAAGCCAGGTATCAGAAGAATGTGATGATACAGCAGCCATTTTAGAGAAGCTGATAGTGGATACTGCCCCATTTCTTGTACTGACCTGGTTGGAGGAGAATCAGTAGAGAAGAGCTACTACTTGGAGCTGAGTTAGCTGAAAGTGATGATTGAAACCAGGCAGGCTGTATTGTAGGAGAGTGCTGTAACTTTTTGAAGCAAAGTGGAGAAAGCAGAATCTTTCTGCTGAAGAGCAGGCTGAGTTTGTCAATATTGCCCTATAGGTCCAGCTCTATGTGCCTATGTTACCAATAACTACCATCTCCTTCTTTAAACTCTCTCCTTTCTCATCTTTGATGGCATTGAGACATTTGGATTCCAGTCTCACTCCTTGGTGTTTTACGTTTTAATTCTATTAATTCAATTTCTTTCAATAAACTTTAATAAACTACCTACCATGTGCAAAGTTCTGTGACATAGTACTAGAACAAAGTTTAGTTAACATAGGGTCCCTGTCCTGAAGCCTCTATCACTTCGCACCATCCCAATTGTTTTTTCAAAAATTATCTTTTAAATTAACAAGCTTTGTTTTCTCTCCCTTCCACCTCCCTTGAAGTTTAAAAAAATAATTTAAACAAGCATGCATAGTCAAGCAAAACAAATTCCCACATTGTCCATGGTAAAAAAAAAAAAAAGTCAGGTTCCTACTCCATATTGTGTCTATCGCTTCTCCATTAAGAGGTTGGCAACATTCTTCATCATCAGTCCTCTGGAGTCATGGTTAGTCACTATGATTATCAGAATTTTTGAGTCTTCCAAAGTTATTCATTTTTATAATGTAATTATTCTTCAAGTTCTACTCCCTTCACTCAGCATCACTTCATATAAGTCTTCCAGGTTTCTCTGAAACTATTCCTTTCATCATTTCTTATATTTCTGGTTATGCAATTGGTTTGGAATTTTTTTTACTTTGGGAAGACTTCCTGTTTATATCCTTTGGCCATTTGCCAGAGAATGACTCTTATTCTTTCAAATTAAATCAGTTCTTTATATACCTTAAAATGAAATTTTTATCAGAGAAACTCGCTGGAAAGATAATTCAGTTTCTTCTTTTCCTATTCTAATTCCTTCAATATCTTTTTCTTCTCTCATTGCTACAGCTAACGTTTGTAGTACCAAATTGAATAGTAGGGGTGATAATGGACATCCTTGTTTCACCCGTGATCTTATTGGGAATGCATCTAGCTTATTCCCATTACAAATAATGCTTGTTGATGGTTTTAGGTAGATGCGATTTATAATTTTAAGGAAGGTTCTATTTATTCCTATGCTTTCTAGTGTTTTTAATAGGAATGGGTGTTGTATTTTGTCAAAGGCTTTTTCTGTGTCTATTGAGATGATCATATGGTTTCTGCTAGTTTTGTTGTTGATATGGTCAATTATGCTAATAGTTTTCCTAATATTGAACCAGCCTTGCATTCCTGGAATAAATCCTACCTGGTCATAGTGTATTATTCTCGTGATGAGTTGCTGCAATCTTTTTGCTAATATTTTATTTAAAATTTTTGCATCAATATTCATTAGGGGAATTGGTCTATAATTTTCTTTCTCTGTTTTGACTCTACCTGGTTTGGGTATTAGTACCATATTTGTATCATAAAAAGAATTTGGTAGGACTCCTTCTTCACCTATTTTCCCAAATAGTCTACAAAGTATTAGAATTAGTTGTTCTTTAAATGTTTGATAGAATTCACATGTAAAACCATCTGGCCCTGGAGATTTTTTCCTAGGGAGTTCATTGATGGCATGCTCAATTTCTTTTTCTGAGATGGAGTTATTTAGAAATTTTACTTCCTTTTCTGTTAACCTGGGCAGTTTATGTTTTTGTAGATATTCATCCATATCTCTAAGGTTGTCAAATTTATGGGCATACAATTGGGCAAAATAATTCCTAATTATTGTTTTGATTTCCTTTTCATTAGAGGTGAACTCACCCTTTTCATTTTTGAGACTGGTAATTTGATTTTCTTCTTTCTTTTTTTTTAATTAAATTGACCAAAGGTTTATCAATTTTATTGGTTTTTTCATAAAACCGGCTCTTTGTTTTATTTATTAATTCAATAGTTTTCTTGGTTTCAATTTTATTAATCTCTCCTTTGATTTTCAGAATTTCTAATTTGGTATTTAATTGGGGATTTTCAATTTGCTCTTTTTCTAGCTTTTTCAGCTGTATGCCCAGATCATTGATCTCCTTTTTCCCTATTTTATTCATGTAAGCATTTAGGGATATAAAACTTCCCCTAAGAACTGCTTTTGCTGCATCCCATAAGTTTTGTTATGCTGTTTCATTATTGTCATTTTCTTGAATGAAGTTATTAATTGTTTCTCTGATTTGTTCTTTGGCCCACTCATTCTTTAGAATTAGATTATTTAGTTTCCAATTAGTTTTTAGCTTATTTTTCCATGGTTCTTTATTATAAATAATTCTTATTGCATCATGATCTGAAAAGGATGCTTTGACTACTTCTGCCTTTATGCACTGGATTGTGAGGTTTTTATGCCCTAGTACATGGTCAGTTTTTGAGTATGTGCCATGTACCGCTGAGAAGAATGTATATTCCTTTTTATCCCCATTCAGTTTTCTCCAGAGGTCTATCATATCTGCCTTTTCTAAAATTCTGCTTACCTCCTTAACTTTTTTCTTATTTATTTTGAGGTTAGATTTATCAAGTTTACAAAGGGGGAGGTTGAGGTGTCCCAATATTATAGTTTTGCTGTCTATTTCTTCCTGTAAGTCCCTTAACCTCTCTTCTAAGAATTTGTATGCCTTACCACTTGGTGCATATATGTTAAACAATGGTATTGCTTCATTGTTTATAGTGCCTTTTAGCAGGATATAATGTTCTTCCTTATCTGTTTTAATTAAATCTATCTTTACTTTTGCTTTGTCTGAGATTAGGATTGCTACACTTGCTTTTTTACTTTAGCTGAGGCACAATATATTTTACTCCAATCTTTTACCTTTACCCTGTGTGTATCCCCCTGTTTCAAATGTGTTTCTTGTAAACAGCATATTGTTGGATTATGGCTTTTAATCCATTCTGCTATCTGCTTCTGTTTTATGAGAGAGTTCATCCCCTTCACGTTCAGAGTTATGATTTCTATCTATATCTTTTTCTCCATTCTATTTCCCCCTGTTTATGCTTTTATTTCTCCCTTTCCCCTTCTCCTCCTCAACAAAGTTTTGCTTTTGACCACCGCCTTCCTCAATTTACCCTCACTCTTTATTCCCCTCCCTTATCTTACCATTTCCCACTTGCTACTTCTCCACTCCCTTCTGACCACCCCCCTCCCTTTTTTTTCCCTGCTTCCCCTCCTGCTTCCCGTTGGTCAAGTTAGATTTCTCAACTTATCAGGGTATGTTATTCCCTTCTTGAACCAGATGAGATGACAGTGAAGCTCAAATACTGCTCTTCTCCCTCCCTTCTTTCCCTCTACTATAATATGTTTTTGTGCCTCTTCATTTGGCATAATTTACCCTTTTCTATTACTTCCTTATCTCTTCTCTCATAGCCCTCCCTTTACATCTCTTACTTATATTTTTTATCTTTACATCAGTTAATTTATACAGGCATTCACAATCTATGTGTATCCCTTTCAATTGTCATAATAGCTGTACCATTCTCAAGACTGACATATATATACATATATACATATATATATATATATATATATATATATATATAAAACATACATATGATGATATAATCCCACATTAAGATGCAGACAACCTGCCCTTATTGGTTAATAAGGTTTGTGGGGGTTTTCCCCCCGATTACCTTTTTATGTCTCTCTTGAGTTTTGTATTTGGAGATCAAATTTTCCATTGAGTTCTGGCCTTTTCATCAGGAAGGTCTGGAATTCCCTTATTTCATTGAATGTCCATCGCCTTGCCTAAAAATTATGCTTAGTTTTGCTGGGTAGTTGAGCCTTGGTTGTAGTCCCAGCTCCTTTGCCCTTCGGAATATCATATTCCAATTTCTCCTGTCTTTTAATGTGGAAGCTGAGAGATCCTGTGTGATACTTACTGTAGTTCCACGATATTTGAATTGCTTCTTTTTGGCTGCTTGCAGTATTTTCTCCTTCAGTTTATAGTTCTAAAATTTGGCTATAATATTTCTTGGTGTTTTCAGCTTGGGATCTCTTTCAGGGGGTGATCGGTGAATTCTTTCAATGGCTATTTTTCCCTCTGGTTCTAGAACCTCTGGGCAGTTGTCTTTGATAATTTCTTCAAAGATACTGTCAAGGCTCTTTTTTTCATCGTGGATTTCTGGTAGACCAATAACTCTTAAATTGTCTCTCCTGGATCTATTTTCCAGGTCAGTTGTTTTCCCAATCAGATATTTCACATTTTTTTTCTATTTTTTCATTCTTTACATTTTGTTTTACTACTTATTGGTGCCTCATAGATTCATTAGCTTCCATTTGCTCAACTCTAATTCTTAATGAGTTAGTGTTTTCATTTTGCTTTTGAGTCTCCTTTTCCAATTGGTTGATTTTGCCTCTCAGGGTGTCATTTTCTCTCTCTAGATTCTGAATCTACGTAGCCATTTCGCCAATCTTTTTTTTCCATGTTTTCTTTTAGCTCCCTAATTTGGTTTTTAAAATCCTCCTTTAGCTCTTCCAGCAGTGCTTTTCAGGCTGGAGACCAGTTCACATTACCTTTTGAGGTATCCAATGTATGTACAATGTCATTGCTGTCCTCTTCCATATTGGTATTTTGATCCTGCCTGTCTCCATAAAAAGAATCTATTATCCTCGGTTTTTTTGTGTTCTTCTTCATGTTTGTTGTTTTGCCTTTTCCTGGCTTTACAACAAGTTTCTGTCTATGGGGCTCAGGTCTCTATGTTCCAGCTTTCTTATTCTGGGGATTGTGAGTCTAGCATTATAGCCTTCAGTTTCCTGAGGTGTGGGGGAGGGGTTTGGCTCCCTGGTGTCTCACTCCCTTTGGGTGTTGTCCAGCACTGTTGCTCTTCAGCAATGGTCTCAGCTGTTTGTTGTTTGAGCTGATGTCTGGCAGTTCCCCTGGGGGAGCAAGATTACGTCTGGGCTCCTGGTGTTGACCCCTGCCGCCTCGGCCCCTCTGGGACTAATGAACTTCTACTATTTGACCACCGAAGCCCCACTTCTTTCTCCTTTGTTCCAGCGTTCTTTTTTTTCCCGAGGAATTCTCTGGGTGAGGGGGGGAGGGATTAGAGCCTTTTACCTGGCCATTATGTCTCCCGGAGGTTCAAGAACATTCCTTCAGGCTGCAAGCCTCAGGAGTAGGCATTTTCCCGGCCAGTGGCATTGTGCTGCCTCTTGTTGCTTCCACAGACTGCCGTCCTGTGTTGGGAGGCCTGGGGATCTCTGCCAGTTTCGGGTGCCCAGCTTTCTCCCAGGCTGTCTCTCATGTGGATTTCCTGGCCGGCCACTTCCGCTTTGGTCTGGAGCAGCCGAGTCCTCTCTGAGCCTACAGATTCGTGCCTTTGGCCTTTCAGACTCTTCCGGCTCGGAAATTTGCCCCACGCAGACTGCTCACGGTTTCTAACTCTCTCAAATCTGCTCAAATTCACTTTTTTATAGGAATCTGATGGACCTTGTGAGAGAGCTCCAGTAAGATGCTGCCTTTATGCAGCCATCTTGGCTCCGCCCCCTAGAGTGAATTATTTAAGGCTTTGGAAGAGGCCTTAAATCAATTTGGGATGGACTAAAGAAGAGGCGCTGAGGAGGACAGTGGGCTTTGCAGATGCGAGTATAGCTAACTAATGATACCCACTAGATCTTGGAGCCCGACCAATTATTGCAAATTCATGAGCCTTGCCCTCCCACCCCCAGGCTTGCTGTGGACTCTGGAGTATCTCCCAAATGCACAGTATCCTGACACTACCGCTTTCTTCTCAGCAGCCACCTAAGCTCTTAGCAGGATTTTCAGCCAGGGACACCTTGCACGGCTCTTGGGTTCCCTCCTTTCCCACATGTTTGCTTTCAGTTTGTGAGAAAGAAGAGGGAAAGGTATGATAGAGATGATCCAGGCATAGTAGGAGCCTGGAAGAGTTTCAAATAGAAACCTTCTTTCTTCTTCAGGGGCGTAAGCATTTATTCTCTCTCTCTCTCTGTCTCTCTGTCTCTCTCTCTCTGTCTCTCTGTCTCTCTCTCTCTGTCTCTCTCTCTGTCTCTCTCTGTCTCTCTCTGTCTCTCTCTCTCTCTCTCACACACACACACACACACACACACACACACACACACACACATACACACTTCTAGGAGGAAGTTTTCCATAAAAGTGCTCAGTTACACTCTTTGGATTTGTATCCCCAGTGCCTAGCATGGTGCCTGGTACATAGTAGATGAGAATGAAGTTTTAACAGTGGGTCACCAGGGATCTCAAAGAGAGGACTTAGTCTACATGTAGACACAGAGGATAATGGCTACTGTCCCTGTTATGTACACAGAGAGTATTTGCAATAATAACAATAATAGCTGGCAGGTACAGAGAGCTCTGAGGTTTGCGAAGCCCTTCCCAGAGGCCATCTCATTTGATTCTCACAACAACCCTTAAAGGTAGGTGCCATTGTTGGCTCCACTTTATAGATGTGGAAACTGAAGTGGAAAGAGGTTTAAGTGACTTTCCCAGGGTCCCATATCTAGTAAATGACTGAGGGTAGATTTGAACTCAAGACTTCCTTACCTACTGCGATCCTCACTTCCCTCTCCTAAATGACATACTCTTTTGTGATTAAGTCCTGGCCAGAATGATCCTAATTCAATTACAAATGTGCAATGGACCATTCTAGCCAGGACTTAATCAAAAAAGAGAATGCCATTTGGGGGAGAGAGGTTGGGATTGGAGGAATGGTGATGGTAGTTTTGGTGAGTGAGTTAGTTCACTAACTCCACCTGATGGACAGTCAGCTCGGGCCAGGGCTTGGCCCTTGAGGAGTCCTAACCTGTGTTGGCCTAGTCTGCAGAGATCCCCTGATGCCTGGCAGGTGTGGGCTGTGTGCTCCATTCTCTCTTTCCCCCTCCCACCTGTAGCTCAGAAAGGGTGCAGACTAAATAGATTCAGGTGGGTCATGGTTGTGGGAGGTTATGGACTTTGTATGGAAATGACTGTTACTGTTCTAAGGCTCGGCTTAAGATGTCATCACAGATATATTCTGGAAGGTAGTGGGCCCCAAGCTCTGGGGCCAGGGGAGTGTTCCTGGCACTATTGGCCCTTAGGAGATTTTGATGATTGTAGGTAAAGATCACGGGCTCCCAAGACTGATTGCCTAAACAATGGCTGTGCTCTGACCAGGGTCGATCTAACAGAGTGCCTGTGTCTCTGTATTTAGCCCAGAGGGGACATGGGCTCTGTCTCTTTACCAGCCTCTTTCTGGGCACCTGTGAGCTCCGTCCTGGGTTATTACAATTAGGGGGAAATTGACCTGAGACAGATGAGGGCAACACAGGACCCTACTACATACAAATAGAGTGTGTGCATGGTGGTGGGGGTAGAATGACAGCCAAATCCTACAGGAATATTGCCTTGTTCTGTTTCATGCCCTGTGCTCAGCGTTCTGAATCCTACAAGGCAAAGGCTCATGTCCTATGCCCTGTGTCCTACGTCCAGTGTCCCACATCCTGTGACCCTTACTTCACATAAATCTCATATCCTTTGTCCTGTTCTTTGCTTCCTTCAGCCACATCCTGTGTTTTGTTTCTCAGACCCACATCCCATGTCCCATATCCTTTGCCCCTGTCCCATGTCTGGTTTCCCGGGTCCAGGGCCCTGCGGCTCATATCTTATGTGTGGTGTCTGGCACCAGCTCTCCCAGCTGTCCATCCCCCAGAGCTGGAAGACCCTGCCATCTTCTTGGGTCATGAGAGGTACTGAGAAGGGCTTACTCAGAGACTGCTTTTCTTCCTGTAGGGGTGCCCATTGTATCCAATCTGCCTGCTTAATGACCCTCTCAGATGCCCTTGCTCTACCTTCTGTCTGGATTCTGAATTTGTTTGCTCAAGGTTTTCAGGCCCATTAGACAGGGCAAGGTTTTGTTTTCCCCAAAGATCTGCGAGTTGCTGGGGCACTGGTTCTGTAACCTCTTCCAAGCCCTTGTTTGGCTCTTCTTCCTCCTGCCCCTATTCTGGGTTCTGCTGTTCACTGATTCCTAACTAATTGGAAGAATTCTTTCTGTCCCAAAGCATCACATGGTGACCTTCATTTCAGCCCTCTGCATGGTCTGTGATTATTAACTGGTTAAATAAACAGTCACTGGGAGTGGGCAAAAACAGTCTGTAATAAGCAGTGAACTCTTTAGAATGAACCCTGGAGCCAAGATCTTTGTCAGTCTTAACACAGGAGAGTCTGGCACTAAGGGTACTGGAATGATGTGTAATAAAGATATGGGAATCCAAGGTGTGAAATCTATTCGTAGCTCCACCTCCGGCCCTGGGAATCTCAGAGTATCAGAACTGAGAGGGTCTTTAGAATAGGGAACACACTACCAGGGCGGGGGGGGGGCCTTAAAACACAGGCTACGCTGTAGGAAGTCAGAGTTAGAGGGAGAACATAGAGTGTCAGAGCTGGAGGCAGAGCCTAGAGGGCATCTGGTCCAACTGCTTCATTTTACAGAAGAAGAAACTGAGGCCAAGAGTAGGAGAGGGTCACAAGAGCTAATGACAGAGTCAAACACCAAATCTGTCTCCTGACTTCCAAGACCAGTGCTCTTTCCTTAACATCATACCTACTGTCCAATATAGAATTAAAAAAGAAAAGTAACTGAAAGGAGATACAAGAAGAGGAAAAAACAAAATGTACAAAACGGCAAAATCTTTTAAATTTGAACTTTCAATTCATTGGTAATTTTGAACATCCACTTTGGCCAAATCGTGCAGTCTACCTGCCTGCCTTAATTTCCTCTCCTGTAAAATGGAGATTACAATTAGCACCTTGCTCTCAGGGCTGTTGTGAAGATAAAATGAGATGTTATTTGTAAAATGCTTTGGAAATCTTTAAGTACTATATAAATGCTAGCTATCATCTTCTTCATCATTATCATCATCATCTTCACAATCAAGATTTTTAGTGCCTGAAGAAACGCTCGCCATATAGTAGGTTCTTCACAAAGAAGCTTAAAAGTTTATATCTTTTGCTTTACATCATCTTCGTTTCTGAGTCTGTCCTTCACCTTCCCCTCTCTGGGGCTTAGTTTCCTCATATGTAAAATACAGAAAGAATTTGGACTAGTTAACCTATGATTTCTATCAGTCTTAAGGTTCTGTGATTGGGAGTTTATAAAACACTGAAAAATGCAGTTTATAAGTGAATCATGTATCAATACCATGCGACAGTCTGGAGCCACTTGGGCCATCTTGGGGAATGGACTGTCCTTGGGTATATTGGAACATACAATTGTTAATGTGTGACATCTCTTAAAGGAAGCAGCCTGAGTCAAAGAACATTTTTAAAAAGTATGGAGATCTATAGATATTCCTAGTGTAGCCAGATTGAGTAGAACATGAACAGAGCTGTTCTTCTCGCTTCTGGCTAACTATGGATGTTAATTCAGAGTTTGGGTTCTTTGAGTGTGATGCTTCCTTCTGGTCATGTGTGATTCAGCACTTGGGTGATTTTGGGGTAATTACAAAATCCTTTTATTGGCCACTGAACCAGGGACTCAGTGAGTCTTTAAAGAGGGAATGACTCTACCCCTGGCTCTCTTCCTTTGACCCTTCAGGTAATACCATATAACTCTGGTATTTGCTTTGCAGGCTGGAAAATAAGCTGGTTCTCTTCTCTCCTTGTAACTAGACAACTATCCCCATGTGGCAAGTGGAGGATGAATCACGCTAGGCAAAGTTGAGCCTGGACTTCTGCTTGCTTCTTCTGATTTGTATTTCTTTGCCTAGCTTAGGACAGATGTTCCCAGGTTAAGAGGTGACCTTGTAAGTTCAAGAGATCCAGAGGTCCTGAGTTCATTAGGTGGAGATGACTAGGAGGAAGTTCGTTCATAGAAGATCCCCACCAACACCTTGAATTCCAGGAGGATCTCAAACCCCGGCCTAGGTGGCCAGGAGACATGGGCTTTGAGGAGGCAAAATAGTCTTGAGGTGAAATGTCCAATATCTACTCAATAGC
Organism: Trichosurus vulpecula; assembly: GCF_011100635.1. Taxonomy (NCBI): domain Eukaryota; kingdom Metazoa; phylum Chordata; class Mammalia; order Diprotodontia; family Phalangeridae; genus Trichosurus; species Trichosurus vulpecula. The sequence continues at coordinate 358,970,481 of NC_050575.1, forward strand.
TCTGCAAACTCTTTTATACTCTGATGAGGTTGAAGTTTTAGCCTCTCAGGAGAGTATAATTGGAGTTATAAGTTAAGTCACTGAATCTTGTTTTAATTCTTTCCATCAATGTGCAATTGTTCATTTTTCGTGTTAGCATTTCCTTTGTGTCTTGGAGATAAATATCTGTTCTCTCTCCGATTCATATTGACCATTTAGTACTTTCTACTCTGCTCTTTGAGGAGACCCCAGGCATGAACAAAAAGCTAAGCTTTAAGTATATTGTCCCCAGGGCACCAGGGTGGAGGCCTAATGAATCAAGGAGTATGAGAGAAGATGCTTAACTTCTCACATTAGAAGCCAGGATCCACCAGGACCAAACCAAATCAGTTGATCTGCATGCATAGTTACAGAATTGAGAAGGGTTTTTTAGTGAAAAGGGAGAGGGGAAAGTACTTGAGGTCCCCTGGCTCCAGCAGTGATTGACATTGTTAGACTAAAAGTCAAGTGCCATCAAAGTGGAGGAGTAGTGTTTCACATGGCTTGTGACATTAATGTGTCTGATGTTGAGTCCTAACCTGGGTCAGTTGGCTGGAGCATGCTTCACCTTGTTGTGTCCCAAACGGAGTGTGTTCCCCATGCAGAAATGTAGCCATATGCCCTGAAATGAGGTTGACGGTGCTAATCTGTCTAGGAAATCTCAGAAGACTTCAGTCTCAAAGATGAAATCCTAGGGATGGGTAAAGGAGGGAGCAGTGTGGTAATAGGATGATAATATGTGGTGGAGGCATGAAGAACACCCAAGCAAAAGTAAAATTCTGTCTCCAAAACCCGGTAAAGTACAATTTTCTGACAGGTGAGCTGCACACTTTCTAGGGAGACTGTCAAAGTGTGTGTGTGTGTGTGTGTGTGTGTGTGTGTGTGTGTATTTTACTTCATTTTTCTGTCTCCTCAACCCACTCTGTGCATTTTGGAGCCTTCATATTTCCATTAATATTGAGCACAGAACTCTTGATACTGCAAGAGCTTTAATGCAGGTTTGTTTCATTGTTAATTAATTGTATGTTGTGTATGTATATATGTGCAAGCATATGTATTCATGATGTATAGACAGGCTACCAAAGGTTTAGTAAAACACTGTCAGGGCCACTGTATTGTTTCCTTACTTTACAGGTCTGTACTTCTCCATGGACAAAATGAATTCGTCTTTGTCTGACATCAATGAGTACTTGTTGGAGGTAAAGGGCTATTTCCAAGGCCCAGGAAGGCTGTGTCTATATGAAAACAAAACAAAACAAAACAAAAATGGGTTTGACTGAATTCAACTTAAAAAAAAAAACTTGAAATAACTGAGTTTGGGGATTCATTCGAAGCCAATTGAACTTTTCACTTTTCATTGGATTGTTTTATCTTTGGGAAAAATACAGCCAGTTTTCTTCTTACAATCTTGTTTCTGGAGCTTTTCACTAGGGGGTGTTTTTGAAGAATACTTCCAGCTTGCTCTAAGGAATTTAGTTACTATGTAAAATAGAATAGAATCCATTCATCCACCAACACAGTTCCATATGAAAATGTGTTTTCAGAGGGGAGAGGGGAGAACAAAGAGAGGAGGAGGAGAGGAAGGAGAACAGTGAATTTTTTCTCTTTGGAGAACTATTTGAGAAGTGTTTATGCTTTCCCGAAGCAGGATCTAAAGATGTAAGGCACCTGGATATTTATAAAGAACTTTGGCTGTGGAGGAAGGGAAGCTAGGTTCAAATTCATACTTTGTCCTTCTTTATCTGTGTGACCTCTGGAACTCATTTCGCCTTCATATAATCTGTTTCCAAATGAAGGATATGCCTGTTTGATGTTCTATGACCTGGTAAGGTAATATATAATAATAGTTCATGGAATTTTAGAGTTGAAAAGGAACATAGAGATCATCTAATCTAACTCTTCTCGTTTTACTGGGCACTCAGGCTAAAGACTGGCAGGGAAGGCTGTAGCCTGGGGCTAATTCTTCTGTAGGCAGACGAGGAAGTGGCCAGAAGCTAGCAAAGGATATTGGGATTTGTAGTCTTCCTCAGCCTGGAAAGAGATTGTATAATTATGAAAACGACCACTTGGATTTTGGTGTATGTCCAGTCTGTGCGCATGTGCATGCGCCCATATGTATGTTGTGTATATAAAGTATTACACCATTTTCCTAGACTCTTTGTATTTCACATAAAAGTTCACAATCAATCATGAATATTGCATTGTCTACACATTGGTCCCATTTATGGGCAGAATAGTAGAAGATACTGGTTGTCTAAAATACACAATTGAAATAGGTCAGGGACTAAACCTTATCCTAGTGACCAGAAATCATACTGGTATGAAAGTGCTGAATTTTTTTTATTTTTTATTCATAATTTTTGTTTTAAATTCTACAAAATGGAAGAAGAGGAAAGTATATGAACCTGAGACCCACATCCCTAGATAAAAATTGCTAGTTCATACATTGTTTTTTTGTAGCTGTGCTGGGTCATTTTGTAAACAGGGGTACTTCTATGCAGAAAGGAGTGGATAAAGAGGTTGTTGGTTGTTGTTTTGTTTGTCCTTCATTCTCAAAGAGAACGACATTGGGGAGATGATGACATGACTTGCAGTTGACTTTGATTTAAGTGAAGGAGAGCTATGCAATGTCACCAGCCTCACTTTTTCCTCCAGAGCCATCTGGGTCAAGTGACCAGATATTCATCAGGACAATTGGAGATGGCCCAGGATGCAATAGGAGACCCTGGCCCCTTTAGGCTAAGGCTTTTTCAGGTGCTCGCTGTGAGTGAGGTAATGCCCATTCAGTGAATAAGCCTGGATAAAGAGTTGAGGACCAGAGAGAAGATCACGAGTACCCATGGGGGTAGGCTGGTATGGTCTGGGAAGACATGATCCCTTTGCAGAAAAGAGAAGGGGAAGTTCTCCCCAGTCAAACTCTGCCTTCCATTGTGACAATTGCTGTCAACAAGTTTGAAGATGTGTTTATTTCTGGGTAGCACATTTTAGGAAAGAAAATGCAAAGTTCAAGTGTATTCAGAAGAAGTCAACCAGTATGGACACCAGACTATAGCCTATCAAAATGAGAATTATTTAAGGGGACTGGGAATATTTGTCCTAGAGAAGAAAAGACTTAAGGGGCATAAGATCAGTAACTTTGAGTGTTTCAATTAGAATTAGATTGTTCTACCTGGCTGAAGATCAACTAGGAACATTGGATGGAATTTATAGAGAGAGGTAGAGATGTCAGAAAGAAAAAATCTTGCAAAAATCTTGCAATTCCAACATGAAATCTCCCTGGGAGATGGGAAGTTCTCTATCATTAAAAAAATAAAGAGAAGATGGGAAAATCACTTTCTTCAGTGTTTTGGGGCAATTACTCTTCATTTATAGAGTGGGCATGTCCCTTCTCACTCTAAGATGCTATGATACTGAGGCTCTATAGAAAAGGAGGACAATGCATGAAAGCCAAGACTGGATGTGGAATCCCAAAACCTGAGTTAGAATCTGGCTCTGACACTTATTATCATTGTGACCCTGAATAAGTCATTTACCCTCCAAAGACTACATATCTTTTCCTTTAAAGCTCAAAGCCTGAAAAGCAGGATCTCATGACTTGTCAACTCTGTTCCTCATGCATGAAAGGGACACTGAGGAACCAGTCTTCAACAATGAAGAGAGTCTTATGCAAATAGGCTTTGATCCTCTGGTTGTAATTATTTGATTAGCAATAACAATGTGATACAGTGTGATCTAGTGGACAACAAAAAAAAAACCCCAAAAACAAAAAAAAAATTCCTTAGGGTCAGGAAGTCCTGGGTTCAAGTGTCTGACCAGTCAGTTGTGGGATCATTAGCAAGTCACCTAATCTCTCAATACCCCCAGGTAGCTTTCTAAATAGATAACTTAGAGATAAATTGTGAATGTGTATTAATAGAAGTGATTTCCATACTGGGAGTTCCTACATGGATGGAATTGCAGGTCCAGACCAAAATGCTGATATTGATGATGATGATGATGGAGGATGATAAAGAGAAGAAGGAAGAGAAGGATAATGAAAGTAAGATGGGTTATCTGTAGCTCACTGGTTCCCTGAGAGTACATACAGCTCATTAGAGTGCCACGCCTTGTCTTACCCTTCATTCTGCCCCTTAAAACTGCATTTCTAGGTCCATGATTGCTGGAGCTACAGCTATAGTGAAGTTATCTTTCTTCCTAGAAGTCTGATGACTTCTTCCTGGTGCTCTCTCTCTCTGTCTCTCTCTCTTTTTCTGTCTCTCTGTCTCTCTCTCTCTCTCTGTCTCTCTCTCTCTGTCTCTCTCTCTCTCTCTCTGTCTCTCTCTCTCTCTGTCTCTCTCTCTCTCTCTCTGTCTCTCTCTCTCTGTCTCTCTCTCTCTCTGTCTCTGTCTCTCTGTCTCTCTCTCTCTCTCTCTCTCTCTCTCTCTCTCTCCCCCTCTCCCTCTTTTTCTCTCCATCTCTAACAGCGGATATGAGAGCCCAGCAAATCTGCTGATCTAAATGCACCTAAATCTTCATCTTGGGATAAGGGGTTTTAAAAAACGATACAAAGTAGTCATAAATATAAGGGGATTAAATTGAAATTTTTATGAAAGGGGGTTAATAACACTTAACTACCTCACCTATGTGTTGTGACGATTAATTACCAGCCATAAAGAGCTGTGAAAACCAATAAAGCACAAGGAGAAAGGAGCAGACACAGACCTGGGGAAACTACTTAGAGAGAGACCAGCTCTACCTTTACCCTAGAGCCTGTTCTAGCTGCCTCCTATAGGGGAAGCCCTGACCAGCTTGGGTTTCCCCAAAGTTCAATCCCAATTATACCTAGGCAGGAGCTTGAGCAGCGTTGTGAGGTTGGAAAATAATCGTCCTAGATTAGTGGGGGGTAGGAGGGGTGTTTCAGAAGACCCAATATTTTTAGGCAACTCCTCCTTTGTCTCATTGTATCATTTGTCTTCACTATGAAATTCTTGACAAGTTCCCACTCCTCTTAGGCCAATATCATGACAAAATATGTGGTTACTAGAACAATCAATCCATTTCCCTGATAAAATATTTGGCCACGAGTTCAATCAATCAATCAAGTACACATTAAGTATTTATTAAGTGTCTATTCTGTATGAGGTTGTGTGCCAGGGCCCAGGGGTACAAATGCAAACATACAGCTTTCATTCCATCAGGGGAGTTAACACGAACATGTCTAGGTATTTATCGAATAAGTACAAGGTGGTTAGGGAGGGAGGATCTTAGCAGTCAGAAGACGCAAGAAAGGCCAGTTGTGTAGAAAGTGTTGCGTGAACTGAATCTGGAGGGAAGGAAGGAGTTCCAAAAGATAAAGGTGAGGAAGGAGAGCATTCCATTGTAAAGAGCGCAGAGATGGGAGATGGAGGGCCATGTGAGGAACTAAGTAAAAAGACAAACACTGATTAGGAAGGGGAAAAACCTGTAATAAGGCTGGAAAAATTAGAAAAGTGACACATTCTGAGGGGCTTTAAATGTCAAATAAAGAGATTGTATTTGATCTTAGAGGCAATAGGGAGCCACTGGAGTTTTGTTAAATAGAGGAACGACAGGGTGAGACCTACACTTAAGAAAAACCACTTTAGCCGCTGTAACTCATCCTCTCTGAAATCTGTTCTCCTTAGTTTGAGTTTGATTCTATGTGACTTTTCACTCCTTCCTTTGCACTGGTCACCCTCCATGCCCATGATGTACTCCTTCCTTACCTTCAAGCTCTGTAACTGAATAGTCATTTATCCTCAGGTTCCCATCATTTCTACTCATGCCACTAGTTCCTCTTTGGTGGTCAGAATCAGGTTCAAATTATATTTCCCTATGTTACTTCCTCCACATTTTTGAAGGATGAAATTATCATTAAGGCAAATCACATAATTATCAACTATTCTGCTTTGCCAGAGAGTTCCAGAAGGTTTCCATATATCTGATCACCATTACGAGTATCGTGCCAGGTTTTATGGTCTAGGTTCTGAGCTTCTCATCTAAGTACTGATTCTCTCCAGGTGGTCTATAGTACACTTACTCTACCATGTTACTTCTATTCTTCCCCTCATTGACCCTCACTTGAATGTTCTTCATCAAAGAGGAGAATTCTTGTGTTCCTGGAATTCCTCACATGAGTATATCATCTTAACAATAATGATCCTGCATAGCTCTTCTTACCTATTTTGAAAAAAGCATATCATTCTAGAGCCATATTTCAGTCCTGAACTACTTCTCATTTAGGCACAATGGTAACTATGGTGTGATATTGGCCTTCTTGTTTTAGAATCTGTATCATCCTATTTATTATCCGTGTGAATATTTGTGGCCAGGAGTTTTGTTGCTGTGGGTATTGACATCCATGAATTACTGTTTTTTCTTCAACTATTCTTCTTTCTATATAGTACCTGCTGTGCTCTGTGGTGTCAGGATTAGCAGATCTATGTGGGCAGGCTTCCACCCCCCTCCTCCCCTTTTAGCTTAAAGCCCTCCTGATAAGATTTGCAAGACTCAAGCAAAATATGTTTTTACCAGCCCTTGTCAGACATACTATATCCCTGGCCAAGTGCCCATCATTTGTATATTTTAAGCCATGGTCCAGAAATCCAAATCCCTTTCTCAGACACTGTCCACTTAGCCAGTTGCTCACTTCCCAGATGGTTTTTCTTTTCTAAATCCACTAACTTCAATTGACAGTAGTGTCTAAAAACACCACCTGTGCCTCTAAGGTTGTCAGTTTTTACCTAGGATTTCATAGATCTTATAGATACTTTCCTGGGTTTCTTCTAATGACTTCATTTGTCTCCATGCGAATCATCAAGTCCTTGTGAAATCCTCCAGAGAGGATCTGCTCAATGCACTGAGGGGCTGGGCAGGCTGAGAGAAGATCATCCTTTGGTTCTTTTGATACTGAGGATACCAATGTAGCACTTGGATTGTTTATCTTTCATTTTCACAATAGGCCTATCCCAACTCCCTGTTCCTGTTAGTCTTGTTTTTGATGCTAACAAAGGATGCATGATAGAGTGAAAAGGGCTTTGGATTTGAAAATCAAAGAACCTTGGCTCAAATCTCAGTTCTCTTTTTTACCGATTATATGGACATAGTCCTTTATGTGGTCCCTTCCCTTCTTTAAGACTCAATTCTTATCTGCAAAATGAGGAGATTGGGCTAAATTACTCCTACAGTACCAGTCAGTTTTAAGTCCCATGGTTCTATTTCTATGTCTCCCTTCCACAAAAATACACCATGAGTTAGCATTTGAAGCAGATTGAAAATGCCCGTTGTGTGTCACTCCAATATTTTTTGGATCACCTGTAATTTTGATTCTTTTGAGGATGTGGATTTCCATGATTTGTAGCCATGGAGCAATATTACGAAAATATTAATGTAATAGGAATGTACTTTAAAAAGTAGGGAGCATCTTGGGATCATTGGAAGTGGCTCTTTGTTTTCAAATATGATGCAACAGCATTGCCTCTTCCTATTTAAGTCTATGGTCACCTCACTGACCATCTCCTGTGCCTGACCAAGGCATGGGTCTGATGTACTAAGGAAAGGTATGGTAGTAAAGTGGAAAGAAATCACTGCTGGAGTTATAAAACTTGGGTTCAATTCTGATATATTACTTGAGGCTCAGTTTTCTCATTTCTAAAATGAGGGAATTGGATTAGGGGCCTCTGAGGCCCCTTCTAGCACTGGGGCTATGATGTTATGATTATATAGATTCAGCAGGCAAAGTAGAAAGAGAAGTGTATTTGCAGTCAACTGAGTTCAAATGTCTGATGGGTCACTTCCTATCTGTGTGTCTCTGGAGAAGTCACTTTATCTCTCTGAGACTCAGTTTTCTCCTCTGAAACATTAGGACATTGGACTAGCAGGCCTTTAAGATGTTCAGAGAGGACTAGTTCTTCCAGTGTGAGGGCTTGCCAAACCCTTTTTAGGGCTCCTCATCCACCTTTGGTGCCTACCTATCACCCAACTGTCATCTATGGCTCTAAGAAGCTGTAGCTTGTACAGTGGCCACATCTTGGAAAAAACATCTCAGCAGGTGGACTAAACCAGGTTGAGGGTAACCAATGGGCCTCAAACTTGTCAGTGAGTTAGGGGGATGTTGACCCCAACCACGTGAAGACTTCTGGTGGAATGGGTGGATGAAAACAGTTTGTTCCAATGGCCATGAAAGGGGCTGAAGCAGACGCTGTGGAGCTCTTAGAGCTTTATCAGACATCAAAGATGCCAAGGTCATCCACTGCACCCTGGGCCATTTCCAATCATCCTGACTTTTGTCTTGCCCCTGGACTCAGATGACTCTACAAGAGAGTGAGGGTAACAACTTTGTGCAACTCAGCCTCACTTAAATCCAATGCATGCAGGAGTCAAGACATCACCAATGATGTTATTAGTCCTCTTTGAAAAAACTAAGGACAAACAACAGGTGCCTTCCAGGTATAAATCTATGAATCTATCACCTGGATTCATTTTCTATCTCTGTTACTTTGAATTTGTGTGATCTTGAACAAGACCACTAAACTTCTGAGGGCCTTAATTTTCCCATCTGTAAATGGATAGGTTTGGACCAAATCATTCCTAAATTCTGTTGTAGGGCTACATCCTATTAAACCTATAAAACACAAACCATAAAACACTACTATCAATTTGAAATATTATGATTATAATTTAGAGTTGTTCTCTTTCATACCTCTAAGAGGCAGGTTCAGATTTGACAGCGGACACCTTATTATGTAGATTGAGGTTTTATACATACTGACAAGTCATTAGAGTGATCATACACACTAGACTCCCTAAGGCTGCTTTGCAACTTCATCCTTAGGATGAGGCTAAATCTCCAGTCAGTTTTTGTGAATTGCATTCCTCACTCAGACCAGACCTAGAAGGTCCTGGCCTCTTCTCTCCTGGAGTGCCTTTCCTACCACTCCCATCCTTCGCACACAAATACTATCTGAATTGGTTCCCATCTGTTCTTTAAACAAATCCCATTGATTTCCCTTTCATATTTTATAAGACACTCACAAGGGGATTTCCTTGACAGTTGTCATCATGAGGAAATGGCTGCCACAGTGTCCTAGGAGCAGGACAAAAAGAAGGGTTGAGCCAGAGCTTGGGGGAGGGATGTGGGTCATATAAGAAAAAAGTCTTAGAGATGTTAACTGGTGAATTGTCAGAAAGCATGTTGTACATTTACAGAGCTGTCTGCTGTGCTCTTTCCTAACTTGCCATGCCCACAATTTTTTTTTCTAGGCACCAAACTCATCTCCTAATCCTGACATTCCCTGTTTTATATTCTGAGGTCCTTTTCATCTTTGACTTGCTGTGTTCCACATTCTAAGAACTGACGTGCTGTGATATGTGTGCTAAGGTCTTATCCATTTCTGATATTCTACATCAGAATGTCTTGAGCCTTTTGTAATCTCTGGTGAAGCCTATGAATCCTTTCTCAGAATTGTGTTTGTAAATGAATAAAATAAAATACGTAGATATAAAAATAAAAGCCGTTATGTTGAAATACGATTTCAATTGAAAATTGAATTCAACATTTTTTTCAAAAGTTAAGTGATCCCGGGATAAGAACCTCTCCCCTACATTTCATAGAGTATGAGACAGCTAAGTGAGTTAGTGAATAGAGTGCTAGATTTGGAGTCAGAAGCACCTGAGTTCAAATTCTTGGGCCTTGGGCCTTGGGCCTTGGGCATTTCATTTACTTTCTTCTGGCCTCAGTTTCCTCATCTATAAAAATGAGGAGGTTTAACCTGATGAGGAAAGGAAAGGGAATAAATATTTATTCAGGGCTTACTATGTGTTCACCTTGGGGCAGCTAGATGGCACAGTGGATAGCTGGGCCCGGAGTCAGGAACTCAACTCCACAATTCAAATGTGGCCTCAGACACTTACTAAGCTCTCTGTCTGTGGGCAAGTTATTTAACCCTGTTTGCCTCAGTTTCCTCATCTATGAAATGAGTTGAAGCAGGAAATGGCAAAACAATCCAATATTTTTTGCCAAGAAAATCCCAAATTGAGTCACGAAGAGTTGGATAAGACTGAAAAAAATGTGCTCAGATACTGTGCAAAGTGCTTTACGAATGGTGTCTAAGGATTCTTCTAACACTAAATCTATGATCTTAGGATTAACGAATCTTAATTCATATTATTCCTCTCCATGCCAGACAAACTGAACTTCTCTCTGCCCCTGAATTTATTCTTCCCTAGTACACTAACAAATTGGTTCAGCCTCACTTTTCCCAACCCCATTCTTCTAGTCTGGCATAGAATGCCAGGTTTGGCCTTGGGTTTGTGTGGAGGACAGAGAGAAGGGAGAGAAAACTTTCCCTCATTTAATTGGGAAGTAGCTGGGTGGGAAGAGGGAATCAGGGACTTGAACATTGCCTGAGGCAGCAACATTGATTTTTTTTTTCCTCACCATTCAGAACAGATTGCCTTTTGTTTACATATGATGTTAAATAACTGGGATGAATAGGAAGAAGAGAGTGGGCTAGATTACATTGGGGAACATGAACAGCTATTTCAATGATCTCAACACAAAATGAAGCAAAACATCATTTTTAACACAATGTACTCCCTGCTGTGTGGCTGAGAATGTTAGAACACCATCATTTTTTAAAGGATCAAAGAGCTTTGTGGGTGACCAAAAGAGAAATGAAGAGCAACAGGGTGGATGCTGGAAGACTGCCAAACATATCCATTTGAAATGACCTTTGGGCCAGAAGTGGCATAAGGGATAAGAAATTATGATGGGAGCTGGTAATGTAGTGAGGGCAAGAGATAGTGGATAGGTGATCTAAGAACACTACGTGCAGTCATGAAACAAAAACGTCCTAGAGAGAGATCTCCAGCCTTTTAAGGGAAAGATGCATGAGAGAACATGAATAACAGTTACACACAGTAAGAAAAACATAGGATGTGATCTGCGCCAGCAGCAGAGGAAGTATCCACGTTGATGAGATAACACGGAATTTGACCAGACTGACCAAATCCAGTTGCTTTGTCATTACATATGCTCAGTCTCAGGAACTGTGGGAATCTTTGCTGATATCATTCATTCAATCCATCTAAGCACCCATTTTGTGTTAAGAGTTTTTGTTACATTATATATATATATATATATATGTATGTATATTATATATATATATGTATATATGGTCATGTTGTCTCATGTTTACAAAGAACGTAAACTCTTTGAGGACAGGAATTGTTATTCTTATCTTTGCCTCCTCAGCTTTATCATATAGTAAAGGCTTAATAAATGATTGTTGAGGTATATCGTGATTGCTGACTAGGCACTGTGCTAATATAAAGTTAGAGGATACACAGTCTCTGTCCTCAGGGACTGTAAGAGGGGCTGCTTCAGAGCTCTTCTTTGAGAGAAGTGTGCATGATTCCATTGGTGTGGGCACTCAATCCATCGAACCACCAGTACAAATCCTCTGTGCTTTAGGAAATGATCTTTGTGATTTGCTGTGGTCAAATATATTCATCCTCTAATGGCTAGCCCTCTAGTAATGAACCTCATCTTATGTAACTACACTATTTTTTTGTATTTGAATATAAGTTCCTTGAGACGAGAGTCTTTTTCATTTATTGTATTTCTACTGGTGTGGCGCCTGGCACATAGTAGGTGACAAATAAATGCCTATTGATGACATATGATCTACCATTGTGTCCATAATTGAGATTTTTCTAGTTTGATAAGACGTGACTCCACTTGCACACTAGAGAGCCCAGTAACACCTCAATGTCCCATTGAAGCATTAAGGTGAGAGAAGGTTACAAATAATAATGATATAAGCTAGACTTTTCACTTCCTCACCACAGTTTCATGCTGAAGCCATGTCTGACAGCAGGATAACTGGTCAGGAAGCAGTTAATGAGTCATAGCCTGTGTCTAGAATTCTTGATATTCTCCCCCGCCCCACCTTAGGTCAATGTTTCCCTCTAGCCAAATAGCATTTATCTGTACTATGATTTATAAAATAAAACAAAATGAACAGCCAAAAATTAAAAAACACTGAAATTTGGCTTTAAATCCTATCTCTAAAATTCATTTGATGTGTGTGACCTTGGGCAAGTCACTTCCATCGCTGAACCATGGTTTCCTCCTTTGTAAATTAAGAGTTCGAAGTAGATATTTCCCTAGGTCCCTTTCAGCTTGAAATCCTATGATCCTGCCCTCTAAGGTCTTGCTGAAACCCCACCTCTCCTGTGAAGTCTCCCCTGTCTAGTCTAGCCCACATGGATCTCCCTATCCTCTGAGCTATAGCACTTAAGTCCTGGGAACACAGAATTTATCTCTTTATCTCATAAGCTCTTTTATTGTCTCCAATTGTCTCATGAATCTCTCTTGTCTCCCCTGGCTAGACTGTGATCTTCCCAAGGGCAAGGGACTAAAAGGAAAAATTCTTTCTTCTTTTACCCTAAGAGCCCATGGTATGGTACCTGACTGGGCACATAGTAGGTGCTTGAACACAGAAGCACAGAATATCAGAGTTGAATTAAAACTACTTCATGCTGCTAGACTCTGGGGGGGGCGTCCAATTAATTTTCTCAGCAATCTGTGAGGCAGCTAGGAAGGGCCACTCTGTGCTTTGTGCTTGCAGAGCTATCTCCATTATAGCTGCTGTGGATTGCACATATTTCCTCCCTAATTTGTCTTACCTGTGACCAGGTTGCCTAGAAGAGGAAATAGGAAGTCATGGAGTGAAGTCTTCTGCCCCTTTCTCCAAGGATCTGTGCTGAGAAAAAGGGAGGGAGGGAGGGGAGAGAGAGAGAGAGAGAGAGAGAGACAGAGAGACAGAGAGAGAGAGAGACAGAGACAGAGAGACACAGAGAGAGACACAGAGAGAAAATGTAGTCAGGATGGAGATGGTAGTAACTGTTAAGGGTCACCCTTCTCAATAACTGTGGTGTTTTGTTAGAAGTTGTCTAAGTGTTTTTATGTCTGAGCATGTATTATTAGCAACCTGGAACACAGGGAAAAGAGTGAGTGAGGTGGGATAGTGCACAGGGACACAGAGCTTGCCAACTACAGAAACACCTACTGCAGGGAAACCCATTTATACCACATAGGGTAGAGACTGCTCCCCAGGTACAGACCAGAAATGGACAGCTCCTGGGGAATCTGAGGTCAGCTCCTCATCCTTCTACAGTTGCAGGGTACCAATCTTAGAGTGCAGGAGACAGGGAAATGGACTTCTATTCAACACATGGAAGGTACCATGATGATGTCACAGAACACTGAAGTTGCCCATCCTTGTCTGAGGTTATTGGGCTACCCTCCTGGAAAAGGGTGGGACTTGGTTGGCTCACTGGGAACCTAGGGAATATCTCTCTGGGTCAGGTTTGTGCACATAAGTGTAGGGATCCAGGGGAACAAAAAAAGTTCTCCATTACTGGAGGTTTTCCAGAGGCACCTGGATGATCTCTTTTCAGGGATGGTACAGAGTGGATTCCTGCTTCAGAGATGGACTAGATCAGGGGTGGGGAACCTGCGGCCTTAAGGCCACATGTGGCTTCTAGGTCCTTAAGTGCTGCCTTTGGACTGAATCCAAAGTCACTCAAAAAGCCACGCTTAGGGACCTAGAATCTACATGTGGCCTTAAGGCCGCAGGTTCCCCACCCCTAGACTAGATGAATTTGAGATCCATCCCTGCTCTTTGAAAGAATCCCCACAGACTTAATTACATGTCATTTACATAAGCTAGCTTGATGGAGGGGCTGTGGTATTCCCCTCCCCCTACTCTCAGAGAGCAGCTGTGACTCTGCCACTTCAACTCTGGAAGACCACATGTGGGTGTTCAAGTATTTGAGCTAAGCCAGCTTAGCATTCACACTGATTCACTGTTATGTCTCCTTTCTAGACAATCATACCCTTAATTATTTGGGATGAAGTCTTAATCTGGCTGTAATCATATTTTCTTTTACCTCATGTCTGTCCTTCACAAAGTAAAGAGTCTCAGTGCAGACAAACCTGGGATATTGGAGAAACCCAGGCTCTCTCAACCCCCTTCTCAGCCCTTTTCTCCACTGGTGCCCTAGGCTCTGTTCTTGATACTCCTTCCTTTCCCCTTCTAAAATCTTCTCTCCCCTGATTTCCAGGATAGGAGTGATCTGGTGTGCTAATTTATTTGGTTGTTCTTTGTTCTCAAAGAGGACCAAAGTTGCATCATTATGATAGAGTCAAGATATGGTTTGTCTGACTGTGACTGATCAGACCAATATAAGCTCAGAATGCTTTACCACAGATTGGTCACAAATAGTCCCTGTGAACATTTGGGGTGGATTCTCTAAATTTGTGCATCCTGCATTTCCTTTGAGCTGTTTCAGTTCTGCTTTGCTCATAGAGCACAGCACCTTCTCTGATGTGGGCACACCATGCTGGGTGGTCCTGTGCCAGTGTCACACAATCAATTCCAAAGTTCTTAAGAGAGACCTTGAGAATGTCCTTGTATCACCTTTTCTGAGTACCATGTGAGTGCGCGCCCTGTGTGAGCTCTCCACAAAATAGTATTTTTGGCAAATGTACGTTTGGTATTTGAACAACGTGGCCAGCCCATTGGAGTTATACTCTCTGCAGCAGAGTTTGAATGCTTGGCAGTTTAGTTCAAGAAAGGACCTCAGTGTCTGGTATCTTATCCTCCCAGGTGATCTCCAGAATCTTCCTAAGACAGTTCAAAAGGACTAATGACTGAAACACTTTTGCAAGATGGTGTAACCTAGTAGAGCCCTGGGTTCAGAAATAAGAAAGTATAGATCTGAGTCCTGTGTTTGCTGTTTATTATTACCTACGTGACCTTGAACAAATCGAGTTCTCTCTGGGAAGCAGCATTCTTATCTATAAAATCAGGGATTGAGTTGGCTGATCTAGCCAGCTCTATGTTACACATTACCCCTTCTTTGTGCTTTTTAATAACAAACAAATTATCAACAAAATATCAATCGTAGAAATAAAAAGCTAGTGGTGATATTTGTTTTTAACAATAGCAGAGAGTCTATCACTTCCTGCTGCCACCCAATCTCTAGACTCGTGTGAGGAGAGGAGCCAAGCCTTCCTCTGACCACTGGCCTTCTCTCTCTTGCTGCCTAGTATCCCCTGAGGGAGGGTGGTGAGGGGCTACCCCAAAGTGATGATTACTTCCATTTGTGCCAGCACAAGGTCACTTCCACCTCCTCCTGCCAGTCCCATCTCCCAACTGAGATGTGGAGGACCTCCTGTGCAAAGAAGAACAATCTTACTCCTTCTCATACCTCTCAGTGATTCACATATCTGGTGATACCCTTCACATTCCAGTGATTTTGAACTCCTGTAGATTATTATCCAAACCCCAGCCTCTACCTCCCAGGTCCTCATTCCTCTCTCTCTCTCTCTCTCTCTCACTCTCTCTCCCCCCACCCCCTCTCTCTCTCTCTCTCTCTCAAAAATCTCATTCCAAAGTTCTGATCGTACCTCCCCAACTCCACCCATTCAATACACTGCAGTGACTCCTTATTGCTTCCAGGATCAAATACAAAATGCTCTGTTTGACATTCAAAACCTAGTCCCTGTCTGTACTTCCAGTCTTCTTACACCTTACTCCCAGACATGTACTGTTTGAAACACTGACACTGGCTTTCTGGCTGTTCCACCAACAAGACACTCCATCTCTTGGCTCCTTGGCATTTTCACTGGCTATGCCCCATACCTGGAATATTCTCCCTCCTCAGGTCTACCTATTGAGCCCCCTGGCTTCCTCTAATTCCCAACTAAAATCTTTTCTTTCACTGGAAGCCTCTCCTAACCCCTCTTAATTCTAGTGCCTTGCCACTATTAATTATTTCCTATTCATCCTGTATATAGCTTGCTTTGTATACATTTGTTTGTATGTTGTCCTCCACATATATTGTAAACTCCTTGAGGACAGGGACTGTCTTTCGTTTCTTTTATATCCCCAGTGCTTAGCAAAGCACCTAGTACATAGTAGATGCTTAATAAAAGTTTATTGATTGAATGATTAAAACACCATCCACCTCTTCTGCTATGCCCTGTGGAGTGCTTATTCCTTAGGCAAAAAACTTCCCTTCATCCTAAATCTTCTCCTCTCTCACTCCTTCCATATACTAGCTATTACTGAAACCTGGCTCCCCCTGATGACACAGAATCTCTGGAGATTCTCTCCAATACTGGTGGAGGTGCCTTCACTCATTCTCCACAGCTCATTGGCTCAGGTGAGGGGGTTGGATGACTCCTTGATCCCCATTTTCACTTGCAGGTTCTTTCCCTGTCTCCCTATGTCCCTGTCTCCATCATGTCTCCTCCACTGAGATTCATACTTTCATATCTGCAACCCAAAATTCTGGTACCTATTATCTACAGATTCCTCAGTGAGTTTGGTACCTGGATCACAATTTTTCTCTCCTCCTCAACTCCTGTCCTCTTATTAGGGGACTTCAACATATGTATCTACTGTCCTTCAAATACTCTCAGTTCCTCAACCAATTCACTTTCCATAGCCTACTACTCCACTCTACCAGTCACAAACAAGTATGGCCATACCCTTCAACTTTTTATCACCCATAAATATACTAACATTATAATCCTCAAATCGAACCATAATCTATTGGCTTTTCACCTCTTCCTCTGCCTTCCCTTAAAAAACCCTATTCTTATCTGTACCATGACCCCTGATCCTTGATCCCTCAATTGTCTCTCAAGGCATCTCTACACCAGACATTCTCTCCTCTTTTCCTCATCTTGACCCCTTGATGTACCAATTCACCTTTACACTGTTGTTATTTCTTGAATCCCTAGCCCTCTTATCATATCACTGATTACATGGTGCCAGATCTCAGCCTTGGATCACTCCCAACATTCACCTCCTTTACTCTTACACATGTGCTGCTGAATGAAGGTTGAGAAAAATCATGCAACCGTTCTGACTGGGTCCACTATAAATTTATGATACATAACCTCAACTGCGCCTTCACTGCTGTCAGGCAATCCTACTATTCATACTTTAGCAACCTGCTATCCTGTTCTCCACAGCAGTTCTTCCAAACCTTTTCATCCCTCCTCAAACCTCCCATGGCTCCCACTACCCCTACCCTGTTAGCTGAAAACCTCACCTCATGCTTTACAGAAAAAAAAATGGAGTCGTTTATTATGACCTTCTGTTTTCTTCTATCTTTCTATCTCACTTCACTCTTAAACTTTCTGTCATCATCTTTCGATCCTGTCTCACACAATTAGGTGGATTTACTCTTTATGAAAGTAACCCTTCTACTTGTTCAAGAGATCTCATTACATCCCGTTGTCAACAGATTGTCCTTTCTGTAATGGCAACTTTATCACCTATTTTCAATCTTTCTATGTCTACTGGCACATTCCCTGCTGTCTACAAATAAGCTCATGTCTCAGCCATGCTGAAAAGTCCCTCGCTTGATCCTTCTGTCCTTGCCATCATCCTTGGATCCGTCTGGCCTTTGTAGCCAAACCTTGAAAAAAGCCATCTAAAATAAGTGCCTCCACCTTCTCTCCTCTCTTTCTCTCTCTTCTTAACCTCTTACAACTTGGATTCTGACCGTATCATTCCACCCAAACTACTCTTTCCAAAATTGCCAGGGATATCTTACTTGCCATATCCGATGATGGCCTTTTCTCAGTCTTTGTTCTGCCTGCCTTTTCTGTAGCCTTTGATATTGTTGACCCCTCTCTCCTTTTTGATATTGTCTTTTCTAGAGGTTTTTGGGACGTTGCTTTCTCCTGGTTCTGTCCTTCTTATCTGTTTGTTCTTTACCTCTTTCTTTTGCTGGATCCTCCTCCAGATCCTTCCCTCTAACCATAGGTGTCCCTCACAGTTCTGTTCAGGGCCCTTTTCTTTTTTCCATCTATACTACTTTACTTGATGATCTCGCACATTTAAGTATGAGACTGATGCTGAGAATTCTCAAATCTACCTATCTTGCCCCAATCTCTCTACTGACCTCTAGTATTATATCTTCAGCTGCCTTTCAGATATCCTGAACTAGATGTCCAGTAAACATCTTAAACTCAACATGTCCAAAGTCAAACTCATTATCTTTCTCCTTAAACTCTCCCTTGTTCTACCTTTGCTATTACTATAGAGGACAACATTACCCTCCAAGTCCCTCAGGTAAATCTAGGAGTCATCCTGGACTTCTCATTATCTTTCACCACCCCCCTATATCTAAGCCATTGCCAACACCTATCAATTTCGTCTCTGCAATATCTCATCAATATGCCTCCTTTCCCCTCTGACACTGCTACCACCTTGGTGCAGACTCTCATCACCTCACACCTAGAAAATTGCAATAGCCTGCTTAGACTTGGAAGTCTAAGACTTGGGTTTGAGCCTTGGCTCTACCATTTACTTGAAGTGATCAACAATAAGTAACTTCCTCCATTCCTTGAGATTCTCTTTCATCCTTTATAAAATGAGAATATTAATGTTTTCATTTACCTTGCAGAATGGTGGTGGGTATGCCTGTCTCAGATCTCTCCCTACTCCAATCCATTCCCACTCAGTTACTGAAGTGATTTTCCTAAAACATAGGTTTGACATGTTAGACTTTTATTCAACAAACTCCGGTGACCCCTTACTGCCTCTAGGATCAAATACAAAATCCTCTGTTTGGCATCCAAAGCCCTTCATAACCTAGCCCTCTCCTACCTTTCCAGTCTTCTTATACCATACTGCCCAATTCATATTCTTTAATCCAATGACACTGGCCTCCTGGCTGTTCCAGAAACAAGACAGTTCATCTCCCAGCTTTGGACATTCTATATGGTTATCTCCCTTTTCATCTTTACCAACTGCCTTCCATCACTTCCTTTAAGTCCCAACTAAAATATTATCTTTTCCTGGAAGCCTCTTCCAATCCCTCTTATTTTCAGTGCCTTCCCTCTCTTATTTCCTTTTTATTTTGAATGTAGCTTGTTTGTACATATCTGTTTCTTTATGATTTCCCCCATTAGATTGTGAGGGCAAGGGCCGTCTTTTGCCTCTTTCTGTATCCTTGGTATTTAGCACAGTTCTTGGAATATACTAGGTGCTTGATAAAAACTTATTGACAATTGACTATTGAGTAGCAAAGAACATATTAATGATCATGATGGCCTCTTCAGAAGCCCTACAACATACTCTGTACCATTGACATCTCTGAGTAGTGGAAAGATCACTGGACTTGAAGTCTAAGACTTGGGTTTGAGTCTAGGCTCTTCCATTTACTTGAAATGATCAAGAGTAAGTAACTTCATCTCTTTAAGATTCTGTTTCTTCATTTATAAAGTGAAGATATTAATGTTTTCACTACCTACCTTACAGAATTGTGCAGAAAACTGGGTGCTTCAGTGCATGGCTGTAATCTTAGCTACAGGGAAGATTGAAGCTGATTGATCATTTGAATTCAGGACTTCTGAGCTACTGTGGACTAAGGCCAATCAGGTATACATGCTAATATGATGATCTTTTGGGAGTGTGAGACATCCTGCTGTGTAAAAAGGGGCAAACCATCCCAGATCAGAAATAGCACAAATTAATAATTCTGTGCCAGTTAGTGGAGTGACTGGGCCTGTGAATGTCAACCTCACTTCTAGGCTGGGTAAAATAGGTAGACCTAGTGTAAAATTTAAAAAAAAATGTGGAAAGCACTTTGTACAGAGCATGTCCTCACCAAGAGCAGGTCATGCTCCACTAACCTCATTTCCCTTTTTTGTTTTTTTGACCAGATTTCTAAACTGATAGATGAGGGGGATGTTGTGGCTATAGCTTACCTAGATTTGAGCAAAGCTTTTGATAAGGTGTTTTATACTATTTTTGTTGAGAAGATGGGGAATTATGGATCTGATGAAAATTCAAGTAAATGGATTCAGAATTTATGGCATTGTTGGATTCAAACTGTAATTTCAAAATGGTTCAGTCTCAGTGGGAAGAAGTGGAAGAAAGTCCCCAGTGGAATACTGTGGAGATCTGTGCTGTTTTAGTTTTGTTATTTACTTGAATAAAAGCATAGGGGCAAATTCATGAAATTTTCAGGTGACCCACAGCTGGGTGGGATCACTACAATACATGACAGAGTCAGGCTCCAAAAAGGATCTTGACAGGCTAGAGGGTTCTACTGAAGCTAAGAAGATGAAATTCAATATCAAGAGAGATCAATGTTCCATCGAGTAAACAAAAAAGTCCACAAATAAAAGATGGAGGAGGTATGGATAGACAGCCACTCTTCTGAAAAGGATGTGAGGACTATGAGCTCAATATGGATTAGCAATGTGACGTGGTAGTCAAAAATTGCAGCCCAGGGTTGCATTAGAAGAGGCATAGCTTCCAAGAATAGGAAGGTAACAATCCTATTGTACTGTATGCCCTTCTCAGACTTTATTTGGAGCTCTGTGTTCAGTTCTGGGCACCAAGGTTTAAAAAGGACATGGGTAAATTGAAGAGTGACCAGAGATGGGCAACTAAGATGGTGGAGAGACTTGAGTCCATAATAAATGAGGGTTATTGAAGGAACTTGGAATATCCAGCCCATGGAACAGAAGATGTTGGATATGATAGCTGTGGTCAAGTATTTGAGGAGCTATTATATGGAGGACAGATGAGACTTTTCCTTATTGGTCCAAGAGGGAACAATAAAGACCAATGGGTGGAAACTAAAAAAAAAGGAAAGTGTAGTCTAGACAGCTAAAAACAACTTCCTAAAGAAGAGAGCTCTCTGAAATTAGAAATATTTGACTCCAGAAGCAGTGGGTTCCTCCCTGAAGGTCTTTGAGGAGAGGCATCATGGGCACTTGTTAGGTATTTCATAGTGTGGATTTCTTTCAACTATGAATTGGAATAGACAGCTGCTGAACTACCTTCCAACTCTCAAATTCTTTGATTCTGTTATAGTCTATAAAAATGGAAGTTATGATTTTTATGCTAATTATTAACAACAACAATCCTAGTCCTGGGGATATTGTGGCAAATTATAAGATCATATGACCTAGAGCTACAGGGGCCTTTGTAGGCCATCTAGTACAGAGGTTGACATAGTAGGGCCCAAGGGCCAAATCCTGGCCATTCCATATTTTTGTATGACCTGCAAGCTAAGAATATTTGTTTGTTTGTTTTTTTAACATTTTAAATACAATAAAACTGTACTTAAAAAGGTAAAAATCATTCTTTGCTCACTGGCCTTACAAAAAAGTAGGCAGTGGGTCAGATTTGGCCTCCAGGCCATAGTTTGATGACCTTTGAGTTAGTCTAATGTCCTTATTTTGCAAAGAAAAGAGATACAAAGTTCACTCAAGTATCAGAGAAGGCCTTTGAACCTAAGTACTCTGAGTCCAAAACCATTGCTCTTTCTAAAGTAATCCTTCCCTGTCACATCAACCTTGGTGCTTTTTTTCCTTCTATGCCCTAAATCATGTCCCTCTACATACTTTGCTTCATATAGGAACAGACTGACTTGACCTTAAGTCAATAATCTGGGTAGGTATCTTGTTCCCTCCTCAAATAAGAGCCATACAGATTTTTAAAATACATTTTTATGTATATATTTTATATGACCATAATAATTCCCATTATCAACCATTTCATATAACAAATAGTATCTTATTAAGAAAAAAAACAAGAAAAAGGAAAAAAATTAGCATAATTTTCTATATATTTTCAATACATTGAAAAAGTCTGAAAATATGTGTAATACACAATACTTGTGAACCTCCCACTTCAGCAAAAGGTGGTGTGATGTCTTCTTATATTCTATCTTTTGAGCAATGCTTGTTTACTTTGCAACATCCATCTTTTTTTGGGGGGAGGTATTGTTAAAATTTACATTATTGGGGTCATTGTGTATATTGTTTTCTTGGCTATACATATTTCATTCTGAACCAGTTTATATAGACCTTTTCTTTCTTCATTATATTTGTCATATTCATCATTTATTACAATAAAGTAGTATTCGTTTATATTCATGCACCACAATTTGTTTAGCTATACCTTAATTGATCTGCCTCTACTTTGTTTCCAATTCTTTGATATCACAGAAAGCATTCCTATAAATATTTTGGTATATTTGGGGACTTTCTTTTTTTGTATTCTATAAGTGTTTATTGAAAGTTTCCCCCTACTCCAGTTCATCCTTCACTCATTCAGTGAAATGACCTTTTCTTTCAAGTGGTTGTCAGTTCTTTCTTTTTTTAAAAAAATATTTATTTGTTTTTAATTTTCAACATTCACTTCTACAAGATTTTGAGTTCTAAATTTTCTCCTCCTCCTTTTTCTCCCCCTCCTCAAGATGGAATTCAATCTGATATAGGCAATACATGTACAATCATATTAAACATATTTCCACATTAATCATGTTGTAAAGAAGAAATAGTACAACCTAAGGGAAAAACTACGAGAAAGAAGGAACAGAGAGAGAGAGAGAGAGAGAGAGAGAGAGAGAGAGAGAGAATAGTCTGCTTTGATCTATATTCAGACTCCACAGTTCTTTCTCTGGATGTGGATAGCATTCCATCATGAGTCTTTTGGAATTTCCTTAGATCCTCGCATTGCTGAGAAGAGCTCAGTCTATCAAAGTTGGTTATCACATGGTGTTGCTGTTACTTTGCACAATGTTCTCCTGGTTATGCTCACTTCATTTATCATTAGTTCCTGTGAGTCTTTCCAGGTTTTTCTGAAGTCTGCCTGCTCATCATTTCTTATGGAACAATAGTATTCCATTATATTCATATGCCAAAACTTGTTCAGCCACTCCCGAGTTGATGGGCATCCCCTCAATTTCCAGTTCTTGGTGTAACAACAATGAGGCTAGCAGCTGTCTTGGGGGTGAAAGACCAACAACAAGAGCACACAGAAGGCTGCTAGCACAGTTTTTTTGATCTGCTTTTCTAAGAAAAGCAACTTTAAGAGGTTAACCATCTCAGTTTAATTAAACATACATATATCATTCACTTAGTTCAGGGGGAAAAGATCAGCTCCCTGAACATTAACAGCCAGACCTTGTCTGATCAAATCACAATTCATAGTTACCAGAGAAGCATCAATATCTGTCTGGTTTATCAAAGCCAGGGGAACTATTTCAATGACTTACCCAGAATCTTGTCATCTACACTCTTTCAATGAGTGTACCCCCGAAAGTGAAACACTAACCTTCCAATACATATACTCTGTTCAGGACCCTGAGGTCTGGGGCCAACTTAGCATTTAAGGTGTGGGAAACCAGGGTGTGGGAAAGCTTCTCACCCACTAGGACCACATCATATACAAATCAATGACTATCCACCACCCCAGTGCTGAGCATTCCAAGATGAAAGATCCCACTTTACTTACCCCATTCAAAGGCCAGATAATCAAAGGCATTTGATAGTCTTAGCATCCTAAAAGAGAAGAATAGCAAAAAAGCCCACCCTGATTACCATTATACTTGGCCACCACAAAAAGAACTGTTATAAATATTTTTTGTACATGTGAGTCCTTTTCCTATTTTTATGATATCTTTGGGATATAGACCTAGAAGTGGTATTGCTGGGTCAAAGGGTATGTACAATTTTATAGCTCTTTGGGCATAGTTCTAAATTGCTCTCCAGAATGGTTGGATCAGTCCACAACTCCACCAACAATGCATTGGTGTTCCAGTTTTCCCATAGCTTCTCCAGGATTTACCATTTTCCTGTTTTGTCATGTTAGCCAGTCTGATAGGTATGAGGTGGTAACTCAGAGTTGTTTTAATTTGCATTTCTCTAATCGATAGTGATTTAAGGCATTTTTTTCATATGACTATAGATAGCTTTAATTTTTTTGCTCTGAAAACAGCCTGTTCATATACCTTGACCACTTATCAATTGGGGAATGACTTGTATTCTTATAAATTTGACTCATTTCTCTATATATTTTAGAAATGAGGCCTTTATCAGAGACATTGGCTTTTTCCCCCCAGCTTTCTGCTTCCCTTCTAATTTTTATTGCATTGGTTTTGTTTGTGTAAAACTTTTTAATTTAATGTAATCAACATTATCCATTTTGTATTTCATAGTGTTCTCTATCTCTTATTTGGTCTTTTTTGAGATTTTCGTCTTTTCAATAGCTTCCTTGAGATATAAACCTGGCAATAGAATATCTGGGTCAAAAAGTATGGACATTTTAATCATTTTAGTTATCTCACTCCAAACTACTTTCCAGAGTGGTTGTACTCATTCACAGCTCCACCAATAATGCCTCAGTGTACCTAACCTCACATAATAACTCCAACATTGACTATTGTCATTTTTTGGTTATCTTTGCCAATTTTTAGGATTTAAGGCAAAACCTTAGGGCTATTTTACTTTGTATTTCTCCTAATATTAGTGATTTTGAACATTCTTTCAATTATTGTCAATAGGTTACTTTTTTTTCCTTTTTGGAACTATTTCTTCACATCATTTGACAACTTATCCATTAGAGGATGGCTTTTAGCAATAGATAGAGAGATAAATAGATAGAAATACAGATATATCTGATAATTATTTATATTTTTATCTATCAAACCCTTATTAGAGAAATTTGATAAACATATTTTGCCCTCATTTGACAGCTTCCTTTCTTATCCCTAGCTCTACTATATTTGTGTATAAACTTTTCAGTTTCAAAGTAGGTGTTGATCTAGGCCTAATTTCTACCAGACTGCTTTCACGTTTTCCTAGAAGTTTTTAATCGAATAAAGATTTCTTTCCTAGGTAATTTATGTTTTCTGCTTTATCAATGTTTAATTATTTCTGATTGTCCCTTGTCTAGTCTTTTCCACTGAAAACCAGATGATTTTGTTGATTGCTGCTCTGTAATGCAGTTTGTTAATCCCCTTTATCTCTCCCCCTTTCATCATTTCATTAATATTCTAGATCTTTTGTTTCTTTCAAATGAATTTTATTATTATTTTATCACATCCAACAAAATATCCCCTTGGTAATTCTATTGGCATAATTTTAAATGTATAAATTTGCAAGGTTAGTATTGATATTGTATTGTTATCTGTGGTTCCTTTCAGCATAATGTAGTTTCCTTGTTTAATCCCTTTTTATTTCGTGAGTGTATGTTTCTGCTTTGTGTGACAGCATGGTTATAACTCCTCATCTTTTGGATTCACCTGATATATAGTAAATTTTTTCTAGCACCTCATTTTTATTCTGTGTATGTCTTTAAAGAATGTTTCTTGAAGGCAAAAGAATATGGAATTTTTTAAACCAATTTTTCAATCTTTTTTATTTTATTGGATTATTTAATCCATTTACACTGAAAGTCACAAGAGTTGTTTTTATATTTTACTCTATTTGTCTCTAATATTGTTTTTTTCCAAATTAATATTTTTCCCTCTTCCACTGTAAATACAATAATTCATTGTCTTTAAACTTAGCTTAATCTACTTAAAGGCTATTCCCTTGTTTTAAAAAAATTGCAAAGCAAAACAAGAAAGAGAAGGGGCAGAGGGAAAAAACAATTCACTAAAACTAACCATATTCCATACCCACAATCCTCCCCTACTTCAATGAAAGGAGAAAGGTACATATATATGGGGTTTTTTTTGTCTTTTTCAGGGACGTGCAGATTTTTCATTGAAATTTCACGTTGCCCTAGTTCAGGTTTTTTATTCTTTCCATCAGCCATGCCTACACCATTGTGTTTTAGGTCTGGCTATTACCCCCTTTTAGTCCCACCAGAAACTTGGATTCTGCTCCTGGACAGCTAGGCTCTGATAGATGAGGTTGACCTTGTCCATAACCAGGCCTCTAGGCCACTTCTTGAACACTAAGCCATCTTCATTCCATGCACACCCTCCTCCCCCAAACACACATGCCTTCAACTCTGTTTTATGTGTTCACTTTCCTCATTAGAATGTAATTGAATGTCATTAGAATGCTCCTTGAAGGAACTCACCAGCTTGCTTGAATTCCAATCCCCTGCTTTCAGCACAGAGAACGGCACCTAGTAAGCACTTAATAAATGTTTTATCTGTTTCTCTGTCTGCTTATCTATACACCCATATATCTATCCATGTATCTATCTATTTTTATCTGCCTGTGTACGTATATATGTATGTGTGTATCTTTATCTGTCTATGTATGTAACTATATCTGTCTGTCTATCTGGCAAATACAATCCAAGCTCTCAAGGAGTTCACATTTTTAGTAGGACACAACATGCAAATAACTAGGTATTATATAGAGTGTATGTGAAGTTAATCTTAAAGAGGAAGGTGCCAGCACTGTGGGGGCTTGGGAGAGGTCTTACACAGAAGATGTCACAACACGAATTGTATCTTGAAAGAAGTAAAGAAAACGAGATGGCTAAGGGGAGGGAAGAAAACATCCCAGGCCTGGGAGAAAAAGGTGGGAGGTGGGAGATGGAGTTGTAAAGTAAGCCTGTGGAACTGACTGGATTTTAGAGTGTGTAGAAGGGAGAAAAGGGAAAGAAGACTAGTGAGGTGGGAGGGGGGACAGGCTATGAAAAGTTCTACAGGTCAGAGAACTTACAGGACATTGTTATTTAATTTATTTATATGAAATATTCTTCTGTTTATTTTATATTCTTGAGATAATAGGGAACCACTGATGTTTATTGAGTCAGGTGGGGAGGGGGAAGGTGAGCTGTATCAGCAGGCCTACAGTGAAGGCAAAAAAGAAGAAATTTGGTGATGATGGGTGCATCGCTGCATCAGTCATAGTAAGTCATCCCATGCTTCTTTGAAATATTTGTATTCATTGTTTCTTATCAAGCAGTAATATTACATTGCCTGAATATACTACAATTTGCCATGCCCTAATGACTGGGCATCTACTTTGTTTCTGGTTACCATAAAAATAAGACCATAAATATATATTAACGTATGTAAAGTTCTTTACAAACCTCAAAATGCTATGTAAATGCTATTGTTATTGTTTGCTGTTATTATTTTGGGGTATATAGGACTGGTTCTCTCTGTCTCTGTCTCTCTCTGTCTCTCTCTGTCTCTCTCTGTCTCTCTCTCTCTCTTTCTATCTCAATTAATCTCAATGTACCTTGGAACTGGGCCTTAGCCTGCCACAGTGAATGAACACAACTTGGGATTCCAACAAACCTGGAATCTAATCCTGTCTCTGCAGTTAAGTTTCTGAGGGACCTAGTCATTTTTTTCTTCTAGGGACCTTAGTTTCTGTGAAATAAAGTGGGGGAAGCAAATTGCATCCCCTCCACCTATGACATTCCTTACTGCATACTCTGAGAACCCTTCTAGCTCTAAAATTCTATATTCTAAGACCCCTCCCAGCCCTGATATTCTTAGGGCCCTTCCAGCTCTGATGGTGTATGCTTTATGAAAGTCTTAACAAATAGCCTCGAACTCCGAAGCATCATAAGAGGTTCTCAGCTCTGTGATTTATCTTAATTTTAATGAAATGTCTTTAATGCCAGCTTCCTAATTGTGTCTTTCTGAATAGGTTTCTGAAGAAAGTCCTTTCTTTAAAATCTCAGGAATAAAGGGAAGCGTGTAACAGGCCAATGGCATTCACTCTATTGATAATTATACACTTTCTCCTTACTGTAATTGCCCCCGTTTGAACTCTGTTGATTTCAGCAGAAAGCATTCATTATTTTATCAACAACTGGCAGACCCCGCTGGTATTTACCGACTTCCCTTTAACCAAAACAAGGATTAGAGCCCAGGCCACCGTTCAGCTGCAAAATCTTTGCTAAGAAATTCGGGGACTCCTTTTGAATGAAACACTGTACAAAGCTTTAAGCACTCTTTGCAACTGAGTTGTATTAAATGATAGACAAAAAAAGCCCTCTGAAGAATTGGTGCTTAATTACAACTTAATTAGCATAATTATGCATGCTAATAGCATCTCAAATGAATAGCAGTTGTCAGGAGGTTGGGACCATCTGTAAGAGTGTCGGATTAATACATCATTTTTTATTTCTAACAACGCTGTAACTCTTTCCCTGAAAGTGATTTTCATTAATCAAGTTCATTTTTATTATATAGAAAATTTGGCATTTTTCATTATGGGCCATTATCTGTTTCCCCATGCAGTCCTAATACAATACTAATGAGCCCCCACGTGGCCCACTGCACTGACAATGAGAGTACAGGTGTATTAGTATAATTGTTACAAACAGCACATTGTACCTCGGGAAGAGGCGAGTTCTAATCTCCAGGTATCAGGGTTTCCACTTTCTACCTTCCCCAGGGCCTAGTACAATTTCCAGAGCTTTAGGAGAAAAAACATACATGTTTGTGATTGGGAAGCAGCTGACTTAAAGCGAAAGCCCCATGTTTGTTCAGAGCCCCTCACACCCCAAAGCTGGGGAGGTTCCTTGGTGGAGAGGCCCTTCTCTAGACAGAAAGCTTGGGGCTGGCGGGGAGGAGGTGGGTAAAGGGAATAGACGTTTTTCAGCCTTTCAGCTTTGCCTTCTGCAAAGGGCCGCAGCAGGAGGGCTGCGAAAGGCTCCAATGCTCCTTCAGAAGATATTCTCAGGAGGAAAGACAGACAAGAGCCCTGACAGCATTATTCATCTGATAACCATGGTCATCAAACAGCAGGGGGGAAAGCAGCTTCCTAGCCTATAGGCCCTAGAAGCATTCCAAACGGCAGTCACTGAGTGTACATCTGGATCCTACTGAGTGAGCTATAGCAGGAACCAGGGGCTTGGGCCCGGAGAGTCTTCATTGTCCCAGAGCCATCCTGGGCTGGTCTGCATTGTTTCACCTGGGCCATTTCCTCCTCTATCTGAATATTTTTCCTTCTTTCAGATTGGTATGAATTTCCTCCTGTTTGGGCCCAAGGTGTATATTAGTAACTTCCCTGCCTTACTGGAAAAAAAATTCCTAATTTTGGGTCCACAGACTCACTTCCCCCGCCAAGTTCATAGATAAATTTTAGGGTGTTGGTGAACTTGGATTAGAGGGAAAAATTAAAGCTATATTTCAATATAATTTGTTTCCATGGCAATCATATATTTTATTCTATGCATTTAAAGGCCTTATTCTTTTTTTTTTTTTTGCTTTTTGCAGGGCAGTTGGGGTTAAGTGACTTGCCCAAGGTCACATAGCTAGTAAATGTTTCAAGTGTTTGAGGCCGGATTTGAACTCAGGTCCTCCTGACTCCAGGGCTGGTGTTCTACTCACTTCGCCACCTAGCTGCCCCCAAAGGCCTTATTCTAAGGAGGGCTCTATAGGCTTCACCAGACTGCCGAAGGGGTTGAGGGTGCTAAAAAAAAATTAAGATTGCTTCCTTAGTCCTTAAGCCTGATTTATGGCATGAGTACCAGATATTGAGGGGCAGCTAGGTGGTGCAGTGGATAGAGCACTGGCCCTGAAGTCAGGACAACCCAAGTTCAAATCTGACCTCAGATATCTATGTGACCCTGGGCAAGTCGCTTACCCCTGATTGCCTCAAAAAAACCCAAAAAACAAAAAGCAAAAAAAAACCAAAATGAGTACTAGATATTGAGCACCAAGACCTATGGTGAAGTTCTGGCCCTGATACCTGCCATTCACGTGACCTTAATCAAGTTCCTTCTCCTCTTTGAAACACTGTAAACTAAGGAGGTCATACCTGATGTCCTCTAAGTTCCTTTGCATTTCTAGCGGACTATGTATGATGAATCTATGAGTTATATCCTGACCTTTTGGACCAGGCTTCTAGCTTGGAAGCATCCCCAAGCTTCTAACTTGGAAGCTCTCAGGGGATGATCACCTCCTGGCTGAATGTTGTGGTCATGCTCACTCTCTGGAACTTTATAGGTGCTGTGGTGAGAAGGATCAAAGCTAAAGGGTCGTTGTTTCATCCCTTTCTTAGAAGACTCTAAGCTAATGCAGATGTACGGAGTGACTTCCCCTCCTCCTGTTTTCTGCCCTGTTTAGACCCAATCTGGAGTAAAACAGTACATTTTAAGAAATAAATTGGTATGCTGGCTCGGGTTTTTAAAAAAGGGAGAGCAAAGGTGGTTAGTGAATTGCATATATAGGTGACTAGATTGAAGGAACTGGAGGGGTAATTTGTCTGAAGAAGGAGAAGAAAAGACTAAGGTGAGGATATGATAGTTACCTCTTTTTAAAAAAGATTTATGCAGAAGAATTAAAATTTCTCATCTTGGCCTCAGAAGGCAAGAGTAATAGATGAAAACTGCAAAAAAGAAAAAGAAAAATTTTCCTCAAAATTGAATTGTCAAGAAGTAGAATGGGAAGCCTTCCCTATCACCTCCAGGTCAAAATATAAAATCCTCTGTTTGGTGTTAGAAGCCTTTCTTAACCTGACCCCCTCGTACCTTTCCAGTCTTCTACCTACCTCCCCTGCATGTATCCTACAAACCAGCAACTGGCCCCCACAGGATGCTCCATCTCTTCACTCTGAATTTTCATCCACTGAACCCCATGCCTGAAGTTCTCTCTCTTCTCCTCTCTCTTTCCTGGCATCCATGGCTTTCTTAAAGTCTTACCTAAAGTCCGTTCTTCTGTAAGAAGCATTTCCTAGTCCTCCTTAGTCTTAATACCTTCCTTCTGAGATTCACTCCACTTATTCTGCCTGCATCTTGTTTATACATAATGGTTTTCATTCTCTCTCCCCCAATAGACGGTGAGCTCCTTGAGAGAGGGGACTACATTTTGCTTTTCTTTTATCCCCAGGACTTAACACAACACTTGGCATAGAATATGAGCTTAATAAATGGTTGTTGACTGTCTGACAATGGAGTTAATATAATAATAATAATAGCTAGCAGTCGTATAGGCTTTGAGGTTTGCCAAGTACGTACGTTATTTCACTTAATAATAACAGCTAATATTTATATAATGCTTGCTACATGCCAGGAACTGTACTAAGTGGTTTACAATATTATCACATTTGATCCTCACAACAGCTCTGGCAGATACGTGCTATTATTATCCCAATTTTACAGTTGAGGAAACTGAGGCTGAGAAAGGCTAAATGATCTGCTCTGGGTCATACAGATAGTATGTGTCTGAGACAAGATTTGAAGTTGGGTTTTCTTGCCTCCTTGACCAGTACTCTATTCAAAAATGCTTCCTCACTAGGAGGTTCCCCATAATGACAAGTGTGTAAGCAGAGGTTGGTGATGCTATAGATTCTATTGTATAACGGAATGCTTGTTTGCTTTCTGAGATCCTTCCAACCCTGAGAGCCTATGAAGCAAAGTCCCTGAAAACATTGCTTCATGGCTTAAGAAAGTTCACTCTCTCTAATGCTGCTGGGAGGGATGAGGGTAACTGACCAGACTGTAGTTCTGTCAGCATCACTCATTCGGCTTGCCTGAGCCTTCCACTGTGAGTGTAAGACTATCGAAGCTTGCAGGGAGGGCAGGCACCATACCCAAATTGCTATTGGGTCCAGCTGACCTTGACACTATTAACTTAAAGGGAGAGGAGAGCAGGCTAGTAATATCCTTCCTCTAGGAGTTTATATTTCACTAGGGGAATTCTACATGCACATAAATACTGTAAAATACAGAGAGATTCAGACAAAATCCTCTAGGAATATTGAAAGGGAAGGATAGAACTCTTTCAAAAGTGGGAGTGGGGATCAGGAAGTAGACCCTGAGTCATGAAGGAAGTCAAGGGTTCTAAGAGGCAGAGGTGAGGAGCAAGTACTTAGTAGGCACTGACTGGACACTCTGGGCATTTTGCTTAAATAAGGAATCAGCCTGGAAGCTACAGGCACCTGAGCACTTTCTGCATAGGCATCACAGCGAGCCTGGTGATATGGTGATCCTAGTCAGCCTGAAAGAGAAGGCCAGTAGGAGGGCTGACAAGGCTGTCACCATCACTTAGGGGCCTGTGCAATGTCACAGCCAATTCTTTTATTGTTCAGGAAACAGACTTACTTCTATTACTGAAATTGTGAAGGGGCAGCCTATTGCTCCTATCCTTAGCGTTAATAATAATAATAATGATAATAGAATGCATGTGATATATTACTTTAAGGTTTGCAAAATGTTACGCAATTCATCTGATTTGATCCTGATGACAGCCCTGTGTGGTAGATGCTGCAATTATCCCCGCTGGACAGATGAGGAAACCGAGCCTGTGATTTGTCCAAGGTCCCACAGGCAGGATTTAAAGTCTCATGTCGCTGAAAGGTGGCAGTGCATAGAGGATGGGGTACAAGATTTGGAGTTAGGAGGACCTGAATTCAAATTCTTCCCCCGAAATTCTATGGGCCTCTAGGTCTTGGATTTGTTAATGAATGTAGATCCCAGAGCTACAGAACCATGAATTTCCTGATATTTTTGGCATCCTAGGGTGAGAGCAAGCTTAGAATCACAGAATTCTAGGGGACAGCAACCTCCAAGATCATCTAATGATGGATTTAGAGCTGGTGGAGAGCCCAGAGGCCGTCTAACTCATCTTTATTTTACAGGTGAGGAATCAAGCCCAGAGGTCTTCAGGTCCGGTGATCTTTCCATAAAACTCTTAGAGAGAAGAAAACTAAGGCCCCAAGTGGGAAAGAATTCTAACCGATAACAATTTGGACAACTCCCTAAGACTATTCATTGAAGAGTATGTCGCTGTATGTATTCATTGGTAGGGAGAGTCTCCTCGTCTGGAGTTCTTTTTAGCAGATGAAATCCCAGGTCCAGTCCCAGAATGTAGAAGGGGTGGGCTAGGCACCTGTAACGAAGACTGTCCTGCCCTCAAGGCAGTGCTGGAGGGCAGTGATTATAACAGAGATATGACAAGCCCATAGATCAGTACAATGCCAGATAAATTGTGTTGTGCAGCACAATATGTTGGTGACTAGAACTTACTTCTCTTTACTCTCAAATTGGAGCTCTTTTCACTCTTCCAAAGCCTCTGACCCACAGATGAATGGATTTTTTTTTAACCCGGCTATTTCAGAGCTGAAATTGACATGCTCAGGATGGTTGAGGAGATAGAATAAAAGAGTGGAAGATAAACATAGTTCCCAGTTATTGAGTCCTACATTTTAGCCGATGTTTTCCTCATTAAAGCCCTGTGAGGAAAGCAAAACAAATATCATGACCCCCATTTTTCAGGGGGACATAGTGACTCAGAAAGGTGAAATTTACTTGTCTAGCTAGGATTATTCAGTTTGTAAGCAACACGGAGAGGACTTGAACCTGGGACTTTTGTCTCTGAGTGATTCATTCTTTCCAGTCTACCAATGATACCCAGACTATACCCAGCAGACCCCTGGGAGGCAGAGAAGCTATTATGAGAGGACAGAGAATTCATGTGTGCCAGCCACCTGATTAAATTCTTCAGTACCATAAATAATCAAATGTATCTTCTGTACGCTGAATAATTATGTCTCATAATAGCCGTAACTATTTTTGAATTCATGTAGATCTTATTGTGATGAATAAAACTCATTCATTTAAAAACATTGTTAACTTCACAGTAGTTTCTTATCATAATATTTTCCCAATCAATGAACGCTAATAATATAACTAATAATAGTTAACATTTGTATGTTTTTTAAAATGTTTGTGAAGTGCTTGACATACATTATCTTACTTGGTTCCCACAAAAACCCATTTTATAGATTAGGAAACTGAGGCTGAAATATTAAGTGATTTGTTCAGGGTTAAACACCTAGTAAGTGACATATGAGGTACTTGACCTAGTTCATCTTAACTCCACATTCAGTATCTTCTCTACTAAGCTACACCGCTCAGGAATCCATCTTTTTAAAGTTTTTTTGGAGAGGAGAAGGCAGGGCAATTGGGGTCAAGTGTCTGAGGTCAGATTTGAACTCAGGTCCTCCTGACTCCAGGGCTGTTGCTCTACTCTTTGCACCACCTAACTGCCCCAGGAATCCATCTTTTAAGTTTATTTTTTTATTAAGAATTAGTCCTCATTCTATGCTTTGCTACTGGACTCTGATGACTCTGGAGGACAGAGTGAGGCTGATGAACAGCTCTGTCCCACTTAAATCAAATGCACTTGCAAGTCAAGACATCACCTTCCTGATGTCATTGGTCCTCTTCCAGAGTAAAGCATGAATAACAACATTCTGAAAAAGGGTAGTAGCCCTTGAGTTCTACAATAACACCCAATGAGGGCTCATGTAAAATGTAAATGAGAAAATAATCCTTTTAACAAGCCTAAATCAGAACAAATCAGTAATGCACACTCAAACTCGTGTAATGAAAACTTTGCTTGACTGAAAGTCACGTGTATATTACTCATAAACCCATCTGTTTGGGAGTACAGCGGTCATATTGAGCATTAAGCTTTTTTTTTCTTTTTTACAATACTGATATTTTATCAAGGCTGGGGAATATGACATTCTAAGGGTTTGCGATGGTCCTGATAAGAGAGTGGAAAGCCCAGATGTGTAGCTCTTGAAGGAGAGAATTCATAATGAAAAAAGCTAGAAGAACTTGTAGAAAAAGGGAGGAGGGGAAGAACAAAGGCTATTGATGTGAAGAAACCGTACAACTTCAATTCAACAAACATATATTAAGTGCCTACTGTAGTTGCTTGCTGGCCTTTGTTCTTGAAGAAGACCAAAATGACATCACTATCCTAGAGTCAAGTTTTAGTGTGTCTGACTGTAGCTGATCGGACCAATACGAGCTCAGAATGCTCTGCCACAAGTCAGGCACAAATAGTCTGTGTGAACTTTTGGGGTGGATACTCTGTTTGCTCATCCTGTGTTTCCTTTGAGCTATTTCAATTCTGCTTTGCTCGTAGAGCACAGCACCTTCTCTGATGTGGGCATGCCACGCTTAGCAATCCTGTGCCAGTGTCTCTCATGTCACACAATCAATTCCAATGTTCTGTGGTATGTGCAAGGCACCTTTTCTGAAGAAAATGGATCAGACTGGAGGATGGGCATATTGAATGACAAAGTGGACATTAGTGAAGACATGAGAAAACTAGATGAGAGGCTTGCTGAAGACAGGCTGAAAGGAATCTTGGACAAAGTAAGAGTTCCCATGTAGAATGTGGATGGCTGAAGGGAGAGTTTTGACTGAGAATTGAGAAAGGAGCATGAGAACTAAGAAAGAATGATTTAGGAGCCTAAGGACCAGACCTGGAGGTGTTATTTGGCTTCTAATCACAACTAGGAAAGAGTTAGAATAGCCTTTTATGGTTTAATGAATGAACAAGCAGTATTTCCATGCTGTAAGTGACAAGACTTTGGATACTTCTAAACAGCTGCTGGGACAGTCAGGAGGTACAGTGGATAGAGCCCCAGGCCTGGAGTCAGGCAGACTCATCTTTCTGAGTTCAAATCTGGCTTCAGACATTTGCTAGCTGTGTGACCCCAGGTAAGTCACTTAACCCTGTTTGCCTCAGTTTCCCCATCTATAAAATGTGCTGGAGAAGGAAATGGCAAACCACTCTGGTGTCTTTGCAGAGAAAATGGGGTCATGAAGAGTCCAACACAATGAAACAACTGAACAACAAGAACATATATCTGGTGCACAGAGATGAGATATAGTCCATTATATTGGATGGAATATTGGACTTGGTATCAAGAGGATCTGGGTTTGAATGTTTCCTTCAATATTAATTATCTCTGTGATCCTGGGCGAGTCATTTTCTGATCCTCAATTTCCTCATTTATAAATTGGGGACAATAACAACATCTACCCTACAGGGGTGTTGTGAGGCCCAAGCGAGACAATGAATATAAAATGCTCTGCTGACTCTAAAAAGCCAAATAAATGGCTGTTAGTGTCGCTGACTAGTTAAAGAGGCCTTACGCCATCACTGGACTCTTGACTGTATATCCTCTCCATCCCCTGTCTTCTTCCATCAGAGATTCCTTGAGGTCCTGGTCTCCTGACTGGTGAAGGCCTGTCTTGGCCACTACTATCAGGAAGAAGTCTAGCAAACTTTAATTTCACTCGTGACTTGTCTCTGAATTTTCCCCCCTCCCTTCCAGAAGTCTTGCCCCTGATTGGATACCCTTCTCTTCCCTTGCCCCCTTTTCTAACTCTTCTTTGTATGTTGTCCTCTACCATTAGAATGTAAGCTACTTGAGGGTGTGCTGAGTGAAATAACTGAGGAAACATATGTGAGCTTCCAGGCATGCTGATTTCTTGGTAAGGTGTGTGGTTGCACAACAAATTGGGATCAGGTCTCTCAATAGGCACTGGACCCCAAATAAATATTTTGCAAAGATTTTCATACATTATATGAAAACAAAAAAAAAAAACAGGAAATAAACCAGGATGTAGGATTACATAATATGACTTCTTATTACAGGAAAGATTAAGGACTTTCTGAATGGGTGGGGGAGAATGAGTTTCAGAATTTTACCAGATGTTGTTCAACCCACAGTTGGAAGGAAAATGAAACCTAAGTCTCAAATGGAGTCAGCGTTACAAGATGGAGTTAGTTTGCTTCCCAAAATTCCCAGAAAAGCAGGAGCTATATTACTTGTTCATAATTGTATCTCCAGGACTTAGCATAGTGCTTGGTAAATGGTATGTGCTTAATAAATGTTTTATCCACCCATTCATCCATCCATCCATCCATCCATCCATCCATCCATCTATGTCTATATAATCTCTAGCTATACCTCTATGTATCTATCTATCTATCTATCTATCTACCCATCTAAGAAGGGAAAGAAAATTTCCTCAGAAGAAAGAGTGTGGCAGAAAGTTAACCAATGGATACACCTACCTAGTAGAAGGCTTACTTCTTTTTTGGGGCCTCAGTTTCATTATCCATAAAATAAGACAATTATATTAGGCAGCCTCTAAGTTCTTTTCTACATTGCCATCCTATTTCTCCTATCATTATTAGACTGGAAGTCAAGCCACCAATGTCTTGTTTTAGTCATGCCATTGAATCACTATGTAACGGGTACAAGTCATTTCCTTTTCTTTGGCTTTCATTTTCCTTTTGTTCCAGGTGATGGAGAGGAACTAGATTATGAATAAGATAAAAACATTTTGAGCCAGATGGGACCATAGAGGTCTTTATTTCAACTCATGATTTTGTAGATGAGGCACTAAAGCTCAGAATAAAAAAGTGACTGACCCAGGGTCTCACAGTGATCTTGAAGGGACCTCCCAGTGCTGTGATTCTGAGAATCATTATTTCTTCTCATGTTATTTGGTTGTTGGTGTAAACACAGCTATGACAGCAGCTCCCTTCTGGTTGACCTGTCACTGCCCCTCAGCATCGAGGAGCAAGCATTTAGTCTTTTTTCTGTCAGGTCACCTCCTAAGGAACCTGAGGAATTCTGCAGCTGCTGTTGTCCAAGATGGAGATTCAGAAAAGCAATGGCTTGCATCTCTATGATATTTCACAAATCTCTTTTCTCACAACAGCCTTGGATGACAGATAATACCATTACTTTTATTCTCATTTTATAGAATAGGAAAGTAAGCCTCAGAATGGGGAAATGATTTGTCTACAGCTACACACTGAATGTGTGGAAAACATGGGAATGGAGTCAAAATTCTTTGACTTTCCAAGTTCTGAGATCTTGCTGGACATTTTTAGGTGAAAGGGAACTGAATCTGAAGCCAGAAGACTTGAATTCAAATCCTGCTTATAATCCTAAGATCTTTGTCCAGATACCTTAACAGCACTTCAAAGTCATCTTGTTCAAACAGAAATTCATCTTCTCTCATCTGATCCTCTCCCTCCCACCAACTTGCCTATTGCTGGTAACACCACTCACAGTTATTCAGACTTGAAACTTGGGGATTGTCTTTGACTCTTCCTTTTCCTTCATCTCAAACACAACTGGTTGGCAGGTCCTGTTGATGCTGTCCCCACATGTCCTGCTTCCATTCCCTCAAGTCCAATCCTTGTGCCACCACTGTTCTCATCATCTCTCCTCCAGCCTATGTGAATAGCCTCCTGATTGCTATCCTTATATCCATTCTTTCTTCTCTCTGTCCCCTCATGGCTTGGCTTCTGACTACCTAGTCTTTGACATCATCCCCCTAAGTGCTATCTGGAGCCCCCATCTTTTAATGAGTTGTCTTCCCATGTAGAATGTAAGTTCCTTGAGGAAAAGGCTGTCTTTTTAGTTATTTATTTTTGCTTACATTCATAAACCCAGTGACCAGCATGCAGTAAGCACTTAATAAATATTGATTGCCCACCTTACCTGCCCATCTCCAATCCATCCTTTACCTACTGGCGAAAAATCCAGTTATGCAGGATTGACCACATTACCCCACATGCCTTCTCAAAAACCTTTGGTAGCTCCTTACCACCCAGAGAATAAAACATAAATGTCTCAATCTGTCATTCAAGGTCTTTAGAAAGCTACCTGTCTAGTCTTGCTGCACATTCTTAGTGCTTTTTACTTTTCCCCCCCCCAATTTATTATATTTTCAATTCACAGAACAAAACAAGCATTTCCATAAGAACCTTATATATAGTAACAGCAATGTTGTTTTAAGAATGACTGAGCTTTTTACTTTCCAGCTAGATTGGATTTCTAGCTGTTCCCCTACCTGTCTTGTGCCCTCCCTCCTCTATACCTATGGAAATCCTTCCCACCTTCAGGGTCTAGCTCTGGTGCCACCTCCTCCATGAAGCCTTCCCAAAGCCCCTGTTGACAAGGACCTCTCCCACCTTAAATCTGAGGGCCATCAGTTTGACTTCTCCTTGGCACTTAATAATTTCTAAGTTCTATTATATTTATCTGATTCCAAGTCTCAGTACTTGGACTAGAGTCTCTCTCTCTCTCTCCCTCTCTCTCTCTCTCTCTCTCTCTCTCTCTCTCTCTCTCTTGCACACACACACACAATGGTACTGTAGTATGGTGAAAAGGACAAAGGTCTGGCTATCAGGAGTGCTAAGCTCTGTCACTGACTACCTGTATGACAAGATGCTTTATTTCTCTGGGCCCCAATTTCTTCATCTATAAGGTGAAAGGGTTGGACTTGATAACTTCTGATGTCCCTTTTAGCTTTAAAACTAAGACTCTTTGATTCTGGTATAATGGGGGACAGTGAGGGGGCCTCCTGATCTGTTGGACTGGGGTGATCTCATGGAATGTATGTGAGGACAGTTTGGTGCCCTGGCCCCCTACTAAAGGGCCATATATAGCCAGAGGTTTCAGGCTGGTCCCTGTGTGACTGGGGCCTCTATCCAAGAGTACTGGCCACTGATCCAAGAGGTATAAAGAGGAGCTGGAACAAATGTAATTGGCCAAAGTGGCTCAGGAGCTAGGCCCCTCCTCATGAATGCTCCAAGGGGTGACCCCAGTGGGGTCTCAGGGTTAACTCTATTATTCTATGGAATTCCAGTTCTAACACTTAGACTTTGAAACTTTTAGTTGGCCTAGGTAGGTAGGGTGATCGAACCTGAGTCAGGAAGAACTGAGTTCAAATCTCACCTCAGACACTTCTAATCTCATGACTTTGGGAAAAGTCATTTAACCAATGGGGGTAATGATAGAGCCTATCTTCCATAGTTGTTGGGAGGATAAAATGAATGACCACATGCAAAACCCTGTGAGAACCTTAAAGTGCTAGATCATTGTTAGCTGCTATGGTGGTTATCATCGCCCATTGTGATATTAAATATGTCTCTTCTACTTTCTAGCCCTCATCTCCTCTATCAAATGAGGGTGCTGGGTTAAATTATCCCTAAGATCCCTGAGATGGGTTTGTGCACATAGTAGGTGCTTAATAATTTTTCTTTAATTCAAGGCCTAGCTGTGCTTTTCACTAATGCTGCTGCTTTCCCAAGGCCAACAGGATGGGGCCCTGTGGATTTCTAACTTTATAAAATACATTTTATACTTATAAAAAAAATCTTTAACACTGTCCCCCACCCCCACCCCTCAGTGGCTTAGAGAAGAAGGAAAAAGCTGTTCATTAAGAGTGCATATAGAGTAATCAGCTCTTTTCATTCCAATGTGGTTTATTGCCTTGATATTAATATTAGATCTAATTTTGAAATAAGCATAATTAGGGTGACTTTTGATATTTTCTTTATTTTTGCTGTATTCGCATAAAGCCCGTGTTCCTAGACTGACATATGTAAGTTAAAAATACTGTTCTCTATCCTTAACTTTGATGATTTCTTAAGCTGAGGAAGGAGACTGGGCCTGCTCTGCAGCTCAGTCAGGAGGCAACTTCAGGGAACTTAGAGATCAATTGGATCTTGCTAGTAGCCTGGATCTCTCTCTCTCTCTCTCTCTCTCTCTCTCTCTCTCTCTCTCTCTCTCTCTCTCTCTCTCTCTCCATAGTATATTTATATATCTTAATGTCTAGAGATATAGATCTGTATCTATATCTCTAGATATCTAGATATATGTGCATACATACATGTATACATATGTGTGTATGAAAACATAGGTGTGTGTATGTACGTATATAAATACCAGATCTATATCTGGAGTACCTTTTTTGTCCCAGAAAGACTCTTGCAGCAGAGATGCTATTTCTGTCTGAGAACTGAAAAATAAATGTTTTATTCTCCTCCCCACCAACGTCCAGTAAATCATTCTACAAGCATTTATTAAACACTTATTTTATGCTTTTGCACTGGCCATCCCCCATGAATGAAATTCACTTACTCCCTACCTAGGCCTCTCAGAATCCTCTTTAAGTTACAGTTCAAGCATCATCTTTTTTTTTTTACATTTTTTTGAGGCAGGGCAATTGGGGTTAAGTGACTTGCCCAAGGTCACACAGCTAGTACATATGTCAAGTGTCTGAGGCCAGATTTAAACTCAGGTCCTCCTGACTCCAGGGCCGGTGCTCTACTCACTGCACCACCTAGCTGCCCCTCAAGCATCATCTTCTACAGGAAGCTTCTCTTGACTCTCCCCCACCCTACCTTGTATTTAACTACTTTGTGTTTCTGTCTGTCTGTCTCTCTGTATGTGCATATATGTATATATAATATTTCTATTTATGGTATACACTAATACATACAGAATGTGTATTTGTTGTCTTTTCCATCAGAATGCAAGGTCATTGGAAGTTGAGATTGTTTCATTCTTTGTACTTATGTCTTGAAGAGTTAGTATAGCCCCTAGGGCATAGTAGTGCTTAAGAAATGCTGTTCAGTTACTTTTCAGTCACATTTGACTCTTCATGACTCCATTTGGGGTTTTCTTGGTGGAGATACTAAAGTGGTTTGCCATTCCCTTCCCCAGTTCATTTTATAGATGAGGAAACTGAGGCAAAAAGGGTTAAATGATTCACCCAGTAAATGTCTGAGACCACATTTGAACTCAGGTCTTCCTGACTCCAGGCCCAGTGTTCTATTCAATGCCCTACCTAGCGGCCTGCTTAATAAATACTTGCTGACTGATCGATTGCCAGGTAATCCTGGGAATACAAAGATAACAACAAAACAGCATCTGACCGCATTCTGGAGTCTGACTACTGTCAGGGTCTCAATGAGCTCAGTCATCCCTCTGAGGAGCTGATTGGTGGGAAATGATGGTGATGGGACCCTGAGAAAGATCAGGATGATTTAAGTGCATGGCCAGGGTGTGTGTGTGTGTGTGTGTGTGTGTGTGTGTGTGTGTGTGTGTGTGTATGTGCTCACATGCATATGTATGTGTGTGTGTATTTGTATATGTGTGTGTGTGCATGTGTGTGTGTGTGCGCACGCATGCACGCGTGCATTTACGCGTATATGGGAAGAGGCAGTGGTAGAATACTAACAATACCTCATTCCATCTCATTTCACTGTGATAATCAATGGCTAACAATCCATGACTGGGCTTTCCAAGTACTGAAGAAGACAAGTTGTCAATTGAATAAATGTTCTGTCCTCATCCCTAACTGGACAGCTGTATTGTGGACTTGTCTAAGCATGAGGTAGAAGTCCAGTCAAGCAAGAATGAATCCTTTAGGAGCCATAAACATCAGTACCATTACTGGGAAGTTTTGCGCTCGGTGCAGTAATCAATAGCCAATACACAAGAAAAGTGGTACAAAGTACCTCCTCATGTTAGGGTTGTGGTGGGGAAGAGTATAGAAATGCTCATCCCAATCTATCAGCTGGTAGCTTTCCATTTTAATAATCATTGCAAATTAGCTCCTGAGCTCTCTTGCTTCAGCCC
Organism: Trichosurus vulpecula; assembly: GCF_011100635.1. Lineage (NCBI taxonomy): Eukaryota > Metazoa > Chordata > Mammalia > Diprotodontia > Phalangeridae > Trichosurus > Trichosurus vulpecula. Next base: position 359,012,521 of record NC_050575.1, read on the forward strand.
TATAGATGGACCACCTCTACTGTCGGTGCTTTCCAAATTTGACACTCTGGGACAAAGCCCCTATTGTCCTACCTTGGTTACTGCTTTGGTAACCGCGGACACAACTCTTCTTTAGGATTCTGAGGGGAATTTTCTTGGAGTGGCAGCCCTCGGTAGAAAGTCATCTACTTTGTTCTATGTGGGAAGGGATCCCGCTTACGCTGGGAGTGGTAATTGCAGGAGGACTGCACTTTATACTATTCTAGGTGAGGATGGAGGACGTAGGATGGAGAATGTGTTTCCCTGGAGAATGCTAACACGCCAATATCTACAGTTTCATGTTTTTGCTATCAGCAACTGATTTGGCACTCCAGAAGATCTCCTCAAGAGAGTGATAAGGACTCCCCAAATCCACTCTTTCATTCCTCAATGCTGCCTTACAAGGAGTATGGAACTCTAAAGTAATAAAGTTGGCTAGGTCTCCACCACACTTTGTCAGAACTATCCCTTTTCCACCCCTCCCTTTTGTTCCCATTTTACAGGTAAGGAAACTGAGGCCCTGAGCAGACTCAGCTTTTGCAAAGGAAAGCATTTATTCTCTAGCCAGCAGCCTGGGACTGAGGAATGATTTGTGGAGAACCATCTGTGTTGGCTACACTTCTATTAACACAGACACACTTCAGAGCTGCTCCATTTGGGTGTCCAACCTGCACAATTCTCCTATTACGCCCTTGATTAGAAAGCAGATGAGACAAATGTGCTTTCTGGTTAAAAGCAGCAAGCAGCAAACCCTGGGCCACAATTCTAGAAGTAACTCAGTTATTATGTTGATGAAGTCCCCTGTGCACCCTCTTTGAGTTTTTGTAATGTGTCAATTAAGTATTTAACTACGTTGGAAAGGGCACTTACTTCGAGTTAAGAGTGGATCATTAGAGGGGATGAAAGACACCTGTTGAGTTCCACTGGCAAGTCTGAGCCTAATTGTGACTGTCAGACTCCCAACCTCCAGAGAACTTAATCTTTGCTTTGGTCATTGGTCAGAAGCCTTGAACCCTTCCAAACTGGACTTAAACAACACAAGAATGGTAATTGAAGTTTCAATTACCAAACTAATGAATTGCCAGTTTTTTGAGGGATAAATTGCCAGCTAATAAATTTCCCATTACTTCCTTGGTAAATGCCAGAGAAAGGCCTAAACATCCCATGTAGATTTAATTACACGTTTAGTGTGCATGTAATTTTGAATTAATTACATGCCAAACAGATTTATGCTCTATGTACTTAATAAACCTCAGTAAGTGCCCTTTTAACAATCAATTGGTATTTAGGATCTGATTTGTTTTTAAAAAATAAATGACTCACGTTGGTGAGTCGCAGCATTTCTTCCATATGCTGGAATGTTGGTAGGGGAATGTTCCCCAGATGCTGACACTGGAATGAAAACATCACCCTTCGTCATTAGAGGCTCCGGGTCCCAAGGTAGAGGAGGCTGATAGAAATTAGCACTAAGTCATACATCAGACCTGATGGATTGAAGCCAATCTCAGGCCATGCTTCAGAGAACCTTCTTAAAAACAGGTCCGTCTAGGCTGTAATGGCAGCAGGGTCCACTGGGCTTAGAAGGAGCTTCCTTGATTAACTGTGGGCTGTTTATACCTTGAGTTATCACAGCAGGGAGAGAAAGTCTGGTTCATTTTGGGGAAATGGAAGAATTCTGGGAAGTCACCCTGCTTTCTCCATTTTTTGTTCTCTTCTCTTAAATAGATTCTAGAGTTTGTTTCCCACAGGGGAGAAAAGCTCCCCTTTGACTTCTCTGACTTCAGCTTAGAACACAGAATGCCAGAATGGGAAGGAATCTTCGAGGTCATCTATTAGAATGCCTTCATTTTAAAAAGCAGAAAATTTGTGACCCAGAGAAAGTGCTTCAATGGAAGTCACAGAGGTAATTAGTTATAGAATAAGTATTAGCACCTAGGTCTGGCTCCAAATACAGTGTTCTTGCCTCTACAAGAGTCCTATTCTTTTTTGACATTTATTTAGTATTTTATTTTTCCCCAATTACATTTAAAAACAATTTTTAATATTCATTTTAAAATTTTGAGTTCTAAATTCTCTCCCTCCCTCCCCAATCCTTCATTGAGAAGGCAAACAATTTGATATAGGTTATTCATGTGTAGTTATGCAAAGTATATTTCCATATTAGTCATGTAGCAAAAAAGAAAACATGGGCAAAAAGACAAGAAAAATTTAAAAAAGTAAAAAAAAAAGTATGCTTCGATCTGTAGTCAGACTCCATCAGTTCTTTCTCTGGAGATTTATACAGGGTGTTCCTAAAGTCTGGAGACATAGGCAAAAATGCATATTTTCAAGAAATGAAATGAATGAAATTTTCAACAACATTTTATTTATTTGGAATATTAACAAATAACATCTTCAAAATGATTTCCATCATTTGTGATGCAAAGGTTGATGCGCGTGGCAAAATTCACGTGAACTTGATTGCTGTCAATTTTAGCACATTCATTCTTTATGCACTCAATCAAGTGTGCTGCATCTGTGATATTCCTTGACCTTCTCCTTTAGCATAGCCCTGAAAAAGAAGTCAAGGAGGCTAAGGTCTGTTAATATTCCAAATATTTCAAAATACGCATTTTTACCTATGTGTTCAGACTTTAGAGATATCCCGTAGTATTTTTCATCATAATTCCTTCAGAGTTGTCTTGGATCGTTGTATTACTGAGAAGAGCTAAGTTATTCACAATTGATCATCTTACAATATTGATGTAACTGTATAAAAAATTCTCCTGGTTCTGCTCATTTCACTTTGCGTCAGTTCATGTAAGTCTTTCCAGGTCTTTCTGAGAACATCCTACTCATCATTTCTTAAAACACAATGGTATTTCATCACAATCATATACCACAACTTGTCCAGCCATTCCCCAATTGATTAGCATCCCTGCAATTTCTAGTTCTTTGCTTACCAGAACAGAGCTGCTATAAATATTTTTGTATATATAGGTCCTTTTCCTTTTTAAAAATCTCTTTTGGGGGTACAGACCTAGCAGTGGTATTGCTGGGTGAAAGGGTATGCATGGTTTTATAGCCCTTAGGGCTTAGTTCCAAATTGCCAACAGTCCTGTTTTTAAGGAAACCCAGATTCAATTTGATCCTTACAAAGAGCTGGAAAACCCTGGTTTAATTTGGGAACAAGAAAAATGACGACTAGCAATTACATGGCACTTTAAAGATAAAGGAGATTTTATATACATATGTAGATGATTATATTGATCTCTACTTGTGAAATTATATGTCTTTCTTCATAATATATGTTATATATATTTACACATACATGCTACAATAGTACCTGCCTCACAGGGTTGTTGTGAGGATCAAGTGAGATACATATATATGTATATATAATGTAGAAATGATATATATAATGATATATATCTGACATAAAATGCATAACAAGTAACTGTAATATATGGTAAAATAAGCAATATGACTGTAATAAATAATCTATGAGATCTATGATCTGTAATATATTAATATATGTTATATAATATATTACATATAGGATAAATGCATGCATCTATCAATGTATCTATATGTGCATATATAATATAATTAGCTTTATATGTGCAAATGTTTATGTATTTGTTTTTATATAAATTCAGAGTTCCATTGACTTCAATGGCTATATCTTGAATGTTACCTAGTGGTTTGCATACTATTTTCCCCATTAGACTGACTATGAATTCCTTGATATTAAGTGTCTCAGACCCCATTTGAACTCAGATTTTCTTGTGTCCAGGCCCAGCACTCTATCCACTGTACCACCTAGCTGCACTTTTATTGTACTTTAAAGTTTACAAAGTGCTTTAAATATCGTTGTCATTCAGTCATTTTTCATTTGTGTCTGACTCTCCGTGACCCCATTTGGGTTTTCTTGGCAAAGACAGTAGAGTAATTTGCCATTTCCTTCTGACTCTCCGTGACCCCATTTGAGTTTTCTTGGCAAAGACAGTAGAGTAATTTGCCATTTCCTTCTCCAGCTCATTTTACAGATGAGGAAACTGAGGCAAACAGGGTGAAGTGACTTGCCCACAGTCACATAACTAGTAAGTGTCTGAGGTTGGATTTTAACTCACAAAGATGAGTCTTCCTGATTCCAAGCCTAGCACTCTATCCACTGTTGCCTCACACCAACCTGGTTTAGAAGATCCTACAGGTACCAAAACATGATAATAGCTGACATTCATATTCCTAATTAAGGTTTGTGAAGCACCATATGTATATGATCTCATTAGGGTGTCACAACAACCCTGGGAAGTAGGCACTTTTATTATTATCCCAGTGTTACGGGTGAGAAAACGAAGGATCACTGAGATTAAATAACTTGCCCAGAATCTCACATCTAGTATATGTCAGAGATGGGGTCCAGACCTTAGAGATCTTGTTGCATCTGTATCTAGTGACCACATGGCTTCTAAATATCAAAATCAGGAATTCTTACCTTATAGTCCATAATATTTTTTTAAATTGGTAACTATTTTTATAAAATTTGTTTTCTTTATAATCCTATGTATTTTATTATATGCATTTAAAACATGATTTGGAGAAGGGGTCCATAGGCTTCACCAGGCTGACAAACAGTGCCATGATGCAGAAAAGTTAAGTCACCCTGGAGTTTCTTGACCAGTTCACAGTCTGATTTGCCAAAGAAACTTTTGCATCCAGAGAGGAAGAGATTAAGAAGTTTGTCCTTTGGGGAATTGCCATATGGGGCCCTACCAGGATAGATACATCTCCTTGTCCCACCCGTCCATCAAGCCTGACGTCCATGGATAGCTACCTTCTTGCCTCAGACCTGACAGCAAGTTTGTGGTGGGTTGGTAATAATTTGGAGTCCAAGTATGGCAGGAAAAGTCAGACGATGAGGCCTACTCAGGGCCTTGGTTACTGCAGTTTCATATGTTGTAGGCTTGCTCTCTCTTTCACCCTGGTTCTTGGATGTTGCTCTTTCTCTCAGGCATAACAAGAATCACCTGTTACTAGAAATGAGGTCTCCATGGCACAGATATTTTCCAACTGTGCTGTTACGTTTGGTCATAGACTTCTCTTTCTATTCTTTTTCACGTGTCTCCCCAGCAAACCAGGGAACAGATCCAGGAACACAGAGACCCAAAAGAGAGTTGAGTGGTCTGATTATTTTGGATATCACTGCAAGAAATATTGCTAAACTGTGGCGTAGTGAGTAGAGCACGGGCCCTGGAGCTAAGAGGACCTGAGTTTAAATTTGGCCTCATACACTTGACACACTTACTAGCTGGGCGACCTTGGGCAAGTCACTTAACCCCAATTGCCCTACCTTCCCCCTTCCAAAAAAAAAAAGAAAGAAATATTACTAAACTACTTATTTCCTTTGACTCAGTGATACTGCTGCTGGGCATGTACCCCAAAGAAGTCAAAGATAGAAATAAGGATCCTGTATGGTAATTGTCCCCCTGGAATTACCTCCCGTTGACACAAAGGGAGCTGGTTGTTTGCGTGCCAGTCCCCCATTAGACTGTGAACTCCTGGACAGTGGGGTTATGCCTTTGGTTTTCTTCATACCTCCAGTGCTTAGTACAGTGCCCAGCGTGTGGTAAGCTCTTAATGCTTGTTGAGTGACAAAAAACTGGAAACAAAGTGGGCCCCCTTCAGTTGAGGAATGGTTGAAAAAGAAAAAAAAACACTCTAATTAATGTAATGGAATATCATTGTGCAATAAGACACGCTACATGAGGAATTCAGAGAGACAGGAACTTTGAACAGATGGAGGTAGAATGAAATAAAGACACCAAAGAACTTGCTCTTCTTGAATAGTGTAACTCTGGTGGCTGTTCATTATCATTGCTGTTGCTGCCGCTGTACTTAACTCCAACTTACTTTGTCCTTTTTTCATACTATTCTTGTAGGTAGGCTGTGTAAACGTTGCCATGCCCATTAAGGAAATTAAGAAACTGAGTCACAGATGAGGAATGGAGATGATGGTCTCACACAGAATGAGAGTCAGGGCCAGATATCAAGTCCAGTTTTTTCTGACGCCCTTCCATCTACACTTAATGAGTACATGCTGGTTGCTGGATTCATACCGCAACTACTAATGATCCTCAGAACAGTTATTATAAAGCCAGACTATCACCCCTCCTTCTTGTCTCCGGCTGCCATTGTACAATTGCTATAGAATATGAGAATGTGGATTGGTTCACCCTGAGCCAGAGAGAATGGCCCCAGAACCACACAGGTGTAGCAAAAGGACCACTCTGGAAGAATCCTGTGTTAAGTTTAGAGGACTGAGGAGGAGGGGCCTTGACCTTCTGTCCGAGAAGATAAAAGCTGAGCTGTTGGGGAATGCCATGGCAGATTGGGCTGTAGGAGAAAGGGCACTGAGTAAAAGAAAATGTGGCTACTTGGGGGATGGAGATGGAATCCTCCATAAGATGACATTTTCTGAATTCCTCCACCTCTCTGGAAATGCCTGATTTCCCTTGCTGTGGGAAGGTCAGAAAGGCCAGCTTATGAGTCAGAGATAATGGATGAAGAACACTCACTAGAGATGTACCCTTTGGGGGTGGGTGAATGCCACTGAAATGGATTGTGCCCAGTCAGGCTGCAAGCAGCACATGGCATTAGGCTGATAGGGGGAAAAGAAAGAAAAAGAGGGAGAGAGGGAGTAAGGAAAGAGAGAAGGAAGGAAGTAAGGGAGAGAGGGAAGAAGGCAGGGAGGGAGAGAGGAAAGAAGAAAAGAGAAGAAGGGAAGGAAGGACAGAAGGGGGAAAGGAGGGGGAGGAGGAGGAAGGAAGGAAGGAAAGAAAGAAATAAGGAGGGAAGGAAGGAGGAAAAAAGACATTCCTCTTGATTACTAGCACAAATGACAGAACCACCATCAAATTGGAAATTGATTAATATGAGGGAAGGGAAAGAACTTGCTATTTTGAACCGGACTGTCTATTTGTCTGGGAGATTATCAGAAGCTGTGAAATTAAGCAGTAACATGGCATGCCACAGTCATTCTTGCCAGATAATTGACTATGTATCCCAAGTGAAGCAAAGGTTGTTACAGAACGATAAAGTCAATTATCGTTTATTAATGGCTGTTAGAGAGCCAAGCGTGGCTCCTATGAATTGAATTCGAAATTGAACATCTTTTTATTTATATATTTTTGAGGGCAGGGGACCAGATGTAGAGAACAAAACATATGACCTTATTAGCTGCAGTCAGGAAAACATTCTGCTTTTTGATGGGGACACCATTTTTGAAGAATCCTTTCACAGATTGCCTTTTTTAACGGGTCCCAGAGTGATGAATGTGTTGTTGGGAATGAGAGCAGAGCCTTGCCAATTGTGCCAATGATTAGCTAATTGAACACATATAGAATCAAAATCACAGGATCAAAGAAGCTGAGAGCTGGAAAGAAGCACAGAGGCCATCGGATCCTATAGATCCACTGTCCTATATTGCTGACAAGTAGACATTCAGCCTCTGCTTAAAGACCTCCAATAATGGGAAACTCACTACCCCATGTGGAAGCCCATTACACATTGGGGAGTGTGTGAATTGTTAGGAAGTTGTTACTTGATTTGAACCAAAACCTATCTCTACAACTTCACAAGCTGATGGGATCATAGATTTAGTGCTGGAGAGGAACTTAAAGGTCATCTAGTCCAACGAAATTGTTTTACAGATGAAGAAACCGAGGCCCATAAAAGTTAAGTGACTTAACCCAAGATCCCATAAGGAATAATTGGCAGAGCCAAAATTTGAACCCTGATCCTTCAGTTCTAAACCCAACGGTCTCTCTACTATTCTCATCTGTTATTCCTAGTTTTTCCCTGTGGACCACACACAATAGATCCAATCCTTCTTCCGCATACTGGTCCTTTAAATACTGAAAGATATAACATACAGAGGAATAATAACATACAGAAGGATAATTTTGAGCCAACGATGCCACTTAGAGAGAAAAATAACTTCATTTGCAAAGCTGAAAAGATCATCTATTAAACTGCTGAATAAGGCTCATAGATACAATATAATTAGCATCCAAGAGCAGGTTTATATGTGATATTAACATAGCAGCCCATAAACCGCATTCTTCCATTTGTCATCCCACCATCAATATTATGCATTTAATAACCACCTAGTAAGTGGCTGCCATCGTACTATTTTTACTCAATTGTAAACTTCATGAGGCCAGGGATTAGGTGTGATTTCATTCTATATTCTCCAAATCAGAGTGTCTCACAAGGGCCTGTGCATGCCACGCAGATAATAATAATAGTTAACATTTATGTAGTGTCTACTGTGTGCCAGGCACAGTCCTAAGCTCTTCATAAATATTATCTCATTTGATCCCTAAAACAGGGAGGCAGATGTGATTATTATTCCCATTTTAAGTTGAGGAACTGAGATAGAGGTTACATGTCTGGGTCACACAGCTGGTAAACATTTGGGACTGAATTTGAACTCAGGCCTTCCTCACTCTAGGTCCAGCATTCTCTATTAACTGTACCACCTGCTGTCTCTAGAGGAATATACTTCTTAGAGTCATAACTGCCAATTTTGTTTTCTGGGGCAAGAATGATAAAGAATGACTTTGTCAAACAGCTCTAAAGTTCTTTTTTGAGACCAATTCACCTGAACTTCCCGGATATTGGGAAGAACTTGGGATAGAGCTTGCCAGAATTGGTGGGCCATGTGACCAAAAACCCTTGATTGGGAATCAAGAGACCTAGGTACAAGTCCCTTCTCTGCCACTGATACTGAGTATGGCCTTGGGTAGGCCAACTCACCCCAATGTGATTCAGCTAATCATCCAGTCAGTCAGTTCACAAGCATTTATTAAATACTTCCAATGTGCCAGGCATTATATTAAACACTGGGAATACAAATACAAGTAGAAAGAAAGGCAGTTCCTGACCTCAGGGAACTTATAGTCTAATGGGGAAAGAAAACATAAAGAAGAAAGCTGAAAAGTGGGAGAAGCCAAACCTCTGTCAAACACTTGTCAGTAGTGCCAAGATAATATTATGTATGTTTGGGATACAGTGATTATGATGGAATAAGAATTGGGTGGTCGTACTTCACTCCAGTCTTTTGATGCCTTATCGTGGGGAGAGAAGACTCTTAAATGCTACAATACTGTTCATGTCATGGTTCATAAAGCTGGAAAGGCTTTGAGTATAGGCCTAGTGACCAATTGTATGTCTATGGACTGAGCACCTGCCTGGATAAGTTTGCGGAGGCTCAGAGATACAGGGTTCGTATCAGGGAATGGATATGAATTGTTGGGCCACAGAATCTCATGAAATCATCTATTAAGGCATTAAGGGGGAGTGAAATAATGGGATGCAGTAGAAAGAGTGCTGGATTAGAATAAGAAGACCTGGGTTCAAATCATGTTACCACTACCTAATACTTATGTGATCTTAGGTGAGCTATTTAATCATTCTGGACCTTAGTTTACTCAGCTGTGAAATGAAAGAAAGGGGACTGGATTGAATGACCTCCAAGTTCTATCCAATATTCAAATCTAAGACCCTATATTCTGGATCTTGAGACAGAGAGAGAGAGAGAGAAAGAGAAAGGAAGAAAAAGAGAGAGAGAGGGAAAGAGAGAGGGAGAGAGAGAGGGAGAGAGAGAGAGAGAGACAAAGGCAGAGAGAGCCAGAGAGACAGAGATAAAATATGATAATCAAGAGGATCCCTTTGAGACAATGAAGTTTTGAAAAATTGCTTTCTATTAGTTAAGCAATGAAAGGCATCATAGTTCTACATTAGATAGGGGACTATGTATTCAAATTTTTATTGGGTCATCTTAATTCTAATGCTTTTTGAACAATCTTAAATATTTCTCCATGTTTAGGAAGGCTAATCAGACCATTTGTGGAAAGAAGTGAATATATGGTCCATAATTATATCTCCATATCTGTCTATTTATCTGAATCCCTTGTTCAATATTACTGACAAATCGTCATTCAGCCTCAGATGAACCAAGTACAAATATTATACTCATACAAACTTAGCATCTGGCTCGTGAACTCATGGTTTGCATACCAGATGCTTCTTTCTGCAAGTGGTCTGATATATATGGATAGGAACTGGGCCTGCAATTTCAATAGTACGTGGAACTCCTGGATGAGCAAACTCCTTCTATCAATGCTAGTTTGGATCTTTTCTGTAGCTTAGACAGCTGTCCAGAACACTGTGAGGGTGAGCCATTATGTTGTCAGAGGCAAGACCTGACCCAAGATCTTTTTGTCTCCTGGACTGTCTCTACTACTCCCACTACAAGTTCACAGTAGGGACTATGTCTATGTTTATGTCTATGTCTATATCTCTGTCTATGTCTATGTCTATGTCTATGTCAATATCTAAACCTCTCTCTCCTCTGTCTGTCATCTATCTATATGTATATACCTATACCTATAGATAGATAATAGATACCTGTTGTTGTTCAGTCATTTTAGTCATCTCCAACTCTCCGTGACCCCATTTGGGGTTTTCTTAGCAAAGATCCTGGAGTGTTTTGCTATTTCCTTCTCCAACTTATTTGATTGACAGATGAAGAAACTGAGGCAAACAAGGTTAAGTGACTTACCCAGGGTCACACAGCTAGTAAGTGTCTGAGGCCAGATCTGAACCCAGTTCTTCTTGACTCTAGGCTCTGTGCTCTATCCACTGCACCGTCGAGCTGCAGCATCCTATTCTTAATCCTATTGTCCTAGGAGTAATGGAGCTTTGTCCTTTACCTGGTACTCTAAGCACTATGGCACCAAGCTGCCCATAAATACCCATGTATGTGCATGTGTACATATGTGTAGACATGTGTATATGAACATATACATGTATATATAAGAGTGTGTGTCATAGTCCCTCATCCTCACAATATGTGTGTAGGCTATTTGCATGCTTGTATGTATATACATTTTTGATAGTTTTCTTTGGTTGGGAGAGAGGGACCCAGACCTGTGATTTCATTGGTATTAAAGAACTTCCAATGAGGAAACCCTTTGCAAATCTCTGGTTCACTATTAGCCAATTTGAAAGCTTAGAGAATTGTCTGGGACCACTGAGAGGTCAAAGTGCTTGTCCAGAGCCCCACAACCAGTACACTCTTCAAGACTCTGAGGGCAGGCCTTTCCCCAATACATCACACTGCCTCTTCTGCATGAGCGTGAGCTTATAAGCTAGAAAATGTACTAAGTAAGGACGCACAGAGGGAGACATGGAGGAAAATGAGAAAGGAAAGAGTCAAAGGAATGTGAGATAATCTGCGGAGAAGTCTAAGATCCAAGTGGACAATTTTAACCGAAACCTGAAATGGATGGCGGGCTGGCCGGGAACAAATAGAAGGATAATCGATATCAGGATTATATTCTAAAGGAGGACAGTTTAGATTTCTTCCAGTTCAAACTGCTGATTGATGCAGCCTTGTGACTGTCATTCAGATGAATTTTTGCCTCCAAGTAGAAAGTTCTAACCTAAGTTGACACCATTGATTTGAAATTATAATATGGGTTATGGTGAGAAGCACTAGTTTAAAAAATATTTTTTTTCTTTTGAGAATAGAATGAAAACAGTATCTGCAGTGGAAAGAACATTGAATTTAGAGTCAGCGGAGGTGGATTCAAGTCTTAGCATCCCAGATGACTTTGAATAAGCACTTGAACCGATTAGGGCTCTAACTTTCTCATCTTTTAAAATGAGATTGAACTAAATGTCCTTTAGGGTTAGAGTAAATGTCATGTAAGGCCCTTCTAAATAGACAGATAGATTGAGATCAAGATAGAGATAGAGAGACAGATATGATCCTATGAATATAAATTCGTTAAACTCTCCAAACGAGTGAGCAGTGTTAACCCATTTCCAGACTTGGACCTCAGAGATTCTAGGCAGAAGAGCACAGGATGTTGACTCCGTCACTCCATCACTGACCATCTGTGGGAACTTGGGAAAGTTTCTTCCTACTTCTGAGCTTCTAATTTCTCAACTATGAATATGCCTACTAAGACCCATGCTACCTACATATAAAGGTTGTTCAGAGAAGAAAACATTTTGCACTGTACAGTATTATAGAAATGTTTACTTTTGCTGCTGCCACTGTTATTGTTATTACTATTATTTCCAATAATTCCAGAGTCAAAAAGTCCCCTCCTCACTTCTACTTCCAAAGGTGACTGGACTGCCAGGTCACTCCCGGAAAAGTTGAGCCTGAAAGGAAAATGGTCCCAACACACATGGTCCAATGCCTTCATCTTAATTGCTTACCTCTTACTGCACAGAAATAGCACCGCCTGGACGACAACCTCCCTGTGATAAATTAAGGACGGAGTGTCATTTTCTCTCTCTCTCTCTCTCTGGTTTATTCTCAACTATTCTTTGAAAGATAATGACAAAATGAAATGAAACAAAACAAACAAAAAACCCCATCTGACCCCTCACCCTTGGCGGAGCTGGGAATCAGGAACATTCCCTGCTTCATACAGATGTTGCTTCATCATTGATAGACAGAGGGAGGGAGGACCCAGCTGGAGTTACAACAGCCTCTCCTTCAGCCCTGGGATCAGGAGATCCTCTTGTGTCTGTTACTTCTTGACAGTGTGGAAGGAGCCAGAGTGCCTTTGTCTCTTACTTTCGGTGAATGGTTCACTTTGCTTTCCTAACTTCAGAATGTAAGGCTTCGAGGCAGGGGGCCTGGTGGGCCAGGATTGTGGGGCCTCCCATGGAAGGAATTAGGAGCCAAATCCATTAATCTCCAATGGAATCTTGTAAGATGAAGGACTGTGGGTGGGGAAGCAGCCCTACACCAGGACTAAGCCATAGTTGCTCAAATATCTGAGGAGGAAGCCATTCACTGGAGAAATTGTTCTGTATTTTCACTGGCAAGCTGGTCCTCTATTACACTGGACCTGAAATCAGGAATAGTTGGATAGATAGATAGATAGATAGATAGATAGATAGATAGATATTGACATATTGCTATATTGATATATACATATATGTGTGTATGTTTGTATGTATATATGTATATGTGAGTGTACACACACACACACATAATGTTTAAGGGCTGCCTTGAACACTTAACAGCTGTGTGAATCTTAGCAAGTCAATTAAAAACACTCCTAGCTTCCATTTCTTCATATGTAAAATGGGAATGCTAATGCCCCCTATCTCACAGGGTTGTTGTGGTGATGCAATGCAATCACATGTACAGGGCTATGCCAACCTCAAATCTCCATATAGATGCGAGCAATGATGAGAACAGTGAGGGTGATGATGATTATGGAAAATGTAAGTTTTAAAGGACTAGAGAAATGTCAGCTGCTACTACCATTGGTATATCAGCCTTGTTCTACCTTAAGCATTGGTTCCACATTTTTGGAACCATATGAGCCCTCATTCAAAACATGTTAGAAGTAGAAAAGATTTAGAACACAAGATGACATAATGTAGAACTGAGAATGGAAATTCAGCCCAGAGCATAGAACAAAGAATATCAGAGTTGGGAGGGATCTTAGAATATAGAACAATAATGTCAGAGATGTGGAAGTCCTTAGGGCATGGAACACAGAAGAAGAAACAGATAGACACACACACACACACAGAGACAGAGAGAAAAAGAGAGAGAGACAGAGAGACAGAAAGAGAGACACACAGAGAATGAGACAGAGACAGAGAGAGATGGAAACAGAGACAGAGACAGAGAGAAACAAAGACAGAGAAAGACAGAGACAGAGACACACACACACAAAGAGAGACAGAGACAGACAAAGAGACACAGAGACAGAGAGAAAGAGAGAGAGACAGAGAGGGAGAGAGACAGATAAAGTAAATATTCTTGTAATATAGAACACAGGATATTAGGGCCAAGAAGGTCCTTAGAATCCACAGAATATCAAAACTGGAAGGGCCTTTGGAACAGAAAACACAGGATGTCAGGAGCTGGAAGGGGCCCCACTTTACATTTGAGGTTCCCAGAGGAGGAGAACTTGCCCAGGCTGAGCTAGGTTTCCTGACCCCACAGCTGTTCCCTTTTGCTCTACACCACCTGGAAACATACTGCTGTGATACCTTCACTGGGTTGTATTGCTTAGGACCAGATCCCAGGCATGGTTGGAACATAGTAGGCACTTAAGGAATGTGTATTGATTGGTTGATTCACTGGGTTATATATGGCAGGGTTTATGGCTTACAAATATCATTGCATCAGAACAAAATATACCATATAGATACGAACAGAAGTGCTTATTTTCTGCCCCCCACACAAAGTGCGTCTGCCTCTGGGAGCTCTCAACTTTGGCTCTGATTTGGAGCCTCCACCTCAGCCTGGCTTTGAGCACTATAGAGCTCGGAGTTAAACAAATGCACTCTCCCTCATCTCTGCTACTGCAGGCAAACTTCCTGCATTGGCTATAAATATTTCAGGCAACAGTCAACAAAGTTAGGAGATTGGGAAGCAGAAAGAAACCTAAGCCGATCTATAATCTCTTTTTTCTACAAACTGTAGCTAGCTGCTTACGTTATGAGGACACGGCCCTTCTGATTAAGGTCAATAAATCCAGAGCTCTGAGGACAAAGGATCTGAACGTTCACTTTCAATAATGGAGGGATTCAACCCCAGTGAGCAAAGTCAACTTCTCATGTTATTTCTGCATGTTCTGACTGATGGCTGTTTAGTGACTTTCAGTGAAATGTGTATTGGCCTGGAAGTCAGGAGGCCTGGCCCCTAGTTGAAGCCCTGCGGTTCACTGACTGGCAGAGCTAGTCTGCATTCTGCTTTCCTCTCTGGGCCAAAATTTCTCCTTTATTAAATGGGGGGAGGGGGTGGTGGTTGGGCTAAGAGGATGAGTTTGTTTTTGGGACAGCATGGTTTAGTGGAAAGATTTGAAGTCAGGGGACTTGGATTCAAGTCATTCTACCTTGTCTGAGTTCATTTTCCTCAACTGTAAAATATGGGGGTCAGACTAGGGAGACTTTAAGGTCCAATTCCCAGTCTATGGCCCTAGAGCTAGGTGCCCTCAGAGACTTCTTTTATCTTCCTCATCATGTGTTCTAAGCTCCGGAGGTTCAGCTCCAGTATTCTGTACTGGACTGTCTTCTCATGACGTTCTGTGTTGTTGTTGTAGAGTCATTTCAGTCCTGTCTCACTCTCCGTGACCCCATTTGGGGTTTTCTTGGCAGAGATCCTAAGTAGTTTGCCATTTCCTTCTCCAACTCATTTTACAAAGAGAAAACTGAATCAAACAGGGTTGAGGGACTTGTCCAGGGTCAATTTGCTAATAAGCGTCTGAGGTCAGATTCGAACATAGGTCCTCCTGACTCCGATCCTGGTGCTCTATCTACTGCACTACCTAGCTGCCTGTTCTACGTGATGTACTATAAATAAATATTTGGAAACATATGTGATCTTTACACCTCAGACTCTGTTGGCAAAATAAATGTAAATCAGTAGGAATTTGTAATGTTATTACTTTTCTTTTAACCCCCAAAACAAACAAATTAAAAAAGAGAGAGAGAGATCCACAAAGTCACATGACTCCAACTCATTTACTAATTTTAGCCTTTGTCCCTGAATGAGGAACTCTTTCAGGGGTGACTGTAAGATGGCCTCCATTGTCCTTGTACATCTTTATGGCATTATCTAGGCATACAGTGGCCGCACTATGCTTCCAGAGTACATTCTGTCTCTTTGTTACAGAAATCAGTTGTACTAGTCCTACCGCCATATGAAACATTGGCAATACCTCATTCCACACTCAAATTGTACCCTTCTCCCTGCCATGGGAAAATATCTGGGAGAGCTTAGCTTAAGGCTGAATGTGGAATCCCGTGGTAATGTTTCCCAGTATTTGGGTGGTGGATGTAGTCAGTTGCTAGTCAAGTTCTGTGGAGCCCCGATTCACTCTGTGTCTCTTAGAAAAATTCTGCATGTCAGTAAGACCTAAATTCTAGTCCTAGCTCTCCTAGCTCTTGGGCAAGTCTTTTCCCCTCCCAGACCTCAATGGTTTCCATTGTAAATATGTTAAGATGTAGTAACTCAGCCCTTTGAAGAGGAAGATAAACTGAGACAGCTAGTCTTAGTCTTACTGATTTAGAGGCTGATTTGTAAAATCTGCAAAAAACAAAAAGGTCAAATCAAGGATCTCTAAAGTCTGCAATGACCAAGGAAATCAAACAAAACAAACACCAATTGCTAGCAATGATCTAGCGATTTAAGTTTTGCACAGTGCTCACATGTTTTCTCATTCGATTCGAT
Source organism: Trichosurus vulpecula (assembly GCF_011100635.1). NCBI lineage: Eukaryota > Metazoa > Chordata > Mammalia > Diprotodontia > Phalangeridae > Trichosurus > Trichosurus vulpecula. The sequence continues at coordinate 359,028,803 of NC_050575.1, forward strand.
TCTCACAACAGCTCTGGGAGGTAGGTGCTATCATGAGCCCCAACTTACAGATAAGAAATTGAGGCTAATAGTGGTATGACGGATTGATTGCCCAGACTTACCCAGCTAAGGCATACCTGAAGCAGGATTTGAATGTAGGTCTCCCAGACTGGGAAGCTTGCACTCTGCCTGTTGGGACACTTAGCTGCTTGTCAATACACTGGCCTTGTCTGAAAACATCCATCTCATTCTGCACCTCTAGCTCACTGCTCCTCTCAAGCACATGGACAACTCAGGCTTTCTTGCTCACTAGTTCCACCAGCTGCTTATAGGTGAAAAGACAATGTCCTCCCTTCATTTAGAGATGACTATACAATTCATTCCACTCTACTCTTTAATTCCTCCATAGGACACATGGAGTTGGAGAAACGCTCTCCAGACCCTGGGATTTTCTCTGAGTATTGCTCAGGAAGGTTTATGCCCCAAAAAAGTATCATGATCTTCCTTTTCCGGACTTTTTTACATGTGGGTGAGCTTTGGCTCAGAGAAATGGCATAATAATCGTGAGCACTGCAGGTTTGCAATTCCACTTTCTTTCAGATGATCTCTAAGACCTCTTCTATCTTTGTCACGGTATGTGCTAAGCCACTTTCAGCTCTAAAATTCTATGTTTTACGGTCACTCTCTGGCCATAGCATTCTGTGTTCTACATGATTCATTACAAATAGATACATATCGAAATAAAAATTAATACATTATATGTATTATGTATATTTATTCGTTCATAGTACATAACATATATTATAATTATATCCTATATAATTACATTATACATTACATATTACATAAATTGCAATATTATATATAATTATATGTTAGATAATTATGTATAATACATATAATGTATTTATATGTATATGATATAATAATTTTATATGAGCATAAAATGCAAATATCTAAAATATTAAAAAAGAAGCATGTTTCAAAGCCAAAGGTTTGCAAAATTCTTTACATGTTATATTATTTGATCTGTGAATAAGGCTTTTTACTTCCTGCTTTATGGAAGATCCCAAATCATAATGATCCAATGAGGACCAATGCCCTGGGAGGTCTGTAATGGCTTGGTGATGGCTGGCCTCCACAAGCCCTTCCTCCCTCAGTTCAGCCATTACCACAGTGCTTGGGGATCCCCCGGGTACCTGCAAGGGCTCTTGTTCACACAGCCAGGAATGTTGGTGAACTCAAAGACTAATCCCCGGCGGGGCCTTGCCTTTTAAACGTCATGATGGAAAAGTTTGTCCTCTGATTATTTGTTTCTGAAATCAAAAGTCGTTTGTAGTAACTCAGAGCAGCCTGAGAGAGGCTCCTTGTGTCTTTGAAGATGTCTCTGGATTCTCAGGCAGGATATCAGACAGTCAGAGCCCGAGCACGCTGTCTTTTGCCCACATCTCTGGAGGTTGATATGTTTTGAAGCAGTCTTTTGTGTACACTCACATTTATATACTGGGCATCGCTGTTCTTTGCTCTTTGGAAGAATGCTCTCACTGGCTTAGTTGATTTCTCTTCTTGAGAAATGTCCTGGTTTCCTATTATCTGTCTGAAATGTGTTAGCTTAAGGGACAGAGTCCTGAACATGCCCGAGCCAACCTGGTGAGATCAGTATTTGGATACGGAAAAAGATAAGTTGTTGCCAATTGTAGTCAGTCCGCAGGGATCCACAACATCCAGGTTGAGTCAATATGTGGTGTTCATTCCATTTTTCACTACACTCATTTTCTTCCAACCTGTTATACCTCTGTCAATAGTGGGAGAAGGAGATAGGAACCCAAAGAGTCCTTCCTCACCAAGAAGGATCAAAGGTTACTTTCTATGATGCATGGGCTTAACTAAGATAATCATTTTCATCCTCTCCTCCTCTCCTCTCCTCTCTCCTCTTCTCTCTTCCTCTCATATCAGGAGGCTCAAGTCTGTGCTTTGGCCCTGTACTAATAAGCCACAGGCTTATCGTGTTATTTCCCCATGTCAGTTTTCTTTTCTGTAAAATGGGCATAATACTGTCTGTAACCCCAAAGTACCTCAGTATTGTTGTGAAGAAAGAGCTTTGCAATCCTGAATAGGTAATGAAAGAGAATGGTTGATGTTATTACAGTTCTGCCCAGCAGACCACGCTGCTGCCACATTTACTCTTTACATCTAGAGCAGTTCTCCAGGAATTCACTCTCTTCTCACTATTTGAGCTTGCATAAGACAGCCGACCCAAGATCTGTTGAGTTTAATCAGAGTCCAGAGGAGGAAAACTTGTAGGGACAACTTCAGTAGCAGGCTGTTTATTTAGAATCAGAATAATTGAAATGTACGCTCTCATGCAGGGAAATCCAGTCAAGACAAAGGAAACTCAGGATATTTAGCTAATTAAAAATAAAATAGCTGATTCTGGGATGTTTGAAAGAGGAGATAGGGTTTGGATATTCCTAGTCAGATGCACAAAACTATTGTAGGGAAGGCCCAGACCCACAAAGTAATGGGCTGGCTAAAGTTTCACCTGTAATAACCTTAGAAAAATTTCCAGGAAAATAATAATAGCTCAAGTCTCTATAATAGTTCAAGGTTTTCAAAGCACCCACCTTACAACAACCCTGTTAGCTAGGTGGATGAAGCATTAATTTCATTTCCTAGTGACCATGGCACTGACCTATAGTTGTTTTAAAATTTGTCTTATTTTTTTCCCCAATTACACGTTAAAGTAAATTTTTAACATTTTAAAAAAATGGCTTGAGTTCCAAATTCTACTCCTCCCTCTCTCCCCCCGCTCCACTCTCCCTGAGATGGTAAGTAATCACATATAGGTTATACATGTGTAAGCATTGCCTATAGTTTTGATGTCTCCTTACTGTAGGACAGGGCTGTCCAACCTTAGTTTTTATTGAAACAATAAACAATATATTTTGATTTGCCATTTTAATGAGAGCTCTGTGGTAGCTTGGCTTCGTTTACTAAAGCATTTATGTACATTTCTATGCTTGTAGACGGGCCGCATAAATCGCACTGTGGGCTGCATGTGGCCCGCAGGCCACATTTCGGACAGCCTTGCTGTAGGAAAAAATAGAAATGCATGTGTTTGGCATTCAAAGCCTTTCATAATCTGGCTCCAGTATACCTCTCCAGGATGATTACACAGAAATCCGCCTTGCCCAACTGCCATCTCTGCAATTCCCTGTACACAATCTTTCATATCCTGCCTCCCTCATGCATGGAATGCTCTCCACCCTCACCTTTGCCTCTTGAAAACCCTCCCTCTGTTGAAGGCTCAGCACAAGGCCTACTTCCTCTAAGAGGCCTATTCTATGGTCTTAAAGGCCCCTTCCCTCAATCCCTTTGTATTTATTTGGTATATGCCTTGGGTTAACTTAGAATTGTTTCATTATTTGTTTTGTCTTTGTATGCCCTTGTCTTGGCAGGTAGTAAGTGCTTGATAAATGTTTGTTTAAATGAATTGAATCAGAAACTGGGGGCTAGATAGCTGCTTAGTATCAGAGCCAGGACATGAATCTAGGTCTGCTAGCTCTCTGGTCAGAAGAATTCTTCCCATAACATCACAATGAATGCTTGACTTGATTGTGCTTTCAGCAAGGCATCAAGAAAGAAGAGGAAGTTAAATAGCTCAGTGGATAGAGCACTGGGACTGGAGTCAGGAAGACCTGAGTTCAAATGTGATCTCAGATACTTACTAGCTGTGTGACCTTGGGCAAGTCACTTAATCTCTGTATGCCTTAATCCATTAGAGAGAGAAGTGGCAAACCACTCCAGTCTCTTTCCCAAGAAAACCCATCGACCATAGGGTCACAAAAAATCTGACATGACTGAACAACCAATGAGAAGAGAGGGCCTCATTCTGGGTGCTCAAACAAGATACACATGCTGCAGAAAACCATTGATATGTTTCCTTATTTTCTAGCAGAATCCAGCATACAGCCCTTAAGGCAGTTTGAGAACCCTGCTAATGACCTCATGATCATGTAGACAGGGATGGAATTCTCTGTCAGCTCTATCCAGATGATAGAACCATTCAGGGGAAAATAATCTAGTTAGCTTACCCCTTATACGAACCAGTGGAAAGACGTAAAACTACATCAAAGTAAGGTCAGGCAGCCAAAAAACATTTAGTAAGCTCTTACTATGTGCCAAGCACTTTGCTAAGTATTGGTGGAGGCGGAGTTAATGGTGTGATGCCCTTGTTCCCAAACCAAACGATGCTGTTAGAATCTGTGTGGATTTCACCTTGGTTCTTTGGGCTATCTATGATCTCATTGACATGAGTACCTGCTCTGCTCCCACAGTTTGTAGCTCGTCCAAACACTCTCACTCTGTGTCAATCCTTCCCATGTCTTCCCATAGAGTATCCAATCCAACATGTTGGAAGCCTTTCTTTGGCTCCTTGACTGTTTCAATTACCGCTGCAGCACTAGGGCTATCTATCTGTTATTCATCATTCTCGGTATAAGACTGACCAAATGACCCCTTTCATTTTGTTTTATGTTTTTGAGGGGGAAGAGGTAGACAGAAGATGACATATGGCTTCAGTCTTTGATGGATATTGACCTTTATACCATTCTAGTCCCTAGGATGATGCAGGTTTTGTGTATTTGTTTTGTTTTTTAGAGATAGTATGGTACTATAGATAGACAATCAGCTTTGGAATCAGTGAGACCTAGATATAGTGCCTGCCTCTGGAAACCAGGCCCGCTGGTTTAAAACTGGGAGGTACCTGAGAAGGCATTTAGTCCAACCTTCTCATGTTATATATGCAGAAATTAGGATTGAGGGAGATTCAAAGACTACCCACATCACACAGGGAGTCAGAATTCAAGCCCAATTTTAAAAGTCTGTGATCTTCTGTTATTATCTTCCAAAATGGAGAATAGAAGAATGAACTCTGTTTAGCTCCCCAAACTGCTGGGATATCAACCTTGAGAACTCCTTATGGCTCCTAATTCATACAAGCTTTGAAGTTTCCTTACTCATTAGTCCGTTGGGAAGCAGCATACTGGGCCCATTCCCTCTTGCCTGCATTGAATCCTCTTTGTACTTTCCCCTCAAATTCCCACTCCTTCTTTAACAATGCAGTTCAGACACCTTGCTTGCCTGCCCCCCATTCCAGTACAATGAGTGCCATTTTCCATTGAACCCAGCTGCCTTCTTCCCAACTCTATGGCCTAGATTTTTAGAAGGAGACAGTTCCATACACCAATAAAATTGCAGATCTGCACCACCCCCAGTGTTTTTCTTCTCCAAATTAACACACACACACACACACACACACACACACACACACACACACACACACACACAAAATTTGCTACACATTATTTACAGCTAAAACCCAAACTCTAAAATCAAACCTATGCCTGTCTTGTTCCTGGAACTGATGCATTATCAGATGTTTTGAGGTCTGCCAAAATCATCTCAACTATTGATTTCCAGAAAGATTTTGGAAGTGATCTTGAATAGGAAATCCAAGGCAGAAACCACCTTTTCAACACCATATGGAAAATAAGAGTTTTTAGCATTTACCCTTTGATCTGAGGAATTTCCCTGTCTCTTTCGCTTTGGCTACAGGTTTATTAAGTGAGTTCCAACTGTTGACCTCCCTGGCTTCCTTTAAGTCCCAACCCAAATCCCACCTTCTACAGAAAGCCTTTCCCAACCCCTCTTATTTCCAGTGCCTTCCCTTTGTTAATTATTTCCTATTTATCCTGTACAGAGCTTGCTTGGTATATATTTGTTTGCATGTTGTCTCCCTCTTTAGACTGGAAGTTCCTTGAGGGTGGAAATTGTCTTTCACCACTTTTGTATACCCATCGCTTAGCACAGTGCCTGGCACATAGTAGAGATTTAAATGTTTATTGATTAATTTCTTGATTATGAGTGTTTGCCTTGGCTACATTTATAACTTTATTTGGCCAGAAGGTAACTAGACATTTGGAAACAAAGAATCATAGATGTTCAGAGTGGAAAGAGATCTCAGGGGCCATCTAGTGCAGACTTTATATGGAAAGAAATCCTCATCCCAACACTCCCAGAAGTAGTCCTTCATCCAACCTTTGCATGGAAACCCTCAGGGAGCATGAGCACATACAGCTTGTTTGCTTGTCTTTCCTTCAGCAAGCAGGGATTTGCCTCTTTGTAACTTCTAACCCATGCTTTTGATTCAGCTCTTTGGGATGAAACAAGACAAGTTGAATCCCTTTCCCCCCAAGTGACTTGGTGACAGTTAATAAGCTTCCATGTCTTCTTTTTCCGGCCTAAGTGTGCCTAGTTCTTTCACTGATTCTCAAATGATGTGGAGGGGGAGCCTCAGCTAGCCAGGCAGCAAACACTTTCCTCTACTTGATGAAGAAATCAGATGTATTGAGGGGTGACAACCTAGGAGCACAATCACAGGCAAAATGAGTACAACTAAGTGGATGGACAGGACTCATTTTCTTGAGTTCAAATGTGACTTCATATATTTACTAGCTGTATGACCCTGGGCGAGTCACTTCACCCCATTTGTCTCATTTTCTTCATTTTTAAAATGAGCTGGAAAAGGAAATCATATATCACTCCAGTATCTTAGCCAAGAAAACCCAGAATGGGTCATGGAGAGTCAGACCTGATTAAAAAATGACTCAACAACAGGACTGAGTAGTCTGGATTTTGGGCTATACCATTCACTTGAGGGGTCCACAGCATTGAGCACTGGTCTTGAGGTCCACAGCAGGGGATCACTATACCAATAGCCCCTCGATTTGGGAAGGCGGGTGATGTTAAAATGCTACTTCTCACCTGGATGTCTGCTTCTTCTCATGTATGCATATAAGTCCTTACTGGAATGGGGTGGGGAGAGGAGGAGCTGATACACTTCCTCCTATCTCTTGAGGGAGTTGTAATGATTGTGTGCTGTACATGGAGTCAGGATGATTTAAGTGTAAGTCTCTTTCCCAGATACTTGCAGGCTGTGTGATCCCAGGCAACTCATTGAAGTCTCTGTGCCTCAGTTTCTCCCTTTGCAAAATGAGAGGTTTGGATATGATGACCTCCAAGGTCTCATCTAGCTCCAAATCTATGATGATCTAGGATCTTATCTCCCAAAGTGGATAAGAGAATGCTACACATTCTTCTCCTTAAACTACAAAGAGATCAACACTGAGAACCTCCTATAGTTCCCATTCCATTTGCACTTTGTGGTCTCCTGTCTCATCCACTGAGAAACAACATATTGGATCTACCACTATTCCCCACAATGAATCTTCTCCCTCCTTTCACCTTGTCGTCCTACTCTTTTATTTCAGATGGATCTCAAACACCATCTTCTACAGAAAGCTTTGCTTTATTTCCCTGCAACTGCTAATGCTTTCCTTCCTAAACTACCTTGTATTTAGCTACTTGGTGTATATGTGTGTATGTTTGTGTGTGTACACACACACACACATATGCACATACATATAAACACAGATTGTATGCATATGTATATATACACTGATATATGTATATACATGTATGTATATGCATATGCATAAAATTTACATTTATGTTGCATAAAATATTGTGTATATTTTTCAAGCCCTGATAAACACCACCCTTCTGATTGGAGGGCTGGAGGGTAGAGTACCAAACTTCTCCCATTGCCTTCCTTTATAGATCTTCTTTCTAAGTTAGCATTAGATGAGGTTCCCTCTGGCATCCTTCCAACTCTAAGGTTCTATGCTTCTAAGGAATATCTGATAGTTGTTCAGGTTTTTGGCACACTCAGATCAAGCATGTTCAGAACACTTCTCTAATATGCCCCCTCCTCTCTTGCGACACCTCTGCCACCTTGTTGTAGGCTCTCATCTCACCCCTGGATTACTGCAGCATCCTGCTGGTGGATCTGCCTCCTTTGAGTCTCTCCCCATTCCAGTCTATTCTTTATTCAGCTACCAGAATGATTTTCCTAAAGTGTAGGTTCATTACTCATCAAACTCCAGTGGCTCCCTATCCCTTCCAGGATCAAATACAAAAATCCTCTGTTTGGTCTTCAAACCCCTCCATAAACTAGCCCCCTTCCATTTCTGGTCTTCTTAAGCTTCCCCCTCCCCACTGTTCTACAATTGAGTGACAATGACCTCCTTGCTGCTACTAAATAAGGCACCCCATTTCTCAACTCTACACATTTTCAGTGGCTCTCCCCATGCCTGGAAAGTTCTCCCACCCCATCTCTACCCTGGCTTCTTTAGCTTCCTTCAATTCCCAGTTAAAAACTTACCTTCTACAGGAAGCCTTCCCTGATCCCCCTCCTATCTAGTGCCTTCCTCCTCTTGACAATTTACAGTTTATCCAATATCTAAGTTGTTTGTATGTCGTTGTGCACATGTTGTTTCTCCCATCATATCAAGGACGAGGGCTATTTTTGGCTCTCTTTATATCCTCAGTATTTAGCACAAGTCCTGGCACATAGTAGATGCGTAAGAAATGATCATTGACTGTCAGACTGGAGAGACACTGATCATCAGATTTGCCCAAGAACAGAGATAATGCACTAAGAGCCAATTGCAGAGATGGTCATGGATGATTTAAGACAACCAGGGGAACATTTGTGATGCTAAGCAACTATGTTCTTGAGTGAGAAACGTTCAGATTGAAGTCCTTCTGAGAAAGAGGATGAGAAAGTCTGAAGAGCGAGCTTACCTCAGTTAGGTAGATAAAGGAAAACTTTCTATAGGGAAAGGAGAGATTAGTATAAAGAAATCTCTGTAACTTAAAAAAATAGTTCTGTTGGATTAAAATTGTGTTTTACATGTTCAGGAAAATGTTGTTTCATGTCTCTAATGCATATGTCATAACCTGTCAAATCAATAAGCATTTCTTAAGCATCTTAGAGTCATGTGTGTTGATGACAATTCATTTCCATTCAACTAATATTTGCTCAATAATAACTCTGCCAACAGCCCAGTGCTGAGTATCTTATTCTCTTAATAGCTTGATTCTAAGTACCCTAAGCTAGGGACTGTGTTGTAGTAAAACTCTCTCTATTTCCTATTCTAAGCACAAGTAGAAACTTAAGTTATTGTTTATCTTCTTTCTCTCCATTAGATTGTAAACAACTTGAGGGCAGGGACTGTTTTTTTACCTTTCTTTGTACCATCAGAACTTAGCACAATCAATGCCTGGCACATAGTAGGTTCTGAAAAATGGTAGTTGACTAGCAAAACAATATTGGCTCAGAAGAAGAGTTTTTGTTTTGTTTTGTTTTGTTTTTTAGTGCCCTTACATTCCTTATAAGCAGAAGTAAGGAACTATGGGTATGAAACACTGCATATACCTACTATTGATGTTTTAGTTAGTTTTGCTGAACTGAATCTTCTCTCTCTCTCTCTCTCTCTCTCTCTCTCTCTCTCTCTCTCTCTCTCTCTCTCTCCCTCTGTTCCACCCCCACCCCCAACTGTTTCTTACAAGAGGTTGCTTACTGGTTAGGGGACAGAGAATGATATAGTCAGAAATGAAAGTGATATCAAGATAAAATAACTGCTTGTTGAATCAACAAAAACAAAGACAACTTCCTTCAGGAATTAAATAATATGGCTCAGCTAAAAGCCAGAATAAAGAACTTAAGAAATTAAAGAGTTTAGAAGAGAAACTAAGGCTGTTCTCTGTTCATGCCTATACTTTTATGAGGAGAGTTTATCCCCAGCAATGCAAACCCATTAATAGGCACTTCTGTTTTTCCAATAGCAGCTAACATAATTGCAGTCCTAATGCCTAGGAGCAAATTGTTCTTTCTAGGGCTGGGTTCCATTTCCAAACCAATCTGAGACACCCTTCAACCTCTCTCAGAATTCTGATTTCTCTGGGCTATGGGCGGGTCCTGACTTTGGAGCCATGAAGGGCACTGCACTCAGTTCCTCTGGCATTCAGTCTTCAGAGGAGCCCCTCTCTCATATCCCACATAATCTCACATGGCCATAGACACTAAGGCACTAAGGCTGCTCATACCAACTCTTTCTCTCCATGTGGACGGGTGGATTCAAATTAACCAGCTAGTCACCCACTCTTTCAGCATATTCGGTAAAGCATACACAAGGGTCCTAGTTGCTTTTGTTCTTAATCTCCTTGAATTCCTGCTTGTGGCAACTCCTCAGTAGACTATAAACCCTTCAAGGGGCAGGGACTACTTTTCGTTTTGGTCTTTCAGTCCCTCCTGCCTATAGAGCTTACCCAGTATGTAAGTATGTCTGGGACAGACAGTACAGAGGAACAGTGGATTCAGTCCCAAGTTGAACAGGAGAAGGAGAGTGGGCCAGACTGCCTTTAAGAAATTGCCAACCTCTTTTATTGACCCCCAAGGATCCCATGAAAGCAATGGCCCGTGTCTTCAGTATCAATATTTTGTTAGTGTTATATGGCACTGAGACCTGGAATACCACGCTGCCTCTAAAGAAGGAAAGATGAGCATCCCGCAGAAGGCAATGGAGAGGGGCCTCAAGGGAGCTCTGAGGAATAGAATGAGAGGACATCATCAAGGAATTGTATGATGGGGTGAAGGCATGCCAGGTGAACGGTACAGGTAATTTCCCTGCTATCCTCCCCTTCCCCCTCCTCCCCCTCTAAACGCCTAACATTTATTAACACTCTAAGGTTATAAAGCATTTTTACATGTATTATCTCATTTAATCCTCAAAACAACGCTGGGAGGGGGATAGTGTCATTATTCTCCTTTTATAAATGAAGAAACTGAGACTGAAAGGGTTAAGGTACAGACCCAGGTCATATCGCCAGTAAGTCTCTGAAGTAGGATTCAGTCTCAGGTTTTCTTGACTCTGTTTAAGATCCATGATGCAACCTAGAAACTTAAAACATGGAACATACCCTCAAAGTGAGGTTTTGGGAGAATACACAGGACAGGCAGGCACGGGTGAGCTGTGATTCAGTTCGTTGAAGTAAACTCCTGATCCTGCAAAATCACAAATACATCGACATATTTGAGTACCTCTGGTGACTGGCGTAATGCATCACGTAAAATAAGTGCTTTCTAAATGTTCGTCGAGGTGAATTTAATTCGACCAAATTGGTCAATATGGACAAAAACCCCTATGTATTTTTAAAGGACAGTCTCTGGTGCATCTTTAGTTTTCTTAGGCTATGACAGCAGATACTGGTTGCACTCACCTTGGTAAAGGGTCAGGTATGTCTGAATACCCCAATGAGGTGCATATCTAGGAATCCAACTAGTGCTGACGGCAAAATGTCATAGCACAGATTCTTCTAGGCCAGGAATTGTCTCTTTCTTCATCTAGGGACTAGGACACTTTGGGGGAGCTGTGGCATCTTTTCCATGCAATTGAGAGTATCCCTTGGTTCATCAAGACAGAACTATTAGGGACCTTTTCCAAATAGCCTCATGGGGAGAAGAGAGAATTTATTCCGTTAGGGAACTGCTGTCTCAGGATGGATCCGACACACTGGGAGCATCTGGTGTGTTAAGGAAACCCTCTTGTGTTTTAACTACTCACGGCCGGAAGGGCTGCCCATGCTCTGGGACAATTCCTTACACACCGCAGGCGAGTCTGAGCAAACAGCACACGCATTCCTCCCAATGGCATGTTCCCACTTACCAGCGGTTAATGGGCTGTGGCCAGCGAAGGTTAATGCCCTGTGAAATCAGTCATTAATTGTGGAAACAACTGATTTCGGGGAGACCATGGCAATTATGAGCAGCTTATAATGGTGGCAGCAGAACAAAACACACCACTGGGTCACACATTAGTCAGGAGGAAGTAGAGCCAGTCCAGGGACTTTGTTAATTTCTACCGTCAGGCTCAAGGCCCTGTTAGCCTAGGCTACCAAGGCAGACCTGCTGGACTGGACGCTGATGACCCAAAGTTAGCAAGTGTGTACTCTCTGCAGAAAGGATGAGGCTAATAAAAATAAGCAGAGGGAGGCAGCATAGGACAGTATATAGAATCAAAAATGGGGAGGGCACCTCCTTCTGGTTCTATTGGCTTTCAGACTGTAGGCTGGGTACCACTGGTCATCTACCAGGTGCCCCCAGGTGGCTTGGGGCCTATTCTCTACTCCTGCTTATGTTGATGAAGCTACACTGGCTGCTTCTCTGTCTGTCATGAATTAGAGATGTGCTTATATTATTTCATGAAAGCCTAATATAGCGCCAATTTGGAGAGTCACTGGAAAACCTCTGAGTCTTCCTGGTGTGTGTGTGTGTGTGTGTGTGTGTGTGTGTGTGTGCATATTTATATTTTTTCCCTCCACCAGTGGAGGGAGACTGAGTGTGGGGGGAAAATAGAATGGCTCAAGCAGATACAGAAGTCTTTAAATCCATAGATATACTCCACTGACCCCAGAGATTTGAGTATCACTGTTGGATTAATTCATCAGTCCAGCTTCACTAGTTCTGAAATAGGGATGCTGCCCAGTGTCCTCCACTTACCTGTCCCTAGTCTCTAGAAATTCCATAAGCCTATGGAGAAACAGATTGAACAAATAGCATTTTGTGCACAGATATCCAGAAGGCATTTACCCAATGGGAATAGATTCCAGGTTGGAAGGAAGAAGGAAAGTAGGAAAAGAAGAGATCTCTCCACTGCAGTTTTCACATCACTGGAACTAAATTGGTTGCCAAGCAGGGAGGCTGGGTAATCACAGTTAGGTAATCAGAGCAGATTGCCCTGGACTCATTCTTTCTGACATTTTCAAGTCAGTAACCCTGACTGTGTTTCTCCTTTCTCTGAGACACTGTTTTGTCCAAGTTCTCTTGGATAAAAATATGGAGTCCAATTTAAAGAGCAGTTGATTTGGAATCAGAAGACCTGGGTTCAAATTCAAGCTCTTCCGCTTTGTACTTGTATAACCTTGGCAAAGTCATCATTTCTGTGGGCCTTCAGGAACGTTGTCTGGAAAATGAAGGTACTAGGCTAAATGATCTTTACTTTTCTAAATCCTTTAATTATACTGTCATCTTGGTGAGGGTGGAGACTTATTTTGTATCTTGGTATTCCCTAATGGTTTGAGGCCAGAGTAGATTCTCAATGAATGTTAATTGGTTGATTCTAAGACGGTATGATGGAAAAGACCTGAGGTCCTAGTCTTGTCTGAGCAGAATGTGGTAAGAGCTCATCCTTTGCTCCCAACACCCGTTGCTCAGGACTCCCTCCCTACTTTCTTTTCCTATGGCTCAGGGATGCATTGTGGCAAGCAAGCACAGATTGGGAGTTGACAGCGTGAGTCACCTTTTTATAGACTCACTGTTTTTGGACAAAATTGACTGGGTGTGTTTGGCTTCCCATAGCTCCAGCTCTATCAGGGCTACATCAAATCTAATCAACAAATTAAATTCAATGCAAACTAATAGAAAGTTTGGAAACCTTTGTGACTAGATGAATTTCACAGTTTGGGAGATTTTTGTCATTTTATTTTATTACCCAGGGCTTTCTGATCAATTAAGGGAAGAAGAGTTGTCTGTTTGCCAAAGTAACCCTTAATTTAAAATTGAATTTCAAATCCTTTATGGGCTTAGTGGGTCAGCATGGTGGGGAGTGGTCAGGAGAGATTGGGACCATGTGATATTGCTTTTTTTTTTCCTGACCATACTAATGCCAGAACTTTGACTGCTTTTGTAGATTTCATCAGCCTCTCTTTGGACTGTATTTTTTTTCTCTCTCTCTCTCTCTCTCTGTCGTCCAGGGAGAGGGTGAACGGACTATGTGGATGAAGGGCTTTAATTCAGCTTTTCAGCCTAGAAGAGGGACTGCTCTGGTTTGCTATGGCTTTCATGTAGATTTTCTGTGGAAGGCAGGGGATGGTGGTGGATGTTGGTAAAGTTGAAGTATCTTCTTAGGGGTGTGTGTGTGTGTGTGTGTGTGCGCGCGCGCACGCGCACGCGCGTGCACACGTGTGTGCATGCATATTTCAGATGGAAATCTAGCTAGAATGAAGTGAAATAAAATATTGAAAAGTAAAGTCCTGTAGTGGGGCCGTTTGTTCATTAACAGACAGCTACCTAGTGTGAGGCAGTAGATAGGCTACTGGATTTGAAGTCAGAGGACTGAGGTTTGACTTCCAGCCCAGTCATTTGCTACCTCTGTGGCCTATAGCAAGTTATCTGACTTCCCTGGGTCTCAGTCTTTATCTGTAAAATGAGGGGACTTGGACTAAGTGACTTAGAAGGTCCCTCTCATGTCTAGATCTATGATTTTAGGATTATTACAGTCTAAAAACTGGAAATTGAAGGAGAGTTAGCCATAGACTCAGAATCAGAGCAATAGCTAGAAGGAGCCTCATAAATCAGCTACTCTAGTCTCCCACCCAATGAAGAAACTCTTCTGTAATATTCTGGATAGGTATTCGTACAGTGTTTGTTTGAAGATCTTCTAAAACCCAGGTCTAATCGTATGACTTCCAGCTCAATAAACCCCTAATGGCTCCCTGTTGGTAGGGTGGCCAGCTGGAGAGGACCAAAACAACATCACTGTGTTGGAGTCAAGGTACAGTGTGTCTGATCAGACCAAGATGAGCTTGGAAGGCTCTACTACAGGTTGGGCACAAATAGTCCACAAGACCTACAATGCTTAGGAACTTCTCTAGGCAACCCATCACCCTATTACCCCTAGGATCAAATATGAATTCCTCTAGGATCAGATTTCAAAGTCCTCACAACCTGGCCTCTTTCTAGTTTTTCATTCTTTTTATTCATTACTCACCTCCTCATAGAGACTAGTCCTGCTTGTTTACCTGCTGGTTTGCATATATGATACTCCATTTCTTATGTCCATACTTTCATCCTGCCTGCTCCCCACACCTGGAACCTGCTCTCTTTTCATCTATGTCCTTTTTGTTCTTGTTTTTTTTTCGTCTTGTCCTTCTCTTCCTTTGAGGCTATGTTTAAGTATCACCTTCTACAAGCTTCTACAAGCAAACTTTCCAGATTTCCCCAAGCTCTTCCTATACTCTCTTCCAAAGCTATCTGGTATTTTTTGTGTAACACACATATACCTACACACACTTATCTATGTTCATGTTGTCTACTAGAATGTAAGCCCTCTGAGGGCAGGAGTTGTTTCACTTTTGCGTTTCTATTGCTAGAACTTAGCATAGTGCCTAACATAAAGCGAGCATCTAAATGACTCTTGCTTTTGGTTGGATGAGTGATTAATAGTTTGGGGGACTTATTATTCCCTAAGGTAACTCATTTCACCTTTGAACAGCTCCAGTTTTGTTGGTAAGTCTCCCCTTCCATTGATCAGACAACTGTACCATTGAAATCTCACCTTATTGGTCCTGTTATATTGGTAGTCTCTGAAGATCTATTTTAGCATTATTTTGACTTGGAATCTCTACTGTCATGCTCCTCCGATGTCTCCTTGTGGTTTGGACATGACCCTAGTTTCTCAGGTTCTATTCTCTGGAGGGCCATACAAGGCAATGGAACCCACAGAAGTCAAGAAAGTACTTTGACTATGGGCCCAGGAACAGACTGTAGTGTGCCTGCTGTCCAAGGGTCAACCTAGTTAAGTTCAGAGAGGCTCTTAATTAGATAAGTTAGAAAGGAAAGCACTTTAGGTCATGGAAACCCACTCAAATTGCCCACTGAGTCATAATTTTGATCTATATTGACAGAGGAAGTACTCACATTGGAAGATCATAGATTTTGAAGTCGAAGCTCAAATTTGACCTAGTAAAGGTTTAAAATGGGACTTGGACCTAGTGTAGGGTATTACACATGGTAGGCATTTGATAAATTGAATTGTTGAAATACATTGACCAGATATCAAAAGGGAGCCAAGATGGCAGACTAGAGGCAACCCAGCTGAACTCTCTCAACCTTCCCATCCAAACAACTTATAAAAAAAACACTTCACATCAAATTTTGGAGTGACAGAGACAACCAAATGTCAAGGTGAGACATTTTTCTGGCCTATGAAAACATAGGAAGTTGGCAAGAGAAGTTTGTGATAATAGAGTGGAGGCTTCTCTGGAGACCGCACATGCAGCAGATATAAGGGCAGCCATTGCAACCCCAGGAATTCTCAGCCCAGAGAGAATAAGGGGGTCAGAAATAGATTACAGGGGACTCTTTCCTGGAATTGGGTATAGTTGGCACTCATTGGCAACTCCTGCTGTCCATACACAGTTCTGGATTGCAGTTCCAGGGTGGAAAGGAGTGCTGGTGGTTGGTCACAAGGGAGAAAGGGCCAGGGTGGCAGTTCCAAAGTTATAAGACCACTAGTGTTTGTGACTGCAAGGGAGTAGGGGCCCATCATGGGTAAAGACCAAAGTGCAGACCAAGAAAGCAGTGCCTGTACGTCTCCCAAGATCACACCACCTTGGAAGCACTGAAAACTTGCAAACCCCTCAGAACTAGCTCTAAAAACTGCAGCATAAAAAAGCCTGAAGCTAGGGGCAGTGCCTCACCACCCCAGGATCAAATATGAATTCCTCTAGGATCAGATTTCAAAGTCCTCACAACCTGGCCTCTTTCTGGTTTTTCATTCTTTTTGTTCATTACTCATCTCCTCATAGAGACTAGCCATGCTTGTTTACCTGCTGGTTTGCAGAACCCAACTTTAACATAAAGTTCTAAGTCAAGAAACGAGCTGGAAAAATGAGCAAACAGCAGCAACAACTAAAACAAAAAGCTACCACAGCAGTAGGGAAGACCAAAACATAAACTCAAAAGAAGACAGCAAAGTAAAAACAGCTACAATCAAAGCCTCAAAAAAATTCTATTTGAACCCAAGCCAACAAGAATTCCTAGAAATTTTAAAGAAAGTGCTAAAAATGGTAGATGAAAAATTGGGAAAAGAAATGAGAATGATGTAAGAAAATTATAAGAGAATTAGCTTGGTAAAAGACACAAAAATACCGAAGAAAAGATTTTTTAAAAAAAAAAAGAATAAGTCAAGTAGAAAAGGAGGTACAAAAATTCACTAAAGAAAAGAACTCATTGGAATAAATTGACCACTAATATGCTACTGCAAATTTGGAACACCACCACATAGAATAGGCACCAAAGAATGTGGTGCTTTTGGTTTTCCTACATTATGCAGTGGTTGTAGGCCTCAATCGGAGAACTGCTGAGACTGAGGCAGACATGGTTAAAGAAATCTGTCTCCTCTTTGGTGCCTATGTACTAAGAGTCATAATCAGAGGCCACATTCAAGAATGTTTTTCTCCCTCAATTATTTTGTCTTAAACTTTCTGTGTAGAAATAGGTTTTACGTACGTTGAAATTCTTGGGTTCTGTTTGACGTTGAGATGGAATATTTGCAGAAGCAGGTTACTAAGCAGGAAAGTGTCCTAAGTTAAAAATGGTTCAGTCTTTTAATTTGGTCCTAATCCTATTAGAGACACAGAGCTCAGGGCTGCTGAATCCTTTTAGGGCTCTTTGATCAAGTGAGTGCTTTCCAATGGGATGGTTCCTGCCAATCCTAACCCTACCCCCAACTCTAACAGGGCACCCAATTCATATCTACATATGGTTTTTCCTCAAGCTTGATGAAAGAGGCTGGCTCTTGTTTAGGTCCACATTCAGAACACAAGCATGCACACTGAGCATCTACCTTGTGCTCACCCATACGGTCCCTGATCGCTAGGAAAAAATAGAGGAAGGCAATAACAACAAACAACAAATACCTCCCCTCCCCCATTTCTACAGTGCTTTAAGACGTACACAAGCTTTCCTTCAGCTTTGAGAGGTAGAGAAGGATTAGATATAGTTTGGTGATTAAGAGGATTAGAAATAGTTCCATAATTAAGGCAACCAGTGTTCATAGTGCGGGGGCTTAATGGTGTGCAGGCTGGAGAGCTTCAGGTGGGCCACAGAGTAAGTTTTGTTGGGGAAAGAAAATGTAGAGGTGGACGATAAAGGAAATGTGGACTCTGAAAATATTTCATGCACCTATGTTACCAGCTTTATTATATGAAAGCCATGATACAGTGTCAGTTAAGAGCATTTCTTTATTCAGAGCCTGCTACGTGCTGGGCGCTATGGGATACAGAGAAAGCCAAAATCAAAACAGAAACCAGTTCCTGCCTTCATGGAACTCACATTTAAGTGGAGGAGACAGTATGCAAACAGCTATGTACATACAAGACATGCGTGTGTGTGTGTGTGTGTGTGTGTGTATGTGTGTATATGTGTGATATAAATATACACACATATATACGCACAGAGAAAGGGAGGGAGAGAGAGAATGAAAAGTAATCCAAGAGTGTAACCCAGTGTCCCCAGGATTCACTTTTTGAAGCTATATTTCAACTAGTATATTGTATCAGGCTTAAAAGGTCAATGGCATTGAGAATATACTCAGAATGCACATATATACACACATATATACTCCTCATACCTAATATTTTCTCTTATTCATTCAGCCTTCAAGTGTTAAAAATTTGGAGGACTTTGTCTTTTTATCCTAGAGGCAATGGGGAGCTAATGAGTTTTCTTCTTTGTACTATGGCTAATCCATAGAAATCAGTCAAGCTCTGTCTTGGTCCCCACATACCTGGACATCCTCCGTGATCCTGGTGTCTTGCTCCATCCTGAGCTTCTCATTTCTCCTTATCACCAGTTGCGATATCAATCTTTAGACTCTCATGATGATTCTAATTAAAAACATTTTTTTTGATATCACCAAATATCTCCTCACAATGTAGCTTTGCTGAACTCCTTGGCACCTTAGCAATGACACTGAATGTAGTAGTTATTTCATATTCCAGGAGACAGCTCATGCTGTTAGGGAGGGATAATGCTTGTACTTTTTACTCTGATATCCAAGACTGAACTCCACTACCAGCCCATGTTTCTGGGAGAATGTGAGTAAGCCTGGCGGAAGTTTGTCAGTTTGTCAATGAACAGAGATTGATTTGTCATAGTAACTTTAGAGGCATGTCCTGGGTCTGTCCAACTTATGTCTCTGTCTCTGACTGGGGTGCCAAAGGATGTCATGGAGGCTTCGAATCCCTTACAGCCCCGTTCCTAGAACTGTGCATATGGTTGTTGTGTAGTTGCTTTCAATCGTGTCTGACTCTTCTTGACCCTATTTAGGGTTTTCTTGGCAAAGATACTGGAGTAGTGTGCCATTTCCTTCTCCAGCTCCTTTTACAGATGAGGAAATTGAGGCAAATAGGGTTAAATGACTTGCCCAGAGTCACACAGCTAGTAAGTGTCTGAGGTCAGATTTGAACTTAAGTGGTCTTGACTCCAGGACCAGTGTCCCATCCACTGTGCCACCTAGTTATCCCTAGGCAACAACATGCACGTGATGGGTCCTTAATACATTTTTGTTGAATGAAATCAAAGGGAAATGAGAGGCACCTCCACCACCTCTCACACTACCAGTATTGAAGTTGCGCTAGCACAGCTAAAGACATGACAGAGGGTTAGATCAAAACGTACCCCTGTATCCTGTTACCCCCTCCATTTCTAGTGCTGTGGAGATCCCAGCTCCTAGGCCAAGGAAATCTGCTTAGGCCTAGATATCCAGCTTGGCCACAACCCTTCAAGAACAAAAGTCTTCTGGGGACTGCAACCTAGAAACACCAGTGCTGCAAAGCTCTGAACCACCAGTGCCAGGGAAAGTGGGCTCTGATCTGCTCTTGCTGAACCAGAGAACTAAGGAACAGGTGGAGTAGCACAGGTTACCAGGACAGGACATATTGTATATGAGGGGCTCTTCCTCACTCTACCAAGCTTAAGGGAATAGCACAACATCCTGTTGGGGTTAGTTCTGATCACCCAAAAGTCGCTTGGGGCAAAGTTCTGGTCTGCTGAACCATGAAATGCTCATTGTGGGGGGACGCTGAGAAACTTTTATATTGGGCACCCAAGGGAACCACAATCAGAGAGAAGGGAAGTCAGGAAGCAAGAGAGAGAGGGAAAATAAGGAAGAAAAAAAACTAAAAATATCAAAATTTCAGGAAAAAGAAAACTCAAAGACCTGGAACTTAAATGGTTAAATTAATTGCAAAAACAGAAACAATAGAAGGAAATATGGCCTCCAGATCTAGTAAATAAGTTCAGTCATTTATAAATACATACTAAGGATTAAAATTGACACTTGATGAGATAGAGGACGCTATGAAATTTGAGGAGAACATGGAACCACAACACATTGTTCCTAAGTAATTCAAAAGAGAAATGAGAATTATGAGAGCAAAATTTATGTCCTGCACAGCAAAAATAATGAGCAGAAGAAGAAAACTTGAGTGTGCAATGGCAAACTTCCCCAAAGAAAGAAAAAAGAGAAGAATAGCCTGGGATGCAAATACACAAAAGTAAAGGACAATCTAGAAGAAGAAAAGCAAAAAACACTATCTTCAAAAGAAAATACACTCATTATGTAAGCAAAACATATTGAACTCAAAGACAGGATGTGCAAACAATCTAAGGATCATAATGTCTTTCAGAAGGATATAATAGAGCAAAAATACTTAACACCATAATGGTGGAAATAATAGAAGAGAACTGCCCAGAACTTCTGAATATAGAAAATGAAATTCCAATGGAAAGAATTCACAGATTGCCTCTGGGGATGGGGAGTGGGGAAGAAACACAAAGCTACAATCTCCATGAAACATAGGGGTTAAATTTAACAATTAAATTCAGAAACAACAAGTTCTGCAAGCCGTCAGGGGAAAGATTTTCAAATACAAAGAAAACGGCATTCAAATAATGCAAGACTATTCTTCACTCACTAGAAAAAGGAGGAAGGAATGGAATAATATGTTCCCAAGAGCAATAGAGATTAGGATGCAGCTCATGGTGACCTGTCTCCCAAACCTTAGCTTAACCATACAGAACAAAAGATAGACATTCAATAATATAGAGGAATTTAAAACATTTTCAGAAGAAAAGCAGAACTAAAGAGATTATTTGCCTCTCAAATACCCCAAAGAATAGAAATGCAGGAGTAATAAATCAAGCAGGCAAGGATAGCAACAGCAAAAGAGTGACAATAGAGAGACCAGTAAGAGACTTCCCTGTAAATATACACAAGGAGACTGGCAGGAATCTGTAGAGGTAACAGTGAGGAGGTGGAGAGGGAATATTTTATGGACAGAATCTAGCAATACTCTGCCCATAGGTAAATGCTCCTTTATGGAAAGTACATGGGAAAGTACATGAGATGGGGTAGGAAAGTAGCAGGATAGAGAAGAGTGTGTGATGTTCTGGGGTCAAATCAGGAGCTAACAATGAGGGAAAGTTGACTTCTGCAGTCTCAGAGAGTGAAGTGAGTGGGGAGGAGAGGGTTAAGATTGAAAAGAAGGGGGCAAGGCAGGAGGACTTACTTTGGAAATGATGGGGGGTCCACTGATGAATATTCCTATGAGTGAGCAGAGATGGGTAGTGAAGGGAGAAGAGGACCTTACATTGGATGAGGTCTGGGGGATTTGGTGCTTGAAAAATCTACTTGTTCTGGGGTAGTGGGGTTGGAACCTCTGGAGGGGGTAGTTGACAGCTGGTGGTATAGGAGAACAAAGACACAGGGAAGAGATATCTAGGTGTATGTGCAGGCAGGAGGGAAGGTAAACAAGAGAGGGTATAAGTTGGTAGTGGGCTGAATAATCAGGGACTTGGTAAGAGAGGGACCCCATCATGGGGCAGTGCTAGAGGGAGCAGCAAATGGAGTGCTGGGCATGGAGTCAGGAAGACCTGAGTTTAAATCTTGCTAGCTGTGTGACCTTAGGCAAGTCATTTAACCTCTGTTCACTTCATTTTCTTCATCTGTAAATTGAGTATAATAATAGTACTTACCAATGCCAAGATTGTTATAAGGATCAACTAAGATGATAATTCTAAAGTGCTAATCACAGTTTCTGGCACATACGTGCTACATAAATGTTAGCTTATTATTATTACTATTATTATCATTATTGTTGTTAATAATAATAATAGACATTGTTATGGAAATAAGGTACAATGGAGGAGAATCCATGGGTGAACCCTACCAAGCAGGGGCAGAAAATGCCTGGAGGAGGATACTTGGAAGCTGTGATCACGTGAAGAAGAAACAAAAAAGAGAGGAGATAATTCCAAGAGTCATGAATCGGAGAATGAGGGTCTGGGGTAAACAGAAAGAGAAGACAGATAATGAAGAGAATGAGGGAAATCCTGTTTAGTAAGGGGCACACAGCAAAAGGAAATTAAAAACTAAGGAATAGGACCAGCTGAAGGAAATGAGAGAAAGGGGGGTATCAAATGAGAAGGGGGAGTCAGAGGTCAGGAGAAGAGAGCCAATGGGAACAGTGCAGCCTTAAAAAAAGATTAATGTAAAGCAACTGAAGGAATACAACTTTGAGTTTATAGCAGAAGAGTGAACTTGAAACTGTAAAGCTTCTGCACAGAGAATATTAATGCATCTAGAGTAACAAGGGAACTGGTTAAATGGGAAAACATCTCTGGATCCAATTTTTCAGATAAGGGCTTAGTATCCAAGATATATAAACAATTATTTAATTAAATAAACAGACACACATATGTAACTAAAAGCCGTTCCCCAATAGATTGTCAAAAGATATGAATAAACAGTTCTCAAAAGAACTGCAATGTATTCATAATCACATGAAAAACATGCCTCAAATCACTAATCACAAGAGAAATGCATATAAAACCATCCAGATTTTTACCTCATACCCTGAAGATTGGCAAAGATGACAAAACAAACAAATACAACAACACTAAATGTCGGAGGGGTTGGGGAAGGGTAGGTACACTAATACATTTTTGGTGGAGCTGTGAAATGGCACAACGATTTTGGAAAGCAATGTGGAATTTTGCAAATAAAGTTACTAGCATGTCTATACTCTGAATCGGAGACTCCGTTACTAAGCTTACACCTCAAGGAAGCCATTAATAAGAAAAAAGTCCCCACATATTCTAAAACATTTATAGCAGTATTTTATATAATAGCTAAAAATTATAAGTAAAATAAGTGCCCATCAACTGGAGAATGGCTAAAAATATTGTGGTCCATGAATTCAATTGGGATATTACTATGCCTTTAAGAAATGATATGTGTAAAAAAAGAGAAATGATATGTGTGCTGAATACAGAGAAGCACGGATTTATATGAAATCATGTACGATGAAGTTAGCAGAGCCAAGAAAACAATACACATGACAATTTAAATGGAAGGATGACATACCAAAAAATCAAAAATAAATGTCACAAAATTATAAAGATCAAATGGGACTCAAAGAGGTATGAAAAAAAACCCCTCCTTATCCTTTGGTGGAAGTAGGAGATCTAAAGGTGTTAAACATTGCAAGTTTTTATATTTTTTCAATGTATTAATCAATTGTGCTGACTTTTTTTTTACTTTTCTTCTCCAAAAATATTATTTGTCCTATGGCATGGCTCTCTGGGAGGGGGTGGGAGAGTGATACATGGTGATATAAGAAACAGAAAATATCAATAAAATATTTTTTAAATGTGCTAAATATGGAGTCAGAGGACCTGGGTTCGAATACCAGCTTTGTCATTTGACCTTGGTCAAGATCATTAATTTATTTGGACCTCTGTTTCCTCATCTGCAAAATGAGAGAATTGGACTAGAAGATCTCTGAGATTCTTTCCAGCTTTAAATCTATTTTTCAAGAAGGAAACCATTGGTTGACTTGCTTTGCCCATCATGGTGTTTTCCAACTCCCATATTCTACAAAGAAACTGAGGCCCAGAAAACAGTATGGACTTACTCAAGACCAGATAGTCTCCTAATCAATTATGGGAGGTAGCCTGGTGAAGTGATCAAAATACTGGGCAGGGAGTGGGAAGACACAGATTCTAACCCTAACTCTGGCACATGCTACCTGAGTGGCCTTGGATAAACCACTATCCCTATATGTGCCTCAGTTTCTTTCCCTATGAAATGCTGGGGTTAGTCTAGAGCATAGCTCAGATCTCATCCAGCTCTGCTCCCACATTCTCTGATCTATATGGTCTACATATTAATCAGAGAGCCTCAGTGCACTACAAGATCCAAATCTCTTCCAGGCGACGAGCCAGTCAAGATGAAATATTAGTTACATTGTATTTGGAAATACATATTTGGGGCAATATGTCACTTTGTGCTCCACGTGGTCTCAGAGACTTTCGATGGCAATTCACATTTTTCATGGTCAAAGAAATGCAATTTGTTTGTTGGAGTTCAGTGCTAAATCTTTCCAGACGCTTTAAAAATTTAACTGATGGATTAACCAATCAAATTTGTATCTGAATTTCACCCAAAGTTCCATCTTAGAAGTTTCTAAGTGTGGTTCAGATGCAGCAGCATTTGCAATATTGCACATAGTAATGCACATGTGGACACACACACACACACACACACACACACACACACAAGGGTACACATTGCTTCCCATCAGTCAATCAAGACATTGCCCCGACTAACAAAGAGAAATAGCCATGGTTATAGTGGTAGGCAGACAATAGTAACAGGCTTGGTTCTCAGGCACTTTTGGCAGGCAGTGAAAAACTCTGTTCCATTGACTACTCAACTTTGGTTTATAGAAAATGAATTGCTTCAAGTACTAGACCCACCGTTAACCAGCTATGTGGATGACTTGTGTCAATCTCTCCACATCTCTTGGTCTTAATTCCTCTTCTATAAGATGAAGGTTCAGACTAATTTATGTCCCTGGTGCTAACATTCTTTGGGTCTATCACTGATAGCGAGTCATGTGTCGGAGGTGACAAGGCACAGCTGAAAATGATGGATGCATAGTCCACAGACCTGTGTTCAAATCCCTTATTCTCTCTGTGACCTTGGGCAAGTCTCTTAACTTGGCCTCAGTTCCCTCAAAATGAGAGGTTTTTACTAGATGGCCTTAAGATCCCTTATTGTTCTAAATCTATGATCTCACAAAAGAGGGCTAACCTGCGGGTCAAGAGATCTGGTTTCTACTCTTTGCTTTGTCACTGACTCTTGGAGTGTGACACTGAGCAAATCGCTTCTTGGGATGGAATTTGAACACAGTTATGGTCTCTTCTTTGTCTTTGTATCGCCAGATCTTTGCACAGTATAGACAATGATGGTAAATAAACACTTGCTGATTGAGTGATTTGAAAATACTAATTAGAGATAGATGGAACAACCTAGCCTAACCTCATTTTACAGATAATAAAATGGAAGCCCAGAGACGGGAAGAGATTTATCTCAGCTTATACAAAAATAAAATCATCAAACTTGGGCCTCTGGTTTCAAAATAAATTCAATTTCAAAGTAAAATATAATATGATATAATATAATATAATATAATATAATATAATATAATATAATATAATACAACGTAATATAACATAATATAACAATATAAGATAATTATAACATACAATTATAATTTAAATTATAATATAATAAATTGTGAAAATAATTCCAAAATAAAGTTCTCCACTGTTCATCTGGGGACCTCAGTGTCCTTGTTTCTAAGGTGATAGGACTAGACTAAATGAACTCCAAGGTCCTTCTCAACGCTAACAGTCAATGAGTATATAAGTCTACCATAGCAGGAAGCCCAGAATAATGGAACAAGTACCAGACTTGGCCATTTCCTTCTGCCTCCTAAACCCAAATAAACCCTCTTATTTATCAATGAAAAAATAAAGGCCAGCAAAACCAAAATAAATACTATGATTGATTGGCTCATTCTGAGCCCAGAGGTGCCCAACCCTCTAACAAGAGTAGGATGGCACATTTATCATTCCTTTTCTAGGGCCAAGATTCATCATAACATTCAATATATAGCTTCATTTAAATGTTCTTTCAATTTACATCATTACGGATATTGTATATCATTCTTCTGATTGAGCTTATTTCCCTTTATATCTGTTCATAAAAGTTTTCTTTCATTTCTCGAATTCATCATATTTATCATTTCTTTGCATTCACATACCACAATCTAGTCAATCCTTGCCCACCCCAAGTAGAAGCACTGGTTCCAGTTTTTGATTACCATAAGAGTTGCTGTAAATACTTTTGTATGTATCGGGCCTCCCCCTGCAACTGTGCCATTTCTTCTCCCAACCTTCACCCTGGCATTATTTAAGATATATGGTTCTAATTAGCACATCCGGGGAACCGTCCTTCATAGACTGCTCTTGTCGAGAAGCACTTAAAGTTTGCTTATGCGTTTTTGCTCCCCAAGGCATCCTATGATTTGATAGATCACATTCTGAAGCATTCAGGATTCCACTATGAGAGGATCAGAGAAAAGAGAGTTCCTTTCATTAACTCTCCCCAGCTAACTTCCCCCCTACCTTGCTTTCCAGGGCTTCCCTGCTCTGCACTCAGAGCTCAGAGCTCTGAACTATGGGCCCTGTAAATGTTGGCCTGCCCGTAGGGGACTGGTCTCTAGAAGGCACAGCCCAGGAAGAAAGCTATTCTCCAGGCAGTGAGACTTCAGGCTTTGTCACAGATGACTTTGCAAAGCATGGAAAGCCTTTTTGCTGTGCACAGGGGTTCTCTTTGTCTCCTGCAGGTTTTCTGAACATGTGCTCAGGGGTTTTCACAAAAGTTTTAGAAAAATGCATGGCTGATTTCTAGTGCCTCGTCCCTGTTGAGACAATTATCATCTGGACCAGTGTCTGCATCCAGGCTTCAAAGGCCCTGACCTGGAGTCACAGTCACAGGCTGAGTTTCTTTGTATCCCTGCTGCATAGTGCCTGACACATAGGAAGAACTTAATAAGTATTTAGTGACTTGTGAAGCCCCCACATTTTACAGAAGGGGAAACTAAGCATCCAGAAGTTTGAAAAGACTTCATCGCAGTCACAAAAAAAGCTGCTAGAAAAAGCAAGCCTAGAAGCTAAGTAGGCTTACTGGCCCTGAGGTCAGAGCTCTTTGCCTTATTTCTATACCAGGGGCTCTTTACCCAGGGGCCATGAACTTGTAGAGTCGTTCTTTAAATGTTTGGATCAGTGTATTTCAGTATAACTGGCTTCATTTGTAATCCTGTGTATTTTATTTAATGCATTTAAAACACCATTTTGAGAAGGGGTCCATAGGCTTTGTTGTTGTTTGTCCTACATTTTTGAAGAGGACCAATGACATCACAGCATGACAGCTTGACTTGCTCATGGACTGGATTTAGGTGAGGCAGAGGTACACAAAGTCATCAGCTTTACTCTCTCTTCCAGACATATTGAAGTCCAGTGGCAGGACAAAAGTCATGATGACTTTTGCAGAGGGTGACTTTGGCGTCTTTGATGTGTGACCAAGCACCTGCTTCAGCCACTTTCATGGCCATTGGAACAAATTGTCCTCATCTGTCCATTCTGTCAGGGGAGGTCTTCACACGCTTGAGATATATTTTGCCCTAACTCACTGACAGGCATGAGGCCTGTCAGTTACTCTCAACCTGGTTTAGCTCATCTGTTTTACTGGGGTGTGGCTTCTGTGCATGCTATGGCCTTTTGGAGCCACAGGTGGATGAAGGTAGACCCAAAGGTGGGTCTGAAAAGGGCTGAAGATGGTGGAAGGAAAGTACTAAAAAGGGCTCTGCAAACCCTCACAGGGGGCAGCTAGGTGGCACAGTAGATAGAGTGCCAGGCCTGAAGTCAGAAAGACTTCTCTTCATGAGTTCAAATCTTGCCTCAGACACTTATCAGCTGTGTGACCCTGGGTAAGTCACTTTACCCTGTTTGCCTCAGTTTCCTCATCTGTAATATGAACTAGAGAAGGAAATAATAAACCACTCCAGTATCTTTGCCAAGAAAACACCAAATGGGGTCACAACGAGTAGGACACAGCTGAAAAAATGACTGAACAACAAAGTCCTTACACCAGAGGTTCTACTAGTCCTTCCTGAACACTCCATATACCTCCCAAAGGCTTTGCCAGACTGCTAAGGGTATTTGGAACTCCTAAAATGGTTGAGAAACTCTGCAAGAAGGTCACAGTGCAAACCAAGCAGCACCGTTTGGCACTCAGCCACTCATCAAACTCTCATTAACTCATCAAACTAAGATAATGCCAGAGGGAGGCGTGCCACTGAAGAGGTGCCATGATAGGAATCAGATGTCTTCATTCCAATGCAGCGCTCAACATTAACTGCATGAATGGAGGGTCAAATCAAGCCCATTCCTGAGAAAAACAGGACCCTACAAGTACAACTCATCCCATAGTAATGATAGATCACGTTTGCCAAGTGCCAGTAGAGTTATGGTAGCCCTTTGAGATATAGGGTTTGGGTGTTATTAGACAGTGATAGGGGCAGCTACAGGATCAGGTAGCTAGGTGGTGCAGTGGATAGAGCACTAGGCCTGGAGTTGGGAAGACCTGAGGTCAAAGCCAGTTTCAGTGGCATTTTGTGCCTCCACAACACATAGTAGGTGCCTAATAAATGTTTCTTGAATTGAACTGAACTGAACTGAACTGAATACCATAAAGGGAACTCCTGTTGAGGTCACAAGTCCCTTCAGAAGTCATCTGGGCTCGACTCGGAGCAATTGGAGCAACCCAGGATATAAAGTCTGGGGATCTGAATGAAAATCCTGTCTCTACTTCTTACTCCTTATTTGACCTTGGACAACTCACCTCCCTTCACTATTCTTCAGTTTCCTCTTCTGTAAAATGAACGAGTTTGAGTCGATGGCTTCCATGGTCCCTTCCATCTTTAAACTTCTGTGGTCCTGTGAATTGTTCAGGGTCACACACTCAGTACCCATAACTGATGGGCAGCTGGATGGCACAGCTGCTAAACTTGGCATCAGCATGACCCAAGTTCAAATCTTGCCTCAGATGTTTACTAGGCAACGTCTTTCTGACCCTATCAACCCTCCTCAACCCATTTTCAAAGGCTCCCTATTCCCTCAAGGATTAAATACAAAATCCTCAGCCTGGCCTTGAAGGCAGTCCACAATCTCTTTCCCACCTACTTTCCCAGATGCATTTCATATTACTTCCTTCCATGCAGTCTCTGTTCTAGTCAAAATGGCCTGTTATCTTGTCCCCATATATGATATCCTGTCTCCTGTGTCTATGTCCTTCCATGGCTAGGTATGCTCCCCAACCATGTCTGGCATGGCTTCCTTTCTTAGCTCCTCTATGGGGCCTTTCCAGACTCTCCCAGTGGTTAGCTCTCCCTTTTGCTTAGGACATCGTTTGTATAATCTTACTATTTACTGTTACTGGGATATTAGTGTACACCTGCCCCTACCAGGTGAAGTTCTTTGCTCTGTTTTTACATTCCCACTAACTGCACAGGGCCTTACACATAGTAGGTGCAAAACAAATGTTTATTGAATTGAATGGGTGGCAAGAGGCCTCAGATCTTATTCTGACTCTGCCCTGGGCTGAATCAAACTGATGATCAGAGTGGGGGTTGTGATTTGTTCAAGGTCACACTGTAAGCCACAAGCAGGGGGGCTTGCAATTGATGAATTCAAAAGAAATTCATAATCTCTCTCTCTCTCTCCCTCCCTCCCTCCCTCCCTCTCATAGATCTCTCTACATATTTATATACATCCATGCATATAAATAGATGTATATTATATATGCATATATTTGTAACACTTTTATAAGAGGCTTATCCATATCTAAAAGGTCTGAGTATATACTGACGACTTCTGAAATTTCCTGGTTTTTACCTCAACTCACCTGGATCCTAAAACCAACAAAAGTATGCTACATTCCCAAGTTGTCACCATTACTTCCTCTCACAAATCTTTAGATTCAGAAGCCATAAAACAGAAATTAAGAAAAAAACCTTTCATTTATATAGCAAAGGACTTTTACATACATCCTTAGAGAGGTAGGATATACTCTTTCTTCCCTATAAGAGCTCCCTGCTTTTATTTTTTCCATCTCATAGAACTCTACCAACACATTGACTCACAGAGCTGCACTGGATGAGGCTCCAGTGAGGTTCCTCTCATTGACTGTTGCTGGCAGATGGCCATCATTCAATCTTGCAGCAACTGATGCCCTCTGTTCCTGGACATTGTCCTTGCTCCCCATTACCACTACCAGGGACCTCATGGCTTTACTGCTTTCTGCTTTTCAATTCTTTGTGTCTAGATGCCCAGTGCTCTTCCTTCTGATGTCTTCCATTCTGGTGTGGCCTCCTTGTGTCCTCCTGTCCCTCATGCTGTGTAGCTCTCCTACAAATATTCTCTGGTAGTTACTCCTTCTCCCCAGGAGATGGTGCCAGCTCTTGAACATTGGTAGAGATTATACTGCAGTCCCCATGATCATACTGTTGGAGATTTTTATAGCTCCTCAAAACCCAGTCCTTCTGTTCCTAGATTTAGGTTGGGCCTAGGTCGGGTCTCATAGTGCCGTTTCCCTCCCCCACCCCAAAACAAAGCGTCTCTTACAGGGTTACAGGATCCACCTTTCACCTACTCTGCTCAACTGAATCTCCATTTCCCACTCCTGAGTTAGGGTGAATTCATCACGTTTATCTCTTCCTTTCCCCAGAAGCCAGATGGTATATTATTTCTCCTATTTCTTCCCATTCTCATGGATACTTCTCCCTAATTCTTCAGAAGAGTGCAGCTCCCTTTCCATTTACCATTCCATTCCCTTCTTATTCCAGGGCAGATGGGATAGGTCATGCAAATTAGGCAGGGTCTGCTTTGAGAAAGCCCTGGAAAAGGGAGGGAGGTGTGGCCACCTTTCTCCTGAGGAGCCAGGAGAGTTTCAGATCACCACCACATATATATATATAAAACAGACATTAAATAAAGAGCTTAAAACAGCTACAGCTTTGGGAAACCCGGGGTGGTTCTCATAGTCTCTTCTATCCTCTGAGCCATCCCTTGGGAAAGCATCACTGTGGCACATATGGTCCTACCCCAGCAGCTATTTCTCTCTTTGGGGCTCAGCCCTCTCAGCTGGTAGAAAGGCATGCTCAGCATCTAACGGCAGCTTGCCTGGCTCTAGTGAGTGCCATTACCCCAAAGTCAATAAGAAATAATCAAAGAAAACCCAACAGCCCATAAACAATATTAGCAACAAAACCATTAGAATATAAGGAATTGGATTATGTTGGAGCAGCACATCGGTTATGCAGAAAGGGCCTTGATTTGCAATGAGCTACATCAATTAGAAACAGATGTTGATCGACACTGTAAATGGGATGCCTTAGAGTCATCATTTGGGATAGAGTCAAAAAGGCATTGGACGGGGTGTCCGAGGACTTAGATTTTATTTTACTTTTTTATATAAAGGACTCATGATGAAGCATGCTTTCTACCCCCAGAGGACTTTGATTTTAGTCCCGACTCTGCCATTCACCAGCTGTGTGACATCGGGAGAGTCATAAACTCCATGAGTCTCTGCTTCTTTTTCTTTAAAATGAAAGAGTTGGACTAAGTAGCTTTCACAATCCATTTCAACTCTGGCATGCTGTGATCTAGAGGAGGAGAATATTCTCATGATGTAATTCCTTTTTTCTCCCCTTCCCTCTCCACTTTTCCTTTAGTAGTCAAGTCCAGCCCCATAGGTCAACAAACACTGATTAAGCACCTATTATGTGCCTGGCACTATGCTCAGTGCTGGGAATACAAATAGAAGCAGAAAGAAAGTTAGTCCCTGCCCTCAAGGAGTACATATTCTAATGGGGGAAGACAGCTCATAAACGGGAGTTTAGAAAATGTGGGGAGAGATGGAGGTGTAATGTGTAGTGCAATGGTAGAGAAAATTTTAGAGAGCAGCCTGGAGAGAAATGAAGTCATGGCTGATCTGGGCATTTTTCTTAAAATGTAGCTTCTGAGAGGAATTAGCCAATCAGAGGGAGAGGCCACAGGGAAAGAAGGTGAGCGGTGGTACAGGAATGGAATGAGCTTCCAAAGTGAAGAGGTTTCTGTGGAATGGTAGAGACAGTCCTATAGAGATTCATCAGTAATGCAGCCTGGAGAGGAATGAAGACATGCTTGGCCTGGGCTTTCTTCTTAAAATGGAGGTTCTGGAAGGACCAGACATTCAGAAGGAGATACTGAAGGCATAGAGTCTCATAGAACAGGCTTGATCTGAATTTTAGAAAAATTGGTTGACATATAATGATTAAATTGGGCTTTTGAGCAGCAATCCCAGGCTTGGAAACATGGACTTGGATTTGCTCTTTCTGTAAAAGAGACAGAGATATAAATTAGAGTGCATTTAGAAAAGGGAGAGAGATGTGCCCAGTTTTACTTAAAAGTTAATTTGCCCTGTCATACCTACTTAGGTGATCTGGGCTCTAGTGGCAGTACACATCATGGAGTTGATTTTAAGGGATTCACACAATGGAATGGTTGTTGGTCTTGGAATCATGAGACCAAGGTTTACATCCTCAGTCTGACACTTATTAACTGTGAGATCATAAGCAAGTAACTTAACCTCTGCTTCAGATTTCTCAACTATAAGATGGGAAAAATAATAGTGCCTATGTCCTAGGATTGTTGAGAGGATCAAATGCAATAATGTTTGCATAGCACTTGGTAATTAGCACTTAATAAAATCCTTCCTTCCTTCCTTCCTTCCTTCCTTCCTTCCTTCCTTCCTTCCTTCCTTCCTTCCTTCCTTCTTTCCATTCCTTCCTTCCTTCTTTCCTTTCCTTCCTTCCTTCTTTCCCTTCCTTCCTTCCTTCTTTATTTCCCTCTTTCCATCCTTCCTTTCCTCCTTCCTTCCTTCCTCATGGTCATGGAGGCCATAAACATGAGCAGTAGGATTTGAGCTCAGGTCTTCCTGGAGCCATTTTGATCACTCTACCTAATATGCCATGATGCCTCTTAGAGTCAGGAGACCTAGACATGTACTCCACACTGTTGATAAGGATGTGAATTAGTGCAATGTTCTTTACAAAGAAATGTACAATAAGATCTATAAAACCAATCAGACCCATTGGCTCATTGATTTCCCAACTAGGACTATATCCTAGAGGTGTATACAGTTCATGACACAGTACAAGTTTAATAAAATGTTTGTTGATTGATTGATGTTATCAAAAAAACAAGACTTTTCTGTTAAAAATGTTAACAGCAGCTATATTAGAAATAAGAAAAAATCTACAAAAGTGGAATCATCCCACATGTTGAATGAATAGGGAAAAGGAACAAAACAAATTATATTTATCGATATAATGAACTAACTATAGTAACAAATATCGAGAATACATAGAAATAGGAGAATATATGCTTATTAAGTTATGAAGATGGAGGGTAGTGGCAGACCACTGTGTTTGGAGTCAGGGACCCTAGGATTGAATGCTGGCTTTATTACTTAGCAGTTGAATGAATTTGGCCAAATATCTTCCCCTTTGTGGACCTCAATGTGTCTAGCTGTAAAATGACTACATTTGATTAGATAAACTCAAAGATCCCTTCCAAATCTATATCTCCATGTCGTGATAATATTTTGGGAAAGGGCAAGAATTCTTTTGGAGACCAAATAATAAGGTCCCAGGGGGGAGTAAAGAAAGCAGAAGTTGGAAAAAAAAATATACATCGTCTATAAGGACAGGAAAATAACAACCCCTGCAAAACATTCTAATTGCAGATAGAAACAGAGAACAGAAAAGGGCCCAGATCAAATAATCTGTTATCGTTATTTTGTTAAAGTTTGTAGTTTTTTTTCTTTTATCAAAGAATAATAACTTCACTCTCATAGTTTTATTTGGTCCTTGTTCTTCAATTTGGTAATTTGGTTATTTATATTTGTTGAAATTGTTCTTTATAATGAAAAAATTATTAAAAAGGAACAATGAGCCATCGTTTAGTTTCTTGCTAGAGTTGGGGGTGAGTATTTTCTTTGCTGCCTTCATGTTTCCTTGAAAGCTACAGGCTGGCATGGTGAAAGAAAACAGGGCAGGGAGCAAAAAGGCCTGGGTTCAAGTTCTTGCCTTTCTGCTTACTAGCTGAGTGACCCTTCTCTGGGACTCAGTTTATGTATCTGAAAAAGGGTGATAATATTTCTCTATCTCAAGGGGTTGTTGTAACCATGAAACAATATGGAAATGTGGATAATAATAATTTATTATTATTGTTGATATTATCATCACCACCATCACCGTCATCATCATCATCATCATCATCATCATTATTATTGTTATTATTGTTCCCTAAGGTCATATGGTCAGAAAAATAAGCAAGAGATGAGTGATTTGATGATTGCAGCTACCTGGGAGCTGGCAAGTAGTTGGTATAATTCAAAGAACTTTGAAGTTAGAGTTAGAAGGGCTGGTAGAACCCTCCTCTGCTCTTTGTCACCTGACTCATCTTAGGCAAGTCATGAGCAGGTTGCCCTAGGTGATCTTTAATGTCCCTAACCTTAGGGCATCCTGATGACCAGGGTTGGAGGCCAGATCACCTGACCAATGTCTTCTACCTTAGCCGTTGCCAGCCTCTCCCTTATTCCCACAACAGAAGCTGTTGGAGAATGCAAGACTTGAGGTCCTTTGAACATGCCTTCATTCAGCCAGTGTGAGCCATAGCAGCCAAAAAGTAAAATGGGCATGGAAGAGGGAGGTGCATGGAGGAGACATTTTGGTGTAATGTAAAGGGGGTGCTGGCTGTAGGACTGGCTTTGAGCCTCATTTACTTTATGACCTTGGGGGAAATTAATTAATTAATTAGTTAATTCCTACATCTTTATAATCCAACCCCTGCTTGAGTCTCAGTTTCCTCTTTCATACACTATGGGACCAGGTCTAAATCTCTAAGGTCCCATCCAACTCTAAGCCAGATTTTTTCATGGCAATGATGGTCAATTGCAAAGTATTTTTTTTTTAAATCTGATTTGGTTCATTCTGTTCATTTTCAGAAATGACTCCTTTCTATGCTGCATCACTGATTAATTTGGTCCAGGAAGACCTAGATATTTTGGGCTTCAGAGTGGATTTTATTGGGCTGGCTTACCTAAATTGGTTAGCTACATGGATCAAATTACCTAGATAGCCGCCAAATTTCTACTTCACTTGGTGTTGTGGTGACACAGCCTTGGAACAAAGGTCTAGAAAGAACCTTGGAACATCTTCCTGACTATTGCCAGATATGCTAAAGTGATTGCTGAGAAACATATAGCTCTTTTCAGAAATGCCTTCAGGACAAAAGAACTTTACATTTATAGCAGGATCAATCTGCTTGCTCAATCTTGGAGCATTGGGATGATATTCTAATTAAAGAGAGGAAGCCATACTATAGGGGGACCTTCACAAGAGCATTTAATTATTCATAGAGACATGAGATTTCAAGTTATCTATGCTGGGAAGACTGAGAATCAGCTTGGATACACCTGTTAGGAGAACCAGATTTGAATCCTGGCTTTGGAGTGTATAAGAGTTTCAAGTCATTTCCCCTCCCTAGATAGTTTGCTGTCTATTAATTTGGGATAATAAGACTTTGAACGACAGGGCTATAGAAATGGGAGTTCTTGTTGTTATTGTTGTTGTTCATCATCTTCCTTCTCCTTCTCCTTCTCCTTCTCCTTCTCCTTCTCCTTCTCCTTCTCCTTCTCCTTCTCCTTCTCCTTCTCCTTCTCCTTCTCCTTCTCCTTCTCCTTCTCCTTCTCCTTCTCCTTCTCCTTCTCCTTCTCCTTCTCCTTCTTCTTCTTCTTCTTCTTCTTCTTCTTCTTCTTCTTCTTCTTCTTCTTCTTCTTCTTCTTCTTCTTCTTCTTCTTCTTCTTCTTCTTTGTCCTGGACTCTCTTCTCCCTCTATACTATCTTGCTTGGTGATCTTATAAACTACCATGGATTTAATTATATTTTCAAGGCAGATAATCCCTACTTCTTCTACTTCTTTATAATCCAACCCTAACCTCTCTTTTGAGTTCCAGTCCCACATTACCAACTACCCCTTGAACAACTAGAACTGGATATCTTATACACATCTCAAAACAGAACTCATCATATTTTTCCCTCAAACTCTCTCCTTGCCCCAAGTTCCCTTTCACCATCCTGGGTATCACCTTTCTCCCAGGCACCTAGACTTGCAATGTGGGGGTCTTCCTTGACTCCTTACTTTCATTCACCTTATATATCCAATCTGTTGCCAAGTCCTGTTGTATCTATTTGCAGCTTCTCTACTATATAAACCCTTCTTTCTACTCATATCACCACCTTCTGTCTCATTGCCTCACACTTGGACCACTTCAATAGCCTGATGGTTTGTCTCCCTGCCTCAAATCTATCCCAACTCCAACCCAAACTCCCATTTTGCTGCTAAAATGATCTTCTTAAAGTGCAAATCTGACCATGCATAACTTCCCCTGCCCACTCAATAAATTCCAATAGCCCCTTATTACCTCTGAATTTCAGAGCCCTTCACATCCTAGCCTCTTACTACGTCTCCAGGCTTCTTACATTTTATTATCATCTAAGTACAGATCCATCCAAACTGTCTTTCTTGCCTTTCTTTACACATGACACTCCTTATCTTGACTCTGTGTTCTTGTACTGGCTCTCCTCTATGCCTCAGATTTTCTTCTCACCTGCTGTCTGGCTTCCATGGCTTTCTTCAAGACCC
Organism: Trichosurus vulpecula; assembly: GCF_011100635.1. Lineage (NCBI taxonomy): Eukaryota > Metazoa > Chordata > Mammalia > Diprotodontia > Phalangeridae > Trichosurus > Trichosurus vulpecula. Next base: position 359,065,251 of record NC_050575.1, read on the forward strand.
ACCTCAAATCCTGCCTTCTGCAGGAGGTCTTTCCACATTTCTCCCTCCTGACTGCCAGTACCGTACCATACCATACCATACCATACCATACCATACCATACCATACCATACCATACCATACCATACCATACCATACCATACCATACCATACCATACCGTATTTCTGAGCTTACCTTCCACTTACACTGTGTATATCTTCTATAGTTTCGCATGTTGTCCCTCATTAGAGTGCATTCCCTGAGGTCAGAGACCGTTCTTTTTACTTTCTATGTGTCCCTAGAGCTTAGTACAGTGCGTGGAACATGATAAACATTTAACAAATGCTTGTGACCAGCTGGTTTGGTGTTACTCTTCCTTGGAAATGGGGAATCCATCTTGCTACTTCATCTTGAAGCTAATGGCAACTTTGGGATCAATACCTAGTATGTGCAGGTGCCAGGACCCTGAGTGAGGGTTACCCTCCTACTCTTTCAATTCCTACTGACAGCCAGACCTGCCTTTTGGGCTCACTCAGCTTCACCTCAGCAACCAGGTCCATATTCCTGGTCTCAGCAGCATTTTCACCACAGGATAGCTGCTAGTCCCCATCTTAGAAATTGATAAATGGTGCCAGAAAAGAAAGAACTTTAAAGCCTTTCCCTGACTCCTCCTCTTCACCAGCAGCCCCATTGCCTCCCCTAGGGTCGAGTAGAAAATGGATGTGCTTTCGTGAATATAGCATCTAAAGCTCTGTAATTATTTGGGGCACATGATAAATGCTTTAATCCAACCACTGCTTGGCAGGTTGGCCTATGCAATAACACTGAACAATTTATCCAAGGAACATTTATTTAGGAATTAGCTTGTCATTTACTGGACTTGGGAGGGGAAAATCTTTTTTTCATTTCTACACAGTTCCTCATAAGAAGGGCCAAGTTAATGCCAACTCCAGTGATTTAGACAATTGTCCTTTTTTCCTTCAAAGATCAGATGGGCCCAGATCCATCAGGCACAAACTTCTCTTCTGTGGGTGTAAAGGAAAACTTGGTACAGAGAATATTTGGTAGCTAATACCCATCTGATCTGAGCACTGTAGGCTGTTCCCCTCACCTCCTTTTCCCCCTCCTTGTCTGCTTTCAGGTGAAAGCAGCAAATGGCAAAAAGAATCAGTTAATATCTGGGATTTCGGATGAAAAAGTCACTTTCAGTCTATGATCTGGAGTCAGAAGCTAGGAAAGGACATTTTGTGTTACCTAGTTCTGGTTCTGATGACCACAAGAGTCTCTTCTATAAATCCCCTACAATATTTACCTTCTGATTGAAGACTTCCAGTGATAAGGGGCCCTAAGTTCTGAGGGCAGCCTATTCAATGTTTGGAAAACTTTAATCACAAGGAAATTTTAGATTCTCATGCTCCCCAAATCATCCTTCTGGGGCCAAATGAGAGAAGTCTCATTTTCATCCATATGTCTGCCCTTCAGGTCCTTGAAGATAGTTCTTTTCCTTTCACCAGGTTAAACATCTCCAATTCTTTCAACCTTATATGCTCTGACCTCCTCACACACCCTCATCATCCATGATCATCCATGTGTCCCTCTTTGGACAGGATCTAGCCAGGCAATTGCCTTCAAAAATTGTGATGCCTAAGGCCTAAGGCATACCTGTCCCTGGTATGCACACACAGACAGTCCTATGAAATCATCACGGACTTTCAGAATGATCATTCTGTGATATTTTGAAAATCCTTGCTGTCAGGGAAAGACCATGCCCTGCTTAGTCCCAGATGATCCTAACATCCTACAAATAGGGCCCCTATAGGTCATTGAGTCGAATCCCCTTCATTTTACAAATGAGTAAACTAAGATAGAGTTCAGTGAGTTACCCAAGATCACACAGATAGTCAACATCAGAGATAGGGCTCGAATGGGATTTCAATAGATTTGCTTTCCTTTGTAATCAGATGTATTTTATTTTATATATTTAAGAAACCTTCTGATGAGCTCCACAGGCTCCAGCAGACTGCCAAAGGGGCTCATGACACACCAAAGGTTGAGAGCCCTTGGCCTGGTCTAATTTCTTCATTTCTCAGAAGGAGAAACTGAGGTCCCAAGAAGGAGTGGGATTTGCCCAAGATCACACAGTTAGCTAGTGTGGTCCAGGAGGGATTCAAAGCCACATCCTCTGGCTTCAAGCCCAGTTATTTTTTCTCTCACCCTGTTCTGCCTCTTCACCTCCTCCTTCAAACAAAGGTTCATGTTCTAAACACCTGCACTGTCATTATTTATGTGGTTTCCTGCCAATTAAAGCGCAGGCCATACAGAGAAAGAAGAAATGAGAAGCACGCGTGTGTGTACGAGTGAGTGTGAGTGAAAATGTGTCATTATGGCACTAATTAATACCTGCACGTTTTCCTCTTTTTACACAATTTGGGTATTTCCTGGTGTTTTCTGAGCATGCATGCCAAAGTATCAGTGTAGATACTTCCCCCCACCCATCCCCCCGCCAAAGCCACTGTCTCAGCACATCCCAACCAGTGCCCACCTAGTGACCACCCTGAGGAAGGGGAGATATGCTGTGGCATTGAAAGCAGGTCCCAGTGCTTGCTTCAGTAGCATGCCACAGCTTTGGCAAACTTTTAAAGTTCATAATTATTTATAAAGTTAATACTTATAATGAAAAGGTTGTGTTTGATGTGTGGATGTTTGCGGAGCCTTGGTGACCTATATTCTGTGTACGAGGTGAGGCAGGGATCGGCTGGGGAATTACCCGTGTTTAATGAACACTAAAATTAGAATTTGACTGAAATCCACAGAAATGGCTCGACAGCAAGTTAGAGGTGCCCCTGGGGAGCTGTGGGCAGCTCAAATTTACCCACAGGCGTTTTTGAAAATGTTTTTTTTTTTGAATCAGCATAGTTTGCTCTTTTGAGCAGGGGATGTTACTTGTGCTTAAAGGCCCCTGATCCCCACCTCCCCCTCTTGCTGGTCCTCCAGCAGTGCCCCTCCTTTTCTGTTGTGTTGGGTGGCCGGACAATCAGGACCGCTTGGTTTGAGAGGAAGGGAGACAGGCAGTCACGCCCCCTTAGTGATGTTCATCAAGGAAAGGAGCTGAAGTCAGAGTAGAAGCCTAGATAACGGGCACTAGAAGGCAATTGGAGATTATTTAGCCCAGCCCCATCATTTTACAGAGGAAAAAAAGCCATGCAAGAGAGGGATTAGCCCAATATCACCCAGCAATGTTATTGACAAAGACAGGATTTTCACCTTAAACTCCTGCTTCCAAGTATAGAGTCTTTACACGCTAATATGCAGAGAGAAAATAATAACACCTATTTCTACAGCACTTAATATATTTAGAGGTGTCATGGCATCCTGGAGACCAGGAGGACCTGGATTCAAATCCAGCCTCTGACACAAACTGATTGCAGTGACCCTGGGTAAGGTTCTCTAAGGCAGTGATCGCAGACTAAAATTACAGAGAAAGTGCTGAACTGCATTTGTAGATGTTTCTTCACTGGGGATGCCTCCACACTAATAAACCAAACAGGTCCAGGACCTTTTCCCATCACTTGACCACCACCATTGCTTGCCTCACAGTGGCCCTGACAAGGAGGTAGTACAATTATGATCATATCTCCATTTTAGATATCAGAAAAACTGAGGCTCAGGGAGGAAAAATGACTAATGTGACTTGCCCACAATCAGGTAGTTAGTATGCAATGGAAGGGGTATTCTAAATTAATTATTAATAATCTAAATTAAGAAAAATCTTGTTTCATTACACTGCTTCTCACTATGGTGAGTATGTCCTTCCTTCCGTGCCTTAGGAAACACTGATCCATAAATTGCTGTCATTCTCCCAATGTCCTAATGCTAGCTCCTTCCCTCTGCTGATTGTCCCCATTCTATCCTTCCTATATCTTGTTTGTACATAGTTGTTTGCATGTTGTCTCTCCCATTAGACTGTGAGCTCCTTAAGAGAGGAACTGTCGTTTCCCTTTCTTTGTATCCCCAGCACTTAGTCCATTGCCTGGCACATAGTAGGTGCTTAATAAATGACTCTTAACAGAATAATATGATGACATTTTCCCAATATTTGCAAAGCTTCCTGGTAAAAATAAAATAATTTCTTTCTTCCTTAGGCATCCCAATATATTGTGGTTGACATCTATATTATGATCATGTTTTGCATATTAATGTCACTCACACTTGATTGAAATTTAATGCTAATAAGACCATCAAGAAGGTAGGTGGTAAAGTAGATAGAGGGCCAGGCTGAGAGTCAGGAAGACTTGAGTTCAAATGTGACCTCAGAAACTTACTACCTGTGCAACCCTGGTCAAGTGACTTAACTCTATTTGCCTCAATTTCCACATCTGTAAAATGAGCTGGAGAAGGAAATGTCAAACCACTCCAATACCTTTGCCAAGAAAATCCCAAATGGGGTTATGAAGAATTGGACAAATTAAAAATGACTGAACAACAACAAAAAAACAAAAATTATCCTTGAAAGACCCTTTGCATGAGTAGTCTTCAGTATGAATTTCCCAAATGCCACATTACCCTGTATTTGGGATAGGTATAAAGGCCACATTTTAAGTCAAGTCAACAAAGATTTATTAATAATCTACTGTGTGCCAGTCACTATGTTAAATTATGGAGATACAAAGAAAGGCTAAAAAAAAGACAAAAAAGCCAGCATCTGCTCTTGGGAAGCTCCAACTCTAATGAAGGAGACAACATGGAAACAGCTGTGAACAAACAAGCTATAGACAAGATAGGCTGCATATAATCAATCGAGGGAAGGGACTAGCATGAAGGGCCATAGGGAAAGGTTGCTCGTAGAATGTCATATTTTATCTGGAACTTGAAGGAAGCCAAGGATACTGACTTCCTTCAAGGAAGATGGACATGAGGAGAGAGAGAATTCCAGGCATAGGAGGCAGCCTGTGAAAATGTTAGTAGATGGAATGTCTTCTATGATCACTGGACCACAGAGTCCTAGGAGGAAAGTAAGGTGGAAGAAAGTCTTTTAAATAAAAGCTAAGAAGGGGTTGGATTTCATAATAACTTCCATTTCTAAAGTTTACCTTCTTCTCATCAGCCCTGGAAGTTAGGTGTTTGAAGTAAAATTAACCCCATTTTACAGATGAGAAACCTAAGTCCTAGAGAGTGGAAATACTTTTCCCAGTCACATGGTAAGGTGAATGGAATTGGGACTAGAACTCATGTCTCCTTACTCTAGTATTCTTTCCACTTCGTTGGAATAGTGTTCAAGGTTTAATATTTACACAAGAACTTGTGGAGGATGGGACGTTCTTCATCACACACGCGCACACACACACACACACACACACACACACACATGCATGCACACACAATTGCTGGTAAAAGTAAAAAGAAATAATTCTTTCCAACTGCTTATTTGATGTCAGGTTTCTCTTTTCACTGTTCTTGGACTAGAATTTCTCTTTTAGAAATGGAAAACAGGGGAAAGGTGGGCTGCACGGTCCATAGGATTGCTGTGGCTGGGCTTTGTCCGGCTCTGCTTTTTCCTATTTTTTTTTTCTCCCCCAACCTCCTTCTCTCATTGGTGAGTTTCTCTTGAAACCTTCATATTGAGGAAGGGCCCAAGCTAGCTGTCTTTCATTCCTTCCTCAGCTGTTTCTCACTCTCTGGACTTTGCCATCATGCCCCCTCAGGCTTCCCCTTTACTCTCAACCTTATCATCATCCTTTTGTGTGTTGTCTTCTTTAGTTAGAGTAAAAGCTCCTTGAGGGCAAGGATTGCCTTTTTTTTTCTTAAGTAGTATTTGCACCCTTAGTACAGTGCTTGGCACAATAGTAAATAATAAATGCTTGTTGACTTAAATTGGTATGTACCACTTAGTCTCAATAACTCTATAGAATACAGCCACAAGGACCAAAGAGCATGCTCACCACCCATCTTTCGGTCGCCCATAGTTGTGGTCCAAATGTCTCCATCTCCTCACTCCCCTTACCCTTCTCTCTGCTTTCCCAGTGTTCTCATCTCCTTTCTTCCTTCTTTCCCTCTCCTGGGAGAGGGAAAAAGAAGAATGTTATCTTTTTAGTAATTTGTTAATTATAGCAAAATACTCTTTTATATTTGTTTATATGACCAATCATGCTTTTCTGTAGTTAACAAGCAACATTTTCACTTTTTGTATACCCCTTCTGTTAGAAAGGATGTCTGTATGGATGCCTACCTAGATACTCAGCCCAAACTGATATCAAGCTTTATGTGTCCACACAAGCTGTGTTTATGCAACCAAGTTGATGTAATGAAAGGGAAAAACAACAGCATTTAAACCAATTATTTAGTGTCCTGTGACAAAAAAAATCAGTTGATTATATGGGCTGGCCATTTTTGGGACATGGTATAGACCAATCTTTGGGGTATGGCATAAACTAAACCTTTCAAGTATAGATTTGACAACAACAAAAAAGCCAATTTTTTTTGAAGAAATCATTTGCAGTGTACCTAGTCCAGGTTTACATGTGTGCAGGACACTTCCCAGATCTGTGGTGGTGACAAGAATGATGATTATTGTAATAATAATGATGATAAAGATGACAATGATGATGATGGAGCTTCAATAGTAATTAGCACCTTGGAGGCATTCATTTGTTTCCTGAGCTTGGTGAGAGAAGCTTCTGTTCCTTAATATTTTTTGTTAGATAAAACTTAGCACTTTTAATGTGGCTGGTCCTGTGTCAAGAACTGGGGATAGAAATACCAGGAAGGATCACATCCCTTGTCCTCAAAGAACTTACACTCTATTGGGGAAGACCACAAACAAAAGGAAGCTAGATATGGGAGCATGTTTGTAGGGCATTGTTTAGAAGCTGATACCATGAAGAGAAACAGAGTCCAGGTTCTAGGCAAGATAAGGCAAAAACTTACCAATCAGAGACCAGAGTGGTTCCAAGATCAGAGTCTGAGGTCCTGAAAGGGAAGATGAGGACAATGGATGGAGTATAGGCAGCAAATATGGAAATAGTGGCTGGAAATTGACTGAATGTCTATTCCATTTTTCCCCTAAGCATCTGAAAGTAAAGCCTTATCCTTTGTAAGAAAATGGTTCTCTGTTGCCTCTGTCTTGGTCCCTGGAGGGCCTGGGGCAGCCTGTTTCCTTCTCCTCCATCCTGCTCTGACTTCTCTAGCCTGGTCGCCCAGCCTTGACCTTGGGCTTTCCTCCTCTCCTCCTTCATCTCTCCCTCCAGCACTTTCAGCATTTGCCTCTGGGGCTCTCTCCTTCCATTTTGTTTTCAAAAAAATCCTTCTGGGGTTTCTATTTTTATCTCTGTGTTTGAGGTGTCAAATCTGGTTAAGCTGAGGCCACTCTGACAGCCATAGCTCTTCCCCAGAGAGAGCACAGGAGCTGAGGACAGGGGAGGGCACAGAGGCCTTGCTCTGACCACCATTGTGGTCACCTCACAAGGCTCAGGGGGTGAAGGAGTTAAGGTGGCTTTAATTCTACCCTTGATTCCTGATGCCATCAGCACTCACACAAGAATGGAAGAACACGGGCCTGTATATGGGTGTGTGGTATAAAGTAGGCGACCCTAACACAGGGAAGTCATTTTGGTCCTCTTCTGGCACCAAGGACAACAACCAATCAACCAGGTGTTTATTGAGGGATTGAGGAGGGATGGATGGGCATGCATATGCACAAATATGCACACCCAAACACATAGATATTAATATAATTCATGTTACATATATGTGCACATGTACACACATATGTAAACACACGGCTGTTAGACACAGTCATTGTTATAGGTCTACAAATAAGAAACAGGCTTTGATCCTTGGCACCCCCTCCCCCACCCCCAAATGTTGGCTGTGCTTCTTCTGAGACAATTCACTAGCCCTCAGGAAAAACTGCCTCTGAAAATGTGCTAACCTTGATGTCAAGAAGACTTGAGTTCAAGTCTTGCTTCATGAGAGAAATGATTATTAATAACCAATGATTTGGGGAGATTCAGATTTCCCCCTTTTTCTTTTATCCTCATTTCAAAACTTTAGTCTCTGAAAGTTGAGGTAACCTTCTCAATCCCGACCCCACCCAGGTAGGGAAGCCTTTGTTCTTCTCATGTTTGGGTGGGGATAAATTCTTTGAATAGATGGACCAAAGCTGGGGGTAATTTAGAAGTAAATAAAGTAAGCTAAGTTTATTTGAATAGGTTCAGCCTGGCATTGTAATATTCATTCTCTCATTAATTGTTAACCAATCAGAGTTGCTTGCCACCCTTAGGAACACCCCTCTTCCAATGGACATATAAGCAGCGAGCCCACTGCCATGATTGTCCTTGGTCTAAGGGAGAGAGGGACAAAAGGCTATCCTTTTATAAAAATGCTGGCATTATTAATAATATGATTAAAGTGCCCAGAAATTGTGTCTCTTGAACCTTTTTAAAGGTCACACTCAGATACTTACTAGCTGTGTGACCCTGGGCAAGTCATTGAAACCTCTCTCAGCCTCAGTTTCCTTGTCTGTAAAATGGGGTTAATAATAACATCAACCTCACAGGGGTTTTGTGAAGATTAAATGAGATAACTCATGGAAGGTGCTTTGCAATTCTTAAAGCATTATTTAAATGCTAGCTATTATTAGTGGTTATAACCACAATAATGATGATCTCGCTTACATGAACAATCTGTAATGGAGGCAGGGATCACATCTTCTATTTCCTTCTATCTTGAATTAGGCATGTAGCAGCTACTTAGGTATTTTAATTTATCTTTTGCCCCATGTTGGGGGAGAAAAAATTACCAGTAGGATGTCAGTGTGGTTCAGTGGAAAGAGCCTTGATTTGGAATGGGATGACCTGTGTTTCAATCCCGGATCCACCATGTGCAACCTATGTGACTTTGGATAAGTCATTTCTATTTTATGTAAGCCTATTTTTCATCTGCAAAATGAGAGGTTTGAACTATATAATCCTTAAGGACACTTTCAGGGCTAATATTCTATAATTTTATAAGATGTAAAAAATTGTAAAGAACAAATTAAAAAGGAAAGATGGTGCTCCTGTATATCACATATTAATAGGTGATTTGGCTTTATCCTAGAGAAGAAAAGTCAGGAAAGGCTAAGGCAGGGCAGCAGTGCCCAAAGATTTGGAGAGCTGCCGTGGGGAAGAGGGATAAGTCTTGCTCTGCTTGGCCCCAAAGGGCAGAACTGATAATGTCTGACAGAAGTCGCAAAGAGACTCACTTGGGCTTGTTGTAAGGAAGTCCTTCCTAACTATCAGAACCATATAAGAGTGGAAATGGGCTACCTGGAGAGGCGAGGGCTTCTCTCATCCCCACATCCATCGGAGGTTGTCATAGATGAGATCATTTTTCAGGGATCGGTTGAATTACATGGACTCTGAGGTCCCTTTCAAATTTGAGATTTAAAAATCTCAGAATCCAACATCCCTTAAGGCTTGAGGGAAGGTCATCTTTCCCAAAGAAATGTCAATCCACCTCATGGAGTTCAAGCTATTCTGGCACCCTTGCCCCCTCACAATTGAACATTCAGAGACCCATCAGCACACCTTACAAAGCTGCTTCATAAAACAGGGGTCTGTCTCATGGACCTTGTGAAGTTATGTCTTGAAACACCACTAGAAAAAAGCTAACATTAAGTTATGCTTTAATCTGCCCCTTAAAAGCTAGTGATAGCACTGACCACTATGGAGAGTGGGACCCATAACATTTAGTACATTTCACACCCAGAATCATCCAAAGGAGGATGGGGTTTTCTTCACTCCGCGCAATACCTCATAAAAGTAACAGTAACAAAAACATTTGCTGAACTGCTTATAAGGGTCAGATTGTAACCATGCAACCTAAAATGTGGCTGGGAGTGCTAAAGATCTGAGGGTACAATACGGGGTAAAGCTGAGTGTACAATTGTTGTATGTGGTAGAGGGCCGCCATGAAAATACATTTTTACTAAGGTTGGGTGACATTGTGGATAGAGGGCTGTACTGAGAGACAACAAGAGCTAGGTTCATATGCTTCATCTGGTTGCAGTCAAGACACTTTGCCTTTCTCAACCTCAATTTTATAATCTGTAAAATAGGAAAAATTACGCCTGTAGCACTTACCTCACAGGGTGTATAGGAGGCCCGAATGAGATCATGTATGTAAAGAATTTTGCAAACTTTACTATCCAATTGTGAATTATTATTACTTGGTAGGGTACCCTAAATAAGGAATCCTTAACCGATTTGGGTCAGGAAACTTTTGGGAGTTTAATGCCTCAGGAAACTTTTTAAATGAATAAAATAAAATATATTGCATCACTAAGGAACTCAACTATATTGAAGTAGTTGTCAATATATACAAACCATATATATTTATATATATACATACAATATAAAATACGTAATTGATACATAAAAGATACTATATATGCGTATGCATAGGTACATGTACCTATGTTTATATGTATGCACATGTTTATATGTATGTACATACATATACATGCAACAACACATACTTACATATGTGTATACATACACATTCATTCACATATACATACACACATGTACATACAAATAAATAAATTATGTGTGTGTACATACATATACATACATACAGACAGACAGACATACACACACATATACATATATCACTGACTGACCCCCAGGCTAAGGACCCCTGCCCTGTGGGGCAAGGGCCCTAGCATAGGTTGGAAATCTTCAGGGTCCATATTGCTATAGTATCTCTAGGCCTCAGCCTTCTCCTCCCATGAGTAAGACATTCTCCCGAGCCATACAAGGCCTTGCTTTAGCTCTGAGGAATTCGACCTTAATTGTTTCTCTTCCTTCTTGTCTCTTGTCTTCTCTGCTAGGGAGGGGGTTGGAGAGAAGGCATCTGGGAGCCCTATGAGCAAGCAGACAAGGCCTTTTATTCCCTTTGACTGGTTCTGAGAAACTTGATGGCAAATTTCCATAATCAATGAAGTAGTCCTGTCATCCCAAACATGGAGTTTTCAAAGAGAATAGGTTTATGCAAATGAGATATTGATGGTGTAATGATTAATTGGCCCCAAGCCTTTGTTAATATGCAATTGAAGTCAGAGAGGTACATTTGTTTATAATTATTTTGGTTTAGTTGCTCAAACAAGTGGTAAGTCTTTAATTGCAGGGAGAAATAGAGGAGATTTGATATTAGGATTTTCTCTTAACCAAAGAAAACTGAGAACCATTTAACCTGTTGGATGCCTGGCCCTGTTTGACTTTTTGTGTCGGGTGAGTGTGGAGGACTGGCCACTAACCCAAGATGTGTGAGTTGAGGGTTACTATAGTAGTAGGACTATGCCCCTAGGCCTCCTTAAATGAAAGGGGAGAGAGACAGAGAGAAACAGAGAGACACAGGGAGAGATAGAGAGAGAGACAGACGGACAGAGACACAAGGAGACGGAGAAACAGAGAATTGGCCTTGAATTTAGACTAAAAGTGTTTTTCTTCAAATTGAGAACTAAGTCACAATATAGAGCCAACCATTGGAAGGGTAGGACTAAATAAGCACCAAGCTTCCTCCTAGCTCTGAGAATCCTTGTCCTGTGATGCTGATTCCCCACTGCACATCTCTTGTCATTAAGCTGGTGCCGGAAGTGCCTGCCTTGGGCCCTGTCTGTGTTCAAATGGACAACACAATGTCTATCACTTTGGACTTGGGGGTTGAGAGTTGACCTATACTCCAAGGGAAGTGCACTGAGAATGCTGCCCAATATACATAACATTTCACAATGTGAAAAGCATCTCCAGATCAGCTTACCTATTTGATCTTGACAGTGGCCAGGGAATCTTTTTCTCATTCTACAATTGAGGAAATCAAGTCTTAAAAAAAGGGGATTTGATTTGTCTAGAATCATGAGTAGCCAGAATTAGAACCCAAATTCTGTGACTAAGGGTTGGGACTTTTTCTAGCAGAACACATGGACTCATTTCATTTTCCAGGGAAATTTCCTGATTTTTTTTCTTTTCTTCTCTCTCTTTTTTAAATTCCCCAACACTCTTTGGTCTTCCTACTAGCTGTCCTTGTCAGACCCAGAATCTTTACTTGAGAAATCAAACTTACATGCTACAGAAACATCAAAGGACTCACCTTTTCAAGAAATTGGCCTCTCTTTTGCACTTTTTTTGTTGTTGTTGGTTTGTTGGGTTTTGGCAGGGTATAGGACAAAACACTTTTTTATCTAAGGAACTGAAGACGAAAAAGACAAAAACAAACCAGGCCTTGCCCATATGTTGCTTATGTTTTTAGAAGATAAACATAGAATATAGAATAGCAGAAGTGGAAGGCACATTAAGGTGAAGAATGTCAGAGCTAGGAAAGACCATGGAATAGAGAATATTGAAGTTAGAAGGGCCTTGGAGATCATTTAGTATAACACTTATATTTTAAAGTCAGGAAATCAAGGCCTAGATAGGTGGAGTCACTTGTTCAAGATAAAAAAAAAAGTGTCCTTGAAACTAGGATTTGGGAAAAGGACCTATATATACAAAATATCTATAGCAACTCTTTTCTGGGGGTAAGGAATTAGAAGCTGAGGGGATGCCCAACAATTGGGCAGTAACAAGTGTGGTATGGGATTTATGATAGAATGCTACTGTATTATAAGAAATGATGAGCAGGATGCTCTCAGAAAAATCTGGAAAGACTTGCATGGGCTGATGCAAAGTGAAATGTACTGTGTACAAAGTAACAGAAATATTGTAAGATGATCAGCTGTGAATCACTGAGCTATTCTCAGCAGTACAATGATCCAAGACCTCTGAAGGACTTATGATGAAGAATGCTATCCATCCCCAGAGAAAAAACTGATGGTATCTGAATACAGATTGAAGCAACTTTTTTAAACTTTATTTTTCTTGAGGTTTTTTTGTGTCTGTGTTTTCTTTCACAACATGCCTATTATGGATATGTTTTACATGACTACACATGTACAACCTATATCAATTGGCTTGCCTTATCAATGGGGGGAGGGGGAAAGGGAGAGAATTTGGAACTCAAAGTTTTAAAAATGAATGTTAAATATTGTTTTTTTCCCTGTAACTGGGGAAAATAAAATAATTTTTTTTAAAAATTCAGGATTTGAACTCAGGACTAATGGTTCCCAAATCAGTGTTATTTCTACTATGCCATGATGTCTATGTGAATAATTTTTGCAAAACATTTGTCAGCCCATAAAATGTTTTATGAAACACCATTTTCATCATGTTTCTCTCTACTCAGTAATTGTGAGTTGCTGCTCCCAACTCAGATAAAGACAGGATAGTCACATCAGTTTGGCATCCAAGCTCTTTCAAGATATGACCCGTAATCACCTCTCTAAATCCTTGTTCCTACCATCCTCAGTATCACACGTATTTTAAGATCTGTAACTAAGAGAGGGCCAATGGGACTTCTTCCCAGGACAGTAGAATTTAGAGGGCTCTCACAGTTTGTCCTCCTTCAGCAGGTGGAAATAACTGAGCATAGCATCTAGTGAATAATAATTCATTGAAAAAGGGTGATCTCAGCTAATATGTATCCCCCCCCAGATGACCACATGACAGGCAAACATTTCCTTAGCCTTGTGCCACTCAAAAGCATTTATTAAGTGCTTTTTATATACCAGGTACTGTGTTGAGTGATGGTAATATAAAAGAAGGCAAAAACTTTGTCTCTGATCTGAGGAGCTCGCAATCTTATCAGGGAGATGGTATATAAAAATATAAAGTGATATATAGATATAGATACATATGTGTGTACATATATACATGTATATTACACACATATCACATCATATATCTCCATACACATTATGTATATATACTATATATTGGATATATATGCAGTATATACAATGATATGATGTGATATGATATGATCCAAAAGTAAGAGGTGAGGAAGGAAAGTATTCCAAGTACAAGAGACAGCCAGTGAAAAGTCCTGGGATGGGAGATGATATGTGCTAAATAGGGAACAGAAAGTAGACCAGCATTGTCAGATCATAGAGTACCCGGAGGAGAAGAAAGCGTATGGCGAGATCCATCTCCCAGCATTGGCTTTCCCAGGAGTGGCCTCATGTTGCCCATGGTCTCTAGGTCTTCCGCACAAGAGGATTGTTTTGGGATCTTCCTTTGCTGCTCCCTCTATGTTCTCCAGACATGTTTTGTGGCACTTACCTCTGGAATCAGATGACGCGTCAGAGATCTCTTTTTCTGTGTCCATACTTATCCTGCAGTAGACAATAAACGCCTTGAGGACTGGGATCTTGCCATTTTAAAATTTTGTGTTCCTGGTGTCAAGCACAGGACCTTGTAGATAGTTGGTGCTGGATAAATACTGATTCAATTAAATAGAATTATTGAAAGACTCCTTTACAAGCCAACTGGAGCAGGGGTTTCAGTCATCTACTAGCTGACAATTTGCAGCAAAGTGGAGCCATGTCTCTGGTAATTGCTGTGTGGTGCTGGTCTCCTCCTTCTCCCCCCTCACAGAACATGCTTTCAGGTCCTTGCTGGGGGTGTGGGATGCTGCTTGTGCCAGACATCCAGAGGTAAAGGAAATGTCCATAGTCAAGCTTAATGACCATCTCTCTCTCAAGGAGACAGTTTGAAGTGGCTAGTGTGAGGCCCGCGATTCTGTGAAGGGGAATTGAAGACAGCAAGTGTCTTAGTGCTGAGGAGTTTGGTCATTATCCCTCTGGACCACAGGCTGCTGTTACCAATTAGAACCCAGGGAAAAACCCAGGTATGCTCCCTTGTCCTTTGCTCTCTCTTCACCTTCCCCAGCCTGTACTTTGGGTTCATTTGAAACTGGAATTTCTGGGGATAGAGGGGGAAAATGCCACTGGGCTGGACTATATGGTCACTGAGGTCTCTCGCAACTGTTATATTCTATAATCCTGCATCTAAAGTAGGGTTCTTAACGTAGGGTTTATAAACTGAAAAAAAAAATAATGTGTGTGTGTGTATATAATATGTGTGTATACACATGTATATGTACTATGTATATACATACTTATTTATATGTACACACATGTATATATGTACACATAACACATATATACACACATATATACATGTATATGTTAATGAATTAACTTGTCACAGGTTACACGTGTCGTAAATGGACGAGCCAGGATTTGACTCCAGGTTGCTAACACTGCTGAGGAAAGAAAGTGGGGGCTCCAACCCGGCCCCTTAGGTTCTTGATTCCTTTCGTGTCTCTGCTTCTGCCCATATCTCCTGATTCCCAACCCAATGCTCTTTTCCCTTCTTCTGTAATGCCTCAGCTCTCTCTCTATCCTCCAAGTCTCTGGCCCCTTTGGCCACAAAGACCACAAAGCCTACTTACCTTTATGACTGGCAAGGTACAATGGAGAAATGGACAGTCTCCTGAGAGCGGGCTATAAATCAATCAATGTATATGTATCTATTTATCTATGTATCTGTGTATGTATGTACTTATGTATGTATCTATCTACCTGTCTGTATATGTATACGCATATGTATATATTAACACACTTGTATATGTATTTCTATGTATGTATAAGCATGTGTGTTATTGTTCAGTCCTTTCGGTTGTTTCCAAAGCTTTGTGACCCCATTTGGGGTTTTCTTGGCAAACATACTGGAGTGTTTTGCCATTTCCTCCTCCATTTTTTACATTTTACAGATGAAGAAACTGAGGCAAACAGGGTTAAGTGGCTTGTCCAGGGTCACATAGCTAATAAGTAATCTGAGGCGTGATTTGAGATGAGTCTTTCTGACCCCAGGCTTCACATTTTATCCACTGCAACACATAGCTGCCCCTATATGCATAAACATACATATATATGTATATATATACACATATTTGTGGATATGTATGTGTATTATGTGTGTATAATATATATATGTATGTGAGATAGATAGATAGATAGATAGATAGATAGATATAGATAAATAGATAATTGTATTTCAATATAATTAGCTTTTTTTTGTCATCCTGTGCAGGATTTAAAACAATTATTCTGAGACAGGGTCCACAGGCTTCACTAGACTATCAAAGGGGTCCACGGCCCAAAGAAGGTCAAGACATCGTGCTCTAAAGGAAGAGGTTGTCCAACCTTAAAGTGAAAGTGGGATATGGGTTGGCTAGGGCAGCTCTCAGGCTATCCCATTTCCCGCAGTACCTCACCAGCCATGAAGGTGAGTTGTCTTTAGCCTCCTATGGTTCTCCCTCAGGTTAGGCTTTGTGGTCTGCATAGCCAGAGAGGCCAGAGGTTTGGACAATGGAGAGAGAGCTGAGGCATTATGGAAGAAGGGGAAAGAGTGCTGGGTTGGAAATCAGGAGATGTGGGCAGAAGCAGAGACACGAAAGGAATCAAGAGCCTAAGGGGCCAGGTTGGAGCCCCCACTTTCTTTCCTCAGTAGTGTCAGGAGTCAGCAGAAAGTCTCCTGGATTTGGAGTCAGGTAACCTGGAGCCAAACCGTGGCCCTTCCATTTACTACTCATGGGACCTAGGACAAGCTCATTGATCTTTCTGGACTTCAGTTTCCTCATTTGTAAAGTGAGGAAGTTTGGATTTGGGACTTAGGCAAGGCACTACATAGAGCTCTGGACCTGGAAAATGAGTTCAAAATCTGCTTCAGATCCTAGCACTATGACCTTAGGCAAGTTACAACTTTTCTAAATCTCAGTTTCCTCATATGTAAAAAGGGGATAATAACAGCACCTACTTGCCAATTTTTTTATGAAGATCAAATGTGGTAACATATGTAAACTTTGTGAACAAATTTTGCCATCATTAAAGTGTTACATAAATGTGAATTTTTAACATTCTTCTCCTCCTCCTCCTTCTTTTTCTTTGTCTTCTTCTCCTCCTTCTCCTTCTCCTTCTCCTCCTCCTCCTGTTCTTCCATCTCCTCCTTTTTCCAAAGTCCCTTTCAAATCTAAATATATGCTCTTATGATCCCATGCTGACAACTACATAAAAAATTATTCAATCTATCAACAAGAATTTATTAATCACCTATCTGGTATAAATAAGTAAGGTATTGATTAGAGTTCCAAGTGAAGTACTTGCCACCCTAGCAACTTCTCTCTGTGACTGGATGGCTTCTCCCCAAACCACCATTTAAGAAAAGCACCCAGATCAGCCATCGCTCATTCCTCTCCAGGCAGCACAACTTTCTCCTATCATTCCTAGGTTCCTTTCTTTCACCCCCAACCCTTTCAGCTTTCTCTTCTGTATTGTTTTCTCTCATTTGTCTATAGGCAATTTGAGGACAAGGGATTTCCTTCTACTTATATTTGTATTCACAGAGTTCAGCAAAGTGCTTGCCACAGAATAAACATTTATTAAATGCTTGTTGACTTGACTTGACTTTAAAGTTCACAATTTTGCTAAGACTCTAGCGACCCATAATGAGCTAAGTTGACTAGTGTAACACAGTAATGGCATTTGATACCTTATGGTCTGAAAAGTTCTTTACTTATAATGGCCCCTATGCATCAGGTTGGGAAGTTTGGTGATCCCTGTATTTCAGATAAGGAAATGGAAACACAGAATGGTTAAGTTGCCCAAAGTCACACAAGGACTGAGTGCCAGAGCTGGAACTCAGACTCAAAGCCTTGTGCCATCAAATGCAAAGCCCACTCCACTATGCCATGCCATTCCATACTAACAAGCTACTAAGCCATACTGGCCTTTACACACACACACACAGACACACACACACACATAAATATAGTAGAACTTTGTGAATGAGGGTCGAGAAGGAAAGTAGAAAGCAATAAAGGATAGCTGATATAAAATCTGCCAGTTTGACTCAGATGTCAGTTAGTTAATAAATACTATGAAGAACCTACTGTGTGCCAGTCATTGTGCTAAGTGCTGGGAATATAAAGAAAAGATTAAAGACAGTGCTTCCTTATAGAAGCAAAAAATCTACAAGATAAACTGGATATAATCAATACTAGAATTGAGAAGGATTGGGAAAGGCTTCCTGTCGAAGGTTGGATTTTAACTGAGACTTGAGCGAGTTAGGAGAGGCAGAAAGTGACGCTGAGGAGGGAGATAACTCCAGACTTGGGGGAAAGAGAATGAAAAGGCCTGGAGCTGAGAGATAAGAGTGTCTTGGGAGAGGAATGACAAGGAGGCCAGGGTCACTGAATCACAGAGTATATAGGGGACGGGGAGAGGTTTAAGTTAGAAGAAGACCGGAAAGGTTTTTTGAGAGGTAAGTTACAAAGGGTTTTGAATATCAAACAGAGGATTTTATTTTTGATTCTGGAGATGTTAGGGAGCCATTGGAATTTAGTCTGTGTGTGAATGTATGTGGTGGGGGGGGTGACACGGTCAGCCCTGTGTATAACATGTGAAAGGGCAGTTGTAAAAGTAAGCCTAGAAAGACAAATTGGAGTCAATTAGTTGTGGGCCTTGAATGCCAGAATCAGAATCTTCTGCTTTTACACTAGTTCTCAGAGTAACGAATTACTTCACCAAGTATGCTCTTTGTACCCTCGTTTCGTGCTTACATCCTGATGCATTCAGATTTTTCTTCCTGTCGTGTTCTAAGGGTATTTTTAAATCTCTGCATGTCTTTTATCTGGAGAGCAGCCCTTCTCTAGGAGAAAGCTCTTTGCATGATAAAGCAGATTGGCAATTAACAAGCATAGAGGTCTTTGGGGGTAAATATAAATTGAATCCCGGAACTGTGCTTTCTCTGAACATTTCAGAAACCAAGTCGTATTCATTCAATCCTTCAACAGAGTTTGTGGAAGAGTACACAGGCCTCCTAACTGCTCACCTGCTCTTTTAAATGCTTTTCAAAATGAAGAAAAAAATACATCAAAAACATTTTTTTTATTTACGTGAACAAAACCACTTGGATGCCACGTTCTTGTTGCTTCTTTTGCAAACCTGCTTGAGAATCTACCCCTCCTCCATCCACCCCCCCAATCCAAACATCCCTCAACTGGTAAGTTTTTAATAGGAATTTTGCTGCTTTCATAAATAGAGAAGTGAGAACATTGAACTGTGAGCATTTAGAATTGGAGCAGCTGGAAAATTTCACCGAGGAATGAAATGCCGAGGAGAGTCTCATCTCCTGGTTATATTCAATTCACCAGAAAACTGGCTTTTGTTATGTTTTTATAAAACTCTGCTTTTCATTTGTTTGTTTTAGTCTGGCATTCAAGGCTTCCATATTAGTTCCAACCTCCCTCTGTAGTCCTATTTCACACATTCCAACCAAACTGGATAATGCCTTATTTCCCATTTGTAACTATAACCTTATATAGCTGGCTGGGGGCACTGAGAAGTTGAGTGATTTATCCATGGTATGTGTTAAAGGCAGAATTCAAACCCAATTCTTCTTAACCCCAAGGCTTGTCTCTAGTTGATTATACCATGTTGTTTCTGACATTCAACCTTATATTATTTTGATCATCTCTCCCCTCTTAGAATATAAGTTCCTTGAGGGCAGAAATTATGTGATCCTGCCCCCCCCCCAATGTTTATAGCCCCAGGGCTGAACACTGCACCCGGCCCATAGCAGTGGCTTAATAAATGTTTGTTGTAGCATAGAATTGAACCAAATTAAATTTCAAGAAGCTAAAGTAATAATCTCAAACTCCTGACAAATGACTTTCTAATAAAAGTTTAATGCCGTGTCTTCAAATCCATCTTATAGCATGGAAAATCATTAGCTTTTAAAAAGTAGAATAAATTATGGTGTGAAACTTACCCAGAAAAGATGTCAGGAAAAGAGGTAATCTGTAATTACCACATTCTTGGTGACTCAGGAGAGGAGAACTAGAACAAGACGGGGAGGTACAGTTTGAATGGTGTTGGTAGAAGGAAGAGTCAACTTACTTTTCTTCCTTAGGGCAATGTTCAGGTTCAGAAACATTCTCTGCTTCTTTGTATGATAGCCTGGGATCTGTACTTAGAACCACAGGAGAGTTTGGGAGCCACATATCACCACTTTCTGTTAGCATTCAAGTAAACTTGACCTGAAGAAATTGTGAAGGTGGCACTCTTGGAGAAGCACAAATGTGAAATCCCACACATCGATTGCCTGATCCTCTGGTTGGCCATCTTGGATAGGGTTTACGTGGAAGATTTCTGGAGAGAGAATTATTTCACCGGAACATGGAGTACATGAATATGGTAATATGCTATAAAGTATTATGGTATGAAGATAGATGGATGAGAGAGATAGATGAACAGTTAAGTAGATAAATGGGGAGATAAAGAGATAGATATAGAAGAGACAGCGATAGAAAGATGGATGGGTGGGTGGATGGATGGATGAATGGATGGATGGAGGGAGGGATAGATAGAAGGCTTGATAGACAGGGGAAAAAAAAAACTTAACAGCCTTTATTAACAACTCACCTCATGCCAGGCCCTGTGCTAATCTCTGAAGATGCATATGCAAAGAAGACAGTCCCTGCCTTCATGGAGCTTATATTCTAATGGGAGGGGGAGAGAGAGAAACACCTAAAGGATAGCTGATTGGGGGAAGGGAAGACTGGGCACAGGGCAATGAAGCAGGAGAAAAAAAAAGAGAAGTATGAAAAGATAGGATAACATTATATTATGGGAGATCTTGAGTTCTAATCAACTCACAGACATTAATGCTGAAAGGAGCTCCAAGGCCCTCTTGTTCAAATTATACTTGAGCTGGAATCTTCTCCGTAGAATCCTGGATTGCAGTGGGTGGTGTGCTTCAATGAAAGAGTACTTAAATGGGACTTCATGGGGAGCTGAGTCTGAATCCTGACCTTGCCTCTCACTACCTGTATGACCTTAAACAAGTCATTGAAATAACCACAAGAGTAGTAACAGTAACGGAAATAACTAGCATTCATATAACACTTTAAGATTTTCAGAAAGCACTTTACAGTTATTTTTTCTCACAGCAACCCTGGGAAGTAGGTGCCATTATTATCCCATTTTACAGATGAGGAAACTGAGGTAGAAGCAAGTTAAGTAACTTACCCAAGGTTGAACAGCCTCTTGTCTGAGGCTGGATTTGAACTCAAGTCTTCCTGACTCTACGTTAAGTACTCAATTTACTGTACCACTGGAGTCTTAACATTTCTAGGCCTGTTTCCTCATTGGAAAAAAATGACCTGTTTTGACTAGATGGCCTCTAATTTCCCTTTTAGCCCTAAACTGTGATCCCATCAGCCAGACTCTGGTTGAAGATCTACCGTGATGGGAAACCCACTAACTTCGTAGGCAGGTCATGCTCCTTTGGGGGCACATTTTGCCATTAAGGTTTCCTGCAAGTCGGGGGAGAGTTGACCTCTCACCAATTCCCACCTATGGCTCCTGGTTCTGCTCTCTGGAGCCAATTAGAACAAGTTTAATGTCTCTTCCCTATAGCATTCCTTCCAACGCTTCCAGGCAGCCTCCATGTTGCCTCTCAATTTGCTCTCATCCAAGATAAACATTCCCAGTTCTTTTAATGGATCCACTGCAGGATCAGGAGCAGCTAAGTGGTGCTATAGAACAGAGAGTGCTGGGCCTGGAGTCAGGAAGATTCATCTTTCTGAGTTCAAATCTTGCCTCAGACCTCAAATCTGGCTTAGCTGCGTGACCCTGGGCAAACCACTCCACCCTGGTTGCCTCAGCTTCCTCATCTATAAAATGAGCTGGAGAAGGAAATGGAAAACCACTCCAGTATCTTTGCCAAGGAAACCTCATATGAGGTCATGAAGAGTTGGACATGACTGGAAAAAAAAAAAACCCTGAATAAAAACAACAATTCTCATTGATCAGTCTTCAACTTGATGGAAAATCTCCCTAGAATTAATATGATGTCTCGGTCCTTAATATGGAAGAGGAACTCTAGGAAAGGGAACCTGGACACTTTATTCAGCAGATAATAAGGAGACAGTGATGGTTTTCTTTTTAACAGTCAGTTAGTCAACAAGCATTTATTAAGTGTTTACTATATTCTAGGCACTAGAGATATGTCTATACTTTATACCATTCCCTCATTAATCTTTCTCCTGCAGAAAGTAGGCTGGTCAGATCTCTGCAGGAGAAAGATTAATCTGGCAGTGGTATAGATTGATGAGGGGAGGAAGTGGATGAAGGTGTATACATTTTTGGAAGCGATTTTTTTTAAATTGCTGATAATTTTTTTTTGTATCACTAGGATTTTTCCTAGTGTTCCTCCCTTCCCCTCCAAAAGAGCCAGACCCTATAAGAAAATATGTTTTTTTAAAAACAGGAAGATGAGAAAAAATCATCAAAACAATACATAAAAAATCTGAAAATATATTCAATGTTCCAAATCAGTAGATTTCCCACCTGTGCAAAGGAATGGGTTAGGATCATCTCCTCATCTCTGTTGAGGTCATGCTTATTCTGTGTAATTTTACAACATTCACTTTTGGTGGTTCTTTCTATTTATGCCATCATCATTGTTTTCTTGGCTCTGCTTACTTTGCTCTGCATCATGTTGTATAAATCTTTCTGTACTTTTCTGAATTCATTGTATTCATCATTTCTTATGGTGCAGTAATGTTCCTTTACACTCTTACACACAATTTCTTAAGTCATTTCCCAATCAATGGACAGAGAATTTGTTTGCAGTTCTTGGCTACCACAAAAAGTGTTGCTATCTCTATCTCTCTCTACATATATATATGTATATATATATATATGTATGTATATATCAGTGTCTAGAGGGATTTTCTTCTCATCAATGCCCTCTTAGGAAGCTTTTGTTATAATCCAATCAGGGCTTGTACCAGGATGTTATGGGTGGGGTCGGGGGGCGGTGGGATGGATGCTAGAGATATTGCAGAAATGGAATGGCAAGATCTAGATAATTATATAGAATAATAGGTACAATCAGGAGATATGTGTTACATTAATATTGATGGGAAAGGGGGAGAATGTGATTGGAGCCAATAGAGACTGAGACTTTGGCTATGAATTCAAAGATTTTTGAGCCTATGAGCAAGATGAAATGGCATATGTCTATATGTATGTGGATATACATATACATATATGTACATAGCATATATAAATATATACACATACATGTGTGTATAAATATATATGTATATAGTATATATACACACATGTGTGTCTAAATATCTATAAAATAAATGAGTATTTATATATTATTTATAAAAGATGCAATAACAAATATGCAATATATAATTATATATTCATATACATTTATATATCCATATGTTTTATATAAATATATTTATATGGTCAAATATTCATATAGAAATATATTATATAATGTATAATTACCTTACATGTATCTATCTTTATATCTGTATATACGTGTGCATATATACATACATATGTGTGTGTGTGTGTGTGTGGGCATTCATCTAGAAATCTGACCTATGGAGCAATAGCAGAGTAATGAGGGTAGAGTTTTGGATCAGGACGCTGAACTTTAGAGGGCTCTGGCAATACCATCCAAGGACCTGTTTCTACTTTGTCCTCAAAATGTCACAGGCACAGAAGTCCTTTGGTATAATAGAAAGCTCCCAGGATCCTGGGCCCCTGCCTGCCCCTTCTTCCCCACCCCACACAGGACTTGTACCCCATGGGGGCCTCTTACTCTTTGCCTCACCCAACCCCCTTTCTTGCTTCAGATACAAAGCTTTTTAGTTACTGTATGAGGCACAGTGTGGTCTGGAAGATAATGAACAGCATTTGGAGTTAGGTGACCAAGATTCCAATTCAAATTCTCAAAGTTACTTCTTCTTTTTAATTAAGATTTTTTATTTTTAGTTTACAACGCTCAGTTCTGCATGTTTTTGAGTTCCAGATTTTCTTCCCCTACCTCCCCTCCACCCTCCCCACCAAGACAGAATGGAATCTGATATATCTTCTACATATACCTTCACATTAAACATATTTACACAATAGTCAAGTTGTAAAGAAGAATTATGACCAATGGAATGAATCATGAGAAAGAAGAAACAAAAAAAGAGAAAAAAACAAAGAAAAGAGAGAGAGCAAATTGATGGATCCCCTTGATTTCCAATTCTTTGCTACCACAAAAAGAGCTGCTATAAATATTTTTGTACATATTGGTCCCCTTCCCACTTGTGTGATCTCTTTGGGATACAGCCCAAGAAGTGGTATTGCTGGGTCAAAGGGTATGCACATTTTTATAGTCTTTTGGGCATAGTTCCAAATTGCTCTCCAGAATGGCTGGATCAGTTCACAACTCCACCAGCAATGTAACAGTGTTCCATTTTTCCCACATCCTCTCTAGCATTTAGCATTTTCCTGTTTTGTCATGTTAGCCAATATAACCGGAGAGATGTGGTACCTGAGAGTTGTTTTGATTTTCATTTCTCTAATCAATAGTAATTGAGAGCATTTTTCATATGCCTATAGATATCTTTAATTTCTTCCTCTGAAAACTGCTTGTTCATATCCTTTGACCATTTCTCAATTGGGGAATGACTTGTATTCCTATAAAAATGTTATTTGTAGCAATAAGAGAAGAAAAAGAAATTGAAGGAATGAGAATAGGCAAAGAAGAAACTAAATTACTACTTTTTGCAGAAGCTATGATGATTTACTTAGAGAATCAAGTAAAAAATTACTTGAAATAATAAGCAACTTTAGCAAAGTTGCAGGATATAAAATAAACTGATATAAATCCTTGGCATTCCTATACATTACTAACAAAGCCCAACAGCAAGAGAAAGAGAAATGCCATTTAAAGTTACTATAGACACTATAAAATATTTGGGAGTCTATCTGCTAAGACAAACCCAGGGCCTATATGAACATAATTATGAAACACTTTTCACACAAATAAAGTCAAATCCAAATAAATGGAAAAACGTCAGTTGCTCGTGGTTAGGTCAAGCTAATATAATAAAAAAGACAATTTTACCTAAATTAATTTACTTATTCAGTGCCATACCAATCGAACTACCAAAAAATTATTTTACATAGCTGGATAAAATAATAAGGAAATTCATCTGGAAGAACAAGGGGTCCAGAACATCTAAGAAATTAATGAAAAGTAATGCTAGGGAAGGTGGCCTAGCTATACCAGATATTATACTGTACTATAAAGCAGCAGTCATCAAAACTACTTGGTACCGGCTAAGAAACAGTGGTTGATCAGTGGAATAGGTTCGGTACACAAGACACAGTAGTCAACGACTATAGCAATCTACTCTTTGATAAACCCAAAGAATCCAGCTTCTGGGCTAAGAATTCACTATTTCACAAAAACTGCTGGAAAGATTGGAAAATGGTAGGGCAGAAACTGGGCATAGACCAATATCCTATACCGCCTGCCAAAATAAAATCAAAATGGGTTCATGATTTAGGAATAAAGGCTGATACTATAAGCAATTTGGCAGAGCAAGGAATAATTTACCTATCAGATTTATGGAAAAGGAAAGAATTCATGACCCAACAAGAGATAGAGAGCATTACAAAGTGCAAAATGAATAATTTTGATATGTTAAATTGAAAAGTTTTTGTATAAAAAAAGCCAATGCAACAAAGATTAGGAGGGATGCAGAAAATTGGGAGAAAATCTTTACAACCAGTGTCTCTGATAAAGACCTCGTCTCTAAAATATACAGGGAACTGAGTCAAACTTACTTCTTATTCCCAGTTCAGGCAAGTTTCTTGAGCCTCAGTTTTGTCACCTATGCAGTGGAAACAATACTACTAATATAACCTACCTTACAAGGCTGAAGTGAGGATCTGATGAGAGACTGAATGTGAAACATTTTGTAACCAATGAGAATTCTCTATGATCATAAACACTGTAGAGTTTGGAAGAAAGCAGGAATTGAGAACCTTCATGAAAAAGCATCTGATAGAGCCTTAGCGAGGAAGGAAACAGGCATTTACTGAGCATCTATATTTGTTAGACCCCGTGCTAAGCACTTTATAAATATTATTTGACTCTCATAGCAACCCTGGGAAGTAGAAACTAGTATTGTGCCTATGTTACAGTTGATGAAACAGCTAGAGAGAAATTAAGTGACTCAACCAGGGTTACATGACTAGTAAGTGTCTGAGGCTGGATTGAACTAAGATCTTCCTGCCTCTAGGCTCAGCTTGCTAACCATTATGCCACCTGTACTCACCTACCCTTCCTTAAAGAAATAAGACTTTCCTTATCACTGAATGTGCTCCGCATAGAGCTAAGTACAAAAATAGACTGTCCCAAACAGCATAAACTGGCCAGGAAATAACATAAACTCCATGAAGTTTCTCCAATGCTGGTATTTGGCCTTTGCGGACTTGGGTTCAAATCCCTGTTCTGCCATTCTTCCACAGAGGCTATTTTAAGGTTCCTCATGTCTAAAATGATGACCGGCAAGGCCTCTTGCTACCTCTAAATCTATGCTCTAAGAGGTATTGCTGAGGTGTGGCCAACCCCGGCTTACAGAGGAACCTCTGGTTTGTTGGAGCTTGCACTCAAAAGTGTTGGAGATCAGATCAAATAAGACTGCAGGGAGATTGGTGTGTCAGGTCTGGATTCGGATGCACTTTATAAATATTAATTGTTCCTGGGTGCCCACATTAGGAAATGCCTGGGAAATGCAGTCACTGGTAAATTTGCTCATTTGAGAGGTTGGTTGCTACAAACACAAAACCTTCAAAGGCCAGGAAACTGAACACACACCAGCCATTCAGAGGGCGGTGGTGAGTTTATGACAACATCTGTCATAGACCAGGTACCTAAACAAACCCAGGGAGCTCTTTGTTCAGGGCTGCGCTGAGCAAATGAAGGCTGTCAGAAAACATTTGCCTCAGCGCTTCACTCAGGCCTGGGAGCAGCCTGTCTCTCAAGAGGAGAACCTTCCTGTTGTTCTCTGGTCTCCGCGAGAGGCCTGGGCAATTGGCAAAGACCGTCATTTGGGTGGCTGTGGTAGGTCCTCACCGCTGTAAGGCCCAGCTGTATGGAGAGGTGGCAAAGTATTCAGTTGATTCAGACTAAGGAACAGGATGTGGTTAGGACAGAGGAGGAGGCAGGGACAATTTATTCACAACCCCAAGGAATGTCCCCTTTCTCCTATAATGCCCTCTTCACAGATCATTTCTGTATTCTTGGTAATACTCACTCACTTATTCATTTGATAAATAATTATTAAACTCATCCTGTGTACGAAGCACTATTCTGGGGAATGGGATAATGCAAAATGCTAAAGGATTGCCCCCAGATAACTATCATGTACAAGATTACACGGGCTTTATAGATGAGAATACTAAAAATAAACTGATTCTGAAGTAATTACAATGACCAATCTTGGCCCATGTGAATTTAAAAAAAAAGTTTGTTGCCCCTTTTCAATCAAATAGCATGAGGAAAGATCAGTCATCAGTCAAGCAACTGGGAGCCCTGGGTATTCTCTCTTAAACTCTTGAAAGATTGGCTGAATAAGACTTGGCTTCTGAAATGTTCAGAGGAAATGTCGTTCAGTCATTTCAGTCATGTCTGACTTTTCATGACCCCATTTGGGGGTTTCTTGGAAGAGATACTGGAGCATTTTCCCATTTCCTTCTCCAGCTCATTTTACAGATGAAGAAACTGAGGCAAACAGGGTTAAGTGACTTGCCCAAGGTCACATAGCTAGTAACTATCTGAGTTCAGATGAAATATAGTTTTGCAAAGAGATGAGAAAGCACCATCCTTCCTTTCAGCAGAGAGGTGAAGAACTGTGGGTTGGAAATACAGGCTATATTGACAGACGTGTTTATTTCAGGAAATCTTGCTTAATTGTTTTGTTATTGGAAGAAAAGGTTCATTCTTCTCCCTTGTGTTGGGGATCATCTGCAGTCATCTTGATGAATATCAGGCCACTGGACTCAGATGGCTCTGGAGGAGAAAGTGAGGCTGGTGACCTTGAACAGCCCCCCCCCTCACTCAAA
Source organism: Trichosurus vulpecula (assembly GCF_011100635.1). Classification (NCBI taxonomy): domain Eukaryota; kingdom Metazoa; phylum Chordata; class Mammalia; order Diprotodontia; family Phalangeridae; genus Trichosurus; species Trichosurus vulpecula. The sequence goes on from NC_050575.1 coordinate 359,093,142, forward strand.
TCAAAGTCAACTGCAAGGCATGTCATCATTTCCCTGATGCCGTGGTCCTCCAACAACAGCAACAACAACCAGCTGGGGGTAGGTGCCCAGTAGGATAGGATTGAAATAGGATTGGGATGAGTACTAGGCCTGTCATTCATTGGTATTCCCAAATGACAGTGCTTTAAAAAATCTTAATAAACTCTGAGGATCAAGGAAAGAGTCATCGAGGAGATAGAGTTGATTATGGGCCTTCAAGGGTAGATAGGAATTCAGAAGGTAGAAAAGGGAAGGGAGAATATTCAAGGCATTGAGAAGAGAGATAGAGGTATTTTGTTGAGAACAGAAATAAGAAAATTAAAAGGAGTCATTGAAGCCTCTTTAAAAGTACACAGCAGGGAACAGAGGGATGTTCGAAGAGAAACACACAAACAGGACACAGTCTTCAAAATACCATGTAGAATTTATTAGATACCTTTAAAAAATTCAAGCTGTACATAATAGATTTGTGGTTTCAATTACAATCCTCTTTTTTTCCTATTTTTAAGAAATTAAATAATTTTTAAAAGTTTTAGAGTCATTTGATTTGGGAGCAGTTCTTGAGTAGTGTGGCCTCTGGGCAGAGGTGCCTCAGGCCCATCGGTATTAGATGGTTCAGACCTCCAGGATTGCTCCCTTGGCACAATTCAGACAAGCAGAGAGGGCAAAAAAAAACATGACTCAAAGGTTCTAGGGGCAGAGCCGTGTGATAGATGCTACAAGGAAGAAAGGAGATTGGGTCTCAAGCATTTATTAAGCACCTACTATATGCTATGCACTGCGCTAAATACTTTTCAAATATTTTCTTATTAGATCCTTGCAACACCCCTGGGAGATAAGTTCCATTTTACTGAGGTTAAGAGAGGTTAAGTGACTTGCCCAGGGACACACAGCTAGAAAGTGTCTTAGGGAAGATTTGAACTCAATGGGCATTCTGAATCTTGGCCCAGCACTCTGTCCTGTACCTCCAGCTGCCTCTGTAACTAAAGCTAAAAGAGGAAGGTGAAGACACACATGGAGAGAAATGGGGGACCCAGGGGTAAAGACAATTATGGGGTGGGGGGAAAGAAATGTCACAAGAGCCCATATTTCCCTCTGTGTGTGTATGTGTGTCTGGGCATTTTGTGTCTATGTCTGCGTATAATGGATTTCTGCTCGTAACTGTGTATATCATATTTTTGTTTTGTCACTATTGCTTAGAAGCCAGTTTTTGTACCATTGTATATCAGTGGGAAGAGTTACATGTTATCGCATTCACAGCTTGATAGAAAACATAATAGGGGAAGTCCTTGTCTCCTTACCTGGCCTCCCCTGACCCCTGAAAGATGCTGGGAGGGACAGGTGTTGTGGAGTGGAAGGAGCTCCATGCTAGGAGTTAGGAAGCCGAGCACTGAGAACCACCAGTGAGGTGTTACATTGGAGAGTGCTGGGGTTAGAGTCAGGAAGACCTGAATTCAGGTCCTGCCTCAGACACTTACTTATCTATCAATCTCCATCTGTCTTGGTTTCCTCAGCTGTAAAATGCGGATAATAACAGCGACTACCTCCCAGGGCTGTTTTCAGTATCAAAGGAGACAATGTTTGGAGAGCCCTGTACAAATGCTGCTGGTGTGGGCTTAATGGAAGAGGTTGCTTTTGGACTGAATCTCAAAGGATGGGATGCCAGATGAGATTGGGTGGATAGGGTGGGCGGACCCCATCTTAACCCCCAGGACTGTGAGAATAAAGGAGTGAAGATGGGGTCTATGACTTTGTGCTGGTTGTCCTCTGGGCTTGTCTATCTATCATCTATCAATCTATCTATCTGTCTATCTATCTATCTATCATATATCTATCATACAACTATCTCTTCTTCATCTGTTCATCTATCTATATATCATATATCTATCTGTTCATCTGTCTGTCTATCTATCTATCCATCTATCATATATCTATCATGTATCTATCTCTTCATCTGTTCATCTATCTATATATCATATATCTATCACATATTTATCTCTTCATCTGTTCATCTATCTATATATCATATATCTGTTTATCTGTCTGTCTGTCTATCTATCATCTATCTCTTCATCTGTTCATCTATTTATACATCTATCTGTTCATCTGTCTGTCTCTCTATGTCTATCATCTATCTATCTATCTATCTATCTATCTATCTATCTATCATATATCTATCACTTCACCTGTTCATCTATCTGTTTATCTATCTATCTATCAGTCATGTATCTACCTATCTGTTCATCTGTCTATCTGTCTGTCTATCTGTCCATTTGTCTGTCTGTCATTCTATCTGTCTGTCTGTCTGTCTCTCTGTCTCTTTCTCTCTCTCTCTCTTTCTCTCTACCTATCATTTGTCTCTCTTGTATGTACATAGTTGTCTCCCACTTTAGTATGTAAATTTGAAGGCACTGCCTTCTTCATATCTGCAGTGCTTAGCATAATGCCTGGCACATAATAAGTGACTAAGAAATGCTGATTGACTGATAGATTTAGAAAAGTCCAGTTTGACTAGAACAGAGGGTGTACAAAGGGAATTAGTGTGGAATAAAGACAAACGGGCAAGTTATGGACAGATTGTGCCCCAAACCCATTATAAGAGAATTTGGAGACTCATCGCGTGGTGCTGATCTTTGGAAAGCAGTCTCTCCCATTTCTTCCTTGATTTTCTACTACTTAGAATAGCATGGGAGTGGTAAGAGAGCCCCTAGTCCCATCCTCACTGCCATATTGTTATTAATATAGTCTTCAATCAGAGGGCCCACAGAGAGGACTTCCCACCACCATCCCACCCCATGTACACCCCTTCCTGCTCCCAAGCTGCTATGTATATGCAAACACATGTATACACTTGCATGCGTGAGTATGCGTGCGCGCGCGCACACACACACACACACACACACACACACACACACAGAATCACAAGCCACCTGACAGCCTGATGTGATCCCCATAAAGCCATAGCCCTGCTACAAGGAACACTGAGAGAGGATATAGCTATTTAAATAGAACATAACTGCCTGTCAGAGAGAAGTAGAGACAACAGGAGCCCAGGCCTCCACCATCAAAATGTCTGTCAGCGCCTGCTGGTAGCTTTTCCCATTGTTCTTATTCCTGAGTGAATCTCTGGAGGATTGGCCTAGACAGCCCGAGAGCTGACATTGGCGGGGCCTGTCAGCTGGAATCCAGAGGTGAAATCTGTGCCTTGGAAATCGGGGACCTTGACAACTGCAGGGAGCTCTGTATGGGTGATGGTGGAAGGGAAAAAAGGGAGAGAGGGAGAGAGAAAAATGGACGGGTCAGACTGGCCGGGGCCCCCGGCTCTTCCAGGGACGCTCTGGCCTCTTCGCTAAAAGAAGACAATGCCTTATCTGTTACATGTCGATGTGGTTGTCATTAGGTAGCCGGGAAGATTTCAAACAGATAAACTCCCCTTTGGGATGCCAGAATGCCTTAGCAGACAATTTTAGGCCTTGATTTGATTGATAAATCCTTTGTGACAAGAGCGGATGAAAGAGGCCCCTGGTTTGGAACATATAAATAGGAAATTAGCTGGCAAAGTTGTCAAAGATAATTAACTCTCTGATTCTGTGGGTCTATTCAGGTTGACATCCTGAAATTATTTAGAAATGCACATGTCAACGCTCTGACAGAATTTGGGGCTGATCAGATAAACAGTTTTGGGAGATGCTTGATCGGGAGAGGATGTAAAAGCTTAGCTGGTGTTTTATCAGCGTGTCCCCCCTTCCCTCCGAGAGCATAGATATCAATTTGGGTGAGTTTGCAAAATGGTGGTGGTGGCGGCAACCGGGGCAGGGGGTGCTTTTGGCAGGTAGGGAGACAAAGGCCCAGACAGTTCTCAAACAGTTGTTTTCTTCTCCTTTGCCTTCCTACTAGCTGAGGCTAATAGTATTCTCAACTCAGAATCACAGAATCTCAGAGTTTCCAGGACCTCAGAGGCCCTATAGTTCAGTCAGCACCTTCTGGAGCTTCCCTCTTCTTTTCCCATATTTCTGTCTGTGCTGGTCCAATCAGAAGCCAGAACCACAAAGGACCAGAGGCCTCTGCATTCTAGTTCAGAAGGGACTCACTCTCTCTCCTCACTCCTATGCTGCTGGCCCCAGCCAGCCTTGGCAAGGTGAGCAGAAGGCGGTGTGGGAAATGGAGGAGCTGCTGTTCTGTATTCTGTAATGACTTTGAGTAAATCATATGGCTTGACGTGCTATTAAAAGGGAAGAGAGCTTTTTGGAATTGGCCTCCTGTTATCCAACTTAGTCCATTTAAAAGCTGGCCTGTTTAAAGCCAAAAGGCTTTAAGTGACATCCTACAGAAAGAAGCTTCCTTCATCACAGAATCATAGGATGCCACAACCAAAAGGGACCTTAGGAGATAGAACATGAGATGTCAGAGTTGAGATAGAACTTAGGACACGGAGCATAGAATGTTAGACCTGGAATGGAATTTAGAACATTTGGGAGGGAAAAAAATGATGCAAACAGTGAGCGATTAGTGTCTAGCCAATTGTTTTGAAGAGATGACCTAAAATCCTCTCATCCTGACACTAAAGTCAGTCAACAAGCATAATTAATTAATTTATTATGTTCTATACTTATTAACAAATTAATAAATTTATTGATACATTAATGAATGAATGTGAATTGTTGACCGACCATACTACAACTGTTCTCTTTTGAAACTGGGCTCTGCTTAAATCCCTTTCATCAATTTCTGATCAGAAAATTGATGCTGGAAATGATTACAGTAACAATCAAGAAAAAAGGTCAGTGTCATGTCCCAGACTATCTTGGGAAACTAATCAGATTCTATAAGCCCATCCTAGGATGTGAGGGAAAAGGCAATGAACATAATACTTCTTGTGGGTTAATCTGATCGTGTGACAACCTCCCTGGGCATCTTTGTAATATCTCTTGAACATATCCCTCTCTCTCCTCTGAAACTTCCACTGCCTTGGTGCACTCCTGTGTCTTTTTATACCTGGCCTATTACAATAGCCTGCTGGTGGGGCTGCCTGCCACAGGTCTCTCCCCATTCCACTCACCCACCAAAGTGATATACCTAAAGTACAAGGGATCCAACCATGCTGCCCCTCTCCACAATAAACTCCAGAGGCTCTCTGTCACCTCCAGGATTAAATACAAAGGCCTAAGCTTGGCATTCAAAGCCCTTTGTGACCTGGGCCCCTCTACATTTCCAGTCTTTTTATACTTTGCACTCTTCCTCCCACCATACTTTCTTCAATCTAGTTACCCTTGACTTCTTAATGTTCCTAGAATAAGATATTCCATCTCTCTGCTCTGGGGATTTTTTTCTGGCTACCCCCCCTGAATTCTCTCCCTCCTTATTTCTGCCTCCTTGTTTTTCTGGCTTCCTTCAAGTCCCTACTAAAATTTCACCTTCTACAGGAAGCCTTTCCCAGTCTTTCTTCATGCTAATACCTTCCTTATGTTAGTTATTCCCAATTTATTTTGATATAGTTTGCTTGTACATATTTGTTTACTTGCTCTGTCCCCTATTAGATTGTGAGCTATTTTGAAGACTGGAACTGGGTTTTGTCTTTCTTTGTATCCCCAGCACTTACAACAGTGCCTGGAACATAGTAGGAGCTTGATAAATGCTTATTGACTGACTGACTTGTGACTTTTCAGCTCTTGATCTAAATGGCCTCTGAAATTCTTTCTTATATGGGCTTTTATGAGCCCATGATCTCTGTCTTCTCAAAAATCTCCAATAGATCCCTATTGCCTCCTGAGCAAAGCGTAAGCTACCTTTACCTAGCATTAAAGGTCTTCCCCAATCTGGCTCTATTCTCTCTTCTTAGATATATCTCGTACTACACTTTCTAAAGGCAGCTAGGTGGCACAGTGGATAGAGTATGGGGCCTAAAGTCAGGAAGACTCATCTTCCAGAGTTCGAATCTGGCCTCAGACACTTACTAGCCATGACCCTGGGCAAGTTGCTCAACCCTGTCTGCCTCACCCTCGTCATCTATAAAATGAGCTGGAGAAGAAAATGGCAGGCCATTCCAGTATCTTTGCCAAGAAAACCTCCAATGGGGTCACGAAGTGTCAGATAGAACTGAAGCAACTGAACAACAATCCACTTTCCCAGCCCTGTCGTCCGACCTTTAGACTGTCGGCTTAAACTTCTTCTCTCTCTTTCTCTGTTGAATCTCTACCTGGATCCCTAATGCCAAATCCTCCAGGAAAGTGCCTCTGAGCCGCCAGCTGATAACCAGCTTTAGATAGTGTATTAAATAACAAAACAGATGAACCCAAGTTTAAAAAAATAATCACTGAGTTAAAAAAAAGAAACAAAGCTGCTATATTTGCAGGACAAAGCTTATGTTGCTCCAGGATCCACAAAACTCTAACTATACCAGAACAAGCCCTCCAGGGCGCTGGGTGGATCCTCTGGGGTGACTTTAGGGAATTAGATAGTGGATAGATGGAGGTAGGAAGCTGGATGGCAAAATAGGTAGAAACCTGGACTTAAAGACAGGAAAACAAGTTCAAATTCTAAAATGTTTACTGATACCGGGATGAACACAAATCCCTGGATACTCAAATGGACACCTTCCTTCTTCCAGCTTCAGACACTTCCTACCTGTGTGACCATTAAGTCAACTAGGCAAATTAAGTCAAGACCCTTAAGTTAAGGGAGCAAATCAGTTAACCTCTCTAAACCTCAGTTTACTCATCTATAAAATAGAGATAGTTATAGCAACTACCTCCCAGGGCCACTGTAAGAATCACATAGGATAACACTGCTTTGTAAAGTGATTTGTAAACACTAACCAAAGGTTATCTAGTATTATTTTTATATTAAAACTCCACATTTTTATAGTAACATTGCCCGGCTTCAAAGGCCCTGACTACAGGCATGACCAGTTCAAATATCTGAAAGTTCTTAGCAATTAAATTAGTCCCACTGATTGTATGTCTGGACATGGTTAAAATCATCTTGCGTTCCTGGGCTGATGATTATAACAATCATTGTATATAAACTCTTTATCTTCAAAGAGATAGAATTCCATTTCTTTTCTCTTTGCAGTCAGTGAGTTTCTAATATACTATTTTGTCTAAGAAATCCTAACCCTTTAGAGAAAAAATAAAGTAATATAAAATAATAAAATAATAAATAAAATAAAAAATAAATCTAGGGGAGCACTGACTTGAGATGAGGGACAATAGGGTTCTAGGCCTGGTTTAGCTCCTAGCTTTCTATGGCCTTGGGTAAGTCTTTCTGTTCTCCATTTCCCTCTTGTACAATGAGGAGTGAATACCCTGAACAATGCGTCTATGGAGGGAGACAGCTAGGGATGCAGAAGTAAGTAGAATACTGGACTTGGAGTCAGGAAAACCTGAGTGCAAATCCTACTTCTAAATGTTAAATGATACTCAGATGACCACCAATCCCTGGATACTGAAAGGGAGGCTTTCCTTCCTCCAGCCTCAGACACTTCCTTGCCCTATAACCCCGGGCAAATCGATTAACTTTTCTTAGCCTCAGTTTTCTCAGCTGTAAGATGGGGATAATAATAGCAGCTGCCTTCCGGGGTTGCTGTGAGGACAATGTGGTCTAAGTGAGTTACATCTCCTAAGAAGCTAAGTGCCTCTAAAGACCTTCCTAGTTCCAGGATCTTCTATAGGTGTACATCTTCCTCAAGTGTATAGTGCTTAATTGGCATTTGATGATCTTTCACCAGATCTAAATGTAATTTGCTTATGGTTTTCGTAGGTGTCTCCGACTGCTTGTTTTGTTCATTCAAAATGAACCACACAGCTCTGCAATCAAACCGCCCTGTTGGAGGCCGTGTTATTTAGAGGGGGCAGATTTAATAAAAACAGTCGATGATCAGTGTCTTCATGACCCAACCGATCCTACATTCTGATTTCAGCCTCTGCTCAAAACTAGGCCAGGTAGACGGACAAAAAGTGATTTTTCTGCTCTCTGTGTCAACGACCCTCTCCAAAGCTGAATTTATTGGAAGCATTTTTTCCCTCCTTACTAATGTGCATGCTACTTGACTGATGGACAAACCAGGTCACTTTTTTTTTTTAAGCCAGGGAGTCTCATTTGTTTCAGGGGTGTGTGTGTGTGTGTGTGTGTGTGTGTGTGTGTATGTGTTTTGCCTTCAACAGAGGGAAACTCTTCAAAGAGAACAGGGAGAGACTGCTGACCCTTCAGTCCCACGGCATTATTCGGCCCACATGGTCTAAGTGTTTTCCATTATCACTTAATTCCTTAGCTTAATCCTTTATTGCCATTTGGGACAGAACTGTTACTCCAAGTTAGTCATGGAAGCGCAGAGGCAGCAGCCACTGCCTTCAGAGGGCACCAACATCTTTCCTACTTTGAGTCTTTCTTTAGGCCAGCAAGATATCTGACTTCTAACCTGTGTTAGGCTGGGCATTAACCTGTAACTCTAGAACTGAGCATTGTAGAAGGCAGGAAGGGGAAAAGATTCTGTGGAGGAGGTTTTCTCACAGAGTTCTTTATTACAAAGAATCCTGGTTACTTGGATGACTTCCCCTGGGTTTCTATGTGCATATATCCATATTCTCCTGTGTTTTGAGTACCCCTGGAGAAAATTTCACGTATCAGTTCATACTATAAGCCACTGGATGAGGGGACGAAGAGAATAAGCATTTAATAAGTACAATGTGCCAGACATTGTACTAAGCACTTTCCAAATGTTATCTCATGTGATCTTCATGATAACCCTGAGAGGTAGGTGCTATGATGCTCTGCATTGTACAATTGAGGAAACCGAGGCAGAGGTTAAATGACTTGCCCAGGGTCACATAGTGTCTGAGGCTAAATTTGAACTCAGGTCTTCCTAAGCCTCAGCTCAGTGCCTTATAAAACTGTGCCATCTATATTGAAATGACGACAGCAATGATAAGTACCATTTATATTGTGCTTTTATTATTACAATTTCGTATCGAATACATGAGTATATCAAAAGATGGGGATGGTAGGTCCCAAAGTCAGTGATCATTGTGCACCTGACCACACTTGCTGAGCCCTGATCTCTTATCTGTGGTAGAGGTTGTGGGATGCTGGAAGTTATTGATTTTGGGAAGTTCAGTTAAGAGATCACAGAGACCTGAGAAGCCATCTCTTCCAACACCCTTATTTTATGGTTAAAGGAAGGGAATCCCACAAATATTGGGTGTCTTGGTCAAGGTCACATTGAGTAAGTGACAGTGGTGGGTTTTGAAATGACATCCTCAGTCTGCAGACTCAGCACTTTTTCCAGTATATGGGCTATGGGATCCTTATGCAAATTACATTTGGGGCCTAAGGGTTGGCTGCTGACTAATTACAAGAAGTTGATGATAAATACTTCTATCTAAAATCCTAAAACCTGACACCACTGAGGTCTCATTTATACTGTCTATACAATCCCCAAACAATTTTATTTGGGTTAAATTGCATCCAATTGAGAGCGTCATTGAAAGAGTGTTTGAGGTAGGGTTAGGAGACCTATGTGCGTGAGTTCTGGTATTGAAACTGGCTACTTATGGGACCTTGAAATAAATTCCTCTCTTTTAGCCTTCATTTTTTCATCTGTAAAATGGATGTAATAATGCTTGGGCTACTGACCTTTCGGAAACTTTGTGAAGAGACTGCTTTGCAGACAGTCCAGCAGTGTAGGAATAGCATTGCACCAGAGAGACCAAACCAGACAATTGGTTGGCTTCAGATTGTGTTTTTACTTTCCCTTTTCAAAAAGCCACAGCTAAGGCTGTGTGGTGGCCTGGACACAGAGTTCAGCCTGCTTTTTACCCCTCATCATCCTAGACTGCATTCTGGAAACCTCCCCAGGCTCAAGCAAATCTAGGAAGGACTCCTCTATGGATTTAGTTTATCTCCAACACACTCTAAGAACTATTTACTCTTTGGTTTATTGGCCCCAGGCCCTTTTAACAGGTCTGCAAAGTGCCCTAGAGAGGGAGAAAGAGCAAAGGAGAGTGTGGGATTTGGCACTGATTTCAAACTCCCAGACCTGTACCTCTCCACTTCCATAGATCAGCAGATTTGGGGGAGGCTGGGAGGAGAAGAGAAAAGAGGAGAGGAGAGGAGAGCACCATCTGAATTTTACACCTGATTCACAATGAAATCTGGGGCCAGGTTTCCAGAGTGCTTATTTCTACAGAAAGCTGAGAAAGCAGAAAAGCAGCCTGGCATTAGTGGGGAAGAGAGATTCACACATTTAAAAAGAGATGGCAGGGTTGGAAATGAATGTTTACTCGCAATCTCCATTTTTAATAATAATAAAAAAAAGGCTGTGGAATGTCTTTGAGAGCCTCACACCGAGCCTGGAGGAGCCCTAATGAATTTCCCTTCATAGGGAAAAAGCTCTTTCTTTTTCATAAAAATGACAGAGAAAATATTTAGGGCTACATATCTCTAGCCAGAATGTCTGCACTGGAGTGGGTGTCACTTTAATAGGGCCATTAGAAAGAGGTGACTGTTCTCTCCCTCCTAGGAACCCCTTTCTCTATGCATCTTTCCACCCCCAGTCAATGCATCTGTCTGTTTGATTAGATTGCCTGGAAACCTGGGTCCTCATCTTACCTTTGGCACCAATTAAATCCACTCCACCATTTGGGAAAGCTATTTATCCTTCATTCTTGGCCATGTCAATATGGGGGCATTTTAAAAATATGTGCCATCTGCTTCTGTCACCAACAATCCTCTGGTGCTCATTTGCAAGGTAGCAAGGATGTGTAGATACACACGTGTGTATACATATACACACATATATGTGTATACCTAACCATCCCTCACTTCTACTCTTCCTGCCCTGCAGACTCACTCACAGGTTGGGAGCCCCTGGGGATGAGTATTTGGGGTTGCATTCTTATAGTTACTGCACATGAGCCCCAACCAGTATATTCACCTTTACTAATCACCCAGTAGACACAGTTGTCTTAAAGCAAAGCCATTTACTGAGGGAGCATTGTTATGAAAGCAGTTACAAAATGTGTGTTATATAAACCTGGGGTGTGCTCTCACAAAAATGTACATTGAGTGTCCTTGTAGATAGGTAAGCAGTTAAGGAATACATATGGTCAAGCAACTCACTCTGATGTTTCGAGGCCCCCTGTATGTTTCATCTGCCTCAGGAGTCCTTATGCTCTTCTCTTGGGCTCATCATCTCCTCTGGTAATGTTGTTCTGCTCTCCTTCTGGTCTGGCTTTTGCCACTACTCTTGTACGCAGGCAAGTGTGTGTATGTGTATATGTTTTAAAAACTTGGTCTCCCTATCTCAGCTAGACTGGAAGTACAGGGGCTACTCTTGGGCCTGATCTCATTATGGATTATTAGCACAGACGCTTTGACCCCCTCTATTTCCAATCTAGGCCAGTTTGCCCTCCCTTAGGCAATCTAGTGACCCTCTTCAGCTCCTGAGGGATTAGAGGTGGGGTCACCATTAATGCAGATTCATTTAGCTCAGGGCAGCTCAGAACTCCAGAGCTCAAAGAATCCACCAGTTTCACCCTCCCTGGTAGCTGAGACAGCACCACCCTGCCCAGCCTTGCTCCTATCATTCTATTGAATTGATTCTATACAAAATTATCAGTAATTTCTTAAGTGTATATGGGAGGTGGTATGCCTCCTCTTATCTACTAACTGTTAACATTTCCCCGGTTTCTAGATTTGATCTTTTCTTCTCTCTCTGTGTTCTCTCCCATAGCGATGTGATTTTAATTCTCTGGCTTCAATGACCAACTATATGAGAATGGTTCCCAAATTTCTATTTCCAGCTGTGGCCTATCTACCAACCACCTGTCTTACATTTCCCAGCATCCTCTGGGCATCTCCACCAGGATGTCCTACTGGCACTTTGAAGGGGATGACATTCATTGGATGTGTAAGTCCTGCTCTCTCTGTTAAGAAACCAGTCATGTTACATTACCTCCTACAGAGAGAAAGAGAAATATCACAAGGCAGTAAAGGTGGCCCGCCTAATGAGAGGTGCAGAGAAGTAGCACCTTAGCAGATCAGGGGAAGGAGACATCACTGACAGCTCTCAGACAAACCTAAGTCCAGCTACCTGTATCACCAAGGGCAATCCTTGTAGGGCCCCCAGGCAACTTACTAAGACAATAAGTTACAAGTGACTTGTCAATTTGCATTGGTGAAGGAAGTTTACATACTAAGAGTTGCCCACCATGAGGAAATAATGGGTCCCAGTGTAAGGTCTGAGGCAGGATGTGAACTTAGGTCTTCCTGACTCCAAGTTCAGAGCTCTAACCACTGCACCACCTAGTTGTCTTTCCCTATTAGACTGTCAGGTCCTTGAGGGTGGAGAATATTTTGCTTTCTGGTTTTTGTATCTGCAGACTTAAAGCAAGTGGCTGGTCCAGAGCAGGTGCTTAATAAACGTTTATTGACTGATTCATTGACTGAAGTAGCAAGGCCAGTCATTGAATTAGGGTCTCGTAATTCCAAAGTCTATGTTCTTTTGACTACTCCATGTTTCCTTTTACTATGAGATATGACTATGTATTTTTTCAATTCGACCTGATTGCCTCAGCAGAGACTGGCTGCTATGAGGTCCCTGCCCTTTCCTTGTTTCAGGAACAGTCTACAGTCTACAGTTTGGCCCATTTTCTCTGCCTCATCCCAACCCTATGTTTGCCCCCAGAGGTTCTGTCCTGTTTTGTGTAGCATGCTTTCCTAACCCCACTCTATTTCGGGTGGTATTCAATTGTTCTCTTGGCCATCCTGCCTAAGACAGAGCCCTCAACATCATTTCATGATCATGACCTCAAATCCTTGGGCCCCAAACTTCTGCTGTTGGATCAGACCCACAAATGCTCATCAATGGAAATTCACTGGGCTCTAATCAGGTTATTCACTCCTGCTCTTTGACTTTGTGCGGGGCCAAGCTTTAGAAGATCTAAGCCAACAAAATGGAAAAAAAAATTAAAACCCTGTGGGGCTCACACAGTGAGTCAGAGAGCAAGAGATTATTGCTGGCACTGCATTCAAAACAATCCCTGCCTTTGAAAGGCTAGACCTTGACAGCTCTGCATCAGGACAAAATGAGGATGCAATGAGATCCAGCTCCTCATCCCTTGTTATTCCAGTATGGCGGTGGCTGCTTCAGACAGTGCTGGGAGACAGAAATAAATTACAAGAGAGTAGTAGCACCCATCGCCATCCACACACACAACCACACACCTGCACACACACTCACACGTTCTTTTCATGCACGCTCATGAGTGGGAATGTGGAATGGAGTCGGAAATGTGTTTAAAGATTTATTTCTGGTTGGAAGAAAAGGATAGGGTTAAGGTGGGGAGGGGGAGAGCAAAAGGAACTTCAGGCAAATGGAATAAGAGGGAGGAATGGGGCAGGGAGGGAGCAATGCTGATCTGGGTGTGACTGACTTGCTACCTGTCAATCACAAGGGTGGAGTTCAGGTCCAGCCGTCTAGGAATTCTCTTCTTTCCCTAGGCAGGAAGGGGATGGCTGAGGTGAAGCCATTAGCTCAATGATTGTTAGAGGAAGACCTTAAAGAGGGGACCCTAAAGATCATAAGGGCCACCCCCTTATTTTGCAGTTGAAAACAAATGAGACCCTAAGATGATAAATGACTTATCTGGTTACCACAGTTGATGATGAAGCAAGTATTTGAGTCTAGACCCTCTCCGTCTGTTTACAAATCTGAGCCTTCTGAGTCCAAATCTAGGACTCTTCCCAGCATCCCCTGGGTGGTGGGAAGAGAAAGACGAATTTAAGTGAGTAAATTAAGTGATTAAATCTGTTTCTTGTATCATCTTTGGTTACTGTAGTCTGTCCATGCTCTCTTCTGCCTCTTGCCTCCACTCAGCCAAGAGCATCATTGCCTCATGCGTGTAGGAAGGAAGAAAACGAGCTTTTATTAAGCACCTCCTAGTGCCAGATGCTGTGTTAAGTGCTTTGAAAATATTACCTCATTGGATCCTTGCAACAACCTCAGGACATAAGGGTATTACAACCCCCATTTTGCAGTTGAAAAAACTGAGTAAGAGGTTAAGTGACTTGCCCGGTGTCTGAGACTGGATTTGTACTCAGGACTTCCTGATGCTAAGCCCAATGCTCTAGCCACTGAACCACCTGGCTGCCTCTGCTATCACAGTAGCCCTTGATTGGTCTCTCTCCTGCATTCTCCTCTCTAATCCATATTGCAAAAACCATCATAAATACTGCCTTTATCGTGTTATTTCCCAGTTCAAAACCTACCGGTGTTAGGTTGCGGGCAGCCTGAGCTCATAGACACTTTCTCACTCATTTCAGCATCGCTTCCAGAGTCTAGTACAGTATTCCCAACAGCAGGCACTTGACAGGTGTTTCTTAAATGAATGAAATCAATCCATTGCCAAGCCACCATCAGAGTCTAGGTAGCCTAGTGGTTAGAGCCCCAGACTTGGAGTAGGGAAGACCCAAGTTCTGAAGCTTGTCTTATATACATACCAGCCACGTGATCCTGGCCAAGTTATTTAATTTCTCTAAGCCTCAGCTTCCTCGTCTGTAAAATGATAACAGTAGTTTAGGATAACGGTTCTACCTACCTCAGAGGAAGGTTGTGAAGGTCAAAGGAAATAGTATATGTAAATCATTTAAAGTGCCAAGCAAATACTGCATTATCAACAACACCAAACTCCCTAGCCTGGCTTTCGAGGCTTTTCGTAATCTGGCTAATCTTCCAATCTTTTCACCGGCTATAGAAATTCTCCATTTCCACTGGATTGGTCCCATCTCTGAGCCCATGCGAGCTGTCCTTCATTGCTTCGGTGACTTTGCTCCCACTGTGCCCATATATTTTCCATCTCTCTTGACCCTACCTGCCATCTATCTTGGCCTTCAAGGCTCTTCTTGGACTTGCTACCTCTGTGATCACTTCACATCTCTCTGACGCATTCTCCTCATCGATGAAATGAGCCAGATGAATCCTTAAGCTCCTTCTAGGACTAAACTATGACCCTATGGATGTTCTTCTAGTCCACAGCGAATCAGTCATTCACTGAACATTAAGCACCTATTGTATACATGACACAGTGTTGGGCACTTGAAGAAAGACATTGAGTTCAGTCCCTGCCCTCACAGAGAGTGCAGTTTAGTATCAAGATGAGGCACTATTACAATTGTAGGATTGGCGTGTTAGTCGAGGGTGCATTTTCGAAGTAGGACAATAACCAGATATCTTCTCTGTGGTATTTTTATTTCCTACCCTCAGACTTCGGCTCTTAGAAGTCATTGCAATTTTGTGGGAAGAGTATTTGTCCTGTTCTCAGAAAATCTTAGTTCAAGAGTCAGCTTTCTCTCTTTTAGACACCACCTGACTTTGGGCAAGTTTTCTCATCTGTGAAATGGGAAGAGATCTTTTCTTCTCTCATATTAAAGATGAGGACACTGGTCCAGCAAGGTGAAGTAATTTACCCAAAGTCACATAGATTATAAATGGAAGGAGTAGCATTCAAACCCAAGTCCTTCGGCTCAAAATTCCAGATTCTTTCTACTGCATTTGCCTTTCTTCCCTCACAAGGGATATTGTAGGAAAACACTCTGTAATTTTTTTTGTGGCAGTAGGAGGTATTAAATATTTCAGCTCCCACATAGCAATCTAGATTGTCCTGAACATGGATCCTGACAGAGGGGAAATGATTGATGGGCACTGATCTGGCAGGAAGGGTCTTAGAGAGATAGTGTCTCAGAAGTAGCCTTGTTAATTGGTGAGGAAAGCTAGCTTCAGAAGGGTAAGTGAAGGCAGCCAGAGCCCTACTAGACTATAGGCCCTTTGAGGACAAGAGACTATGGTGTTTTCATCTTTGTATTCCCAGAACTAAACTCAAAGTAGATGCTTAATAAATGTTTGTGGAATTGGCTTGAGTCGTATCGAATTGCAAGTCCCCAAGGCTCCCCCTCCATTCCTCTGGCTGTGGGATTGCTAACAGAGCTTCTCGGAACAAGCCACAAACACAGCTGTGTCTGTTGGGTTTGTCTCATGGGGTTGGAGATCCTAGTTTGCTAAGTTTTAATCATACAAATATTTGCACTGTGCGGAGTTCACATGTCCCACAAAGCTCTTAATCCCTGGTTTGCCATCCCAGGCAGAATGCCGAGCCTCCACCAGGACTTTCTTAGTAAACACCGAGGACTTGGACTTTTTTTTTTTTTTGCCACATGCCCCCCACAGGATCTGATAAAGGCTCCTTTCTCCCTGCCAGAGAGATGGGCCCCTCTCACTGTGTATACAAGCTGCCGCTGGCGATCAATCAGTTGTTAAATACAGTCTGGGCAACACCAGGTCAAAAGGGGAGAGTACTAAGGCCATCTCTGTTTGGGAGGAAAATTCACTTTCCACCTCCGAAAGTGGCCATTTCCGTGCTTTAGAGAAGTTAAAATTGCATGCTAACTGAGAAGTGAATGCAGGGCTCTGCAAATGGAAAATAACACCAACAGCTCAGGTTTTCTTAGTACATTAAAATTTGTAGATCCTCTTCCCCACAGACATCTTACAAGGTAGAAAAGTCAATGTTCATCTGCCCATTTTAAAGATAAGGTAACAGATGCAGACAGAGGTAATTTGTGGGCACAGACCTAGTAACTGGAAGAACTGGGACTGAATCCAGATCTAGTATTATGGTCACTAATAAGACCACCAACAAACCAACCAGTTAAACTTTGTTAGTCTTTTGTACATTAATAAACATGCCAGGCCCTAAAATAGTAGTAAATGTGCTAGGCAATGTGCTAGGCTCTGGGGGTACAAAAACAAAAATGAAGCACTATATCACATTGTTATCTCTAAAACAATAACTCACATTTATATAGTGTTTTAAAATTTGCTTTCTAGAGAGAGGAAGGCAGGGCAATTGGGGTTAAGGGACTTGCCCAAGATCACATAGCTAGTGTGTCAAGTGTCTGAGGCCACATTTGAACTCAGGTCCTCCTGACTCCAGGCCCAGGGCTCTGCTGATTGCACCACCTGACTTCCCCCAGTGCTTTAAAATTTATAAAGCTCTTTCCTTACAATGCAGGCAGCCTGGTATAGTGGAAATAGCACTGCATTTAGAGTCAGAAGGCCTGGGTTCAAATCTCAGATCTGTTACTACCTTTGAACTTTGTCCAAGTAATTTAACTTCTCTAAACCTCATTATAAATGAAAGAGTTGGATGAGATGACCTTGGAGGATTCACCCATCTATGATCATATGAGCCATGTAAGACAAGGAGCAAAAGAATGATTGCTCACATATGGCAGGGGTACGGGGGAGGGAAACTGATCCCCAAAGGACCTGCGTGCAGCTAAGTAACTGACAGTTATTCTGTTCCTAAATCCACATTTAGGCTGACTCCCCCTTTGGGGCTCAGAAGAGAATCTCCTTAGTTTGACCTTCCAAACACACAGAATCCTGCTGTTCTATGGCGCTGGCTGGTGCAGTGGATGGAGCCCTGAGCCTGGAGTCAGGAAGATTCATCTTCCTGAGTTCAAATCCAGCCTCAGACACTTACTGGCTGTGTGACCCTGGGCAAGTCACTTCACCCTGTTTGCCTCAGTTTCCTCATCTGTAAAATGGAGATGGTAATAATACCTAACTGCCAGGGTTGTGGTGAGCATGAAACATGAGAGTGCTTACAAAGTGCTTAGCATGTTGTCTGCCATGTAGTAAGTCCTATGTAAAAGTTATTGTTATGTTATGTTGCTCTCAAGATCACATTGGCCTCAGTTGAATTGTGTGGGTCTTCTCTAGGAATTCTAGAGAAAACTGGGGAATATATATATATATATACACACACACACACATACACACACACATACATATACATACATACATATGTATATATGTATATATGTGTGTATATACATACATACATACATACATACATACATACATATACATATACATATACATATACATATACATATACATATACATATACATATACATATACATATACATATACATATATATATATATGGAATTGATACAATGATGACCAGGAGTGTGCTTGAAAACATGAGTCCTTCTCTGGAATCCTATGAATTCTTTGAGCCTCATTAGCAGGTTCCCTTCCTAGAGTCCAGGTGAGACTCAGACAAAAGCAGAGAGAATCGTCAAGAGGATGTGGCCCTGTCTGCCCAGCAGACTCAAAGAAGACTCTGGGATTTTGCATAGCCCCATCTTTTCCTTTTTCTGGTGGGAGAGGACAGCCTTTTGTAGTGAATTAGAATTATATTCTAACACTCTGATTGTGTCATCCTAGTTAAGTGAATCCAATGCTATGAGCCCTAATAGCCCCATTTTAAAAATGGGGATAGTTATATTCTACCTGGGGCAGCCAGGTGGTATAGTAGATAGAGTGCTGGACCTGAAGTCAGGAAGACCTGAGTTCAAATCCAGCCTCAGATACTTACTAGCTGTGTGACTCTGGGCAAGTCACTTAACCCTGATTGCCTCAGTTTCCTCATCTGGAAAAGGAAATGGGAAACCAATCTAGTATCTTTGCCAAGAAAATCCCAAAAAGGATCACAACAAATCAGACACAACTGAACAACAACAAAATTCTACCTACCTTATAAAATTTCTGTGAGAGAAGTGCTTTGTAAACCTTGAAGGGCTACAAAAATGAGAAATATTTCTATTATAGAATCCTGAGTAATCTTAAGATGCCTTGCACTTGGCATGCAATAAATGATTGTTGAATGAATGTACCCTCTGTGTGGCTGTTGCCATGTGCTGGCAGGTAAGAGGCTTCGGGGAGGTAAGGGCCATGGGGCAGGGGAAGGGCGGTATCAAATTCCACCAAAGATAAAGAAGGAAATAAAAATCCCATCCAGTGTCTCTGAGTTTCAGGATCCCCTGTTATCATCACTCCACTGGCTTTCCCCACCACTTGCTCTTCTCACAGAATGCCTCTGGTTCACTCCGAGGAAAGAGGAATAACACCTCAGCTGTCTGCTGGGTCACTTCACAGTTCTGTCACTGAGCTGTAAAACTGAAAAGTCAAATACCTTTCAGCACCATCCTTGTCTCTGGGTAGTCATCCTTCTACACTAACCCCCAGATGGTCAGGACTTACACGGAACACGTGTGGCTCTTGAGACTAACAGGAGTAATGGGCTGGGACCAGAGCCTGGGGGAAAGAGAGCCAGGAGAAACAGCTACTTTCTAGCAAGGAGAACAAAGATTGACCCGTCTTCCTCCTGGATCCCTTGCAAAAGAAAAAAGAAGAGAATTTCTCAGACATCAAATTGTTGGTGTTAATGAGACTAATGTTTAAACAGATGTGGAGAACGCCACTCAGATAAGCTAAGCAAGACCCAGAGCACTTTCCCTGTTTTCATAAGAACCAAATGTTAAAGAAAGAAGAAACAAAAGGAAGAAAAAAACCATTAATTATTAACAGGGCATGAGTGTGAAAAGTGAGGCGCAAGCCTTTTTAACACTGTGTGAGATCAGTACTAGAAAAAATGGGCAGAGATTTGTTTCATTGACTTTCTCCCAGGAAGCCTCGAGTCATCAAATCCAAACTCAGAGGGCAGATGAAGAATTCACGTGGAACATTTTTTAAAGGAGATTAATTTGTAGTTTATGGTTCTAATGATCTCTTTGGTGGCTGAGCTCAGATCTATATGCAACACAGGCTTTAGAACAGAACCAGACCCTGGGTTTGCTGTGGTGTCTTAAGCCCTTGTCTTAAGATGTGGAAGGGGTATGAATGTCATTTATGGTACTGAGGAGGCAAAGCCCCAGGGACATGGGGCTTAGGGCATAGCTGTAACGTTGGAGCAGGTATATTGGAAAGGGGGGTATCCACCTAGGGTTCAGCCATCAGGGAGAAGAAGCTAACCCAAGAGCATCATGCGGTGTCTGAAATGCTAAAGTAGTAGGTGCTACTGAATAGCTAAAAGGTGGGGTGGGAAACAGGGGAAGGAAATGTGCCCCTGACAAGTTGGCTGTTGCTATTTAAACGTTTCATCCTGGGACAATGCCCTGACCACCACACCTTAGTTACATTAAGAAGACATTGTTAACCAAGTGCTACAGTATCCCTACAGCTATTGCAACATTAGGAGACATTAAGAGGAGAATAGGCTACAGATGGAAGAATTCATTGAAGAAACTGGAGATATTTAGCCTGGAGAAGAGATGACATGGGGGAGGCGAGGGAAGGATGATAATTGCATTTGAAGGGATGCCTCGTGGAAGATTTTATAAGCATTGTAATTAGAGGAGAAGGAATAAGTTGGATTTCTTACAGCTCCGTTCTCAGCTCCAGAAGTGACTGCAAAGGCCAAGAATGGAGCTGCAGGGAATCCATTTGTGGTGACTGGAATGAATTCCTGAGGCGGAGCGGTTCTTAGGACTTTGCTAGGGAAGCTAGGTGGGGTCCCAAAGGAGGCCGCTACACAGTGGCAGATGGTAAATGGATATGGTTTCAGGTTTGCTACAAAGAAGCCTGCCAGGAAGATTTGGTTTGTTAAGCACAGGGATGATTTTGCCTTGGCATATGGACTAACTCAGACAGAGTTTATCCTTGACATGAAACATACCTGCTCCCAGAATCACAACCCAAGTGCAGTACATTGTGAGTGAGGCTGAATCTTTCCTTGTAATAGCTCACATGGATATGGCACTTTATAGTTTGTAAAGACCTTTACATACATTATCTAGTTTGATTTTCACAACAACAATCCTGTACGGTAACTCTTGTTTAGTCTTTTTAGTCATGTCTGACTCTGTGACCTCATTTGGGGTTTCTTGGCAAAGATACTGGAGTGGTTTGCCATATTCTTCTCCAGCTCATTTTTACAGATGAGGAAACTGAGGCAAACCAGGTTAAGTGACTTGCCCAGGATGGCACAGCTAGTAATTGTCCAAGGCCAGATTTGAACTCATGAAGATGAGCCTTCCTGATTCCAGACCAGGAGCTCTATGCCCTATAGTGCCACTTAGCTGCCCAGAAGGAAACTCTCACTATTCTCATTTTACATATGAGGCTTAGTGAGACCATGATACTCACTGGGTTGCTTGAAGCAGGTTTGGAAATCAAGTCTTCTTTACTTCTATGCACTGTAGCATAGTGCCCCTATCCCCCTTTATGTCTCAATTGGAGGGTTTGTATCATTGCAGACTCCAATTTAATGTATGACAAGGTTGGTAGGTAGAACAGTGACCAACCAAGAGGGAAGAGAAAGACAACTGAAATGTGGAAACCAAGGGACAGGCTCTTCCCATACGAAGGGAGGGAGTTGGATCCTTTGAAGCAGAAGCAGGTTCTTGCACCCCCAGAAATGGTGATACAGCTCCTTAAGTGAAATCAGAACACATATCAAAACACTTTGGATGGTTTGCCAGGAAAGGAGATGATTTGGCCATCGGGGAGGGCATCATAACTGTATTCAAGTGTTCAAAGGACTTTCAAGTGAGTGAGCTGAGGTTTGTTCTTCTTGGACACACAGAATCAAAGAAGACACAAGAGGAGGCAAAGGAGAAAAAAAAAGAAATTCACATGATAAATTTATTGTATATTTTAAAAGAATAGCAAATTGTACATAAAAGATTTACAGTTTCATATGCAATCATCTTTTTATTATGCTATGTTATAGAAATGCTTGTTTTATTCCATAAATTAAAAATAAAATAAATAAAAATTGTAAAAAGAGAAAGCTACAAAGAATACTTAGGCTCGCCATAAGGATGAACTCCCTAATAAATAGAATTGTCGAAAGTATAATGGATTGCCTCCAGAGGAGATGAATCCCTTATGAGTAGATGTCTCCAAGTGATATAAATGACTTGGGATATGGTGAAAAAAAAAATGCTGTTTAACAAGCATTTGAACTTGATGGCTGTTAAAATCTCTTCTTGTTTGGAGATAGTCTCATTCCTTTCCATTTTGCTACCTGGATTCTAGGAGGAAATTAAAGATTCATTCCTTTGGGGGATAAAGACATAAACATACATTGGAAAACCCTAGTAGGAAGAATGCCAATGGTTTCTGTTCATGGTTCCATCCTGTCCACCTTTATGAAGCACATGATAACCTGGGAGATACTGATTAGAGAGTGAAAGAAGTCCTTTCCCCCAGTAGAATCTAGCCCTCATCGAGGAGTAGGGCTATATTTATCTTCAGTCTTCGTTGCTCCAACATCTTGTACAGTGGGTGCTTAATAGATGCTTGTTGCATTTAATGGCATGGAATTTCTGGCTAGGATGCACTTGAAGTATAGAGGCCAGGAAGAAGGATGCTCTTTCCAGGAGAGAGATGACAAGGCACTGGATAGATGTTTCAGCTGAGGAGCTAGACAAAAAAAAAATGGTCAGGGAAAAGGAGGAAAAAGGCAACATTTGACAGGAGATTGAACATTCAACAAACTCAATGCAATTTGATTAATGTTTATTAACCACCGGGTGTGTATGGAGGAATGTATGAGACACTGAGGGAAACTCTCCTCCCTCTGGTTATGAGTTTTCTTCTTGGGTTTCACATACTAAAGTTTTTCATTTCTCTAAAGCACTTAACACTTCTTATATCTATGACTAAGATGAAGAGGCAGTCAGCTTGTCCTTCTCCTTTAAGGGTTTTGGAGGGTTTTTTCTTTGAGGGGTTAGGGTGGGGTGTTGGGGGGGCAGGCTCGTTAGAGCTTCAGGACCATTTGCATTCCTCAGACCCAATTGTCAGAGGACCCGCCAGGAGTTAGGTAGACATATATATATAGTATAATGCTGTACTTATTCTCCCAACATGTGAGTAGGTCAGGTCCCCAGAGCAAAGATAGCTACATCTCCCCTTCAAGGTCCTAGGGGTCCAGCTGAAGCAAGATGATTGATTTTCTCTAATGCTCTTGACTGCAGCCCCAGTTCTCACGCATTCTCTCCCCCATTAACCAGCAATGTTTAGCACCCCAGATTCACTTAGTCAATGAATATCAATGAACAATCAATTAACTAATGAATATTGACTTTGAAGATATTGTAAAAAGAGAAGGTACCATGCATCCCCACCATGTAAAAGGCCACAATCTCTTCTGCATGAAGGATGCTGAAGACAGTAGCCTCAAACTGAGAGTAGTTTCCAAATTGGATTTTCCCATGAAGTTAATTCTGAATCCAGTGTATCTGATGGATGAATCTTCGTTGCTTCTCTTTACTGTCTTCACTCTCGTCTGGGTCCAACTTCTGTGCTGTGTAGTCTGACCACAAAACCTGGCATGAATTCTGGCTCCTAGACTTCTGGTGGTTCATCAGGTCATCACTGTTTCCAAAATCACTTCATCTCCGAACATGAAAGAGTATATGCAAGGATGTAAAGAACAGAGGCTTAAGTTCATTGATTCCATAAACATGTGATAAGTACTTGAGAGAGGTCACTAGGTGGCACAATGGACAGAATACTGGTCCTGGAGTCAAGAAGACCTGAATTCAAATCCAGCCTCAGGCACTGACTAGCTATGTGACAACTTCTGTTTGAATCAGTTTCCTCCTCTGTAAGATGAAGATAATACCAATAATCCCCTTCCAGGATTGCTGTGCAGATCGAATCAGGTAATAGCTGTAAAGTGCTTAGCATATTGCCTGGCACATAGTAGGTGCTATACAAGTGTTAGCCATTGTTGTTGTTATTTCATGTAGGTCCCATGTGGAAAGAGCCCTAGACCTTTCCCCATCCGGAAGTTTCCAAGATGTCTCTCTCCACAAATGCAGCCAAAGGGGTAAAGACCCCAAAATATTCTCTTTGTCTGGTTATTGTCTTTTGAATATATCCTACCTCCACCTTAGCGAGGTGAACTGGAAACAGTTCCAGAGGGTCTTTTCATACTCCAGTGCGGGAGCAGGGCCCTTCCACTGGATATCATCATCTCTTTTTGGAGACATGTTTCCCAATTCATCGCAGGTGTGCTAGGAGGAAGCAGGGAATGCTGCAAATGCTATAAAGATGGTGCTCCATTGGCCAGGCTCAGTTACAGATAGGTAGACAGATAAAGCATTTATGAAATACTTGCTGTGTGTCAGGCACTGAGCTAATACAAACAAGCAAGAGGTTCCTGTCTTCAAAGAACTTACACTATTATGTAAAATAACACTGAAAAGGCAGCTGGAAAGTGGAGAGCGGACTTCAGCAGCATGGTGGAATGAGTCAGGAAGTCAAATGGAGGCTTAAGCCTCTGGGAAGATGAGGCAAAAACTGACCTATCAGAGTCAAGGGCCACAGGGGCAAAGTCTAGGTTACCTGTGACAAGATGCTGAAAGTAATTATCTGAGTAGAAGTATGGGAGTAGTACAGGAGGGTGGAAGTAACAACAGAAAAGGGGTGGATGTGCCTAACCTCAGCCCCAGGAAGATGCAGAGGGAAGTACTGACCCCTGATGGGATGACAAGCAACCTACCAATCCCCCGAGGTGGAAGGGTTAGAGGAGGGTGACTTTCCATTGAGAAGGACCAAGACTGAAGGTGTCACAGCTGCTTGTGCAGCAAGCCTGTTTATAGCCAACTGGGCAGAGGCATCCGGACTGTTTGACCACAGAACAGAGAGCGGAATAAGTGACTAGATCTAGTTCTGTGACCTAGGCAGCTTCAAACGAAATGGAGCATTAACCCTTTCCCAAGGCAACGGCAATTCAGAGCCACAACAGACAGCTGCTCAGGAATTGGAAGAGAATTGACAAAGAGGTGGTGAAAGGTTGAGTTCGATCACAGGGGTCAGAACAATGGCAAGTACCAGCCCTAGAAACAGGAGCTCAGCAGAAAAGGGGTAGATGGCATCTGCAGAGGCAGAGAGCAGCAGCAGAGGATAGGATTGTCGTAGTGGAGGCACAGGAGAACAGTCAAGGCAAAAATCCTGCAGTACAGTGCAAGGAACTGACCCCTTTACCTGACCATCTTTTTCTCTGGCTCCTCATTGCTGCAACATTTATCTAGAGTTTCCTTCTCTATGTCTCTAGACTTTTCTTCTTTCTCCATTATTCCCATTTATAACTACCTACCAATTCTTGGAGCTGTGTAGGCAGAAAGTAACAGAGATGTACTGTTTTATGCAGTCCCTTCTCATCTCATCTCTCCTTGAAAGGAAAGTCTGCCATCACCAGATCTTTGATGCAATTCAGTTCAACAAACATCTATTAAGTAACAACTGTGTGCCAGATTAGGGAGTAATGTCACAACATCAAGGCACAGCTGGTTGAAACGATATAGAATATTTCTAATTAAATCTTTTCACAAGCTCACTCTTGCCTATCTTTCTGGTCTTCCTACCCTTTACTCTCCCTTGTCTTCCTGCCAGTCATTCTCTTCCTCCTCTTACCCAATGTTTTAACAACCCAGCTAGCAGCTTCGGTGGGGGTGTAAGATCCCTCCCCCACAGCCGGCACCCAGGGGGCTGCCGGGACCCAGGAGGCTGCCGGGAAAGCACAGGTTCTTTTTATCTGCTTAAACAAGGAAAGCACGGTGAAGGGGTTGACCAGCTTACTTTAATCCAGCATTCACTTAGCATACAGACAACATTCATTTAGCTCAGGGGAAAATGCCAGCATTCAGTTAGCATTCAGTTAGTTCAGGGGAGCATACAGACAAGCATCAAGAGACAGACCAAATACAGATTCATTGACTTACTTCAGGGGAAAAAACCAGCACCCTGAGGTTCAAAACATTCATTTAGTTCGGGGGAAAAACAAACCAGCACCCCGAACCTCAAAACCAAAATACAAACAAGTTACAAATATCAACAGACAGACCCAATACAATTCATAGTTACCAACATCTGGGCTCAGCCCGAGAGCAAGGGCTGGCCCAGAGTCACGCTTGCTTGCCGCTGCTCCCACACCAACCGGAAGAGGAAAGAGAGCTTCAAGCTGTCCTCTCCCCTCTTATAGGGTTTTTGACATCATCAAGCGCCGCCTGAATGACCAGGGCCGATTGGTTCTTGACTTAGCCCCTCCCCCTAGCGTAGACATTAACACCTCCCCTCAGCCAGCCCCATGACTCATCACACAGGAAGTTTTCTGCTTCCTGACATGCTCTCTAGGCTTCCTGCCCCGGAAGAGCAAGCCACAGCATCCAGAGGCTCAATGAGGTAAGCTGAGTCATTCAAAGAAAACAAAGGCCATTCTGGTTACACCCAACCATTCTTCCATCCAGCCATATTGGCTGACTCGGTCTAGACACATGATGTTCCAACACCTGTCTTCATGTCTTGCATTGTTTGTCTACCATGACTGGAATATATTCCCTCTTTACCCCTGCCTCTTGGAAACCCTGATCTTCTTCAAGATTTAGCTCAAGTATCACCTCCTTCCACGAAGGCTTTCCTGAGTCCCATAGCTGCAAGGTCCTCCCCCTCCAAAATGACCTTGGATTCATTGTGTATATGTGTGTATGTGTATGTGTGTGTATGTACACACATACACATACACACACACACACACACACACACACACATATATTTATTTATATACACATTGTTGCCTGCATTAGGACATAAGCTCTTTGAATGCAGGGACTTTCACTTTTGTCTTTAGTATCCTCAAGGCTTAGGACAATGTCTAGCACATATTAGGCATTTAATAGAGGCTTGGCAATTGTTTACTTGATTGATTGATGAGGGGAGGTTTCCCCAACTATGACACAGGGTAGATATCATTGAGGAAACTATTCCCCCCCTCAGAGTGTGAGTTTAGGAGAGGAGAGCTTGCATCCATTGGTGATGAATACAATTCTGTTGCTTGATTTTTCCTTGGCATATCCCTCATTCTTTTATCTCAGTTCAATACTTGGCCCTTTGATTCATGGCTCCAGCTGGTCTGTTGGTGGGGAATGCATTGGATAGGAGTCATGAGAGAAATAATAGCCTTTGCCTTGAACTCAAATCATGGGATGATATCAGTTATGTGGGATTCTTGCCACATTTATATTGTGGTCCATATATTATCCCCCAACTCTTATAGTATATCAGACTTTGACTTGTCATTTAATGTTGTGTATAATAATGATCTATGCCCTAACTTTCCCCACCCCGATAGACTCTCCAGTCCTTGAAGGCTTGACTTTGTTTAGATAACATTAGCATGGTACCTGGCACATAGAGTGCTTAATTATTGCTGGTGGATTGTTGACTGACTTTATATTTCTTTGCCACCCTGCTAAAGTGTCTAGCACTCTTCCTTTCATACAGTGAGCTTTAAAGAACTGTTTATTTAATTAATGTATGCATGAATAAAATGATTTAATCACTCCAAATTTGGATATGACTTGTTCCCTGTCTTTATGTAGTTTATGGTCTAGAAATGAATAAACTCATTGCTGTTATATCTCAGTCAAGAGGCCCAGTGTCTAGGAGCTGGAAGTGGACAATTTCACTGTACTATGCTCAATTCACCCTGCTGGGAGGGTTAGCTAATACAGCAGAATCAAAATTCAAAAGGAACCTGAAAGATCAAAATACTGGACAGATTCTGTTTTAATAGGATAAAATTTAATGGAATATTAAAAAGTCAACTCTACAAGGAAAAATTGTGAGTAATATGGCTGGATACCAGCTTGCTAAATACAAGTGTGTGTGTGTGTGTGTGTGTGTGTGTGTGTGCATGTGTGCATGTGCGCGTGTGTGTGGGTGTTAGTAGAATGGATACTTCATATGACTCAGTAGTGTGATATGGCAGCCAAGAAAACTAATTCCAACTTAGGCCACATTAAGACAGGCCTGGTGTCCAGAAATAAGGAAGCAAGTGTTCCACTGTACTTTGTCTTGGTCTCACCCACATCTGCAGTATTATGATTAATTCTGGACACCATATTTTAGAAATTTTGTGCATAAGCTGAACAGCATCCAGAAGAGGTCCATGTGGATGGTGAAGCAGCTCAAGATTATTCCACACAGGAATTTAAATGAAGTATGAACATTTAGCAAACGTTGTAGCAAAAAAAAAAAAAAATAAACTGGTGAGAAAGAGGGTGGGGATGATAACTGTCTTCCAGTATTTAAAGGGCTGTCATTGAAGAAGAAATAGATTTAATCTGCTTGGCTCCAGAGGGCAGAGGTAGGAGCAATGGGTGGAGCTTGTAAAGAAACCATTTTTAGATAAGGAATGGTGAGGAGAAATTTCCTAACAATTAGAGGTTATTTATAATGGAACTAGAGAATGAAGTGCCCAGGGAGGTAGATCAGCTGCATATAGGATGAGTTTCAAAGCCTCATCCCAGCTGAAAGTTTTGAAAAAAATCAACTCTATGACTATTTCTTGAGAAGAGGGGACTTTTCTTCTGGGATAGTTTGGGCTTCATGGTATTTGCATAAGAGATTTGTGAGCAAAGTGCTATATAAGGCTAAGGTAGGGGAAGGGGAGGGATGAGGAGGGGTTTTATTGGCTGGGAAGCTTAGGTCAGACATCGTAGCAAGGGAAGCTGTAGCTGGAAGAACACTCTCTTTGGAGTCAAAAGACTTGCACTAAAATCATGGTTCTTCTGCTTACTAGGGGCATGACTTTAGGAAAAGTCATCTAACCTTGGGGGTAGTAAGCATTTATTAATCACTTATAATTTAGTCAATTACAAATATCTCATTTTATCCTCCTAATAATCCTGGGAAGCAGGCACTATTGTTATCCTAATTTTACAATTGAGGAAACTGAGGCAGATAAAGGTTAAGTGATTTAACACAGGTAGTAAATGGCTGAGGCAGAATTTGAACTCAGGTTTTCCTGACTCTATACCCAATGCTCTCTTTCCTAGGTCTAGCTGCCTGTGGGTTATTGCCACTCTAAACCTGTTTCCTTGTATGTAAAGTGAGAGAGCAGGGCTCTAGGTTTCTTCCAGCTCTCAGTCTAATGTACTAAAACCAAAGGTTTCTTAGAGTTCTCTTGCTTGGAAGGAGACAGAACTGGGAGGCTGCTCTCACAATGCTTTCACAAGTAGATAGTTCTAAGATGTCTTAAGGGAAAGATTGTGAAATTCTGAAAATATCATTTCCTTTCTACTTAGTAGAGAATGTTCTCTTGAGAAACAGAATGGAGTTCCATTTTATTTCAAATTGCTTCTTCTAAACTAAATGCTTTCACTTAATCATGCATAACAAGCTTAAAAAAATAATGGCCCATATTCCAAAATCTTGCTTAGAATATATGGAGTGGGAAGTTTCAGCCCAGGGAGTAAATGACTACCTGGAATACCATCAAAAAAGAAAACCATTTTAATTAGGGAAAGTGTTTCCTATCAGGCCCCTCGTCTCTATGGCTGAATTTATGTATGAACCAGATTCTAGCTGAGGTGAGCAAGCCCCTAAAAAGCTAGAACTGCTTCCCGAAAACAAACCTTTCTTCCCAAAAGGACAGGAGACTCTAAACATTTCTCTAAAGCCTTCTGCATACCTGGCAACAGTGCCATCCACAATGGAAAGGTTGGCTAAATCCATCGTCTAGGACTCACCTAGTTGACTATGCAAGACGTAATGGCCCAGATGAACCCATCCAATGTGTGTTAAATGGAAAACAAGCATTACAAGTTTTTCTGACAATTCTGAACCCTATTTGTGTGTTTGCATGTATGCATGTGTGTGTGTGTGTGCATGTGTGTGCGTACACGCGTACGGGAGACTGAAGTTCTAATCCTTGACCAAGTCGTTTCAACCAACTGAATTCCAGATTTATCCATCAAATAAGAGAGTTGGATTAAATCACAAAGTCATGAATCTGCATCTGGAGGCCTAGCTTGATGGCTTCAGAGGCCATCTAGATCAACTTCATCATTGTAAAGATGCGGATTCTTAGGCTCAGGAAAGTTAAGTGCCTTGCATAAGCTCACACTGGTAGTAAATTTCTAAGGTGGATTTGAGTCCACATCTTCTGACCTCTAGAGTCTGACCTCTTTCCCCTGTATCTTTTAATTAATGTTTTCAAAAGATTCATTGGAAGCCTGTGTTCTTTAGGACTGCTGAGAAAATTTTTATAACCACGACTTATTACTTTCTACCTACGTGACCTTGGATAAGTCACTTCTCTCTGGGTTTTAGATTCCCACTCTATAAAATGAAGGAGTTGGGATTGATGATCTTGATAGTCTTTCCATTTCTAAACCTTATGATTCCCAACAAAATTAATAACAAAAATCTTTACCAATAAAGAAATCCTTCCATACAAAGTTAAGTCTACTTTCCTCAACCTCTGTTAGGTCATTATTGTAGGACTATAGATTTAGGGCTGGGAGTGACCTCAGAGGCCATTGAGTTTAACCCCCACATTTTACATATGAGGAAACTGAGGTTCAAAGAGCATTTGTGACTTGCTTGGAATTAGACACAGCTAGTATCTGAGGAAGGATTAGAACTCTATGTTATGTGATAAAAATTACTATGGATCAATTAACATTCTGTATTGCACAGACTACCGGAAAGTTATTATTGTAGACAGACTTGCTTGGGATTAATCCATTTTCGTTGAGCAAACTTATGACCCATATTCCCATAGCATATGGAACCAATGACATTGACTTATAGGATGGCTAGCCAAAGTTAGTATTCCACTCCATGGCCATTTGTTACTGTTTGGTCATTTCAATCATGTCCACTTTTCATGACCCCATTTGGAGTTTTCTTGGCAGAGATACTGGAGTGGTTTACCATTTCTTTCTCCAACACATTTTATGGATGAAGAAACTAATGTAAACAGGGTTAAGTGACTTGCCTAGGGTCACATGACTAGGAAGTGTCTGAGTCTAGATTTGAACTCAGGAAGTCACTACAGGCCCAACGCTCTATCCACTCTGCCATCTAGCTGCTCCAGTCTATGGTCATACAAGGATGAATTAGGCAATGGACTTGGATTTTTTTTTAATCAACAAAGTGACCTAACTAGCTGGAGGGACTAGCTATAATGACAGAACTATGGGGGAGTAGTAGTGTGATGAAACTGAAAGACCATTGGAAGTGGAGTTAAAGTACTTGGGTTCAAAGTCTGGCTTTGCTACATACCAGATAGGTGACTTGGGGAAACCACTTCCATTCTGTGGGCCATTTACAAGAACCATGAAGTGAAGATGGACTAGATGATAATGACAATGATATGATTACTACTACAATGATGTCATCATCGTCATCATCATCATTTCATTTCTAACATTTATACAAGTGCTTTAAGCTTTGCAAAGCAGTCTGCATATATTATGTCACCCCATTCTCACACCAATCCTCAGTGTAGAGGCCATTATTATCCCCATTTTGCAGATAAACATAATGAAGCAGAGAGAGTTTAAGCAATTTGCATACTGGATGACTTCTCTAATCTTACCAAATGTTGGGAAATGCAATGTGAAAGATATTTTAACTATTATAAAATAGGCAATCAATAAGAATTTATGAGTTACTCATTATGCCTCAGACAATATATTAGGTACAGAAGATGCAAAGAAAAAGTTGAAAGAGTCCCCATCTTCAGGCAGTTTACATCATATTGGAGGAGAGGGATAGCATATACATGAATAGTTATAGATAAAATATGCAAAGGTATGCCTTGTTTATACTTCAGCAGAGTTGAAAGGTGTAAGGAACTAGGTTAGAGACAACGAAATGTAAAGGAGAAGCCTTTTTCTGCTACAAATGCAACACTAGACACTTTGGAAGGGGATTGTATAAAGCTTTAAACACCTCAATTGCATGTTAAAAAGCCAGAAAAGACAATGAACTCAACCCTAAAGCATAGAATGAATTAAAGCCTTTGCTTCCCAGCCACACATTTGCATATGACCCCAACAAGAATCTGGGAAGCCACTATACATAAGCCTGGGTCTTTCAGGAAAGCATCCCACCTCTGAACTAGGAACAATTATCATATAAGAGAGGCTAGACCTCTCCTAGCGCCTATCTGGAAGTGACAGACCTCGCAACTGAGGTGTTGACAAGAGTTAATGA
Organism: Trichosurus vulpecula; assembly: GCF_011100635.1. Classification (NCBI taxonomy): domain Eukaryota; kingdom Metazoa; phylum Chordata; class Mammalia; order Diprotodontia; family Phalangeridae; genus Trichosurus; species Trichosurus vulpecula. The sequence continues at coordinate 359,125,082 of NC_050575.1, forward strand.
GGAGAGTCTTCTCCCAGTCCTGGACTAGGGGTTTCTGTCTTCTCTGAAGGCACCAAATAGCACTCGCCTGAAGACAAACCTGAGGAAAGAGCACACTAAGCCCCATCCAAACCAGGTTTTCAGTAGGGAAGGATTTGTGACTACTGCCATTTGAGCAAATGCCTTTCCTCTCTTTGAATCGAAGCATTTGGCTGATTGTTAATGGGGAGCAAACTGGTGGGGATTCATGAGCTATAATAGTAGATATAGTTACTTGAAGGATTATCTCTGGAATAGAGGTGGCACTTTTCCCTCTGGGAACTCAAACTGCTTGTACAAGTACAAGCTAGTAAAAAGAGGCCAGAGATAGTCTTACAAATATTTACAAAATAAAATAAATTGATTTTTGAGTGGAAGGCACTAACAGGTAGGGATATCAGGGAAAGCCCTGTGTAAGAAGTGTTAATTGAGTTGTTCTTTGAAGGAAACTAGGAATTCAAAGAGCCAAGGATGAAGACATTTTAAGCATGGAGGATCACCTATACAAAATCATGGAGATAAGAAACAGAATGTCACATGGGAGGAACAGCGAGAAGTCTGAATTGGCTTGATCATAAAGTGTGTAAAGGGGAGTTAATGTATAATAAGGAAAGACAGGTAAGATCCAGGTTGTAAAGGTCTTTAAATGCCAAAGAAAAGTGTTTGTATTTGATCTTAGAAATAATTCAGAGGCATTGGAGTTTAAGGGGCAGGGATGTAACATGGTCTGACCTCTAAGGAACTTTATGATAACAAATATTTTTGAACACCATTGTAAGCTTCCAAAGAAAGTTATAGAACATATTTCTGATGGTCTTATATCTGAAAAGTAGCTATTGTCCTATCTGAAAACAGGAAGATAGACTGGAAGAACTCTCAAGGTCAGAATCACATATACCAGAACTGAAATCACCTTCAAGGACCATCTAGTCCTACCCTTAGCTGAATAAGTATTCCTTAGCATTATTGTGGAATTCATCCTTTAAGAAAACACAGAATCAATTTACTGTGAGTCCTGTGGTGGCAATGGAGAAACTCTGGCATAAGATTCTTTACTTTAAATAGATTTTTTTAAAGGGACACTAAAAAGATGTTTTATAACAGAAGAATGCTGAACAGTATATTAAGAGAGTTCTAGATTGGTCCTTGTATCATGTGACTTTAAGCAGGTCTCTTCCTCTCCCTGATTTTTAGTTTCTTTTTTCTTTAAAATGAAAGATTAAATTAGAACTAGGGTTGTTCACTTTTTTTGTGTCCTGAACCCCTTTGACAGTCTGATGAAGTCTGTGAACTCCATTATTCTTAGAATAATATTTTAATATGCATAAAATAAAATACACGGTATTACAAAAGAAATGAAATATATAAAAATACAGCTATCAGCATTACATATTTGTCTATATGTATACATACATGTGTATATACATACACATATATTCATATATGTGCATATATAAGTTCAGAGCCCCCAGGTTAAGAACTCCTGTATTATATGATTGCTAAGTTCTTTCCAGGTTCACCATTCTGTTTTCTGTATTTTAAGGTCCCTTCTAGCTCTGACAGCCTGTCTTCTGAGATCCTTTCCAGTACTAATAATCTATTCTTTCTGTTCTTAGAACCCTTCTGGCTCTGACATTTAGGACTTTGTGTACTCTGCTCTCTGTAAGATTTAGCTTCCTGTGAGTCTATGATTCTAAGAAGTATTATTGCCCTAATGTGGCACAGGCCTGAAGAGCAACCTCCATTTTCCCATATAAGTCATGCTCTGAAATAACTGAATTGTGGGTAATAACCCATTCAATGTGACTTGCTTATCCCTAGCAAATTAGGATTGTAAATGACTAATTATATGATAAAGTGTAGGCTGAAATCATGACCCCCAAAGTGGTTAATGTTTGGTGAATGTCCCTGGACTGGACTTTGAGTCCTATGGCCACACCCAGCCTTCCAAGAAACATTCATGATAATGGAATCTCCTTTTAGAGTAAACAAGTCTCTACAATTATTATTTTCACCCTCTTGTCTAAGGCTGGTGGGATGCCATGTCCTGCTTGCCTCTGAGGTCAGGAGACAATGGCATGATGTAACGAAATAAAGGATCCCCCCAAGAAAACGTTGGGTTAATTTGTAGTTCTTGAAAAATGACGATGTGTGGGGAAAAGAACAGTTGTGAATGATAATCTGGGTGCCATTCATTAATGTACTCAAGAAGGACATTCTAACAATTTATTCCTTTTCTCATTGTGGTCTTCTATACAAATACTCTCCTTGTCCAATTTTTGATGTGATGTAATTGGTAATGAGAGCTGGGTTGAGTGCATGCTTAGGAAAGATACCTACTCTCAAACATCAGCACATTTAGAGCAAGAGCTTCCAAAGGCTGTTTTCTAAAATGGATTGAAGGAATAAATGGCCACTGAATGTTGGGTTATTTCTACGATGGACAGTAATATTTTCTTCTTTGAAAGACTTAATGATCTATTGCAGCACAGATAAATGGGAAGATTAGTATGACTGGTTGCTTGGAAGTACCTCCACTAAACAAGGCCATGAATGAATGAATGAATGAGCAAATGAATGACTGAAAAAAGCATTTGTTAAGTGCTTACCATTTTCCAGGTACGATGCTAAGCTCTGGGGGCATAAATATTAGGAGGGAAGAAAGTCTCTGCTCTCAAGAAGCTTGCATTCTAATGTAGGAGGACAACACATAAAACGAAGCTAGCAAGGGGAGTTTGTGAATTTGGCAGGATGTGGAAATAGCCCAGGGAGCCTGCTTCCTGGGAAGATAAGGTAAAGCCTCCAATATCAGAGCCCAAGCTTGTTCCAGAGGCAGAATCCAAAAGGAAAGGAATGAGGAGGAGGATGATAATGTCCATAGTAAAGGAGGCATGGTTGGGAAATGGTCAAGGAATGATCTTAACATCCTTCAAACAATTGTAGTGGTATGGCATTGTGTCTCACCTTTTTATTATGGCAAGTCTTGTCCTTCTGTGTTATAGGAATATTATACTCTATCTCACCCCAAAATGTGGGGCCATGATGTACATGACCCCCAAGCACCTATGGTTTAAAATAGAGTTGTCATTTGCAATCTATGCTGGACCCAGTATGTGCTCTGTGTGGCCAAAACATAGCTTTCATAAGATATTCGATGGCTATTTTTTAACCTGAATTGACATGAGAATAGCAGAAGGCTTTTACAACAGTATATCTCAATTACTTTTTGCCTACAATGCTCAAAGAATTGGTAGGTAGCTATAAGTGGAAATAATAGGAAAAGAAGGAAACTCTAGAGACAGGTCTCTGTTACATGCAATAGATGGGACCAAAATCCATGGTCTGTCTCATCATCCTGGTGACAGAGAGTAAAGTACATAGGCAGAGAAGGCTAGGGGCTATAATAAGTGATGTTCATAGCTCTAGACATCCTACCACAGAACTATAGAGTCAGAAGGATATTAGAAGTTCAATATGTACCCAAAAAAGAATTCATCTATGAAAACCTAGAAAATGATCATCCTGTTTTTGTTTAAAGACCTCAAGTGAAGGGTGAACCTATTACCTCCAGATATAATCTGTTCCATTTTAGATAGCTCTAATTTAAGGTATAATATGGCCTCAGGTCTACTTCCCTAACTTTATCTCCCACTCACTTTTTGGGTTCCAAAAGGGAGTTGATATCTTTGGGTTCTAAGCAGGGATGTGCTGGAGCCAACACAAACCAGCCACTAGAATTAGTTATTACATTTTCAGTGTGAATATTTACTCTTTGAAAATCATCAAATGACTACAAACCATGTCTTGATTTGTTGTTTTATTGGTGTAGACTTAAGAAAGTCATGGAGAAAATTGAAATTAAAATTGAATGTGTGTAGTGAGTGTGTTTTCTTTTGGAGATCCAGGTTTTAAACATTTACCAGCAGCTCACTGGTTCCAAGATATCCTTAGGGGCCAGCACTCTTAAAACTATAGTTTATGAGCCTCCCACTGGCAATTTTCCCCTTAATAGTCATCCAGTTGATACAACCAGCTTAAAAAGGCATTTACTAAGAGACCTAAGTAAGAATAGTAGGTATAAAACACCCTTCTCCCATAAACTGGGGGGTTCATTATCCCCACAAATACCCATTGCATCTACAAAAAGAAGAAGCATAAACATAGAGTAACATGGTAGTGGGTACATGTGTAGAAAACACATGTTGCAAGGCTACTTAATCCTACAATAATATTTAGTCTCAAAATCCATTCTCTGCTAGAGACACTACCCTTTGAAGCATCTGTGTGTCCAGTATGTCTTTGTTTGCTTCTAGATAAGACATCTCTTACTGGTTGCACCTCAAGGTACTATGTTGTTTTTTTGGAGGGGGGGAAGGTGGATAATGCAGAGAAAACACTCTCCTCTGACTTAACCCTGCAATAAGTATAGAAATGTCCTCCATGAGGCTGGAGAATTCACTTTCTTAAGGGCCCTCTGCTCATGTCAATTTTCACCTGGTTGAATGGAGTAGCCCGTTCCACTTTAATCAGAGAAAGAAGTTCACACTTCATAAACTGATAATAGTGCTGTTAACATGTTGTTAATACATTAACACCTCTGGACATCTGCAATCATATACTGGAGGAAGAGGTGGGTTGTCCAGAGACCAATTTCCCCTTTTATAAAGGAATTCCACAATCTCAGTTTTGGAAGGGTTCTCAAAACTTTCCCTTCATTTTATGCTAACTTGTACATAACTGAGAATGTTCTCTCTATTGAATACAGCATTTTGTCCTACCCTTTGTTTGATAATCTCAAGGGAGAAGGGTAGGTGATAAATTCTAAGGCAATCCATCCCAACTTTTGAGTAGCTTTAATTACTAAGATTTTACAATTTTTCTTCATTGCCTTTTATTCTGTCTTCTGAATCCAAACAGAACTAGGCTAATCCTTCTTTCACACAACAGCCCTTCAGATATTTGAGAACAGCTTTTATGTCCCCCTCAGTCCTGACTCCAGGCCCAGAGCTCTATCCACTTTACCACCCAACTGCTTCAGGAGTTTGTCTCTACTATCATTCAGTTCTACTGGTCCATTGTGCTAAACATCATAGTGAAAGGATCAGATTTACCACTTTCTGAGGTTGACAATTTCTGAATAATGGACAGTGGTTTGTTTTCCATATTGGTCATAGAGTAGTTCTTGGGTCCCAAACATTGGAGAAGGCTGGAGATTATGAAAGGAATGCAGGCCTCGATTAGACCCCTCTCTTCTGCATCATCAAGCCCAATTCCATCCTCAATCCAGGTTTAAATTGAGAGGGCAATGTTTCCCAGGTCTTAGATGAGGAGAGATGCTTAATTATAGAAGATAATGATGTCAGGCTACTTATTACAATTAAGCAACTTACACCAGAAGACCATAGTCATCAGAGTAAGCAGGACTCAGTGGGTAATGGTCTTTCATGCATATGTGACTTTAAGGGCTGATTATATTTAGGTTGTCTTTGAATATGAAAGAGAATAATCTTTGCAAAGACCTAATTAGACAAAACAACATGGCAGAGCACTGAAAGGAAGGAGTGTGTACTCTCAGTGAAAGCTGTTGTGATTCTGCAAACAAATATCCACTTACTCATATTGAAAATGATGCATTCAGATTCCCCTTTGGAGATTTTGCAACAGTGACATTTGGAAGGGTAACAGAATTACAGAATGTCAGAGTTGGAAGGGCCCTGAAAGGTCATTCATTCCAACTTGTACCAACATTAACTGGCAAATTGGCATTTTAGCCTTTGCTAAAGGCCTCCAGTGAAGAGAAACTCACTGTTCCCATTCTGCAATTTGTGGTTCTTCCTTCCTCCAACTGTGGCAAGCTCCCTGGCCTCAGTCTCTTCTCAGGGCATAACAGCTGAGTCCTGTCATGAATCATAATCCCTACTGTGTAAGTGGGAGGGAATATGGGCCATTTCTCCTTCATTTTAGAGCAGTTTCATGACTAGAATCTCAAGTACTTCGCACAACAAGATTGTTCATTGGCATCTTGTGACTTTCCTACTCCCTCCAAACTATTTTTGATTAAGATGGTGGATGGTGGATGTAGAAGTGACCTTGGAGAATGGTGTGTGTGTGTGTGTGTGTGTGTGTGTGTGTGTGTGTGTGCACATGCAAGCATGTGAGTTTTGCAACCTCAATTACTGTCTAAAGTTGCAGGTTGGCCATGTGGCAACCAACATATACTTGGGGATTATTTGATGTTTAGCCTATCTTAAAAAGTGGGAACAATGGCTAGATGTGCTATCACACATTTATAATTCTTGCTACTAGGGAAGCTGAGACTGGTGGATCCCTTGAGCTCTGGAGTTTTAAGCTGTATCAAACTAAGCTGGTGTAGTATCTGAATTGAGTCCAGCACTAACACAGTGAGATCCCAAGAAGGGAAGGAAACAAGCATTTATTTTTTAAATAATAAGTTAATTTATTTATTTTTAGTTGTCAACATTCACTTCCATAAGTTTAAAAATTTTCCCCCTTTCCCCAAGATGGCACTCAATCTTTATATAGGCTTTACGTGTACAGTCCTATTAAACATATTTTGACATTAGTCATGTTGCATGAAAGAATTAGAATGAATGAGAAGAAGAAATAAGCATTTATTAAGCACTTAACTACGTGCCAGGCATGGTGCTAAGTGCTTTAAACAATATCACCTGATTGAATACTCATAATAGCCCTGAAAGGAAGGTACTATTATTATCCCTATTCTGCAGTTGAAGGAACTGAGGCAAAATGATTTCCTCAAGGTCACACAGTTAGTAAGTGTCTGAGGTTAGATATGAACTCAGATCTTCCTGATTCCAGGCTTATCACTCGAGGTCCATCTACTATACCACTTAGCTGCTTCATGTGCTATAGTGGGAAAGGGGAGGGCACCAGGGTACCTACAGAGGGTAAACAAACTCAGATTAAAAGTGGACCTAGTTATAGCTACTGTGTAAATAAGTAATAGGATCAGTCTCTTAAGTGGTTTCTGTACTTTCAGGCTGAGTGAGAAAGGGAGATAAAATCTCAAAAAAAGGCAGGGGAGGGGAGGAATTATGCTATTCTAACATAATGAAGGTATTTTTCCTGATTTATTTGTTAAATTAATGAAACTCATTCTACTCTACTGAACAGTAAATTACCCTTCAGATGGACTTTAGTCTATTAATATAATGGGAAATATTAGTCACTTATATATATATATATACATTTACATATACATAGATATATTTCATATTGTCAAAAATGATCAAATTTTGTCCCAGGGAGTATATTCAAGAAATCATCTATTTCAACTCCCTTACATAGGCAAATAAAGAGACTAGGACCCAGAAAAGTCAAGTGGTATGCTCTGAGCCTTATATTTAGGTAATCAGAATTAGAATCCATATTTCTTGATTTTTAGGCTAGTACTCTATTTTTATTTACTGCTTCATACTTCCTCCAATCCTTAGCTATAACTTCCCTTTCTCCCCTTTTTCAGGCCTTGGGTGTCTTTAAAAATGATGATTCCATAACAGAATGAGGAGGGGAGGGTTTGGTGGGGGAGATAAATAGTTTTGTTTTAAATGCTTTGAATTTGAGATGCAAATGGCACATTCAGGTCACAATGTCCATCAGGTAGTTGACAATGTGGGACTGCAATTAAGGACATGGATTAGTGCTAGATAATGATGATGTTTATGACAGTGATGGTACTGAAGACCATGACAATTCACACTGTAAGTTTTGCAAAGTAGTTTACATTCAGTATCTCATCAATCTTCAAAATGATGCTGTGGGGTGGATACCATTATTATCCCTGTTTCATGGATAAGGAGACAGAGGTTCTGAGATGTTCAATGACTTCTCAGAGTCATATTGCTAGGAAACATCTGAGGCAGGATTCTAATCCAGGACTTTCTGACTCCGAATCCACCAAGCTTCTCTGCTTTTCATGGGAGAAGGCCCATTGGACGCAATCTACAATGTTCACACAGATGTCACAGACTGAAAACTATTAGCAAATAGTTTATTAGACTACCTTACACAGGCCAACGTTCCTTCTGTTTCTCTGACCCCAGGCAAGTTGTACATCCTGAACTTCTTCCAAGCCTGTCATAATGCAAGGTGAACAGTCAGTCGTTATAACCTCTGTTCCACCAACAATTTGGTCTACTTTTCAATTTATGTTGTTCTAAGGTACTGAGGGAAACTTGATTCAGGATCTGTGGTCTGGGAAGCTTCAAAGGGACAAAAAAATCTTTGAGGACAAAGCTTTAGTAAAGAAAAACCAACTTCCAGACTTAAAGCCTTATTACTATTTGCATGCATCTGTTAATTCCTTCCCCAAATGCTATTGTGCCATCGGATGGTCTCAGACTCATTTGAAATCTTAGGAGGTATTACAAAAGAGTTGAAGGAGTTTGTAGAGATGGAACCTTTATTTTTGGCACTTTCAAAAGGCCAGTATATCATTGGGCAGGGTACAACATGGAACTATCACATGCTGGTCTCAAAGATCCTAATGGGGATTAGGAAATCTTTCTGTTCTTCACCTCTTTTCCTATGAAGATAGGAAATAATTGGATCTTTCAAGTTTCAGGGAACCCATCACTGGTACAGAGCAACCTCTGCTCCTCTTACTTATTGAACTGGAATGCAGAGAATGAGACCTCAATTTTGCCTATATCCTATGAACACAATTGGTTCAAAAATGAAAAGAAAAATGAATTAAACTATTTTGGATTCAAAAATACTATAGTCCTATTAATGACTTAAATCTTAAAAAAGGATTAAGTCTTAACTCTACACCATCAAATTGGCAAATATGATAAAAATGGTGACAAAAATGAAGGTTTTGCAGGGAAGCAGAGACACAAATGTACTACTGGGTGAGCTGTGAATTAGTCTGACCATTCTTTAAAACAATTTGGAATAATGAGAAAAAAAAATGATTAATTTTATGTATCATTAAACTATTCTATCTCAATTTTGGGTATGAGCTACAAGGAGGTAACTGACAAAAATGAGAGATAGTACATATAAGAAAGTATTCATAGGAACCCTCTCTGTGGTAGAAAAGGAACGAGAAAAAAATTGGAAAGAAAGTTGGCACACATCAGTTAAGGAGTGGCTCAACAAATTGTACTATGTTAATGTAATGGGATCTTAGTATGTTGCAATAAACAATGACTGAGGAATTCAGAGAATCATGAGGAAATTTACATGAACTAATGAAGAGCAAAGAATGGATCAAAGAATGGACAGAATGATATACAAAATAATCAAAATAGTAAAAATGTAAACAACACTAAAATGAAGCCAAACAGGAATTAATTGTAATGACCAGTCTTGGCAGAGCACAGCCTGGGATCAGGAAGACTCATTTTTGTGAGTTCAAATCTGGTCTCATACATTTACTAACTGTGTGACCCTGGGCAAGTCACTTAGCCTTGTTTACCTCAGTTTCTCATCTGTAAAATGAGTTGGAGAAGGAAATGGCAAACCACTGCACTATCTTTGACAAGAAAACCCCAAATGGGATCACAAAGAGTTGAACATGACTGAAATAACTGAACAAACAATCTTGGTCTCAGAAAAAAGGACGAAGAAATACATCTATCTCTCGATAGAAAGATAGATAACTACATGGCTATAATATTTTCCGTACATTCAGACTCATTTGCTTTGTTGACTTTGTTTTGTTATTTTTTTTCTCTTTTGTAACATAAGAGGATCCAATGAGGATATCCTGAAAAACAGTTCTGATGCTTCAAAAGGCATACATAAAAGTTATTATTCAGATAATCAAATGGATTTATGGTCTAAAATTCTGAGATGAAGAACATAATCCTTGAGGCTTATTCATCTATCTTGCTCTATCTCTTCCCTGAAGATAACCACTGAGGGTCCACCCAATGGACTTTTGTCCTTGTTAAGAGTTTCTCAGGGCTTTTACTTTGGTGCCCACTTACATCCACCATGCACCTTTCCGTTGCCCTGTGAATGATAATCGTCTCTGGAAAACTACTGATATAGTTCTTCAGCAGGAGTGAGGTTCCAGGTCTCACTGCCATATAGCAACACCAATAAAATACTTGTATTGAAAAGATGGGCCTTTGATTTTATTGGAACTTTGGGGTTAGCAAAAAAGTGCCTTGCAATTTTCTGACAGAAATCCAACATATTCTCCTCCTTTCTTTTTCAACTCTGGATCCAGGATGAACAAAAGGTATTAATTGCAAATTTTTAAAAATAATACATTAAATCCAATTAAACTACTTTGTGTACATGCCACTAATGACCCTAATATCCTATTTGGATGTTTATTTTATCATTGGTGATATGTAACTGCTAGTTACCTCTGATTTTTTGCTATTTTTAGCTCTTACTTCCAGTGACATTTTGAATTTCTCAGGGCATGGCAAAGACATTGATTTAGTCAAAGACTTTCAAAATTACAGCAACTCTTTTATTCTACCTTTAGAGGCTAGTGAACTGATTTGTATAAGAAGTGATCTGAACCTTAGCCTCTGACTGAAATCCAACCAAAATTACATTGCTGAACTTTAAGAAAGTTCAGAACACTTTCCCCTCCTTTCTTCCTTTGTCTCTGCCTTAGCTTTTCTCAGTTCCTGGCCAGCCATGGAGGAAACTCTACAGATAAACTGCTAGAAAGGCTAGCTCCTGTCTGGGATATTTCTGTCGGTACTAGAAATAGGAAGAGCCCCAAACCTCTAGAGAACTTTTGTCTCTGGAGAGTTCCATTCTACTTCTGTAGACCCATGAGATGGGGAGAGGTTGGAGGGATCTGAGGTCAGCAGTTGAACTTTTGCGTGGTTTATTGAACAAGGAAGAACCATTGATTCTTTGGAGGGCCACCCATTTCTATTCTTCCTGGGTATCTGCACATATTGATTGCTCACATGGTTCTCTTCCTTGAGGAAGAGCTTTCTGGTCCCTCCCTTCTGCTGGAGCTGGTCTAACCACACCATTGCATTTCATTTCATGCCTGTCAGGAGAGTGGCTGAGGGAAAGAGTGAAAGGAGGGAGGGAGAAAGCTTTGCTACATGCCCAGACAAATGGGTTCTATTAAGTACCTAAAAGGAATTGATGGAACAGTGCAAGATCATTTGGAAAACATTTCTAGTTTGTATATCATCTGTGTGTGCTAAGTTTTCCTTCTGCCACCAATTAAGCAACCCATGGGGCACTTGCCAGATCCGGGCCTGGTGGATACAAAGAATGGTCAGTATGTGAGGACATGGCAGGAATGCCTCTGAGCTCTAGGCTATGTTTGGTGTCAACAACAGGATGTGCAGATGAAAGTCAGACTTGACTATCCTTTCACCATCACTCCCTGAAAAACAAAAAGATAAAGAGGGAGCTTTGAAAAATGGCCCCTAGTATCCTCTCCCCATTCTCCAGATCCAGTCAAACCAGAAAGCATGCTATATATAAACTGTGAACAAATGTTTTTAATAAAGTTACTCCCGCTACACACATATATGCCTGAGAGTCACATCCAGGAAATATTTAGGTCTTTCCTGATTCTCTCAACAATTTTCAGCTTTCTCACACAATAGAATTGCCCTCCCGACTTCCCATTTCCCTAAGCCAGTACAGGAGGGGGGGGGTGAGATGTTCTCTCTTTGTCTAGTTAAAGGGGTGGATTGGAAGGGGTTTCCAAAATAGTATTTTAAGTGGATTTTTCTTTAGGATCCCACTCATTCATTTCCTCCATTTGGTGTGTTTAATGAATAATTGGATTATTGAATTTAGCATCCAATTAATCACTAAGCAGGGGCAGCTAGATGGGTAGCTCTGTGGAGCAGTGGATGGAGTGCCAGACCTGGAGTCAGGAAGACCTAAGTTCAAATCTGGCCTCAGGCACTTATTAATTGTGTGACCCTGGGCAAGTCACTTAACTCTGTTTGCCTCGGTTTCCTCGAGAAGGAAACAGCAAATCACTCCAGTATCTTTGCTAAAAACAAACCTCAAGTGGTATCATAAAGAATCAGACATGACTGAAAATGACTAAACAACAACAGTTGCTAAATATACTTTCATAACATCATTTACATCCAAGCTTTTCTCTCCACCCATAGTGCCAACACTAATTTAGAATCTAATTAGCTCTTGCCTGGGCTATCATTATAGATTCCTAACTGGAGTTCAGGTCCCTATCCTCTCAAATACATCCCATAAGCAAGCTCCCAAAAGAATTTGATTCAATCCAATTCAATTCATTTCAACTGAGTTCAACAAACACTAAGCACTTATTATGTGCATGGAACTGTCCTAGGTGCTAGGGAAGTTGAAACAAAACCACATACAACAAAACTTATTTTCTCCTGGAAAGAAACAACATGTGTATTAATAAATATAAGGTAATTTGAAGGAGAGAACATTAAAAATTGGGGAGAAGGGGAGCTTCACATAACAGCCAATTTTTTTTTAAGAAGATAATTCTGAGGGGTATTATTGAGGAGGGACAGCATGCCTATCATAGGATTGTGTAATTTCATAGAGGTGGGAGGCAAAATGAATAGGTCAAGGAGTCACTTTATTGTTCAGTTTGGCTAAAATGCACAATGAATGAAGGAGTAAAATGTGAAGTAATTCTGGAAAGATAGGTTTGACTAACATTTTTGAGGGCTTTAAATGGCATGATACAGAGTTTGTATTTTATACTATTGATGATAGGGATCTAGTGATGGTTTTTGAGAAGAGAACAGGAAACACCATATTTGTTTCTTAGGAAGACTTTTTTGGCAGATATGGAGAGGACAGATTAGAGATGGTTGAGAGTGAAAACAAAGCTTGACAATGTCATTCATCTCTTCAGTAGTATCTCCATTGCCTATTAAACTAAATGTAAACTCTTGGTTCTGGCATTCAATACATCTTTTTATCTTTATCTCATTTCACAATCTGCCTGCAGTATAGCTTTCTATCTTTAACTTATGTTTCTTCCTTCCATGTATGTTATGTTGCAAGCTAATGAGACTAACTAAAAATAACATCTCTCACTCCTCTCTCTCATGTTTGTTAACTAAAATGACCCTTTTTTGACATACCTTAGAATAATGTCTTTCTCTTTAAAATAACCCTCACATGGAGATAAATTTGCCAACTAACTTTATGTGGAATTCTATAGCTAGCTTTGAATTTTTCACATTTGAATGTTCTGGGAAAAAAAGCTCTTTTTATAATTCTGTAGTTTCAGGGTCACTCCTAACTGTAACAACAATGTTGCTAGCAGCTGCTGTGGAGGTGAAACACCAACAACAAAAGCACACAGGGAGGCTGCTGGTGCAGGTTTTCTGATCTGCTTTTCTAAGGAAAATAACTTTAAGGGGTTAACAATCTTACTTTAATTAAACATACATATACCATTCACTCAGTTCAGGGGGGAAAGCCAGCACCCTGAATTTCAGAGAGAATACAAACAGGAATTATATACAAGCAGAAATTATATAAACAGAGCAAACACATGCAGAAAACAACAGACAGGCCTTTAGCTTTCTGATCAGGGAATTACATAGTTACCAGAGAGAGATGCACCAACATCTGTGTTTTCAAAAGCTGGGTGTGGGTTAGCTCCAATGGCTACCCAGAGTCTCATCTGGCCAAATCACCAACAGCCTTCCAATGAGTATGCCCCCAAAGGCAAAATTCTAACCTCTTAGTATATTTACACTTTTTCAGGGTCAAAGGTGTCACAACTATGTGACTCAACCTTATATAACCTAGGCTTTCTTGTGACTTAAACACTTCTTCAGGGTCAGAAGGCATCACAGGGTGACTCAAACCTATGTGAACTAGGTCTTCCCTTGATATGAACAGGCCATAAAAGACTCCTGATTCAATCAAAGATTCCTTAGTGCTGAGAAGCACTCCAAAACAAAGACAACAAAAAGTCCACTTTGCTTGCCATTACATTTGAAAAGCAAGACTCATCAAAGGTACTTGATTACCTCAGTGCTGAGAACCACTCCAAAACAAAAGACAAGAGGATCCTGCTTTACCTGCCCCATTCAAAGGAAGGCAAGACTCATTACAGGCACTTGATGGGCTTAGTACTCCAAAAGAGAAGAACAGCAAAAAAGTCCCATCCTAATTACCATAACACTAACCAATCAAAAAACCTTCTCAATGTATGGAATGCTTTTCTGTGATGTTCTTCCCACATTTTTGTATAATCGCTTAAGTACCTAGATTTATCTCCACTGACACAAAGGGGGTTGAAAGAATTTACCACAAAACAAAATGAAACACACAACAATGACTACTACAATTTCATTTTTTATTTCCTGGATTTTGGAGAATTCACTTCTTTTATCTCTCACTTTCAACATCTGTAAGATGTTAAAAATAATACTCAATAATAATAATTGCCATTCATCTAGTGCCTTAAGGTTTATATACATTATCTCATTTGCTCCTCACAATAAATTTGAGAGATAAATGTTACAGTGATTATATTCATCTTACAGATGTGGAAACCGAGTCTCAGAGAGGCTATGACTTGCCTATGGTGAATGAATGTGCCAATGAATGGCACAGGCAGGCTTAGAGCCCAAATATTTTCTGATTGCAAGTTTGTCAGCTGAATCACATATGCATGATACCATAGAGTCATAGATTGAGAGATGGAAGGGATTTTAGACAAAATCTCATTCAAAAATCTCATTTTATTTATGAGGAAACTAAGGACCAGAGAGGTTGTGACACGCCAAATATCACATGGGTAGTAAATGGTAGGGGCAGGATTCAAATTAAAACTGGATTGTGAATCCAAATCCAGTGTTCTTTCTCTTCTACCATTCTATGAGGAAAGTTCTAGGCAGATTTCAAAGTGAATTCAACTGTGAATTATCAGTTAGACAACAGAATAATTTTACTCAATATCCAGTTGCCCACCAAAGTTTGAAAAAAAAAGTGCCTGCTGATCATTGGTTGGGGGATGGTTGAATAAATTATAGCATAGGAATGTAATATGTAAAACTATTTGGCTATAAGAAGTAATGAAAGGGACAATTTCAGAGAAAACTGCAAAGACTTATATGAACTGATTCAGAGTAAAATGAAGAGAACCAGGAAAAGAATTTATATAGTAACAACAATATTGTAAAAGAAAAACAATTCCAAAAGACTTAAAATCTCTGATCAACACAATGGCCAACTATGGTTCCAAAGGATGGATGATGAGCCATCCACCTTTAGACAGTGAAGCAATAGACTTAAGGGGGATGTGGTCAATGCAGGAATCTGTTTGGCTTGACTTTGTGTATTTATAACAAAGATTTTGGTTTTATTTAGTTTTTCCCCAATGCAATAGCAACAAGTAATGTGTAGAAGAGAAAGAAAATTGATTTTTGTTGATTAAAAAAATAAATATTTTTTTAAATGAACCTGCTTTCTGCACAATTAATTCCTTAGGAGTTCTCATAGCCTGGTGCCTTGTTGGAACTCCATTGGCTGATGCAGGTGACTTGTATAGGGCATGTTCAATGAGGTCTTCATCCATAAGGTGGTGTCCTGTACCCAACTTTTCACACATGTCACTATTACAAAAATTCTGTTCCCTGACATCCAATAGGATTAGCTTCAGGAAAGTTATGAGATGTCTGGCAAATCTTACAAGAAATTCAGATCAGCTCTGATTCTTTAATGGCCCCCTGGATTCCTAGGGCTCTTTGCTATGATGCTCTACTCAGGCCTTCCTTAAGTAATAATGCTTTTTCATTCACATGTCTCATGCCCCATCCACTAAGGTCTAGCTTAGCTAAGATATGTAAACAGTTAACATTGATAATCAATTGTGTTTCCATCATGAGTTAAGGCTTTAAGGACTTTCCCCATACCAATCCTGTAAGTTTCAGAATAAAATTGTTCCCATTTTGCAGAGGAAGAAAATGAGGCTCAGGGAATGTAATTGACATCATTTTTCCTCTACTACACCATGTTGAATGTCAACAAGGGTCTTCTAGAGACACAGTACCCCACCATAGTGATGGTTTTCCAGGAGCTGTGGAAAATCAACAGGAGATGGATTTTTTCAAAAGAATGGGCCTTCTGCTACTTGTGAAAATATACAAGTGACTGCCTATTTCACTGATGGTCATGGATAAATTTTATTTGATTCGACAAAGAATTATACAATTTATTTCAACAGCACACAATCTACCAGCTGTTCATGACACAGAAATAAATCCCAAATTCCCCATTGTCAGGGCAGAGTGATAAGGGGAATAGGACACATGAACAAATAATTATTACAGGGTGGCAAGGCCCTAGGAGCTGAGGGAAATTCCAGGGTGAGAAAGTTACTGAATCATAGTGGCAAAGTCCCAAAAGTAATAGGCACAGCTGGGAGGGGAATAGTGCAGATCACTCCTTCAGGAGGTCTTCAGGCAGCAGCCTAAAGACACTGGAATATCCAACCCCAGTTTCCTGCTTTGTAGAATCTCTGGATCTACATGTTGTGCCCATGGTCAGTTGTCCAAAGTCTGCCTGAACCCCTGGACAAAGGCCTCCTTATGGCCAAGCAGAGTGGAAGGACTTGCTGTTGTGGAGTTCACAAATGCCATCTTGGCTAGACTGATTGATATTGCGTGGTGCAACATAGCCCAATAAGGCCAGAAAAGAAAATTGTGGTCAGTTTGTAAAGGGCCATATAGACAATAGGCTTATATACTATATAGGGATTAAAACACAAAATGCCAGAAGAGCAGCAGATGTAAGATTCTTGAGAATAGAAATTGTTTTATTCTTTATATTTAAATATCCAGTATCTAGCACAGTGCCCAACACATAGTGGGTGTTTCTTAAATATTTGTAGATTGAAAGATTGATTTCTGTTTTTGTGGAGGGTATTTGCACAAAATGGAAGATATCACAACAGTGCCTGAGATCTAGAATGTGCCACTTACTTGTTGGTTAACAAGGACTGATGCATTTCTCCTCCCTGGGTCTCAGTTTTCCCATCTGTAAAATGAGAGGTTTGAACTAGCTGAACTTTAAGGCCTTTTTCTTGCTCTAAATCATATCTTCTTCCGAAGCTGATCTAAACCAGAGGAATAAATCCCTCCCATTCTCCTATTAGGGACATTCTCTCCTTAGGGACTTTATTCTGCCCATCTTCCATGCATACTTCTTGGGGTCCTTGACCAGCCCATAATTCCTACTAATTCCTCCCCTTGGCTGGACACTTCTGGCTCTTTCTGCAGCCCTCTTTCTGGCTCTGGCTGCTCCAGCCTGGCCAGGGTTTATGTTCCTGGAGCATTCCCCTGAGAATCACAGCTCGTGTTTCTTTTTTCAGGCTTTTCTGAGCTCTTGCATGTTGCCTCCTCTCCAAACTCCTGGTGTTTGCCAGCAGAGTCATTTGGACTCATTTTTAATAAGCTGCTGAGATCTCTGCTTGGACTGAAAATATTTTGCTTGACTTGTGTACTAGAAAAAAAAAATGATGGCCCCATATAGAATGACAAATATTTATTAGATTTTGAAAATGCACCCTGGGCTTTAAGAGGCCTCTGGGAAAGCATTAAATTAAAAATTGCTCATGTATTAAACAATCCATGGAATAAAATAAACCAGGGAGGTGGAGCCAAGATGGCGGAGAAAAGCCAGGAAGTTGCCTGAGCCATCCCCAGTTTCCCTCAGAGACAATGTACAATCAAGGCCCTAAACAGATTCTGGAGTTACAGAATCTACAAAAAAATGAAGTCAAACAATTTTTCAACTTAAGATAACTTAGAAGGACCTCAGGAAAGGTCTGTCTCACTTGGGTAAAAGAGGAGCACAGTCCAGGGCAGATGGTGTTCAGGCAAACCAGTGGGAGGCTCTTAGCCACAGCACAGATCAGCAATCAAGGGCATTTGGTCCTGGCTAAGCAAGCCAGTGGCACAGCAGGTCAGCTGTGAGGCCACCAGCCCTAGCACAGAAGGCAAACTGCCAGTCCCAGAACACCTAGTACAACAGACATGATTAGGCCAGGCACCTCAGCACAGTAGGCAAGCCACCAGCAAGTGAGGTTCTGCAGAAAGCAGTGACCAGGCCCTTGGCATCCAGCACAAGAAGCTTGGGATAGTGCCCCTTGTGGTCCAGCTGTAGAGCTCAACTTTAAAAGTCACAAAATAGGCTAAAAATGAGCAAAACACAGAAAAGAACCTCGATTGTAGAAAGCTACTGTAGTGAAAGGGAAGATCAAAACACAAACTCAGAAGTGGACAACGATGTCAAAATGCCAACATACAACACCTTAAAGGGAAAGAGGAATTGATTTCAAGCCCAAACAGCCTTGGAAGAGCTCAAAGAGGTTTTAAAAATCAAATAAGGGAGGTAGAAGAAAAATTGGGAAAAGAAATGAGAGTTAACAGCTTGGAAAAGAAAGGACAAAAATTGACCAAAGAAAACAGTTCCTTAAAAAATATGATTGTCAAGGTGTAACAAATAATCCACTGAAGAAAATAACATCTTAAAAACTAGAAGTGAAGAAACGGTAAAGGAAGTACAAAAACTAAGTAAAGAAAATAATTCCTTAAAAATTGGAGTTGGGCAAGTGAAAGTTAATGACTTTATGAGACATCAAGTGTCAGTCAAACAAAATCAAAAGAATGAAAAAATAGAAGGCAATGTGAACTATCTCACTGGCAAAACAACTGACCTGGAAAAAAGATCCAGGAGAAATAATTTAAAAATTATTGGACTGCCTGAAAGCTATGATCAGAAAAAGAGCCTGGACTGAATCTTTCAAGAAATCATCAAGGAAAACTGCCTTGATATCCTAGACCCAGAGGGCAAAATAATAATTGAAAGAATCCATTAATCATCTCCTGAAAGAGATCCCAAAATGAAAGCCCCCCAGGAATATTGTAGCCAAATTTCAGAATTATCAGGTGAAGGAGAAAATACAGCAAGGAGCCAGAAAGAAACAATTTAAATATCACAGAATTACATAAGACTTAGCAGCTACTACATTAAAGGATTGGAAGGCCTAGAATATGATATTCTGGAAGGCCAAGGAGTTTGGATTACAACCAAGAACCAATTACCCAGCAAAACTGAGCAAAAGATGGACATTCAATGAAATAGGGGACTCTCAAACTTTCCTGATATAAAGAACAGAGCTGTAAATAAAATTTGATCTTCAAATACAAGACTCAAGAGAAGCATTAAAAGGTAAACAGGAAAGGAAAAAAAACATTATTCACTAAATTTAAACTGTTTACATTCCTAAATGGGAAGATTATATTTGTAATTCTTGAGAACTGTTTCTCTATTAGGGCAGTTAGAAGGAATATACATAAGCAGATGGTCTGGGTATAAGTTGATTTTGATGTGACAATACAAAAAATTAAGGGTGACAAAGGGATTATATTGGGAGAAGAAGAAAGGGGGAGGCAGAATAGACTTAACGAGATAATAACATACACATTCAGTTGGGTATAGGAATTTATCTTACCCTATAGGGAAGTAGGAGGGGAAGGGGGAAAAAAAAGGGAGGGGGACTGATAGAAGGGAGGGCAGAATGAGGGAGGTGGTGATCAGAAGCAAAACATTGGTCAGGATGGATAGGGTAAAAAGAAAGAGAAAAGTATACACAGGGGGAAAGAAGATGGAGGGAAATTCATAGTCAGTAATCATAACTGTGAATGTGAATGGGATGTTGTCTCCCATAAAACAGAAGAGGATAGCACAGTGAATTAAAAACCAGAATATTACGTTGTATTGTTTACAAGAAACACATTTGAAGCAGAAAGATGCACACAGAATAAATGTAAAAAGCTGGAACAGAATATATCATACTTCAGCTGAACTAATAAAAAAAGGAGAGTAGCAATCCTGATCTCAGAAAAAGCAAAAGCAAAATTAGATCTAATTAAAAGAGATAAGGAAGGAAACTACATCTTGCTAAAAGTTATCATAGACAATGAAGTAATATCAATACTAAATATATATGCACTAAATGGTATAACATTCAAATTCTTAGAGGATAAATTAAGTCAGTTACAGGAGGAAAGACTGCAAAACTATACTAGTGGGGAACCTCAACCTCCTCTTCTCAGAACTAGATAAATCTAACCACAAAATAAACAAAAAACAAGTTAAAGAGACAGATAGAATTTTAGAAAAGTTCAATATGACAGACCTTTGGAGAAATTGAATGTGGATAAAAAGGACTATACCGTTTTCTCAGTGGTAGATGACACCTACAGAAAAATTGAATATGTATTAGGGAATAAAAAAACCTCACAATCAAATGCAGAAAGGCAGAAATATTAAATGTGTCCTCTCCAGATCATGATGCAATAAAAATACATGTAATAATACATGTCCCCTATTTCATTGAATGTCTATGGAAAGGTAGACTAAAAATTAATTGGAAACTCAATCATCTAATCCTAAACAATGAATGCATCAAACAACAAGTCATAGAAATAATCCATAATTTTATCAAAGAGAACGACAATAATGAAACGAAATACCCAAAACTTATGGGATATAGCTGTAACATTATTTATGGAAAATGTTATATTTCTAAATGCTTACATGAATAAAATAGGTAAAGAGTAGATCAAGGAATTCTGCATAAAACTAAAAAAAGCTAGAAAAAGACAATTAAAAACCCCCATTTAAATACCAAATTAGAAATTCTAAAAGCAATGGAAAGGTTAATAAAATTGAAAATGAGAAAACTATTGAACTAATGAATGAAATTAGTCTGATTTTATGGAAAAAAATAACAGATAAACTTTTGGTCAATTTTACTAAAAAACAAAAGAAAATGAAATTACCAGTATCAAAAATTAAAAGGGTGAATTCACCACCAATGAACTATATGCATATAAATCTGACAATCTAAGTGAAATGGACAAATATTTACAAAAACATAAATTGCCCAGAGTAGCAGAAGAGGAAATAAAATACTTGGGTAACCTCATTTTAGAAAAGGAAATTGAACAATCAATCAATGAACTCCCTAAGGAAAAAAATCTCAAGGGCCAGATGGATTTACAAGTGAATTCTATAAAACATTTAAAGAACAATTAATTCTAATACTATGTAAACTATTTTGAAAAATAGGCAAAGAAAGACTCCTACCAAATTCCTTTTATTACATAAATATCATGCTGATAGCCAAACCAGGAAGAGTCAAAACAGAAAAAGAGAATTATGGAACATTTTCTCTAATGAATATCAATACAAAATGTTTAAATATATATTAGCAAAGGGATTATAGCAATTTATCCTGAGCACAATATACCATGACCTGGTGGGACTTATACCAGGAATGCAGGACTGGTTCAATGTTAGGAAAACTATCAGCATAATTGGCCATATCAATAACAAAGCTAACAGAAATCACATGACCATCTCAATAGATACAGAAAAAGCTTTTTGACAAAATACAGCACCCATTCCCATTTAAAAGAAAAACACTAGTGAGCATAGGAATAAATGGAGTTTTCCTTAAAATGATAAGTAGTGTCTATGTAAAATCATCAAGAAGTATCATATGTACTGAGGATAAGCTATAAGCTTTCCCAATAAGATCAGGGGTGAAATAAGGATGTCTGTTGTCAGCACTATTATTCTATATTGTACTAGAAATGTTAGACTTAGCAATAAGGTAAGAAAAAGAAATTAAAGGAATTAGAATAGGCAATGAAGAAACAAAATTATCACTCTTTGCATATTATATGATGATATACTTAGAGAATCCTAGAGAATCAACTAAAAAAAGTATTTTTAACAATTAACAACTTTAGCAAAGTCACAGGCTATAAAATAAACCCACATAAATCATCAGCATTGCCTTATATTACCTACAAAACCCAGCAGCAAGGGATAGAAAGAGAAATTCAATTTAAAATAACTGTAGACAATATAAAATATGTGGTAGTCTACCTGCCAAAACAAACTCAGGACCTATAAGAACACAATTATAAAACTCTTCTTACACTAATAAAGTCAGATCTAAATAATTGGAAAAAATCAATTGTTCACACTCAGGCCAAGTAAATATAATAAAAATGACAATTCTCCCTAAAATCAAACTATGAAAAAATTCATCTAGAAGAACAAAATGTTGAGAATATCAAGAGAATAAATTTTTAAAAATTGCAAAGTAAGGTGGCGTAGCAGTAGTAGATGTAAAACTGTATTATAAAGTGGCAATCATCAAAAACTATTTGGTTCTGGCTAAGAAATAGAGCAGTGGATAAGTGGAAAAGGTTAGGTTACACAAGACACAGTAGTAGTCATTTACTGTTTGATAAACCCAAAGACTCTAGCTTCTGGGTTAAGAACTCACTATTTGACAAAAATTACTGGCAAACCTAGAAGACAGAATGGCAGAAAGTAGGTAGAGACCAAAATCTCACACCATATACCAAGATAAAGTCTAAATGGGTTCATGATGTAGACATAAAGGGTGATACCATAAGCAAATCAGAAAAGCAAGGAATAGTTTACCTGCCAGATCTGTGGAGAAAGAAAGAATCTATGACCAAATAAGAGATAGAGAACATTATGAAATGCAAAGTGTATAATTTTTATTACTTTAAATCAGGGATGTCCAACCTTAGGTTTTCATTGAAACAATAGACAATATATTTGACTTGCCGTTTTAGTGAGAACTCTGAGGTAGCTTGGCTTTGCTTACTAAAGCAATTATATAAATTTCTATATTTGTAGGCAGGCCGCATAAATCACACCGCAGGCCCCATGTGGCCCCTGCTAGCCGCATTTTGGACAGCCCTGATTTAAATTAAAAAAGTTTTGTACAAGCAAAGCCAATGCCACCAAGATTAGAAGGGAAGCAGAAGGCTGGGAAACAATTTTTACAACCAGTGTTTCTGAGAAAGACCTCATTTCTCAAATGCATAGTGAATGGAGTCAAATTTATAAGAATGTAAGTCATTCCCCAATTGATAAATGATCAAAGGATATGAACAGGGAGTTTTCAGATGAAGAAGTTAAAGCTAACTATAGTCATATAAAAAATGTTCTAAATCACTATTGATTAGAGAAATGCAAAATAAAACAACTCGGAGTTTTTGATTTGCATTTCTCTAATTAGTAGTGATTTCGAGCATTTTTTCATATGGCAATCGATATCCTTAATTTGTTCTTCTGAAAACTGCCTATTCATATCCTTTGACCATTTCTCAATTGGGAAATGACTTTTATTCCTATAAATTTGGCTCAGTTTCCTGTGTATTTTAGAGATGAGGCCTTTATCAGAGACACTCCTGTCAGATTGGCTAAAATGACAAAACAGGAAAATAATAAATGCTGGAGAGGACGTGGGAAAATTGGAACACTGTTACATTGCTGGTGGAGTTATGAACTGATCCAGCCATTCTGGAGAGCAATTTGGAACTGTGTCCAAAGAGCTATAAAAATGTTTATACCCTTTGACCCAGCAATACCACTTCTAGGGCTGTATCCCAAAGAGATCATACAAATGTAAAAAGGACCCATATGTACAAAAATATTTATAGCAGCTCTTTTTGTAGTAGCAAAGAATTGGAAATCAAGGGGATGCCCATCATTTGGGGAATGGCTGAATAAGTTGTGGTATATAAATATGATGGAACACTATTGTGCTATAAGAAATGGGGAAGATACGGACTTCATAATAACCTGTAAAACCTACGCAATATAATGCTGAGTGAGCAGAGCAGAACTAGGGGAACATTATACACAACCACAGATATATGGACTCCGTGATGACTAACCTCAATAGACTTCATTCTTCTCAGCAATATAAGGTTCAAAGACAACTCCAAAGGACTCATGATGGAGAGAGCTATCTACATCCAGAGAAAGAGCTACGGAGTCTGAATGCAGATTGAGGCAAACTGTTTGCTTTCCCTTTTATTTTCTTTTGTTTTTTTCTCTTTTGTTGTTGTTTTTGTTTCTCCTTTCTCATGATTCATTCTATTGGTCATAATTCTTCTTTACAACTTGAATATTGTGTAAATAAGTTCAGTGCGAAATTATATGTAGAACATATATCGGATTCCATGCTGTCTTGGGTGGGGGAAGAAAATCTGGAACTCAAAATCATGCAGAACTGAGTGCTGTAAACTAAAAATAGAAAATCTTAATAAATAAAAAAAATAAAAAATAACTCAGAGGTATCATGTCACACCTATCAGATGGGCTAATATGACAGAAAAGGAAAAAATGAGAAATGTTGGAGATGTGGGAAAATTGGAACACTAATACACTATGCGTGGAGTTTGTGAACTGATCCAACCATTCTGGAGAGCAATTTGGAACTACGTTCAAAGGGCTAAAAAGCTACGTATACCCTTTGAGCCAACAATAGCACTTCTAGGTCTGTATCCCAAAGAGATCATACAACTGGAAAAAGGACCCATATGTACAAAAACATTTATAGCAGCTCTTTTTTGTGGTGGCAAAGAATTGGAAACTGAGGGGATGCCCATCAATTGGGGAATGGCTGAATAAATTATGGTATATGAATGTAATAGAATACTGAAATGATGAACAGGCAGATTTCAGAAAAAACTTGGAAAGTCTTACATGAACTGATGCTGAGTGAAGTGAGCAGAACTAGGAGAACATTGTACATAATAACAGCAACATTGTGTGATGATCAAAGACTTAGCTGTTCTCAGCAATACAGTGATCTAAGACAATTCCAAAAGACTCATGATGGAAAATGCTATCCACTTCCAGAGAAAGAACTATAGAGTCTGAATGCATATCGAAGAGCATTATTTTCACTTTTTTTGTTGTTTTTTTTTCTTTCTTGTGTTTTTTTTTTCTTTTTCTTCCTGATTCTTCTTTCACAACATGACTAATGTGGAAATGGGTTTACTACAATTGTACGTGTATGATCTATATCAGATAGCTTGCTTTCTGGGAGAGGAGGAAGGGAGAGAAGGAGAAAAATTTAGAACTCAAAACTTATAAAAATGAATGTTGAAAACTATCTTTACATGTAATTGGAAAAAAAAATACTATTAAGGGGAAAAAATTAAAATTCAGAGGGATAGAATTTGGAACTCAAGACTTTAATAAAAATGTTTTTTAAAAGAATAAAATAAACCATTATTGGTGCTTGTGTCCCACTCCCAGGTCTGGATATTCAGGGCAATGGCCAGTGTTGTTGTCCTGCTGTGTGGAGGGAGGATGGCACTGTGAAGACATCCAAAAAATTCCTTCTAGGGTAACTCCTCCTGGGAGCAATCATGTTCTCATGAATAAAACACTAGACTTAACAGTTAGCAAGACTTGGATTTAAATCTTGTCTCAGATCCCTATCGGCTATATGACCCTGGGCAAGTCCCTTAATTTCTTACTGCCTTGGTTTTCTCATCTGTAAACTGGGCCAGTAGACTTGATGGCTTCTCAAGGCCCTTTCATCTCTAAAGCTATGATTTTTGAATTGTATGTCCATGCCTGGAGACAATGGTCCTTTAAGTGAGAGTAGGCGCCTGAACCATCTGTTGAGTTTAGTTGCATTGAGAGGTCTCAAAGCTTTATCCCATAATTCTATCTACAAGGCCAATGTAAATGTCACTACATTTCCCTTAATAGGGTGATTTAGTGAAAGGAAACCTATACTGTGATAAAAAGAACTGAGTTCAAATCCTAGCTCTCCTTACTATCTGCAGCTCACTATCTGCTCAAAATATATGCCCTCCTTCTCCCCCCCACCCCAAGTTGGGACTCCTAGCCTTCTCCTCTCTAAAATGAGTAGGCTGGACTAGATGGCTCTAAGGTCGTGTCCAGCTTGGAGATTCTATAATTTGTTAAGTCTGGCCTACTGACTAGTCCATGAAGAAGACAGCCCATGTCTCAGCCCTGCGCATTGTTTCTGGCCTTCCCCTATGCCAGAAAAGCTCTCCTGCTTCTGCTCCAACTTACCGACCTTTCTGGCTTCCTCTAAGTTCCAGTGAAAATCCCACCTTCTACAGGAAGCCTTCCCTAACACCTCTTAATCGTAATGATTTCTATGTATCCTGTATATAACTTGCTTTGTGTATATTTCTTTGCAAGCTATCTTTCTCATTAGATTAAAAGCCCCACAAGGGCAAGGACTTTTTTTTGTATCCCTGGTGTTTAACACAGTATCTGGCACATGGTAGGAACTTAATAAATGTTTATTGAATTGAAATCCTTTAAAAAGTTTCCAAGTTTGGGCTGGCTAGAGTTTGATGTGATAAAGACAGGCAGGGTTATGAAAGTCAGTTTGGATTCTGCCAACATCAAAAAGCCTTCCCTAACCACTGGCCTACACTGAAAGTTCCCTTCTCTGGCTTCCTATAATGTGTTTTTGCCATTTGACCATTTTCTACTTATGCTTTTTCTTCCTATGGGATTTTTAATTCCTCTGAAGCAGGAACCTTGTTTTTTTTTTGTTTGTTTAATGATCCTGTATATCCCCTAGCCCATGTATCATGTACCCCTACTATACTATCTGGGACAGTACATACCCCTACTGTGCTAGATGGGGGAGTATACCCCCCTATTATATATGCAGGGGTGTATTTGTCCCTATTACCTACTGTGGGCAGAGTGCTAGAGCACTTACCTAGAAACACAGTGTAATTGTAGAGACTCATCACCCCTCCAGGGAATAGATACCAAGCATGTACAAGATGGAAACATTTGGAAGGCAATACCTAACTCTCAAATCTAGGAGGGACCTCAGAACATCTCATTTATGTGTAATTGTGTCGTTATCTCTTCTGCAACACTCTTGACCAATGGTTATTTAGCCTTCTCTTGGAAATCTGAAGTGATAAAGAACCAATGCCCTTCTGTGTTAACCCATTTTGCTTTTGAACATTTCTAATGTTCTCTTTACGTTGTTTAAATCTGCCTTGCTTAAATTTCATTTCATTTCATTCAATTCAGCATTGATTAAAATGCTCTGGTACTGGAGTAATTTTCATCCATTACTCCTAGGGAGTAATTGGGTGCCAGTGATGAGTATTTCCTTATGACAGTCCTTTCCATATTTGAAGATAGTAATTGTTTCTACTACCTCTTCCCCCTCCCTTCCCACTAAGTCTTTTCTTCCTCGAGCTAAATATTCTTGGTATCTCCAGCTAATCTATACCATATGATTTCTAGATCTCTCACTGTGTTGGGCACTTTCTTCTGGATGAGATCCACCTAGAGGTTTGGTCTGAGAGAAGAAAAGATAAAAATATGCAGTTATTAAGTGCACACTATGTGCCAGGCACTATGCTAAGAGCTTTACAAATACTGTCTCATTTGAGCCTCATGGCAGCCCTTTTGTGGTTATACCCATTTTCCAGTTGAAGGAACTGAGGCAGATAGAGTTTAAATGTCTTGCCCAAGGTCACACAGCTAGTTAGGTGTCTGAGGTCAAATTTGAATCTAGGTCTTCTGACTCCAGGTCTAGTGCTCTGTCTGTTGAAACACCAAGGTGGCTCTAGAGGAAGAGACACACTGCATTTTTTCTTGGTCAGTTTCTCTGAGAAGGTCAGCACATTGATGAAGCATACTCAGCACCCACAGGAGAGGAGACACACTGAGGCATCCACACAGATAAAAAATGAGCCTTTTCCCACATACCTACCTCACCTCAGTCTCTTCTCTATTCATTGCTCCTCTGACTATGACCAAAGGTCATTGGTGGAGACCACTCTATTGAAGCCTCCAATGCATCTGCCTTCCCTCCTTCTTAAAGGCTTTCGCTAAATTTGGGGAACAGTGGCAAAATTATATGCAACACAGCTTCACATGCTCCTTTCCCCTTTATAGCTGTGTTCAACTTCCCTAGTTACTACGATACCAAAAATATTCCATAAGTGTTTTCAGAATGGAATTAAATATGTTGGATGAATTAATTGACATGTGTGAAGTGAGGCAAAGAGGGCTTTCACTTGCATAAGGCCTAGTTTTTAGGTTTGGGAATGTTTCACCATCAGAGCCTCAGTAGCTAACATTTCTTTCTTTTTTTTTTCTCCTCAATCCTTCCATCGGTCTGCTCTGACTCCCTTGGAGGGACTCTGAGGTGCCTCTCAAGGCTTCATAGTCATAGTAAACCTTGGGGATTCTTAGACTATCCATTTAGAATCCAGATTAAAGGCTTAACATCTTAATTATCCCAAATCTGGAGCGACTGCCAGGAGACCATCTCCAAAACTAATCAGTAGCCTAGCACAGGGGAAAGAACACTGGGCTAGGTATCAGAAGGTCCTGGGCTTTCATCCCAGTTCTGCCAGTAACTGATGGGGTTGTCTTGGGCAAATTACTTTGCGTCTATTTTCTCATTTATAAAATGGTGACAATATACACACATACACACACTCCTGACTGCAAATGTCTAGGATGCTTTTCATCACACCATTGTGATTTATTCAATGCTGTGTAAGTGTAGGTTATTTATTTTACAGATGAAAAGATTGAGTCCAAGATGTTAGGTGATTTGTTCAAATTCCCACAGACAAGTGATAGAACTAGAATTTGGACCCAGATCCCCAGACTCTAAATACACGACCTTTTATCATTCCACCACTTTGCCACCTCATCTTTAAGGATGGGATTAGAGAAGTCTTTGATGCCCAACCCTTCTCCCATTCTTTCCTACCTTGGAGAAGATAGCACAGGTAGGAATTTGGGGGAATGAGGTTCAGATGGAGAAAAGAAACATAATAGGAAATGTCATAGCCTTGGTCTATAGCTCTCATTAGCCTGTCAGAAACCTGACCCCCAAATATGGAAATCAAAGGAGTCCTTTAAAAGACATTTAAATGAGGACACAGGCACTATGTACGTAGGGTCTCCTTTTCTATGGAAGTAGCAATGACCACAACACAGGGAGAGGAGCATCCCAGGAAGGCCAGAATGACAGCGCTTTAAAAGGCCTGAGATGACATTTTTTTCTGTTTGAAGAATGCAGCAGAAAGGGCTAATTTGGACTGCTGTTCCTTTCTAGCTGCGTGGCTCCCTCTGACCCCAGAGGAGCTAGTGTGTGCCGAGCTTGCGGTCTTAATGTCTAAGAAATGCAAACTGTGCTTCTCTGGCCCTGGCTCCCCAGTGGATTGGTCCACTGGGTTAAATAGCTCATTTCGGTTCAGCAAAGTGGGTTTTATATGCAATTAATAGTTTGTTAATTTGGTTAAATGTCAAAGTATACATTTTTTTTTAATCCATGCAATATAACCTCAACCCCCTATACCTTTGAAAGCCAAGGAGGATGCCATTATTTTCCAGTGAATGCAGACGCATCTACATTCAGACTCTCCTTGAAATTGACTGGACAGAACCCTGGAGAAATGTCCTCCTGGGGAGGAAAGACATTATTGTGTTAGCACATTTAAGCTCCAAACCCACATGGAAGGAACAAGTGAGGGAAATCATAGGTACATAGATTCAAAGCTGGAAGGGACCTTGGAGTTCATTGAATTCAATCTCTTTACTGTACAAATAGGGAACCTATATCTAATAAATAGCAGATTTGGGATTTGAACCCAGGGCCCCTGATTCCAAGTCTAATGCTCTTTCACTCCATTCTGCTGCCCTGATGGCTAGAAAATTATGGCTGGTCTTGGATAAATCAGAAAATAGTACAGATTTGTCCTCAAGCCATGAAAATAATTATTTTAATTTCCTCCTCTGTTTTTCAATGGAGAGTCCAGGTTATTTGCAAGAACATGTTTTGGTTATTCTGAGTTTGCTCTTTAAAAAATAACTATTCCCATCTTTTATATTCAGGCTGTTTACTCATATAACCCTTGTGTAAAAGGGTCCCTAACTGACATGAAGAACCCAGGCAGATTTTCATCACTTCTTACTCATTGTTGACACCCAGATAAGCTGAAAATCTCAGTAGCTGATATATCTACAAAGTAAACCAATTATATAGAAATATAGTTATCAAACTATTTAAAAGTAAGTTCATGGACCCAAGTTAAGAACCTCTGATGGAGAAGAGGGATAAAGAAGAAGCAATGTGCACACCCCACCCCCAACATTTCTGTGGATCAGGGAAAGAAATCTTGTAATCTGTGCTACACCTATTTGGATGCCATCCTTTCAAAGAATGGTATTGCCAAATCCTGCCTCAGCACTCACTAGCCATGACACTCTTGATATCTTTCAGCCTCAATTTACCAATTTGTAAAATGAGGATAATAACTCCACCTCAGAGTGAACTGTTTATGTAAATCCCTTTGTAAACAATGTTAACATGGTTACTGTTACACAACTAGGAAGTACCAAAATTTGGATTTGAACCCATCTCCTGAAGCCGAATGATGAAGAGGCTTTCCACTATGCCACCATGAGTTATATAATGCTAGCACTTTCTGACCCATTTTTGTCTAGTTCTCTTTCTGAAAACTTTCCCTGAAGAAGGATAGTAGACTGTCCAGAATTATCCTACCTTCCTTTTCTACTAAGAGCTAGAAGAACCCAGTTTCTATATTTTCTGAAATGTAAAGCTTTTTTGTCTTCTCTATTGTCTCACATTGGAACTGAGTCATCCATCCTTAGACGGTAGAAGAGGCACGCTGGGTAGTCAGTCTAGAGCGTATAGCAATTCTGTCTGCTCATGGACATCTCATCTCCCAGGGGTCACACTGAGGCTCAGACAGGGTCATAAATAGTATTAGAACTCCCAGGATTCTGCTGCCAAGGATTCTTTTGTGACCTTCATCTCCTGAGCTTTGAGGGGCTGGCACAGGTCATGTCCTAATGTCCATTAGCAAGATGCCTTGTAACAATTAGAAAAGTGTCTGAACCATTCATTTTCTAGGTTGTATGAGCATAAGCCTGGTCCATTCAGTTGGGATCAGAAAGGATGCTCTTTCCTTTCTTTGTTTTATTGGCTTTGTAACCATGGGAAAAGCACTGAACTTCTCCAAGACTCAGTTTCTTCATTTGTAAGATGGTGATGGTACTACCTGTAGTACCTAGGTCCTAGGGTTGTTATTTAACTTGGGTGAGATAAAATATGAAAAGTATTTTGCAAACTATTAAGTGCCATAAAATCACATCCTTTTCTTCCTCTTCCTCCTCTTTCTACTCCTCATCTTTCCCTGGCTCAGATACAAATGGGAAAATGGAGTTTAAAAATGCACCAATTCAACTTTTCACTGAATCTGTGGCTTTTGGTCTTGAGGAAATTCCCTGATAGCTGTACCTTTAGTAACAAAAAAGAGCAAGGGGCAAGGTGCTTTTCATTTTGCTGGAATCAATATGGGATTATCTCAGTGCTCTCTGAATTCAGTGGTGGCTCAGAGATCCTTGAACATTTCTATCACCTCATGTTTGATATGAACACCTTTATCCCACTTTACAAATTCAAATCTCCTTTGCCCTTCAGTTGATCTTTCTCAAAGTCTTGTTTGAGGACTTTATCCTTGCTGGACACACTTGCTATCACACCCATGCCATCATTTCTTGTTGCTTTTGTGTTGGAGGAGGGGAAGAAAGAAAAGGGTTAGTTATTCCTAACTCAGGTCTTTGGACACCAGATTTCACAGTCTTGCCACTAAACTATCTTCAACAGAGATTTCTGTAAAACTGAGATGAGTCCTCTTCACCTTACTTTCTCCACCATATGTACTCTCTGACTATTAAAGCTCCCATTTCTCTATCACAGATATCAAAGATTCCATGGAGTATACGAGCTGCTAGTTGTTTCCTGTGTCTATCTGAGAAGTATCACAATGCACCCCTGTGCTAGCATTAAAGCAGAGTCAGAGAACTAGGCCCTGGGTGCAGAGTAAGAGGAGGAGGTCTGTTTATGAGTGTGTATTCATTCAAACATAGAATGAGTGGTGGATGTGGGTGGGTCAGAGTCTGTGTATAGATGAGAGACAGAGAGGCAGTAAATGGAGATGGTTATCAGAGTGTGTGAGTAAAGGCCTTCTAGGACAGGTTATGCTCCTCAACTAAGAGTGGGGGAAAGAGGCAGATTGTGGGCCTGTTCTTTCAGCTCTTTAGAGAGAGAGAGAGTTTTAAACTCTTCAGAGTCTGGTTCCAAAAAGCAAATTGCCACTGCTCCAATGATAAATAATAATGCTGTTGGACCTGGTAACTCCTAGCCATCATTTCAGAAAGACATACAATACAATTAGCAGTTGCTATGAGTTGCCAGATGTCAATGAGGCAAGATTTATGTATTTGCTTTTTACATAAGTACAATTTTATTTGATAAGTGCAGTGCAGAGATATAAAGAATTAATACATGGTATATATACATTGTGGAGCATTCCTTCTGCAATATTAAAACCTCTATTACCTCTCTCCCCAATCTTCAGTCTGTCAAAAGACCCTCCATTTTCTCAGGGTGGGCACTTCCTCGATGGATGCAATTTGTAGTCCCTGCACCCCTAAATCACTCACAGAGATGGTCACATTTTAAAGCTCACCATCCCCTAAAATTCTGCTACCTTCATGATCATAAATTCTGAAATTCTACCCTCTGCGCAAAACTGCCTATTTTTCCATTCCAACAATTCTTTGTCCTTACATTGACCTACAGTTTCTTCACCTTCTCTGTTCTATTCCATTGTCCTTGGTCTGGCTTTACCTTCTACCCTTCAGAGTCTTGACCCTATGGGAGATCATGCCAACTAGATACTCTCCATTGCCCTTCAATCCCTTGTTGTATCATTGCTCAGGTCCTTTCAGACCTATTTTGCTCCCACTTATCTGTGTCCTCTCCTACTTATGCACCCCTGAATTCTGATAGAGTTACGCAATGGTGCTGGTTGGCCCCACAACAAATTTGTGCTCCTAATTTCTAATTTCCTAATTACAACTCACTGCAATTCTCTCACCACTGCATAACTATTCTTTTATTCTTCCCCAAGAGTAATAATAAAGGAGGGGTAACTGGACTTTAGGTCAGGGTACTGAATTTAGAGGGTGGGCACAAGAAGCTATACCCCAAGGAGGCAGGGTCGGGGAGGAGGGATGTCTATGTGTCTGCACATGAGAGGATGTTAATGGGAGAAACTGGACCACAAATATTGTCTCATCACATGTATGAGACCTTAACCTCGCTTTGTGTAAGAGTTTGTTCAGAAAACATAGTATCTGCCAGTGGGTCAACTCGCTTTGGGCTGTTCCCATTTCACCACTGGGATATGGGGGAGTCAGAGCAAAGAATTTGCTATTCCTGAAAGCCCACCACGGCCTTCAAGTGCCTTCCTTTAAGCCAAGCGTAGAAGGGGAGCATAGGAATGGTAACAGTGATATTTCCCAGCTATCTCAGCTGGATAGAAAAACCAACTGGAACATTCATCCTCAAGCACAGTAGATGGAGAGGGTCATTGAAATGGCTCCTAGTAATGGCATAACAGCAAATCCTGAGGCCAGGAGAGCCAACACAAGGGTCCAGGGCCAAACAGGTTGAGAGAAAAGTCTTTGCAGCTTAGAGAGCTTCTGGGCTTGGTCTCCACCATTTCCGGCGGCCCCTACGAACAAAGAAACAAGCGTCCCTTCCTGAGCCAGAGAGCAAACCTCATTAGCCAACTCTCTCTCCAACCCAAGGCTATTCTGCAGCTACTATTGGGGCAGCTTGCTAAGTAGAAACAAAGCTAGATGGACTCCTGATAAACTCTTTGTTGGAACTTTAATCTCTGGCTGGCTGGGCTTTTATGAAATGTGAAGGCAGATTATCGTCTGGGAAACTCTATAGGCTCCAGTTAGGAAATGATTAAACTAACTCTCTCTCTCTCTCTCTTCCTCCCTCTCTCTCCTTCTCCCTCTGTCTCTCTCACACACACACACCCACACACACACACACACACACAGCTAGCATAATAAAAAAGAGTGATGTCACAGGAAAAAATGCTTATGCTAGAGTCTTTCATTTTATGAAGGATTCACCCTGAGAATCAGTCTATGTAAAGATAGTGATGATGATGATGATAAGAAGATAAAGAAGAAAAATATGGATAATGATATTTTTTTAAGTTCCCATTTCCCTAGCAGCTTTTAAGATTCACAAAATATTTTCCTCAAGACAAACCTGTGAGGTAAACAATGGAAGAAGTAGAGAAAGAACTAACCATTTAAAAGTGCCTGCTTTATTTGTAAATGACAGATATAGGGGTTCACTCCACTGCTGAAGTAAAGGTCTATATCATAGGGCAGCTTTATTTTAAACGAGGCTGATATAACATGGAGCCACACTGAAGTCTCTGCCCTAGAATCAGGAAATTTGAATTAAATTGATAAATTTGACATATTAGCTAGACCTTGGGTGGGTCACTTATTCCCTCACTCATGGCCGGTTTTCCCACCTGAAAACGTGAAGTAGCAGGACAAAGTGGTTGCTCAGGCTCCTTCCCACTCTGACATTCTATATGTGGGCTCCTTCGTTTTTGGTATTTTATGATCTTGTGGGAAAGGAAGAGGGGTACAGAGGAGGACAGGGAGAGGGAAGGGGAGCAGAGAGAGAGAGAGAGAGAGAGAGAGAGAGAGAGAGAGAGAGGCAGAGAGACAGAGAGACAGAGAGAGACAGAGACAGAGAGAGAGACAGAGAGAGAAAGACAGAGAGAGATAGACAAGAGGATCTGGAAATGTCCCATAGGGATGACTCCTGAGTTGTGTTTTGAAAGAAACTGGGGCTTTTATACACTATAGGATTGAGGAGGTAGGTCAGTCCCAACAGAGGGGGTCACTTCTGCAATGTGCTGGAGACATAAGAGGGAATGGTGAATTCCAGTTTCACTAGAATATGAATTAATTAAAGGGAATAGTATGAAATAACTTTGGAAAGGTTATTTGTACTCAAAGGTTAGACCCATTTAAGGACTTAGCATTCTAGTCAGTGAATGTCTGAGCCTATGACTGAGTGGAGTCAGGTATGATTACAATAACAGTAATAATAATCATGAAAACAAGAAGATAACACAATAATTATCCCTAAAAACTTAAGAACAATGCCTTTGATGGGCATTCCCATACCAAACATAACCTCCAAACTATGAGGAACAAGAATCTTTCAAAATATGTCTTGCAGAAGGAACTAAAAACATTGTGTAGCATATTTGACCTATATCAAATTGCTGAATTTTAGCAAAAGGGGAGAAGGCGGAGGGAGGGAGAAAATTTGGAATTTAAAATTTTTGTATAAATGAATGTAAAATTGTCTTTATATATAATCAGAAAAAATTAAATAGTATTTTAAAAACAAAAACAAACAAAAAACCCCGTGTAAACAGGACAAAGTAGGTTTCATTCCCGCCGTCCCATCTGCTATCGAAGCTGTCTCAAAGATTTTTTTCCTGAGCCTACCTAATATGAGATTGCATCACATTACGTTTATTCAGTGATCCTATCTTGGGTGGGATCGTATGCTAATACTTTCATTCAGTTACAAAAAGCAAATCTTTTAAAAGGATAATGTTTGAAGAGCAATTTGTCCTCAGACTATTTCCTTCTGAAGTTCACTATAATGAAAAGGAGAATAATATTCATTAACCCAATAACAAGTTCAAAGGTTCACAAAACACTATCCATACCTGATCTCATTTGGGGAACCCTACGAGGTAGGGGATATTGCTGTCTCCATTTTAAAGAGGAACAAACTGGGGATGAGGAAACTTAAGGGAGTCAAACACAGTCAAGCAATTAAGTCCTTGATGTAAAATTTGAACCCATGTCTTCATGATTTGATTCTATCTAATATACTACTTTGTATGAGGACAAAGAGCATAATTAAATAATGATTATTGAAAATGCTTTCTCTTTTAACCATTCAATTATAGAATTTGTGGTTTTACAAAAGAAATCCAAAAACAAAACCTTCTGGGAGAAAGTAGCATTACACCTGGTTAGGAAGACAGGTAATATCCTTATTCTTTTCCCAGCTCCTTCTCTGGAAATTGAACCGAATATGGACTGTAGGTTCCTGGACAAGAACATTTTTTTTAAAAAAATGCATCTTATAGCTGGCCATTATAGCATAGACCTTTAATCTCTTCTTCTGGGGAGGATCATTTGAGCTTAGGACTTCTGAGGGTCAGAGGGCTAAACCAATTGGGTGTTCACAGCAAGTCTGGAACCTAGATGGTAAATTCCTGAAAGCTGGGGAGAGGGAAGCATCAGTTCGCCTGAGGAGGGGTGAACTGACCCTGGTCAGAAACAGAGTAGGTCAAAGTCTCTGTGCCCATTGCTATGGGATCAAACACCTGATTGGCCTGGGTGAGATTGGGAGAACCATTCTCCAATAATAATTATATATGCACACATGTCTATACACATAGGTATATAAATTCATTCATATATACATATATAATGTAACACATCGTATACACGCATGTGTACGTGTGCATATTTATATGTATATACCTTTAAAATAAAATCCAAAATGGATGAGGAAGAAAAGAAAAGGGGAAAGGGCAAGGACAGGGGGTGAAGAAAATGCACACAGTGTCAACATCATTCAGTCTTTAATCATGTCATTTTAGCTCCATTGTTTTTGCCAAAGCCCGCAGCCCAGCCCACAGCCCACATGTCATCTTGAATTGGATTTTCTAGTTCTAGGCAGTGGTTTATTAACCTTCCTCTCCTCCCCCTCATGCTGACATAGCATCTTTTCAGCTCCCCAGACTGTTCTGCAGGGTGAGTACAGTGAGGTCAGAACTACTGACCCCCCAATGTCCCAAAGCACAGAAAATGTGTCCTGGGACCATCTCCATTTGGGTGCAGCTGGAAATGACTGAAGCAGTGGCTTAGTGTACTCATGAGAGATGACAGAGGTTTGGGGACTGTATATTGTACATAATATCTCCTCAAAGGTGGGTCTATTAGGGAATTCACAGGAGAGCTACATAATATGGGAGATGGCAAATAGGACATCCACTTGACAAACCATTTTTTGGAACCCATAGCTAGTGACTACGTCAAGAAGAAGAAATGACTACCTTTCCCTTTGGTGTCTGATACTCAAAATGGAATCCATAGAATTTCTTCTAATATCTTACAGTAGCATATAATATATTATTATATAGTATTAGCGACTACTGACATTCACTTAGCATTTTAATGATCGCAAAACACTTAATCCACATTATCTTGTTTGAGCCTGGCAATACCACAAGTATTGCAGATGTGCAAACTTAGACTCAGCCAGTCCGTGTCATTGATAGGATTTGAATGTAGGTCCTCCTGACTCCAAATTCAGTATTCTGATAGTACACTAACATTAATTTCAGCCAGCATGTCTCCTGTTTAGCTAATATTGAGCCTTTACTTGACTAATTGATTTTTATCATGTAAACTATTAACTGGCTAAACCTCCCTGTCATAAAATATGTGAAATTTACTTATTGAGCCAGCATATAGAACTTCATATTCATCTTGCTTAAATTCATTTTTCTTAGTTCCTGCCCCCTTTATCCTCTCGGGACCTCGAGATCTCTGTCACCCACTGTTACCTGTTCCCTCTGCCTTTGTGGCAATTGCAAGTGTGATAAGCATGCCATTTATTCATTGATTCTGGACATTGATAAAGAAATATTAAATAGTACAGGAGCAATCACCTACCCCCAGGGCACACCACTACAGACATTGTTCCAAATTGACATGAGGTCATGGTTAGTGACTCTTCTTTAAATCATAGGATTGTAGAGTTAGGAACCTCAGACAACTAGGACAGACAGCTCTCATTTTACAAATGAGAAAGCTGAGGCCAAAAAAGTTAAATGGATTGCCTACAGTCATACAGTGAATAAATGGTAGACTAAAGATTTGAACCCAGGTCCTCTGACTATAAGTTCAGTGCTATTTCCATTGCACCTCACATTTAACCAGTTTCAAATCCACTTAACCACTCTATTGTCTAGATCACATATCACCATCTTGTCCCCAAGGAAAGCATGAAAGGCTTTGTCAAAGACTTTGTTTAAATCTAGTTAACTATGTCTACAGCATTTTTCTAATGGACTATTACTCTTGTGAAAAATATCATTTAGCTTGCTGTAACCTGTTTCTGACGAGCCTTTGCTGGTGCTTAGTGATCATTGCATCTCTTTCTAAATATTTATAAATAATTAATAATAGGTTTTGGAATTTTGTTAGGAATTGATGTTCATTGCCCTATATTTTTCAGCCCTCTCTGTCCCTCTGTCTCTGTCTTTGCCTCTGTATCTCTGTCTCTGCCTGTCTATCTTTGTTTCCAACTCTGTCTTTATGTCTCTGTGCATCTTTTTCTATTTCCACCTCTCTGAAAAGTGTGATAATATTTGCCCTTCTCCAGACATAGGTTACTTAATACTATACCATTTTTCAAAGATCACTAGCAGTAACTTAGAAAGCACAGCTACAATTTTTTCAGTACCCTGGGATGGAGTTCACCCATCTCAGCTAGCCTGAATTCATTGTGATCAATAGATGTTCTTACTCTCTCCTTAATTATCTTGGATTTCAACTCCTTATTAACTATGTTTATTCAGTCTTTTCCAGGCAAGAGTTAGGGTTTGCACAAGACATAAATGATTATTTTAAAAAGGGACAAGAGATTCAAGTATATTTAATGACATATGATCAAAGTGGTCAACCATAGGGTCAAAACTGTAAGGGGAGTGAAGGAAAGCCAGATTGGTGGTTATAAGCTAGAAGAACAGGAAGAGGTATGGAGACTGGAGATCATGGCAAGGACAAAGAAGAAATTTAGGAGGAGTAAGGTTCAGGGACAGTTAGAATCATAGGAACATATGGTCAGATGTAGGAATCTCAGAGTGATGGAGGTAAAGCAATTATGGGTAATGGCCAAATGAAGGATGTGGCCATCTCTATGTGAAGGTAATGTAGTATGAAGATGGAGGTCATTGGACTTTAGAAGGTTGATCAAGCCAGGGTGTTTCAAGGTATGTTGAGGTATAAAAGAAAGCCATTAGTCAATTACTGAATTTCTTGAGAATGATCTGTAAGATCAGTAGATGAATATGACAAGCAGTTGACTAAGTGATGCAGGTGAATGGCATGCATGTCAAAGGGAAAGAGATTGCAGAGACATGGAAGCAGAGGGACAGCCCGAAGTAGGGATGTGGAAGGAGAAGTGTTCCTACTTCTCCTCTTGGCCCATGGTTTTGAGAAGCATAAAAGAAGGTGCATCCAGTATTTGGGTGAAGGAAACAGGGACTAGGGAGGCAATGTTTTCTGAGCAAAGCCAGGTTTCTGATAGCCCAAGAAGATGGGGAATGTGTAAAACGGGAAGATCCAGGATAAAGGGCAGCTTTATAACAATAGAGGGAAGATCCCAGGTAATGTAATGCAATGAAAGGGCAGAGAGCAACGTAGACTGTGGAGGAGCAGGGCTGAGGTGGATAGTGCTGAGAAAACAGGATGAGATAGGGAGGGCAGAGTTTTTCAATTCATCAGACTTTGACTCTGAAGCATGTGGATAAGGCAGGTTTATTATTGACCATGTTCTTTGATTTTCTTGTGAACTCTGAGGTTCTTCCAATCTTATTGCTCCTTCATTCTATGCTATCTAGCACATTAGATGAGTTGGGAGTGGGTCTTCAATTTCATCAGTGTAGGGAACTTCTGGTAATGAACTTACTCTATCAATAAATGTCTATTGTAACATCTCTGAAACTTATTGCCTTAGGGAGGACTGAGGGTGAAAATACTTTCTCAGGATCACAAAACTAGTGTAGACCAGCAGTGGTACTTGATTTTTATGTGGTCATCCTGATTTTTATGTGGCCCTCTATACGTTACTTACACATCGTCTCTTAATGTTTTAGGCATGAGTTGGCAATTATCTCCTTTCTTCTCTTTTTGGTTTAAAACATTCTATGATACATAATTGTGAACATGTTATCTCATCCATTAGACTGTGAACTCCTTGCGAGCAGGGAGTATTTCTTTTGTTGCTCTTTGTATCCCTAACACTTAGCACAGTGCCTGGAAGATAGTAGTTACTTAATGAATGTGAATTGACTAACAACAAGATGCCTCTATTTCAAACTGTTGTCCAGAAGGTTAAATTCTGTCCAGAGACTTCATTTTCTTAGCCAGATTTTCATTTCCCCAAGTCACTTTTTCTCTTCTGAAGTCTTTATTTTCAATTAGTAAGTCTTGAAAACATTACTTTACTTTCAAAGGTCAATCAATCACCAGATATTTATTAAGTACTTAATCTGTGCTGATCTTCTGTTTTTCACCCAGGATTTTATGACCCCTAGTAATGCTTTCTAGTTTTTTTTTTTATGGAGTAGAATGCTTGCCCATACATTAATCATCAGAAAGAATAGTGTCATCACAAATTATAAGATATTCTCCATCACATTCTGGGTACATGTCCTAGGAAGAAAGGACACTTCACTTTGGTACTGTCCACAAACTCATCCAGGAGCTTCCAACCACTATTACTCATTTCTTCTCCCCTAACCCATACCATGTTATCTTTCTGCTGTTGCCAACCATGGGTCCACATGTTACTCCTTGGAGTAGAATTGAAATCCAGGCCTTATTTCCAGAAACAGAAACAGGGCAATAAAAATACCTCCCCCCACCCCCTTTCTTCCTCACTATGTACCAATACATATAGTCCATACCTGATGTTTATTATTATGCTTTGCTTTACCCAGCTCTTTCATATACCTCATTTTACTCTCAAAATACTCCTGTGCAGAGATCAGTAGGTAGTATTACTCCAATTTCAAAGTTAAGAAAATGAGACCCATTAAGGCTGTCAGCTAGCTAACATATTAGATAGTGACCTTCAAAGGTAATCAAATATTAGAGTCCCTTTTAGCCTTCA
This sequence comes from Trichosurus vulpecula, assembly GCF_011100635.1. Taxonomy (NCBI): domain Eukaryota; kingdom Metazoa; phylum Chordata; class Mammalia; order Diprotodontia; family Phalangeridae; genus Trichosurus; species Trichosurus vulpecula. Next base: position 359,165,865 of record NC_050575.1, read on the forward strand.
AAATGTTTTTGGGTGCCCAGACAGAATGGCTACATTTCCTCTGGAATGTAAAGCATTATTCTTGGGGTTTAGGTGAGCTGAACATTACACAATTATAATAGCAATATGTAAATATAATCTAAAATATAATTTTAGACTTTGAAAAGACTTTGGCAATCATCTAGTCTAGTCTCCTCTATAGTGTCTTAAAGAAGAAGAAACTGAGGTCCATAGAGGTTAAGTGACTTGCCCAAGGTAGCACAATGACTGAGCAACATACAGGATTAGAAGACAAAATCTCTACTTCCCAAGGCTACTTCTTGAATTCATCACACTAGTCTGGCTAACTGGTCATTTTCAATAGTTCCTCATTGCCAAACAAAGAAAATATAACTCTTTCCTCTTGTTCGCATGACCATTGACAATCTGGTCCCAAACCACTTTTCTCTTCTTTTTTCATCCTTCTTCCATTCATTTGTTCTATATTCCAGCTCAACTGAAGTCCTCTCCAGTTGAGGTCACGTGAGGGACATGTTGGGTTTGAATCCCAGCTCTTTCAGTTACTACCTATGTAACACAGAGTAAATTGTTGAACTTCTCTGGGCCTCAGTTCTTCACCTGGAAAAAGAAGGGGTTAGGCTAGATCAGGGGTTCTTAACATGACATTCACAGACCCAAAGAAGTTGATGGATATATTTCAGAGGATCTATGAACTTGGATAGGAAAATATTTACATTTTCATTGTCGCTAGTCTCTATCTGAAAATTAGCATTTCCATCAATTATGTAAAAACGTTATTCTGAGAAGGGGTCCATAGGTTTCACTACATGGCCAAAGTGGTCCATAACACAAACTATGGTCAATGACCTCTGAGATAGGTGCTCTCTAAGGTCCTATCCAGCTCTAAGCCTGTGATTCTCTAAAGCTATGAGCCCTATCTTTGTGTCTTTTCTTCTGCCATCCTGATGTCTGGAATAGACTTCCTACTTCTTTCCCCCTCCCACCTTCCATACACCATCTCTGAAGTCAATCCTTTACTTCAAGGCTCCATTGAGGTCCTACCTCTTCCATGAATTATCCCCACCTCCAATACTAGCACCATTTAAAAGTGAACTTTCAAAAAACAAATGAATTCTCTCATCTCAAATTTCTCCCAGTGCTTAGATCTCTCCTTTTTTATACTTTCTTTACTTTCACATTTGTCAGCATTATTCGTGTGTCTTCCCTTCCTATCCCTTCCCCCAAATCAGATTGTAACCTCCTTGAGAGCAGAGCCTACATCTCTGTAGATGGTTGCCCAGTGCCAAGCAGAGAGCCTTGGACATAATGGAAGCTAATACTTAGTGGTTGAATTGAATCGAAGTGATGTGCTGTGAAGGGCAAGTGTTCCTTGTATTTAGATGTGCTTCTTCTACTTAGTTCTAATCTAAGGAAACAAGGAATTAGGTCCATTTGTTCTCCAGTTTCATCCTGGAGTGCTTTAAGCAATAGTTGCCAATCATCTCCTATAATTGTTTGTGGAAGGGTTGCCCCAAGGCAATGAGGAAATGCCTTATCAAGGTTTAACAATGGTTATCTCTAAAAGTTCATTGATGAGGAAAATGACATTTTATCAACTAGAAACCAGGTTAATATTTTCCCATTCGATTTAGCCTTTGGTAGGGGGGAAGCAGGTCGGGGAGAGGGTAATAATTATAATGCACATTTATACAGCTGCTTGAAGATTTTGCAAAGCTTTTCCTTACCAAAAACTCTGCAGGGTAGGTTTCACAAAGCATCATTTCCATTTTGCAGGAGTGTCAGTTTCTGTGTCACTTCCTGGAGAAGCCTTCCTTGATTCCCTAAATGTTGGTATTCCCACCCTCCTCAAATTATCTTGTGCAAATGTGTGTGGCTTTTTTTTCATCCTTTTCCTCAGTAGAATATAATCTTCTTGAGGGAAAGGTCTATTCTATTTAAGTCTGTATCCCCAAGACCAGGCACAGAATCTGGCACAGAATAAGTGCTTAGTCAATTATATATGAGATTTCATTAGGAGACCTGAAAGCAGTTTCTCAGGATCACATCTATGGGAGGTGGTCATAATTGCAATTCAAACCCAGAACTTATTTGACTCTTAGCTATCATTCTCTCCTCTATACCATGTTGTTTATATAGCACTTCTTAAATTGTGGGTCATGACCCCATATGGGTTGGGAGTGGAAAGTTTAAGAAGCTCTGAGAGTTTAGACTGGTCATAATGAGGTCTTAGCTTTCAGTCTCCAGCATTTTCAAAGTGTGCATGGGCCTTGAGGAAGGGGGAGCTCTTTGACTGGGATGTAATTTTTATGGTATTATTAGCTTGTATTTTAAAAGGCACATAGTAGGTGCTTAATGAATATTTGCTAATTGATTCATTGTCAAGTCGTGGACCCTCATGCCCAGGATCTTATCACCATGGTGCCCTTAAACAGAGTCTATCTTCCATCCTAATCCCCATGGGGACACAGATCAGAGTTTCTGGAGATTTGAACTCTTTCTTCCTAAGACTGCCCCTTCCTCCCACATCCTACTATCCTCAGTGAAACTACTCCATTCCTCAAGCCTTCTTCCCCCACCATAATCAACTACTTTTATTACTAAGAAAGAAATTAGTCAAGTTTTCATCTATACATCCTATACAGAAAGAATAGAATGTCAGAGATTATTCTCAAGATATTTGTCATGCCAGCCGGCAAAACCCATAGTTTCAAATAACATTGGGGTGAACAAACCAAACCAAATATCTGTGTTGAGGAAGGTTTGCCCATCAGCCGGCAAAATGCTGAGGCTTCCTTGCCACCTCAAGCAGAAAGCTGCTGGTCAGGGATGGAGAAAACTCTCATTTAAACACAAATAGCTGAAATAATTGCTGAGCAAATCCAGAAAATGATTGGCTAAGTAAATTGCTTTTTTTGTACAAAGTTTTTTTTGTTATTTTTTTTGAGACAGCCCCAGGGGGAGCATAAGTCCCTTCTAAGATGATAGCATTGACAGAACACATCCGCTATTGTACATGAACATACACAAACACACATCTATTGCTTCAGGTCAGTGCTATCTTTCATTTCTGGGGTAGCGGTGATTTCTGTGATCATTCCAAATGGTGGAGGTTATTGGCAGCTTGGTGTGACAAGTTATGGGCTATTCTTTTCTTTCTGGAAGAATGGCATATAACAATCTAGTTTGTGTATTTTGCTTTCTGAAGATGTGTACAGCAGGAGTTATTCCAAGAATTTAGTTAAAAGTGTAGTGGAGAAAACGGGTTTGTTCTCCTGAGAAACAAAAGAATAGGCATAGGGGTAGAATATTCTATGATTTTCAAGACTCAAAATGTCTTCCCTAAATGGGCACCTCAGCATTTAGATACCAGCTTGCTTAGACTATGAATGAACAGCCTGACAGAGAATGGAAAGGGTCTGGAGAGGTCATTCCACTGCCGACTCTGCCTTCAGGCAAGTCAGCTTCAGAGTCCTCCATGAGAGAGACCAGACTAGTTAGAAGACATAGAGAAATAGGAATTCTAGATCTTCCCTTGGCTGTCCATTCCAAAAATAACCTTCAGGCAAGGGCTACCCAAAGCACACTGCTCCCAGTATAGGGACCCAGATCTAGCATCATAAGATTCAGAGCTAGAAGGGATGGACCTAAGAAATCATCTGGTCTAGTCTCATCATTTTAAATTTTTTTTTTGTATGGAGATAGAGTTCTATTGATACCTTCTGGTTTTACTTCACAATCATATCTGCCCACACTCTTCCTACTCTGCCTTGCTCGGTGAGCCTTCCCATGTCACAGTTAAGCAAAGTCAACCAATGTGATGATAGGGGCATGTATGCAGTATTCTGGATTCAAAGCTTCCCATGTCTCCAAGGAAAGGAGGGAATTTTACCAAGATTGGTCACTTTTGTTTTCTATTCAGTTACTTTTTGTCTTTGTATCCCTCATTACCTAGCACAGTGCCCAGCAAATAGTAGTAAGTGTCGAAGAAATGTTTGTTGATTTAATGATTCATTGGTTGTTTGATTTACATTATTGTAGTTAATTTGTATATTTCACCATTAGACTGTAATCTCCTTGAGAGCAGGGGACTGTCTTTGGCTTTTTTTGTGTCTCTAGAGCTTAGTACAGTACCTGGTATGTATTAGGTGCAGAGTAGCGTTGATTAAATGCTAGTTCATTGACTGGCTGACTGATGTTTCTTATATATCTTCCCCATTTTCTCTCCATAGCTCAGTTTTATGGCCCAATAATGTTCAATTATATTCATGTGTCAATATCTGTTCATCGGTTCACCAAGTAATGGGATCCCTCTTTATTTCCAGTGGTTTTTCTTGCTAGCACAAATAGTGCTTATATGAACATTTTTGGCACATATGGTTGCTTACTTCCCATTTGTTGCCTTCTTGGGTTATATGCCCAGCAGTACAGTTCCATCATTTCACAAAGAGGGAAACTGAGTCACGGAGCGATTTATTTTTTTCAAGGCCACAACCTTTACACCCTTCTGGGGGAATTTGTGTGAATTCTAGGTGTAGGCAGTGGGAGGAAGTATCATGATCCACGCTGATAACAGTTTCCTCTGAGATGGTCTACCTCCCTTTCATATTATAGGGAATATTGATGTAGTATTTTATACACATCTCATCAGAGACCTACAACAAATTATTTCTATCATCTATGTCTTAGAGAAGTTATTTGACTAACCCATGATTTCACAGCTAATAAATATCAGGGGTAGGATTTGAACCCACTTTTTCCTGACTCCAAGCCTTACTCCTGCCTTGTCCTCTATGCCACCTTTCAGGGGCTAGTTAGATATCAGTTCTACAGCTCTCTCTGCATTTTCCACAGATATCTAGAGCGGATGTTGAATATGAAGCAGGGCAGAAGCTCCCTGATGGTGATGGGTATAGAAAGTAGAAACTGATAGATCAAGGGAAATATTAGCTTCTTTGGATGGTGAGCCTGGTGCTCCTAGCCTCCTCGACATGTTGGTTTATTTGTGGTCAAAATGTTGCTAGGGTATCCTCTCTGTTCCCATGGTCATGGAAACCGAGAGTTCAGAGTGAGCCCCAGAAATGGTCCCAATCTTGCCCAGCGTCACCCAGTTAGCATCAGAGTGAGAAGCAAATTCAGGCCTTTCATCTCCCAGGCTAGTGCTATTTTTTTTAAAAAAAATTCATTTAAAAAAGAATGCTACATTATTTCATCTGTGGAGAGATGAAAATTGAATCTATGGGAGGTGATGAGGTCACCAAGGCAGGGAGTGAAGAGAAAGAGGCATATAAGATCAGAGGATCAGAGATCTAGAACTCCCAGCCACCCCCCACCCCCACCCCCAAGAGGAAGCAAAGGACTAAGAAAGTTAAGTGATTTGCCCAAAACCACACAGGAAATGAACACCACAGGTTCCAACTAATAGTCTAACAGCTAACTGTATGTATATATATATATACATATATATATATATATACATATATATATATATATGTATGTATATGCTGTGTGTCAAGCACTGTGATGAGGGCTTTATAAATATTATCTCATTTTGTCCTCACAACAACCCACAATAGCCAGGTGCTATTATTATTATTTCTATTTGACAGATGAGGAAACTGAGGCAAACAGGGTTAAATGATTTGCCCAGCATCCCAGCTAATAAGTGTCTGAGGTCAGGTTTGAACTCAGGTATTCCTGACTCTAGGCCTGGAGCTCTGTCCACTGTGCTGTCAGTTACTCAGTGAAATCTACCTCTGGCCTGTTATCAAGACTCTGGTAATGTACAGGGCACTTGATAAAAGCATCTCCCCAGAGTCTAGCTCCTATCCATCTTCATTTTTGTTCATACATCATACTGCCCCTGTCCCACCCCAGTCCTAATAGAGGTAAGTAGTTACATAAAGGCAGCCAATACTGTGCTCACAACATGGCAGGCAGAATTTCACTCCCATTATCCCCCGTGTCGCCAAGGAACAGGACAAGATGTGTGTCCTCTATACTTACTCACGGTCTGCATTCTAGCCCTATCTTCTCCGTGCCTCTAAGAAGCGAAGAGAGCATTGGGTCACCAATGGCTTTTCTCCTATTAGTGACCTGTCCCCTTAGTGCAATGGCAAGAGCCTGAGCTTTGGACTCAAGGAATTTGTGTTTGAATCCCAGCTCTGCCATTTAATACCTGAGTGATACACACACACACACACATACACACGCGTGCGCGCACATATATACACATAAACACACACACGTATACATATGTATGTATGTATGTATTTCTTGCCGCTCTAAAGGCAACTAAGTGGCTCAACTGGGCATGAAGTCAGGAAGACTTGAATTCAAATGTGACCTTAGACTGTTTGTTGTTTGTCCATTATTGAAGAGGATCAATGACATCTTGACCTGCAAGTGAATTGGATTCAAGTGAGGCAGAGCTGAGCAAAGTCATTAGCTCAACTCTCTCCTCCAGAGTCATCAGAATCCAGTGGCAAGACATGGGTCAGGGCAATTGACCGTGACCCCAAGCCTTGCCCTCAGACACTTGCAAGCTATATAACCTAGGTAAGTAACTTTATTTCTGTTTGTCTCAGTTTTCTCAGCTGTAAAACATGAAGATAATAACAGCATCAACCTCCCTGAGTTGTGAGGATTAAATGAGTTAATATTTGTAAAGTGCTTAGCAAGTGCCTAGTACATAGTAGGTGGATAATGCATGCTTATTTCCTTCCTTCCTTCCTTTCTCCCTTCCTCCCTTCCTCCATTCCTTCCTGCCTTCTTTCCTTTCTTCCTTCCTCCCTTTCTCTTCCTCTTTTCCTCCCTCCCTCCTTTCCTTCCTCTTTCCCCTCATTCCTTCCTCCTTCTCTTCCTTAATCTCTTTCTCTTTTCCTCCCTCCCTCCCTTCCTCCTTCTCTCCCCTCATTCTTCCCTCCCTCCCTTCTTCCCTTCCTTTTTTCATCCCTCCCTCCTTTCCTTCCTCTCTGCCCTCATTCCTTCCTCCCTCCCTTCCCCTACCATTCTATCCACCACAGAATTGCAGAAATAGGGCTGAATTTGGTGTCGGAGCACTTAGATTCAAACTTAGTACATTACTTAGTACAAACTTAGTATGTGTGTAACTTCAGGCACACCTCTTTACTTCTCTGTGCCTTGATTCCTCTTTTGTAACAATAGAGGCATGGGCACATTAGGTGATCATTAAGACCCTTTCCAGCTCTAGATCCATGATCCTGTGGTCCTGTCTGAGAGGCAGTTTGGGCATCAGCATCAGAAAGACCTTGGCTCCTGTCTCACCTCTGACACAGAACCCCTCTGTCTCCCCCAGCTCTAGCAGACACCAGGTTTTGAGAGGCATTTGCCATTTATTTGAAGGAGCTTCCATACTGGGAATTCTCAGTGCAGATTATATCATGGGTCTCTCCTGAGAGACCAGATAAGTCAAAACAAACATAGCTGCAACTGACCACCCAGCATGGGGCCAATGAGCTCTGCTGGAAGAAAGATAGGCTCCAAATCAGGGCAGGATTCCTTCTCAGGCTGGGGCTGGCTCCAGAAGAGAGCTGAGTGCAAACACTGCCCCTGCTGCCTGGCCCCCCATACCTGGAGTGCCTGGCTCAGCAAGCCCGATGCTGTTGCTGTTGAAGGACCCTGTGGAGCTCCTTTACTGCCCCCCTATGTCATGCTCATGGATGAAGACTCATAATTCTAAAGGAACTTCCTTTATGCAGCTTAGTCCCATGCTGGCCCAAGTCTGCTTGGCAGGAATGGGGATATTAAATACATATATCATGGCCAGATGTCCTGCCCACTCTTCATGCAGAGAGGCTTACTTGATGATGCTCTGCAGAGAGAGAGAGAGAGAGAGAGAGAGAGAGAGAGAGAGAGAGAGAGAATTGAAAGAGAGAAGGAGCAGCAGGAGGAGAAAGAGCAGGAGGAGGGGGAGAAAGAAAGAAAAAGAAAGAGAGAGAAAGAGAAGAGAGAGCAAAGGAGCAGCAGGAGGAGGAAGAGCTGGAGGAGGAAGGGAGGAGGGAGGGAGGGAGGGAGAGAGAGAGACAGAAGAGAGAGAGAGACAGAGAGAGAGACAGAGACAGACAGACAGACAGAGAGAGAGAGAGAGAGAGAGAGAGAGAGAGAGAGAGAAACTATACACAAGGATTTCTGTGGGCCACATATTAACTTAGAAAACCACACATTAACATTATCTACATTTTGTTATATTTTTATTTCTTCTGTTAAATTTTTCCCATGTACATTTGAATCTGGTTTAGACCTCACTTGGGAGTTTTGTGGACCACATGCAGTGACGTTGACCCCTCTACTCTATGGGTACCCTAGGACCACAGAAGTTGGAAGGGTATCTAAGAGGTCAGTTACTCTTAAACTATGTGATCTTGGGTAAATTACTTGAATTTTCTATGTATTTCCAGAACTGCATCTAAGGTTCCCACTTTTGTCTAGGCCAATTCCCTGATGTTACAGATGAGGAAACTGAGGTCCAAAGAGTTGAATACTTTCTGAAAGCTCTACAGTTAGTAAGTAAGGAGTAGCATAGTCCCTGCTGCCATTTTAAACCATGTCCCTTTATGCCAATCCTAGCATGTAGGAACTTTATCACAGACTGTCATGGCTCTAACCACAGTCCCTTCCATAAGGAGGTGAAAAGGAACAGAGGGGAGGTTGTTTGGAACAACTCTAAGAGGAATTCAGTCTTCCATCTTCTAAACTTTCTCTAATCCCAAGCCACACTCATGAATGATTGGAAAAGGACCATAAGATCTCAGATTTAGAGCTGGGGACCTTTGAGCTCTATTCCAAATCCCTCATTTTATGTCAATGAGTCAATAAGCATTTACTGAGTGCCTACTATGTGTCACTGTGACAGTGCACAGAGAAGCACAGAAAGCTTATGTGATTTCTGGGTCACACAGCTAGGAAGTAGCTAAGGTAGGATTTGAATCTAGGTCTTCCTGACTCCAAGCCCAGTATCCTGTGCCCTCTATGATGAGTGAGAGCATATGTATAGGTAGGTATGTTTTGTGGACAATGACATCTTGGGTTCCTTCTAGCTTTAAGTCTATGAGAATTTGTGTGTGTGTGGGGGAGGGGACAGAGAGGAAGAGTCAGGCATTTTCTATACAAATTTCCAAAGGCCCAAATGAAAAGCCACAGAAAAGCTAATTCAACGTATGAAAACATGTCCTAATAATGAGTGATCCCAAAGTAAGATGGGCTGCTTTAAGAGGTGATGGGTTCCCTCTCATAGAAGGTCCTTAAGTGAAGGCTGGATACCCGCTGATTGGGGTTGTAGAGGAGATTCCTGTTCAGATATGGTGGGGTTAGACTAGATGCATTCTGGGATCCCTTCCAATTCGGAATCCTGTGATTCTTTGTAATGAACCTAAGCCCAGGTGCTGGAATCGGGAAGTAGGTTACCATATTACAAGCATTTCTGGTTGGAAGGTGGGGACATACTAGAGGCTAGGGCTAGGCCTATACAACTGAAATGATCTGTCAAGTTGCTGTTCTCCTGGGTGAGCTGCAAGTCCCAAAGAGCTAACACAACACACAGCATTTCAGTGTGATAAATGGGTATGCTTTTGTGACAACAAGCATTAGTACAGATCAGGGTAGTCACACAGGACAAGCGGTACAAGATGTGCCCTGGAGAAGTCCCTAGATAGGATGGGAGGAGAAGAGTGGAACTGAGTAAGGTAGCAGGCCAACTGTGTGCAGTGTAGTCACCTAGAGAGAATGGGCTTGGGAGAGGTGTACACCATCTCTCAGCTTATTTTAAGTATTGATTCTTGGTAACTAAAAGCTGAAATCGATTGTTTCTAAGCTAATGAAGGACTCTAATTGTTACCTGTGACCTCCGTTTTCAGCACCCTATAGCAAAGGACATGTCACCATGCCCTAAGGACAGCTCTGTACCCAACAGACCCCCATTTTTAGGGCCAATTTATATGGAACAGGCCAAGGTTGAAGTGAAAGGTTAAAGCAATTATTTCTATAAGTGACCATAGGTTTGAAATAAATTTGGGCAAAGATGGTAAAAAAAAATTCTGGATATTAAGGTTTTCTTTCTGTTGTTAAATCACTCAACAAATTTGAGTTAGTCTCTGTCTCAGAACTTAAAAGGAAACTCCAATTATGTTGTAAATAAAGAAACACTGGTTTCAAGAAGGGCAAGGCTAAGCGACCTAAATGGGTCAACAGAGACAGACATTCCAAAAGTCAGATTGAATAGAAATAGACGTTTCTTTCTAGTGTTAGAGGCCCGTGGGTTAGAAAGCTGATGGGAGAATGTAGGAAGAAGGTGTGGATGTTGAAGGAGCCTCCAAAGCTTTGCCTTTCTCTCTTTTCCTGAGTGTATCTTGCCAGAGGGAATCTTTGTGCTTTGTAAGGGCCAGTCAGACCTAGTACATGTATGGGCCCCTGGGGAGCACCGTATCTCTTTTACAAGGTAGGACAGGAGTGGTTCGGGGAGTTCAGGAGCTCACTCAGAGAAATCATGTAAGGACAGAGGAAACTTAGAGATTACTTGGAAGCAAATTTCTCATTTTACAGAAGGGAAAACTGAGTCCCAAAGAGAGGGAATGAAAAATGAGAAATGCTTATTTACTCAATCGCTAACTCACTCCTTGATGCGACAGAAAATTATTGAACACCTACTGTGTACAAAATCTGGAGCTCCAACTAGAAGAGGAAACAAAGTTTCTCTGTCTTCAAAAAGTTTACAATTTTAGGGTAACTACTCTGTTGTGTTGTTGTTCAGTCATGTCCAACTCGTTGTGACCTTGTGGACCACACTGTCCATGGGGTTTTCTTGGCAAAAAGATACTGGAGTGGTTTGGCAGTTCCTTCTCTAGAAGATTAAAGCAAACAGAGGTTGAATGTCTTGCCCAGGGTCATATAGCTAGTAAACGTCTGAGGCTGAATTTGAACTCAGGATTTCTTAACTATAGGCCAGGAACTCTATCCACTGATCCACCTAGCCACCTTCCTACTCTCTATCTGTAATACCTACTCTCTATTTATAAATACTCGTTTATTTAAAAGTTACATCCCCTTTTATGATATAAACTCCTTGAAGTCAGGGACTATTTTGCCTTTTTTTTTTTTTTTTGTATCTGCATCACTTAGTAGAATGCCTGGCACACAGTAAATACTTAATGAATGCCCATTGACTTATTTACATGTAAATACATATAATCATGCTGCTAGATGAAGTAGAAAAGAGGTACAAACATGCTATGTGAACTCAGGGGAGGGAGAGACCATTTCTGATTCAAGAAATCAGGGAACGCTTAATGAAGGAGGCTGGGTTTAAGCTAGGCTTCGAGGGATGGGTATGATTCTGAGAGGAACAAAAGGGGCTGGGTGGTATGTGTCTGGTGGGAGAAAGAATGGAAACATTCTGAGCACAAACAATAATGTGATGAAAGGTAGAGAAGGAGGACAAGGAGGGCTATGTTTGGGAAACAGCAAGCTATGTAGTTTAGGTATTACAATGAATTTGGAAAGGTGGGATCATGGGTTCTAGATGTAGAGTAAGTGGGGAACCCAAAGACCAACTACTAAATTTTATAGTTAAGGAAACTGATGATGCAGCCAGCATCAGAGCTGAGATTTTAACCTTGGTCTGTAGGTTGCAGTTAGATTGTGAGGATCTTGAATGGTAAAACTTTAGGCAATGCAGAAAAACTAAAGATTTTGATCAGGGTAATGGTGGTAACAGAGTTTCATTTCAGAAACATTCATGGAAAACAGAAAGAGAATGGAGATCAGGAGACCACAGAAACTGGCTAAGAGGCCGTTGGGCAGTTACATGGTGTGGTGGATAGAGTGCTGGGCCTGGAGTCAAGACTTAACTCTGAGAGTTCAAATTTGGCTTCAGTCACTTACTACCCATGTGACCCTGGGCAAGTCACCTAACCCTGTTTGCCTCAGTGGCTCATCTATAAAATAAGCTGGAGAAGGAAATGGATAACTACTCTAGTATCTTTGCCAAGAAAATCCCAAATGGGGTCATGAAGAATGGGATGTCACTGAAAATGACTGAATGGCAACAAGAGAGTGTTAGAATAGTTCAGGTGAGAGGAGATGAAGGCTTGAATAGGGTAGAGAAGGTGAGAATGAAGATCAAAATGTCATCTCAACAAATAGCATCAAGGCAAAACCAACACAACTTGTATTCTCTGGCTACTGTAAGACTCCCATACAAACACTTCTTCTATTGGGATCAGGGAGGGGAAGACCTCATTGTGGTCCCAAATGAAGTTTCAAATTGTCTATCCCAGGATTTTTTTTTAATTTAATTTCATTAAAAACCTTTATTGACATGTTTTAGTTTTGTATCCCTTTTATTCTACCAATGAAGACAAAGTGATAATTTTTATTTCAGTATTTTTACAGAGTTTTGATCTCATCAACCTGGGTATTCCCTTCCACAGTATAGATCACAGCCCACTCACATCTGCCAATCCTGTAAGGCTCTTGTTTGCCTCCTTAGGTAGATTCTCCCTGAGGTGTAGTGGAATCTGCAGGGAGAAGAGGGAAGACCATCTTCTGCTTCTCAACACTGATGGGATACCAACGAACGATTTCTGTTGATTATTCCTCAGCTTAATTCCATGACCAATTTGTCCTCTTTTCTAGTCATAGATTTGGTTTTAGGTAATATAAATTGTAGAGGCATAGAATATCAAAAAGAAAGGACACATTAAGGTTCATCTAGTCTAGCTTTCTACTTTTATAAACAAGGAAACTGAGTCTCCAAGGGGACAAGTGATTGAACTGAAATCATGGGGCAGAGCTAGGTCTTAAATCCATCTCTACCGATTCCCAACCCCATCTTCTTTCAGCTGTACTACATCACTTCTGCAGACAATATTTCCATTTTCTTTCAAAGTGCATAACCAAGTTAATTTTCTTCTTGAGATACATTTATTTCAGACCTGTGGTTTAAATACTGAAATCCACTAAAATATAGCTCCTGAAATATTGACTGATCAATCCTGATTTGGCTACCATTTTGTTTAAATGTAACAGACTAAACCACAAAATGGGAGGTAAGGCATGTTTGGCAACCATTTATCATGCTTCAAACTTTGTGAAAGTCAGCAGCTCATCATGGAGCAAATAGATATGTCAGAGAGCCAGACAGAAGAGCCAAAATGGGGGCTGTCATTTTTTCCACTAAAAAATACATATGTATGAAAATCTTGGCCACTTTTCTTGGCACTTGTGATGGAAAAGGAGGTATTCCTAATCTCCTCCAGGTGAAGGTCCCAGAATGTTTATGTGTTTTCTAAAATCCCATATCTGTCCTTCATTTTCACGAGATCCATATGGCTCTCATGTTCCACAGTCTGTAAGGGAAAACAAAATAAAATAAAACTAAACAAAAATCCTTCATCTTACATCTTATTAGAAGGTAAAGTGTCTCCAGAATTATTTTTGCTTTCTATATTCCTGAATAAATGGAAGGACTGTTAGCAAGGTCAGGATCCTATAAACAGACAGTAGATAGACTGCTGGATTTGGATTCATAAAACCTTGTTTAAAATCCTGCCTCTGACATATATTAGCTGTGTGACCTTGGACATGTCATTTACCATCTATGACCTTTAGCTTCCTCATCTGTAAAGAGGGACTAATAACAGCCCTTATTTCACAAATAATTGTGATTACCAAATGGGATAGTATATTTAAAGGGATTTGCAAACATCAAAGCATTATATAAATGTTTGTTCATTGCTAATTCTGAGAACAAAACATGCCTCCACAGGTCTCAGTTCAGGTCTCCTCCATCCACAAATGGATGTCCACCTAAGCTAATCTCAGAACTGTACAGTGCAATTCATTTTAATAAGAATTTATCTTAACAAGACATTTTAACAAGCCCTCACATTGTGGGGGTTGGTAGTGGGAGATACAGAACCTAAAGTAGTATGATGGATAGAGTCCTAGGTCTGGAGTGAGGAAGTCTTGAGTTCAAATACAGCCTCAGACAGACACTTGTTGTATGTCCCTAGGTGAGTCACTCAACCTCTGTTTGCCTCAGTTTCCTCATTAGTAGTATAGAGATAATAATACCATTCATTTCCCAGGCTTGTTCTGAGGACAAACAAGATAATATTTGTAAAGCCCTTTGCAATACTTGTTTGCTGTTCAGTGTTTTTGGGTCGTCTGATTCTTCCTGATCCCATTTGGGGTTTTCTTGCCAAAGGTACTGGAGAGGTTTGCCATTTCCTTTTCCATCTCATTTTACAGATAAGGAAACTGAGACAAACAGTGACTTGCCCAGAGTCACACAGCTATTAAGTGTCTGACTCTGGATTTGAACTCATGAAGATGAGTCTTCTTGACTCCAGGCCAGGCAAGCAATCCACTGTGCTACCTAACTGCCCCTAAGCAGTGGTAGCTGTCTATTATTATTATTATTTCAAGACAAATAAACCAGTCTTTCAGGAGTTTATAGTCTGGAAGGGGAAATAAAATAAAGGAAAATGAAACAATGCTATCATAGAAAACAGAACCTTGTTTCTGGAGGCACAAAAGCAAGGTTCAAATCCCTCCTTTGTCAATAGCACCTTGTGATGCTGGGCAAGCCATCATCTCTCTGAGCCACAGTTTTCTTATCTACAAAATGGGCGTGGGGGTATAGTGAGCTCCTTAAGGGCAGGGACTGTCTTTTGCCTCTATTTTGTCCCCAACCCTTAGCACAGTGCATCCCACACAGTAGGCACTCAATAAATGTTTGATTGATTGATTGACTAGATGACTTTCTGATGCTCCTTCCAGCTCTGGATTCAAGGCCTTATTTTCCAAGGTATAAGGGAATTCTAAATAATGGAAGGGAACAATCATTTATTGGGCACCTGCTCACTGCTTTACACATACTCTCTCTTTTGATCTTATTAGATTTGATTAACGTGCTAGGAGAATCTAGAGAAAAGGGAGAATGTTTAACAGCCTGACCTTAGGACATAAACAAGAAATGGCAGAGCTAGAAGGAAACTTAGTGACCTTCTGGCTCACCTCCAACTTGATTGTTTTATGGCTGGGGAAGCCCATACTCAGAAGAGGGGAGTGTGACTCCTCCCAGGTTCCATAGTGAGTCAGTGGTAGACCCAGGAGGAGAACATGGGTTCCCATTTCCACTGCACCAGGATTCCTAATGCTGTGCCCAGAATGGAGTGATTCAGATGCACAAGAGTTTGCTTCTCAACAGGAAAATGTTGTGCCTGGCCCTGTGCTGGTCTACTAGGAGATATATGGAATTTCCATCCCAGGGTATTAGATGGACCCCATATGCAGCAATGAAACTACCCAGTGTTTGCATGGCCATGATGGAATCCAAGAAGTATGAGTCCAATCAGTATGAATCAGTACCAGAATGTATGAACCCACTGGCTGACACAAACACCTGAGTCAGGAGAAAGCTTGGCATTCCCCAGAATGGCCATGGCCATTGCAGCATGATAGTGCTGGGAATACCCAAGGACCACCAGGAGCCAACCGTCAAAGACTAGGGTTTAGAGTACTGAGTTGAGTACTGTCAGCTCCCCAGCTCTCTCTCCATTTTGGCCTCTTAATCTGTTATAGATCTTCTAACACCAGAGCCACCAAGGGATCACAGGATTATAGCTTTAGGGCTGGAAATAACTTTAGAGAACAGAGTGCAACTCCATTATTTTACAGGTGAGTAAATTGAGTCCCAGAGATGTTATGTAATTTGTGCAGGGTTGTACAGCTAATGAGTGTCCCAAGGCATAATTGGAACTCAGGTTGGCTTCGATCCATTGTCACCTAGCTGCCTAGGACATTAACATGGGGGAGTCATGTTTCCTCTTCATGAGACAACGCTTTTCTCCCTTAATGATCACCATCATCACATTTACGGATACAGCAGCTGCCACAAGGCACTGTATTCAGCGACCATTGTCATGATGCTCACCTTCCATGGTCCTATTTTATCTCGCCCCACCCCAACATGAAGAGAGGAGAGGCCTAAACTCAGGAGAGTGATGTCTTCCTGATGTGACTGTATTCCAGGCTGGGCTTCCTCTGTGCCATCATTCTCATCACTAAGCATCTTACTCCTCCTCCCTAGCCTTCACTGTCATTGGACCCTCCTCTGAATTGCCAGTCCTTTCTCACACCTCAACACATTAACTGTTTTTGGAAGCATGCTTCTGCCCTTGCATTCTCTTCCTCTGAATGGCTGGTTCCTCTTAAGGAAAATACTCATCCATGTCTTCATTCTTCTCCATTCTCCACTCCTGATTTTCTGGACTTTCCCTCCCATACCCCTATGTAGGCACCTTCTCCCTGCCTCCCAATCTCATCTCTTTCAGTCACCTTGTATGTGTTTTCTCTCATTAGAATGCAAAAACCTAGAGGAAAGAACCATCTTATTGCTGGTATTTGTATCTCCAGTGATTATAACACTGCTTAGCATACAGTAAGTGCTTAATTAATGCTTGCTGACAGGTAAGAGTATTCCTAAAAATGAGCTTTGCTGCTCCTCCAACAAGGACGTTCCATCTACCCCCACTGGACCTTGGGGTGGCTTTCTCCCATACCCAGAACCCTCTTCCTCCTCTCCTATACTGTTTAGCGTCCCTGACTTTTTACGACTCAGTTCAAATCAAATATTCTCTAGCTTATTCCTGATTCCTCCCACCCTCCACCAATGCAGTTGCTAGTGCCTTCCCCACTGAGATTACCTTGCATCGACTCTGTATACAACTTTTATGTACCTAGTTATTCATACGTCCTCCATTAGAATGGGAGCTTCTTGAGGGCAGGTACTGTATTTTGTTTTGGTTTTGTTTGTCTTGTTTTCCTTTTGTAGGATCCCTGGCTTTTAGCAAGGTATCTAGAACATAGTATACACTTAATAAGTGTTTGTTGATCGACTAAGTGATCGAGTGACTGGCTGGTTCCAGCTCAGCTCCAGCAATCTTGTAATACAATGGATAGAGTGAGGAACTTGGAGTCAGGAAGATTTGAGTTGGGATCCTGCCTCTGACATTTGCTAGCTGAGTTATACCAGGCAACTTAACTTCTCTGTGCCTCAGTTTCTTCACCTGTAAAATGGAGATAATACTATCTCCTATCTCATAGGATCTTTATGGGGATCAAATGAGATAAGATATGTAAAGTACTAATTTCAAATGTGAGCTATAAGCCGTGTTGCTGCTTGCCAAAGACCTTTGGATTACAGCACTCCACAGACATTCTGACACCACTTTGACCTACCTCTGAAGTTTCTATTTGCTTTTCTCCCAGCTCTCACTGAGGGTTCTCTGCCCCAGAAGGAATTCCCTGCTGCCTAATCACTGGTACAAGCTGAAGCCCAGCCTTAGATATGAGGTGGCAGAAGGGATCCTTGGCACCCTTCTCCCACATTGTCATATAAATGAAACATTTACAGTGTGTGCCTATAAGTGGAAAAATAAGGGAGGGAAAATATGAAAATTTTTTCAACAACATGCTTTTTAGCCCCAAGTGACTAATGAAATGCAGGTAATTCTCACATACTAATCTCTTTATCAGATTTAAGGACACTGATGTTTTTAATTCCTTATGATTTTCACAGAGTCCACCGAAGATTCTTTGGTGGAGTTAGAACATCAAGAGAGAGGCTGCCAAGTGGCAAACTGAAATCTGCTCTAATGTTCATCAGAAACACAAAGCCAGACCTCTTGGTTTTCTTTCAATGGAGCATGCAATTTTTCTGATTTTTCCCAAATTTCCCTCCCCTCCCCTCCCCTCCCCTCCCCTTTCCTCCCCTTCCCTTCCCTTCCCTTCCCTTCCCTTCCCTTCCCTTCCCTTCCCTTCCCTTCCCTTCCCTTCCCTCCCTCCCTTTCTCCCTTCCCTTCCCTCCCCTTCCCTTCCCTTCCCTTCCCCTTCCCTTCCTCCTTTCCCTTCCCTTCCCTTCCTTCTCTTCTTCCCTTCCTGCCCCATGAAATATGGCCTCAGAGCTCTACCCTCTCTTTCAGCAGGAAGCCCAGAGGCATCCCAGAACCCACTTCTGCTCCTCAGCTGCAGATATCCCCATAGAAGAATTTCTCCATTAGGGCCTGTTCTCTAGTCAGTCAGTCAACAAGTATTTATTGAATATTTACTGTACTAAAGAGCTGGGGATACAAAGAAAATTTGAAAAAAGATTCCTACTCTCAAAGAGCTCATGTACTAAAGACGTACCCTCTTCTCCTCTAAATCAAGAATTACTTCTTTTGACATATTAGGTGTTTATAATTGATTGACATGTTGGCATGTCTCCTGGTAAGGGAGGGAGCCCTCTCTCACAATACAGAAATCCCTCTGGCCCTATAGAGGGAGGGCCTTCCAAGGAAGCAATCCATTTCCCTTGTCCCCTCCTCCCCTCCTCTTTCCTTCCCTTTTCTGTCCTTCCCTTTCTTACCTTGCCTTGTCATTCCTTGCTCTGCCCTTATTGCTCTGCTCTTCCTTGTCCCACCCTGGGAAGGATAAATCATCCTGAATCCCAGCTATGAAAAGAAGAACAGGATTCATTGTGGTGTCTATAAAAGGACAGAACAGTATGACCTATCAGCTAGGCTGTACATTTAGTTCCCTCTCCCCGTGATGATAGTACTTAAGTTGGGGACACTCACAAGGGAGGGCAGGAGAGAGGAGAGGAGCAGTGGGGAGGGGATTGAGGTAATGAATTATGGAGCTTGCCACAAGAAAAACAGAGAAAGGAGAGGGAGACTGAAGAAGAGAGAGATGAAGAAGGGAAGGTGGGAAGGGGAAGGTGAAAGAGAAAGGGGAAAAAGGGAGAGAGCAACAGAAAAGAGATGAAAGAAAAGGAGAGAAGAAAAGAGGAGAGGAGGGGAGGGGCATCAGGCAAGAGAAGAGAGGAAAAGAGAGGAAGGGAGAAAAGAGGAAGTGAGGGAAAGGAAGAGAAGGACAGGGGAGAAGTGGGAAGGTCTGGGGAAAGAAAATAAGCAAGATAATGGAGCACAATAAGAAAACACATGTCCCCAACTGTAAGAAAGAGGTAAAATGAAGAGTTCCATTGGCTAATTCTACCCACTGCTCCCTGAAAAGTCAGATCTCTTCAATGGTTTCCCAGAGTATGGGTGCTGGACAGCCTTCAGAATCTGCATCTAGGCAGACAAGTCTCAAAAATGTGACAGAGATAAGAATGCCCTTAGCCCCATCTCAGTCAACAGGGTCAGCTCTGGCAGGTTTTAAATCATTAAAATTAATATCATTCTCCAATAACGAAACTACCCTCTTGGCTTCTAACACACAAGCCACCTTATATCCCTTTGCCATCCTCCCCACCCCCATACTGGGTTTAATAAGCTCTTTAATAAAGAAGGGCTCAGCCAGCTTCTGAAGGAACAGAATGCTCCCTAATTAAAGGGTTTTCTTTCTTTCTTCCCATAAAGGGGCATTTGGAAGAAGAAGGAATTCACTTTTGCAAAAAAAAAAAAAAACAAAAACCCAAAACAAAAAACAACCAAAAACTCCCAAACAAACCCAGTGTTTCCTCTAGCTGAGTGGGTGGGCCATTCCAGAACTTGACTACCCCAGGTAGGTGATGCGAAACCCCCACAGCCCCATAGAGGGCAGGGTCCCAAATGGGCTGCCAATGCTTTCTTGGCATATTGTCTATTGATTGCATAAATACAGTAAGGTGCCCAGCCAGGCTATGCTGACCTGTCACATAGGAGAGATGTGGCAAGCCCCATAATTCATTACCAGTTGGAAATAGAACATCATTGGAGAGATAAGGCTAACAATGACTTTCCATCCAATGATAAATTACCAGCAGCTGCATTATTTTCCCGCACTTATATATGGGTCTCTTTATTGAATTTAGCGTGAGATAAATAAATGATCTGCCAGGAGTCTGGTTAATATTACTTCTCTGGGACCCATTTTAGGCCCAACTAGACTTTTGCTGATAACATCTTTAAGCTTTTCAGTAGGGAGAGACATAACATTTGTTTCTGACAAGAACCCTCTGTTGGCTTATCTGTTTCATTTGAGAGGCCAATGACCTTAAGCTTCGTTAGTTAAAATGAGTGCTTTCCTATAGAAGCCAAGTTCCTGAACTTGAGACTCTGGTCTCACAATAAGACTCCTCTCCTGGTTGTAAATTTGAAGGCCTTTGTCCTGCATCAGGGATGCCGAGAGCTCCTGATGATTGCTGGGCTGTAAGGCCTAGAAGGGTTTGAAAATTTTCCTCTTAATCATTTGAAATGAGGGCTTTACCTCTAAATCTGAACTTTGTTTAAAATTTGCATGTGGATCTGGTCATCTGTTTTAGAAAAAAAAAAGGGGGAGTTTTAATAATTTTCTCTTTTGTTTAAATCCCAGAATAAAACTGTTTGACAAGTGCATATATTTAGCTATAACATACAAACCCATGAACACACATACACATACGTATATGCACACCCCCAACTGCCCAGCAGAAACCAAAGAATAATTCTTTCCCAGTGTCAGAATGCTAGAAAAGCAATGACAGAGTCTTATTGTCATCATTAAAAATGGTTAGGCTCCCAGAAGACTTTTGGCTTTTGGAAAATATCTTTCTAGAGCTCTGAGAGTAGCTATCAAGGGATGGAAAGAAGAGAAGAGGAGTCAGGGCTAGGGATCTCTTAAGAGTGTGCTCTTTGATAATAAGGACAGAAATGGGGTCTGGACCTGTGCTTTCACTGATAAAAGTAACTCCCAGATGAAGAAACTCCCTCTGCCAATGTAGGAGGGCACCCTCTCTGTGACTTGTAGCCTTTCAGAGTTACCTGTGTGATACTGAGGAGTGACTTGCCCAGGGAGACGCACTCAGAGCCAAAGTTAGGGCTCAAATTGAGGTTTTCCTAGCTTCCAGGCCAATTCTCTATCCACTCTGGGATGCTGCCTTTCCATTGTCTTGATAACAATAATATGCCATATTATTGTTACAGTAAATACTGTAAAGCTATAATATTATTACATATTACATATAGTACTATTCAATATTACATAAAATTCCATAATAATAACACTGACTGATGTTGACATAGCACTTTAAAGTTTCTACATTGTTTTATACACATCTCATGTAGCTTCACAACAGCTTGGTGAAGTATATATTAGAAGGATCACTATCATTGTTTTCCAATAAGAAAATTGAGGATCATAGAGATTAAGTAGTTTACCCAAGGCTACATAATTTGGAAGCATCAGAGATGTGATGGGAATGTAGGCCTGGTGCTCTGTTCACCATGTCATACTTTTCAGCGGCTGTGGATCTCATGGAGGAGACCCTGTGCTAGTCTGGAGTTTGATGCTGTCAGGAGGATATCATATCTAACAGTACTGTCTTGAGAAACCCATCCCCTACAATAGAAATATCAAACATGGCCCACAACGCCCTGATTTCAGCCTGTACCAGATTAAAATGTAATTGGGAAATATTTAGCAAAATAAACAAAAATACAACAAAACATAGATAACATTACACTTTAAAACAAAGTCATATGTGGCCCATAGGGATCCTTATGTTTAGATAGTGGTCTCCAGTTTCTATTTGAGTTTGACACCACTTTTCTAGAAAACAGTGGATAGAAGAAATGATTTTCACATTGGTAGCCCAATCATTTCCTTTCCTTTCAGATACAATTCTTTTCACTTATTTTTGTGTGTCCATTCAGTGTTCCCCATGCCCAATGACTTTCTTCTTGAACATAGCATTAAGCAAATAAATGAGTGAGCCTTCTGAGTTGTCCAAAAGGCATTAACATTTTTCTGTTCCTTAATACTGAACCACATTTTCCTCCATATCTTTTAGTAATTGTCCTCTATGCCAACGTCCATACTGAAGTCACAAATACCCATTTGTGAAATGATGTTGACTTGTGGTCAGTTCTGGGTGCAACTGTTTGGGAGGCATATTGACAAGGAGGAGACGTGCCTGTGTGGTAAAGGACTTTGAGTCTACATCCTATGTAGATAGCAACTAGGGGTGTTTAGCTTGGAGAAGAGATATGGGGGAGGGGTGGGGACAGGATACTTATGTCCAAGTTCTTGAAAGATTGCTATGCTAAGAGCCAGAAACTAACAACTTTGAGAATATCTTTCCTTTTCCTCTTAATCTGATGAGTCTCTGTCCATCCTTCGAAACTTCAACCAATGCCAGGTTCTTCCATGAAGCCTTCCCCAGTCTTGCCACCTCCTCCCAATCCAATCTCCTGACTCCCTAGACCATGATAACCTTCTCCTTGGAACTAATACAGAACTTTGCACCTTTGAGAGATGCATTTTTATACGTTGCCAAGCACACATTGTGTACACATTACATATGTATGCTGTTCTCCTACTAGTAGACTGAGATGCAAGATGGAGGAACTGAGTCCTAGCTAAAACTTTGTGTCTCCTTTCATGTCTACTTCAGTGATCCCACAGTAGTCACTTTTTAAATAAATCTTAGTTGATTGCTCCTGAGTGAATTAGCTTTTGGCCCATTTGCAGGGCTGGTAAGACTGATGCAGGTGGGGTGCCATCAATTTAATTACATATGCCTTTGTCCTAGCTCCTAAAGTTCTCTGCTCTTAAGGTGATGAGTCATGTATTACCAGTGGGGCAGAGAGCTTCCTATGGATTATCAAAATGGACAAGGACTAAGTACTTCTAGTGATTCACTTAGGCATAAACAGTAATGATGGGAGGGAAGAAACCTAAAAAAGCAATAAAGATTAAGACATACTAGGCAACAAGCTGAGGAACAGGAGGGCAAAGGTGGTGTTTTCATCGTGGCTGATAATCTATATTTCAAAGATTGGTGAGATGCTACATCTTTCCATCATTTAGAGAGCCAGTGTTTTCTAAATAGATAATTTTGTGGTAAGTCTGTGACGACACCAGTGAAAAGTATTATTTTGTTTCCTTGAATAAATTTTTGTTGCATAGAAAGATACAGGAATATACTTATAGAATGGACAGCCTCTGGTACTAGCAATTTATGACCTATTTAGTCAGGTCCCCAAGGAGAAGGCAAGTGACTCTGGTTTCATGCTACTGTTGATCCTGTCTGTATAAGTGGCAGTTGGGTCGCAGGTCCACAAAGAAAACAGTAGCCCAAAGATCCAAGATACTAATCTGCCATTATGTTCAGGAGAGACTTTCTCCCCATATGAGCTATTGTGTTCCTAAAAATTTTTCTTGTTTCAGAGTCCAAAGCTTATGGTTACAAAGGCAATATTGGCTATGACAGAAGTGGTCAAACTCTTGGTTGAAGTGCTTGACCTTATTTTACTTAAGATCTTGAATTGGGGACTCTAATGCACCTTTATCTGTGCATTTCCAGGGCTAAAGGGCTCTCCCTTCCTCAGGAATGACCATTATCTATACAGTTTTAGCTTCAAGGGAATTTGAACAAAGGAACTCATGACTCAGGTATGCAAGGTGAGCAAAGAGCAAACAACAAACAAACAATAACAACAAAATCCACCTAGGTGCCATTAAGTCTGTCCATGGCCTAAATATATAACTACATTCGTAATTCTCCTGAGCCAGCCTCCGAACTTTAAAGCATACTACACAGCTTCAGAAAACAGGTTAATATTCACTCGAGCCCTTTATTCATTAATGCACATTTGTCTTGTATCTGATTGATCATTAAATAAGAGATGTAGGTGGCAAAAAAAGGTTCCATTATAGCATCAAAGGCAAGGGATGAGCAAATTTAAGAAGTAAACAACTGTTTTGGAAGATGGAGTCTGGGGGAGAATTCTGACTTAAGAGGTCATCTAATCCAGCATCCTCCAGGGTAGGGTGCAGTGGCAATAGCACTGACTCTAGGGTCAGAGGAAGTTCAAATCCCATCTTGGACACTTAATAGAGATAGGACTTTAGGTAATCCACTTAACCTCCTTTGGCATCAGTTTCTTCATCTGTAAAATGAAGATGATTAATGATTAAGTTAGGGTCCTTTCCAGGTGTGTATCTATGATCCTATATCTTTATGGTCCTAGAAAAAAATTGGTCAAAATGTCTTTATAGATATCGTATAAATTTAATCAAAAGTTTTTAACCAAAAAGGGTGGGGAGGGAGAAAATGACCTACATACATCTGCCACTCTAGCAGCTATGATGAAGGAAGGTTAGCAATTGAGACAGCTAGAAATTCACAAGAAAACTTATGCATTAAACCCGCATTAAAACACATGGTTTCTCATATTTATACAGAAGTGCACAAAGTTTGCAAAAGTCAAGAACTAGAGGTCCTAATTTAGGGAGGAACATTTGAACGTTAAGATATCACTGAGTCTTAGTAGGATAAAACTCATTACTGGAAGGTGGCTTTGTATTCAAAAGAAACAAACTAAGCAAAGGCATTGGTGGGTAGGATAGTTGTGTTGATAAAGATGGTTGACTTCTGTGTGTAAAGTCAAGGACTAGAACTGGGAACTGGAAGCATGATGTTCTTCATGTGGATATTTGGGTGAAAATCCAAGAAGGGAGGAATAGAAATGATTTTGTAATCAGAGTACTTTACAAACCAGTCACAGTAGAGGAAGGAAGAGGAAATTGGTAAAGAGCTTGGGAAACATTTCATACTCCTAACAGGAAATAATATAAAAGTGATGATGTTTTTCAAAATCTAGACTTCTGAGAGCTTTAGGTACCTAAAGCAAAGTAGGTAATAATTTCTTGATTTGCCTTAATGACAATTTAATGATTCAATAGATGGAGAAACTGACATGGGAGAGTGAAGTAGAGGTTGTATTTTGGGGTCTAATTCTCACCAATATAAAGAAACTTGACAATGGAATGAAAATTACGGAAATATTGTGGGAGAAATGAGCAATCCATGTGAGAGTTTGAGATAAAGGATAGAAAAGCTGTGTATGACCTGATATTCACCCTAGATTTAGGGAGAGCAGAATTCAAAAGCTTCATAGGGAAGAATTTTTAAAGTCTTATGGAATAAAATTCTACAGTGGAGTTAAGCCCAGGTGGAATGGTTCATTCTCAAGAAAGATACAATAAGACATCTAAAGGAGCAATCATGAAGAGAAGGACAAGAATTACCTATCTGAAGAGACCAGTGTGGATGCAGAAGGAACTCACTAATTTAGACTTTTAAAATACATATGCAGAAGATGAAAGCAAGAACATGTAACATATGTATCAAATCATTATACATTCCTCCAAGAAAATTGCTGAGGCTCATGAGAAAAGCTAAAAAAAGAGAAAAACTTTTTGTTGATACTACTGGGGTTTTTATGTCTCTATTGGAATAAAAAGAGGTAGATCAAGGAAGGGCTGCCATGTGAATGGGACAGGGATATCTCATGATAGAGGAGATGGCTGTTTCACTTCTTCCTCTGATTCAGTTTTGTCTGCAGGGAGAGTGACCATGGAAAGGACAGAGCAAAAATATCTCCTACATAGCTGATTCCCAAGATAACTAAGTAGATCGTGAGGGGGCTTCTAGCTCCAATTGGATTTCCATAGCTTTCCCTCCCCCTGACACAGGATCCTCATTCTGGGTGTTCCCTCAAAGAGCTTTTAACTAAAAAGAGTGGAGGAGGAAGAAAATGGCCTACATACATCTGCCACTCTAGAAGCTATGATGAAGGAAGGATAGCAGTTGAGACAGCCAGAAATTCACAAAAAACAAAATCCAAGAAAACTTATTCATTGAACCTATCATTAAAACCCACAGCTTCCAGTGTCTGCATGCAAATGCACAAAGGTTTGGCAAAAGTTAAGAACTGGAGATCTCCCACCCACTTTCACTGCTGCCCTTACTTCTCACATGGCATGTTCTCTGCTCTATAGAGAGATGTGCTTATGGTCCTATCTGAAGGAGCATAGATGAAAGACAGCTGCACTTCATTATGCTACAGAAGAGACAATATTAGCTTTGGCCTTTGGGGAGCTTGGTTCAGATTCTCCCTGTGTCTTTTTCTCTGGGACATAGGTCAAGTCACTTGGCCTCTTGAGGCCTCAGCCCTTTAACTGTAAAATGATGGGGCTGCCTTAGAGGGCTTCAAAGATTCCCTCTACCTATGAATCTATGAGCTATGGTGTCCAGTGAGCCACCATGATACATACCTCCACTGCAGAATGCCCCTCGCATCTAGCCATCTGCATCTGCACCTGCACCTGACCTGGGGGATTTAAAAAAGATGATTAAGGGGTTCAGGAGTCTTCATGATTAAAGTATGTATGTCAGTGTGCGTGAATGTGTGTGTGAGCATATGTTCAAGTGTGTGAAGGTATATGTCTGTGTGAGTGAAACCATTCAAAGCTCCCATCTGAATCAAAATGCAGGAAATTTAAGCTTTTTGGTGGAAAGGAAATCAGGTGACATCAGATCTAAAGCAATGACACTCTAGGGCTCACCTAAGCCAATCTTCTATTTTTACAGCAAAGAGAGAGACACAAATGAGGGACTTAGGTAAGGTCACAAGGAAGCTCTTAGCTGAACTGGAATTCAAACTCATATCTCTTGACTCCCAAACCCATTTCTTCCTTCCTATACCACAGCTAGGGAAATTAATATACAGAGAGTTCAATGACTTATCCAAGGTTACACAGTTAATTAAATTGTAGGATGAGTACTTGAACCTAATTCTTCTCCTCATTCCAAAGGTGATGCTCTTGTTACTCCAAGATACTAGAGTGATATCCTCAAAATACATGTCTGACCATGTCACTCCCCTATCAAAGAATCCCCAAGAGCTCCCTTATTTTCCTGGTAGGGGTGGGCTGTTAAATATTGAGCAACCAGCTCTCTTAAAAAGAAAAAAAAAAACACCAATGCCAAGGTAATACTTTTAACTTCAATCTACATTATTAACATTTTCCTCATCACTTTATTAAACCTATAAAATCAATGAAACAATAAACCAAGCCCTGAATATAGTAATTTCCAAGATGTAAATGCTTACATAGAAATTTAAAGGGCTAGTCTGAGCTGGCCTCATCACATCCCTGCCTCCCAGGTAACACACAGGGACTTCTGTTTGGCACACAAAACCTTCTACCATCTGATCCTACTCTACCTTTCATGGGTAGTTACACATCATCCCTTCACACACCCAACTGCCCTTCTCGTTCTTTCTAAGCAACATTTGATCTCCCACCTCTTTTCCTTTGCAAAGGCTGCTCCTCATGTCTGGAATGCTGTCTTAGAACACTTGACTTTCCTTCATAGATCAATTCTTGTGGGGTAGCGGATAGAGCACCAGCCCTCAAGTCCAGAGGAGCAGAGTTCAAATCCCCACAGTTTTATGACCCTGGGTAAGCCACTTAACCTTGATAGCCTCAAAGAAAAATCAGTTCTTATGCCATCTCCTATAAGGGGCCTTTCTTGATGGCTTTAGTCATTCAGGCTCTTCCCTCTATTTACTTTATCTATATCTGTATGTATAATAATATGTAATTACATATTAGATAACAATGTTATATAATATATTACATGTAACATATAATTCTGTGTTATATGTAATTAATATAATTATAAATATATTTATATTGTATATGTAGAATTTCTTATATGTATACATATTGTTTTTCTCTAATAGTATGTAATTTGCTTGAGGGAAAAGATTACTCACTGTTGTCTCTGTATCCCTAGCAATGGTCATACTGCTTAATACCTAGTGAAGGAATGAATGCACCCTACTCCACCTTGTCCCGCCCCCACCCCCACCCCCTCCTTAAGATGGTAGCAATTACTGCTCAACAGCCAGATGCCATTTGAAACAGAACCCTGCCCCCGCCCCTTTTGGTGGCTAAGCAAAAGTCCAAGGTGGCCTGGGGAAAGAAAGAACGTTTTCTACAACCCTCGATTAAGCCTAGCCAAGTTCATTGGCTCAGGCTCGGTGTCTTCCTCCCAGATGTCAGAGCAGGAGAGCATTCAGGGAGAGGGAAGACGATAGTTCTTCTGGAAGCTATTCTGAAGGCAAAAAAAGGCAATAAAAGAACCCACTTCACCATAATGTGAAGATCTATAGCAGCGCTAAATAAAAACGTTCCTTTAATGTACCGTAAAAAAATAAATAAATAAAATAAAGACGTTTGGCTAGATTTATCAACTTGCTTCAGCCAGGGAATTAAGTTTCCCTGCTCCATTTTTTCTGCTTATTTAAAAACACCTGAGTTGTTGTAGAGGAAGTCAGACAACAGTTTCATTATCTAAACATAAACACAGGTGGCCTGAGGAAGAGAAGCCTCCAAGGGAGAGCCAGCTCCTTCAGGCTGGCGAGGTAGTTTTCCAGTGACTCTTTCTAAGTGCCCAGAAAATATCTGTGCGTGCAACTGGGGAACGTGCTAACGTTGCTTATTCTTGCCTTACTATTAGTTAAGATTTTATGAGAAGAATGAGATTTTAAGGATGTTTAATGGACAGGAGGGAGCTCAGTGTCTCTTTGCTGCAGAAGAAAATTAAAACCCTAGCATTAAAGCCTTCGACCAAGTGCAGAGCAGAGATGAGGGAGAAGAGAAATAGATGGAAATTTCCATCCTCAGTGGGACCCGCTGGCTAGAGAGTCCTATCCAGAGACATCTTCCCCCCCCACCCCCCACAGTGTGTACACACCGGACCCCATCGCTGGAATACCTTCTGATTTTAACACCTTCTCATGAAGTTCATGGCCTGGAGCTCAAGCAAACAGGCAGTAAAGTGGGATTGGCCTCATGTTGTATTTTGCTGCATAAAAATGTTCAGAATTGCAACCTCCTGGAAAACATTACAGAAAGGCTTCACTGGGTTGTTTTTACCGCCTCTCTACCTGAGAGGCTTTAAATCATAGCTCAATGACCACAGGGCAGCTGCTGACCTCCTTAGGGGAGAAGGGTTGTGGGGAAAGAAGGGAAGCTCTGCTGTGATGAGTGGAAGAATTGGAATTTATGGGGCTTCCCAACTACTTAAAGTAAGCTGTGAATTCCATTTACGATGGCGCCCGGAGACTTTGGTGCAACCAACCAGATGGGCTCTGGCTCTTTCCCAGGAGCCCCTTGAAGACCCTGGGTTTGCAGAGTTTAATTTGTAGTCATTTCCCACCCCTTAGCTCCCCCCTCTCCTCACCCCCTCCATTCTCCCAGTACAGGCCAAAGAAGGAGGTGGAGGATTGTGTTTCACAGAGCACTTTGGTCCGCCTCCTTTCTGATAGCTACTCTTCAAGGATGAATGTACCATAGTACACAGCTGTGTTCTCCTGTCCTTGCCACGCAGCACAATCCTGTGCCTCCATCCCCCACCCTCCATCTTTGATCAACAACACATAGATTTATTTAAATAAAAGTAATGATCTGGCTTTGCTGTCCCCTTCCCAAGCCCTGAATCTCATCCAATTGGGGTCAACCCATTGATGTAATGATCTTCCCCTGCCCTCTATCCTCCCATTCATGGATTCCTCCTCTGATCCCCAATTAAAAACAAAATGATTTATGTAAATCAGAATAATTATCTTCCTTGGCTGTCCACTCTCCTGGCCACAGGATTGGGCAGCCTTCTTGCTTTCCAATACAGAGCCGGACTCTCTGACCTGAAGGGAAGGTGGCCAAAGGGAGGAGGGATGAAGGTGGTCCCCAGGAAATTTTGATACTGAGGGAAAAGGGAATAACCATGAAATTTAGCCATAAGAAGAGCACATTGATCCCTTTATGACTTTTGATATTTTTTTCTTCATGGCATTAGTGTTCATCTTTGGGCTACAAATGAAGAAAGTAGATATTGCTGCAAAGCTAATAAGCTTAGCTACATTTCTTCAAAAAAAGTAATCACACACACACACACACACACACACACACACACACACACTCATTTCCTTAACACTGAAGCGTAGAAAGTGCTACTGTTACAACAGTCTTGTGAGAGAGATAGTGCAAGTTTTGTTACAAATGAAGAAACTGAGCTTTGGCGAAATAAGGTGATATGCTCAGGGTCACACAGCTGCTGTTCTCATTGTTTGCCTTTCATTTTCAAAGAGGGCCAATGACAAAACAGGGCAATGTCTTGACTTTCACATGAATTGGATTTAAGTGAGGTAGAGTTGCATGAAGCCATCAGCTTTGCTCTCTCTTTCTGAGTCATTGAATCCCAGTGAAGTCCAGTGGCAGGACAAAAGTGAAGATGAGTGGCAATGACACAAAATGAACTGGCATGCCTTGGCATCTTCAATGTATGACCAAGCTCTAAGCGCTCCACAGTGCCTGCTTCAGATGCTTTCATGGCCTTTGGAACAAATTGTTTTCATCCTCCCCCAAATTTTCATGTTGAAAATTATTCATCCATTTCATTTAGATTATCACCTAGTAAATGTTTCAGATTATATTCCAGCCCCCATTTCTGAGCCCAGTATCCATGCTGCCCCTCAGTAGACCTACAAGCAGCTGTACCTCCTCCGTCTACTGCCCATCCTACCATCCTACCCCCAAACAACCTTTCTGTCCCCCTACTTGATCTATCCCTAGGGAAGCCATGGACTGGAGTTGAGCCAATTCAAACTTTCCTGGGCCTGATATAGATCCTTTAGGGTATTATTTTCCAATTTTCTTTTGCATTCCCCTTGAAGGGCAATCAGGTGGATAGGAAGCCACCTGGCTTTATCGGTGCCCCTCATTTTGTAGATGAAGAAAATAAGTCAGAGAGAGACAGAGAGAAACAAAAGGAGATTCAAGGTTTGCTTTGCAAAGTATTTTTACATCGACTATCTCTTTGCACCCTAAAAACTACACTCCCCTTATTCTTGTTTTTGGAGGGGGGAAGGCAGGGCGATTGGGGTTCAGTAGCTTGCCCAAGGTCACACAGCTAGAAAGCGTGTCAAGGGTCTGAGGTCAGAGTTGAACTCAGGTCCTCCTGACTCCATGGCTGGTGTGGCACTCACGGCACCTCCTACCTGCCCTTACCTTATTCTTTTTATCCCCATTTCACAGATAAGAAAATTGAGGCAGAGAGGAAGTAACTTGTCCAGAGTAAAACAGCTAGTGAGGGTATAAGGTCAGATTTGAACTCAGGTCTACTCGACTCAAAGTCCAATTCTTTGTCCTCTAAGACATTTAACTGTCAGAAAACAACGTCAAAAGCTGACATTTACAGAGAGCTCACGGTGTGCCAGGCCCTGTGCTAAACGTTTTATAATTATCATTTCATTTGATCCTCACCACAACCCTGGGAGGCCCATGTGATTGTCATTCCCCTTGAACAGATGAGGAAACAGAGGTTCAACGCCTTGTCCAGGGTCACCCAGCTACTCTTAGCCTGGATTTGAACTCTGGTCTTCATAAGTTCAGGCTTTGCGCTCTATCTACTGTGTCATCTAGCGATCCGCAAAGTCCTGCAAGTAGAATAAGGGTGCCAATGTTGGAATCAAAGTCCTCTGCCTCCAAATCTAGGACTCTTCCTGTGATATCCCTTCCCTCCCTGCAGTCTGGACTTAGAGAGTCATTGATGTGCCCTAACTTTCTTCCTTTGGATAATATCAGTAGCATACCATGGAGGCTTGAGCTCTGGATCCAGATTGAAAGGACCTGATTCCAAATCTTTACTCTGGTACTTGTTATTTATGTTGCCTAGGGACTGTTTTTGCCTTTTGCTGTGCCCCCAGCACTCAGCAAAATACCCAGCATGCAGTAAGCATCGAATAAACGCTTCTTAACTTGATCCTTGGCACCTCGGAATTCTCCTCTTTAAAATGATAGCTGGAGTTAGATTCAGTTCTTCTAAAGGCCCTTACAGAGCAAGGTCTGATGATCCTATCACCTATGGAACGGTTAGTGACGTTGTCCTACCATGGGAAGTGGGGGAGGCCCCAAAGTCAAGGAAAACAATCCTGCAAAGTGTCAGAACTCTGACCGTGCACTGACCAACCACAGCTTCAGTGATGAAGCATGGCTCCATATTGGCCACACAGAGCTGACACACTAGAGGGATGCTTTTTAGGGCATGGGCAAGGTTTTCACTGAGCTTACTTCACTTATTTGTTTATCTATTCATGTATTTATTTTTATAAAGAACAGCTTCTATGAGGGCTGTGGGGTGAGTCAGTGGGTAGTGATCAAGATATACAAAAATGAAAGGTCATCAAAAAATAAAATATACAAATAAAACAAAAAGAAGCTCAGAAGGGGATACAAAACAGGGCAATTTTGTTACTGCCTTAGTAAGTTTATTATGCACTGTTTTAGAAAGAAATGGTACATAAAAAAGCGCGTGGTTATATGTACCATCTTTTTTGGTTTTTGTATAAGGAAGAAAGAGAAAAGGAAAGAAAAAAAGAAAGGAAGAAAGAAAGGAAAAGAAAGGAAAAAAAGAAGGGAGGAAGGAAGGGAGGAAGAGAGGGAGGGAGGAAGATACAGGGAGGGGGAGAGAGAGAGAGGGAGAGAGAGAGGGAGCAGGAGAGAGAGGCGACTGAGGACCTAGCTACCTTTCAACCAGATATCTTCAGGGCCCACTCCCAAAACTGGAGGAGAGATTCCAGCAGAGAGATATAGGCAGCCAGTGAGATTTGTTCAACAAAACATTATTAATTAAAAGCACTAGAACCCAAAGAAACAGATCTTGAGCTAAGCAGGTTGGGATTATTACAGAACTATTGTGGCAGAACATGATGGAACAGTGGTTGTTTTGAATTCTGCACAATTCAATTCTGCATAAACTGGTAATAGTTTAATGAGATTTTACTCTATATGGTTCTTATAAATATTTTCTTCTTCATTTTCTTTGGAATGACATTTTCCCTGTCTGAGAATTGGATTCAGCAAAACCCCAACCATCCAGGTAGGAGAGGTAGCATGTTGGAATGGAAAGAACACTGAAGTTGGGGGAATTGTCTCTTGTACAACCTCTGCTGATAACTGGCCATCGGTCTTTGGCAAGCTGCTTCCCTTCTGGGCATGACTTTCTTGATTTATAAAAAGAAGGAGTTAAACGAGAGTAGGCAGTCTATGTGTAGATTTCAAAGGGTCTGTGAACATGGACGAAAAAAAATAAATCTTTATTTTCACTAACCTTTGGCTTCTTTTTTAACCTTTTGTATTTTTTTTACATATTTAATAAAATTATTCTAAGAAGTCCATGGGGTTCACCAAACTGACAAAGGAGTTCATCACAGATACACACACACACACACACACACACACACACACACACACAGCTAAGAAACCTTGGATAAATGGATTACAAGGTTCTTGGCAGCTCTGACAGACTATGGTGTACATCATGAGCTCCTTTTGAGTTCTGACACTCCATGTTCCAGCAATCTAGAATTCTTTCCAGCCCTGGCATTCTTTGTTCTATGTTCTCAGGTCCTTTCCACTTCTAACATCCTCTGTTTTTTATTCTGATCTCTTTTCCAGCTCTGGAATTCTATATTCTGTGCCAAATTACCTTATGATCCCAACATTCTAGGTTCTATGTGCTAAGCTTTCTTTCAACTCAGTCCTTCTATGCTTAGTATTCTAAGCTCATTTATGGATCTGGAATTCTGCAATCTGTTCCAAGTTATCTTCCAGCCTTGACCATCAGTATCCCAAGTTTTAAAGTCTTATCGGTTTAAGTGGATCGTGATTTTGATATCAGTCAATAGCATGATGTGTCTGCCAACAATGTCAAACTGATATTGAGTGTGCTAAGAGAAGCAGCTTCTAGGAATAAGGAAGTGATGGTCCACTTGCTGAAACCCTGGTCAAATTACGTCTGGACTACTGTGCTCAATTCATGGCACTACATTTTATGAAAGAAACTGATATATGAGAGAACCTAAAAGAGAGCAAGTAGAATATAGCCCATGATACAGAAGGATAAAGTGAAGGAAGTTCAGAAAAGTCTGATGTGGAGGAGAGAAGACTCAGGGGAAACTTGATACTCTTTCTGAGTATACATGGAGGAAAGACTGCACTTGATTAGATTGGGACCAGAAAGTAGAAGTAAAAGAAATGGGGTAGGCTTCCCTGGAGGTCTTCAAGCAAAAGATGGATGCCCACTTATTATATATATATTGCAATGAGGATTCTTTTATGGGTAAGGGTTCGATGAGATGGCCACTGAGGTTACTTTCAACTCTGAGATTCTCTGACATTCTGTGACGTTCATGTTCTAAGTTCCATTCCAGGTATAACATACCATGATTCTGCTTTACTGTTTTCCTGTTCCTATATTCCTCCCTCTCATCACTCTTTCCTGAAATATGAGAAATGATACGAGTTGTGATATGTGCAGCCTGCATGTGTTGACTGTCATTAAGTTTCACCCATGATTTTCCCAAATACTGACAGATCTTCAGGGCATTAAGAAAGTTTGAAATGATTAGTAGCTTGGGGGCAACTTCCAGTTCCTTAGTGCAGGTCCAAACATCAGTTAGAAATGAAGTCATAGATAGGATTTGTTTTGCTTCATTAAAGTGATTAATGTTTATGTTGTGATACAAAGGTTAATTGTAATATCTTAGAAAGACACAAACAATGCATCATCAAGGACCAAGTAGGATTTATCAGCTCCCAGCAAAACTCCACATTGATGTGTAAGAAAGCCTGATTTCTTTTTTTTAAACCATTGGCTTTTTAGGTATTTCTGGAAGGCCAAGTCTGAGCCTCTTATATGAAAAACACTGAATTTGAAATTTCTATTCACCTAATGAACTCCAGCCCATGGGAGAGTGAAATGTCCCAGAATATTCAGGGCAGTAGAGTGAAATGTACAGTGTTGTTGTTTGTCCATTTTTGAAGAGGACCGATAACATCATGGGACAATGTCTTGATTCTTGCATGAATTAGATTTAAGTGAGGCAGAGTTGCACAAAGTCATCAGCCTCACTCTCTCCTCCAGAGTCATTGAAGTGGAGTGGCAGGGGAAAAGTCAAGACTACTGGTGATGGCCTGGGATGAGGTGGGTAACTTTGGTGTCTTCAATGCCTGACTCAGCTCTAAATGCTGCACAAAGCCTGCTTCAGCCATCTTCACGGCCACTGGAACAAATTGTTCTCATCCACCCAATCTACCAGGGAAAGTCTTCATGTATTAGTGGTAGACATTCCCCTAACTCACCAATGGATATGAGTACTGTTGGCTACCCTCAACCTGGTTTGGCCCATCTACTGAAATGGTTTACCAAGCTGTGACTGCTGAGCATGCTACAGCTTCTTAGAGCCAGAGGTGAGAGTTGGGTAACAGGTGAACACCGAAGGTGGAAGAGCAGCCCTGAAAAGGGATGAGCAAGCCCTCATACCAGAGGGGTTAGTCCTCTCTGAACATCCCATACACCTTAATGTACAATTTATTTAGAATCAGAAGAGCTGGATTCAAATCCTCATTAACAATATCACTCGAGGCCAATCGTCTCACTTCTCCAGCAGTTTACTTCTCTTCACAAATGAGGGGAGTGGACTAGATGCTCTCTAAGCTCTCTCTTGCTCTAAAGTTTACAACTTACATTTCTCAGAGTCCTTGCTGTTTGACTAACTTAATGTGTGAGTCAGGGCAATCACGTCACCTTTCTGGGAATCAGGTGTTTCATCTGTAAAGCAAAAATTTGCCAAATAATCTCCAAGATTTCTTCTAGCTTTAAAAATTCTATGAGATGCAAGGTTTTCTGTGATGTTTCTTAAACTATATTTTATAAACCCAGTCTATTAAAGAAAAAGGTTGAAAAAGATTTCCATTTGGATGTCCCCTAGGCATCTTAAATGCAACATATTTAAAATGTAGTTCATTCCAACACTACTTAAACCCATGCCTCCTTATTTCTGTTGAGGCTGGTGTTGTTCTGCTAGTAACCCAGGTTCCCAGCCTTAAACTTATCCTGTCTCTAACCGATCATTTGCTAAGTCTTGTAAATTCTACATACTCATCTCTCACATCAGTATCCTTCTGTCCAATTATATGGCCACTAATCTAGGTCAGGCTTCTATCATTTTCGGCCTGAACTATTGCAACAGACTCTTAACAGGACTCTTCCAATCTGACCTCTTTCTAATCCATCTTCTAGGACTAACAGTTTGGTCAGATAAGGAAAGACCATGTGGAGGAGGAAGCATCTAAGCTGAGCCTCGATGCGGTGGAGGGATTCTCAGAGGTGATGCTG
The DNA here is from genome assembly GCF_011100635.1 of Trichosurus vulpecula. Classification (NCBI taxonomy): domain Eukaryota; kingdom Metazoa; phylum Chordata; class Mammalia; order Diprotodontia; family Phalangeridae; genus Trichosurus; species Trichosurus vulpecula. Next base: position 359,201,920 of record NC_050575.1, read on the forward strand.
AGCAGAGAAGGCATTCCAAGCATGGGGTACCTCCTATTCAAAGGTCCAGACCTGCACATGGAGATGGAATTTGTGTACAGGAAATTACAAGTACATCAGTTTAAAAGTGTGTGTGTGGAACAAGTGTAAAGTCAGTCTGGAAAACTGGCTGCAAGGGCTTGTGAGGGCCTTTAATTGCTAAACTGAAGAGTTCCTATGTATCCCTAGAGGCAAGAGGAAACCACTGAAGCTTCTTAAACAGGGGCGTGTCATGGTCAGACCTGTGGGTTAGCAATATGCCTGCAGCAGCTGTGTGGAAGGTGGATCTGAGGGTGGAGAAACTGGAAACTGGGAGACCAGTAGGAGGCATTTGTAATTTTCCAGGCATCATGCGATGAGGGCCTGGACAGGAGTGTTCAGTTAATAGTCACTGAAAAAAAGTGTTTGTGGGTATAGAGTCATGTTTGAATCATAGATGTTTAGGGAGAAATGTATTTTTCTTCTGGACACAGGAATACTTTGGCCTCTTTGCAGACAAGAAGCGAGCAAGAGAAAAAGATTCAAATAAGTATAAATTTGCTGCCTGCTTGTTAAATAAGTATAAATTCCTCCTGGCTGTTGTCATCACATATAAACAGTATTGACACCTGGCATGAGAAGAAAGGTGGGAGCAATAAACTCTATGGTTTCTCATGGAAGGTGCACTCAATAGTTATGTTATATGGTACAAATTTTAAGGGAGAGACATACATGTGGTTAGAGTTGATTCATCTTCAACCAGTTGTCCCAATTATCTGTAATCGATGTGAGAGCAGAGAGCAGGAGGACAAATAAAATCTGGCCTGAAAGGATTTAGAGTTAACATCCTCACCCACCTCTTTATTTGGTGAGGTTCTTCATTAGCCTTCCATTTCTTGAGAGGGCAGTCCAATACAGCCTCGACTTACGGACAATAAGTTCAGATCCTCCCTCTTCCACAGACTGACTGAGGGACTTGGGGAAGTCATTCCCCAAGAATCCTTTTTCTTATATGTAAAATCAGAATAAGACTTTAAGTGGTGGTCCTTCATCTTTTTTGTGTCCTGGGCCCTTTTGGCTGCCTGGTGAAGCCTCTAGATCCTCTGTCAAAGTAAAGTTTTTAAATGTATAAAATAAGATACATAAGATTATGAAGGAAAATGATTATATTGAATTTCAGTTATTAATTTTTGAGTTATGAACCTTAGGTTTCTTGAAGGGTTAAAATGAGATAGCAGACACAAAATGTATGAACGCATATGCACATATACATATACATATAAACACATACATTTGTATGTGTTTATATGTATAAATGTGTTTATATAAGTGCATGTAACATGCATATATGCCTAAATATAGTATCAGATGTTGTCAAATATTATTGTTAGAAATTCCAAAAATTATTGTTTGAAGAGTGATATGAGAAGTCATTTCAATCCTTCAAGCATCACTTAACAATCAGGTTCAGGCAAACCATAGCACTACTAGTCAGATGGGCAGCTAGGTGTCTCCATAGTTCATAGAGTCCTGGGCCTAGAGTCAGGAAGACTCATCTTTCTGATTTCAAATCTGGCCTCAGACATTTACTAACTGTGTGACCCTGGGCAAGTCACTTAACCCTCTTTGCCTTAGTTTCATCATCTGTAAAATTAGCTAGAGAAGGAAATGGCAAATCACTGCAGTATCTTTGCCAAGAAAACCCCAAATGGGGTCACAAAGGGTCAGACACAACTGAAATGTGACTGGACAACAACTAGTTATATAGATGGAGGGTGAAAAGTCACCATATAAAAGCAGGGATTTAGGTTAGTAATATGTTCCATTGCAGGTCTGGATTTGGTAGGAAGATGGGAAATGTCTGTAACAGGGGAATTTCACTGTCATGAAAAGAACCTTAGATAGGTGGTCAAGAGAAGTGAGTTCTAGTCCCAGCTCAGGTACTAGCTTGCCTTGAGACCTTGGGCAGATGTTTTAATCTATTTGATCTTCAGCTTCCTAATCTCTAAAATGTGGGGACTGAGGTAGGTGACTGCTAAAGCCACCTGCCCCTGAAAATCCTGAGATTGTAATGTACCAAACTGGTCCCATGCTAATCTGGGAGAAATGGCCTCAAGTCAAGCGAGTTCAGTCTAAGAGTTCCTTAGATGCTGTTAGGCCACAGCAGTGGTCAAGCTAAAGTATGTGGTAGCCTTCCTTGTAGTTAGTCCAAATACTACTTTCATAATACCACTCCAAATAGGCAAGGCAAATATTATCTCTGATACAAACTGACTACTTTTGAGGTATATAAAGTTTCGATCTACTAAGTTCTCTTCCCACCTATCCTCCTTTTGCTCTGTCCCTCCCTTCTCTTTTCCTCTTCACTCCTTTTCCATCCTCTTCCCTTTCACTTAGAGAAATTGGATTATGTATTTAATGTAATTGAAAACTAGTCCTATGTACTCAGATACCCAAAGGGATCTGTGAGTAGTCTCTTCAGTGATATAGACCCCCATCGTCCTATGCCTACTCATCCAATATTGTCTTACATCCGTCCTCCCCAAAGTGCACCACTGGGGGGGCTGCCCAATTTTCTAAGAGTTTACTTCAAGTGCTCTTGACATCCTGAGGATTCCAGTGGATCATGGAAGCTGTCCACTGAATACACCTTGCTCTTGGCATGGAAGTAGATCATCCAATTTTACACCACTTCTTCACAATTCCCATTTGGTAATGTATTATAGTATGCTCATATCAAACTATTTCCCCCGATTGACAGTCATTTTCTTTTTCTTTTTTTTTTTGAGTGCCTAGTGGTATACATTTTGTAGCCATACATCACCATATATGTGGCAATATTATATTGGTAGTAATGAAATTGATTTTGTTTAAGGGAGAACTTTCGGATCTTGAAAAGAACTTTGGTATTTCCAAAATGCCAAAGCTCTTCTCTTCCATTTCAATTTTGGGTCCAACTCGTTGTTCATTTTCAGTGTTCTGCTAACCAACATATGGAGAAGCAATCTGGGGTAGTGGTTATAGGGCCAGAGATTGAGTAGGGAAGGCCTGGGTTCCGCTCTTACCTCTACCACTTAGCAGCAGAGTGACCTAGACAAGTGACTTTACTCTAAGTCAATCAAGATATTGTACCTGCAGGACCCACCTCACAGGATTTCTGGGAATATCATTCCTTTCCACGCTGTACTCCTGATTTCTGCTACCAGATATGGCAGCTTTTCACCTCCCTGCAGCCCTGGAATCACTCACTGAAAGTACTTCCATCCCCTATGGCCTCTCCTTCTGCGGGGATGCCTAAAGTGGACTCCTCTTAAGGCAAGCACCCAGGCCAACCATGGTTTAATTTCTCTGCACTCCGTCAATCAGGCCCCTACCTCAGTACCTTCATCTGCAACTTCAACCCCTTCCCCAGAAATGGTAAGTTTCCTTTTATAAGTTGTCTTTCTCCATTAGAATATGAGCTGTGGTGGCGGGTAGAGACTTTCTTTCTACTTGCATCAGTTTTCCTAGTGTTAACATAATGCTTAGCACATAATAAGGCTTAATGAATTCTTATTTTAACATGAGATCATATATGTAAAGTTCACTGTAATCTTGAGTAGCTAAACATCATACATATATGTGCATACACAATAAATAGATGCACAATACACATATGTATGAAAGCATCATCTATGTACATTCACAAACATGTGACTATATACACAGATGTATAGGCACTTGTAAGATATACACATATGTGACACACAATGTATGTATTATAAACGTATCAATTCATAATACATGCATTATGTGTGCATATACATATATGCATACACATCTTCAATGCATATACACACATATGTGTGCATATATGTGTATGTATATATGTATGTAGACAGAATTAGGTAGATAGGTAGGTAGATAGACAGATAGATAGATAGACAGACAAATAGATTGTTAGACGGACAGAGAGACAGACAAATAGACAGATAGACAGGCAGATGGACAGGCAGACAGACAGATAGATAGATAGACATACATAGACAGACAAATAGATTTTTAGACAGACAGATAAACAAATAGACAGATAGACAGGCAGATGGACAGGCAGACAGACAGATAGATAGATAGATAGATAGATAGATAGATAAAGACAGACAGACAGATATGGAAACAGACATACACATAGATAGATAAACACACACATGTCTAGTCAAAGAGTGGTGAAGAGGACAGAAAACAGGGCTTCAGGGCCAAAGGTTCCAGACTTGCCTCTGAAACATCGTGGCTGTATACTCTAGGCAATTTTAAGACACTAGCTATAGAAAAAGTAACATCCTGCACTAGTAACTTTCCACATCTCTGAGTTCCCTATACCAATGAAATCACAGGTCCAAGCCTTATCCCTATCTATTTCTCTCTGTGTTTGTCTGTCTGTCTTTTTCACTCTCTCTCCATCTATCTGTCTATCTTTATATCTATCTATCAATATTTCTGTCTACACACACACACATCCAAAGAGGAACTTTGAACAGCAGAAAAAAAAATATTACCAAGTCATTACACGCGAGGAAGACAAGATGGGCAGATCATGTGGCAAATATAAAATTTGATAAGTGGACAGACAGAATGCTCCCCTTGCGCTCTTGCAATGCTAGCCAGGAAATTGTAAATACAATATTAGTCGTACCCCCCTCTGGCATCTTTATGGGAGGACATGGACGAGGGTCACCCTGGAAGAGCAAGCCCATCTGTGTTGTTGGAGGATCCTTCCAGATCAATGAGATCAGAGATCCTTTTCGAACATGTATAACTAGTCTGGGCAATAGTAAGAGAGAGAGGCTAAAAGGGCTTTTAATTTTAAAACCCTTCTCGAATCATTAAAACCTTTCCCCTTTTTCAGGGCCCCTTAATCACCGTTCCTTCCCACGAATCTCATCCCCATTCTGAGCAGAAAAGGAGCAAGGCCCTTGCTGTTTGGCAGGAGCATCCCAGTCATGCGAGCTGATGAGGACATGTTAGTCCACAGCTCCCAGCCTGTGGCAGCTGACATCTTTGTCCTCCTGGAAAGCACTGGGGTTTGTGATCTACCTGTTTGCCTTCCTGCCTTTTCCTCTTAAGAGTCTCAGGCTTATCAGACTTGACAGAGAGAGCAGCCCTCAGCAGGCTTTGCAATTCACACCAGCATTGAAAGTGACTGCCCAGATAACATAGGTAATCATAGAGGACCCTGGGGGACCTCTGATGACTGTGTAATTGATGGCTCCGTGTTTCTCTAATAAATTTGTTTCTTCATTATGCCCGGCACATCATACATGGTAGCGAGTGATGATCCCTCCACTCCTCTTGTGGGCTTGTGGAACAAAAGATCTAATAAGTCTCAGCATCCAAGGGTCTTTTCCCTTTTAAAAGTGGGATTTTTTTTCTTTTTTTCTGGATAGAAACAACTATACTCCTAAAAAAATTAATAAATGCATATAGGACATTCACTCCTCACCAAATAAAACATAAAAGCCCGATTTCATTAAGTTAAGCTATTAAATTAAGAAAGTGTTTTTAATTATCTGAACATTTCAGTGAGCTCATAAAACATTTAAGTAACTCCGAAGGAGTCTGAGTTTAAGCACTTTCATTGTGAGTTAGGGCCTCCTGTCCATGGTAAATCCTGAGCTGCAGATATTGAGAACCACAGGGGAAGAGCTGGAGGGGTTAAGGTCACTGGGGCTAATTTAGCTCTGAAGTCCAGTGGGTGTTTCTTTAAATCCTGGGGTTCTTGTAGTGTGTGAGTGTGTGTGTGTGTGTGTGTGTGTGTGTGTGTGTGTGTGTGTGTATGTGTATGAAGCAGATTCCCTCAGTACATAGCAGATATTATGTAAATGGCAGCTTTTATAATCAGTATTACTGTTATCCAGCATACACTAGCCTCAACACACCTCTGATTAGAATGATAATTTGAATCCAGGTTCTGTTAACTCCAAATCCAGTGCCCTTTGCAAAGCACCTCATCCCCATCCTCAGTCTCATTGATTTTTTTCCTTTAATGTCTGATTGAAAGGTAGTGAAGCATCATGCATAGAGAACTGGTCTTGGTGTCAGGAAGGCCTGGGTTCCAGTCAGGCCTCTGATATATATATATATATATATATATATATATATATATATATATCACACACTCTGATATATATGTATACACACACACACACACACACACACACACACACACATACTGACTAGGTGACTCTGGGAAAAGGAATTAACCTCTTACTGCAGCCAACTCTCAGACTGAATTGCTGAACACTTACCCATCTGCATTGGTAATTACATTGGTAATTACAGCCAATACATCTCTTATGCATTTATTTTTATTGTTGGTCCTTCATTTCAGACATGTCTAACTCTTCATGACCATGTTTGGGGTTATCATGTGAAAGGTACTGGAGTGGTTTGCCATTTCCTTCTCCAGCTCATTTTGCAGATGAGGAAACTGAGGCAAACAGGGTTAAGTGACTTGCCCAGGGTCATACAACTAATAAGTGTCTGAGGCAGGACTTGAACTCAGGAAAGCTCATCTTCTTGACTCCAGGCCCAACATTCTCTTCTACCTAGCACAGGTTTATTAAACAGTTACTGTGTACCAAACACTCCATTAATTGATAGTGATACCAAAAAAAGATAAAATTGTCGCTGCTCTCAAGAGCTCACATTCAAATGGAGGTGACACCATGCAAAGACCCACTCACATATAAGACACATACAGTAGGAATGGAAGGTCTGCTCAAAGGGAAGGGTAGCATACCTATACCAAGTATGAACAAACTCATCTGTGTTTATGAATTTGTTTGTTTTTAGTGTATTATGATAACTTTTAACATCATCAATCTCCTTTGTAATCTATATATTTTATTACATGCATTTAAAAACACTACATTGAGAAAAGGTTCATAGTCTTACCAGACTGCCAAAGGGGTCCATGACACAAAAAAATGTTAAGACCTCCTACTCTAAGAGAAAGATAGAAATTCAGCAGTTGGAAGGGGTACAATTTAGGCATAGGGACCTGCCTGAGCAAAGACAGACAGGTGGGAAATCCTTTAGGGCTTAACCAGTAGAAGTCTAAGTTTTCTCCCTTCCACAATGAGCATAGGAAGAGAGGATTAGACTCAGTATGACAGCATATTCAGGTAATCTCTGTTGCCGGGGAGAATGGAGCTGGTAGATCTTTTAAGCTTGGGAGTTTTGAGTTACAGGGGGCTAAATTCTTCAGGCATCCACCTAAATTTCAGCATTAATGTGGGGAACCATTGGGAGGGGGCAGAGTAGGGAACTACCAGGTTGCCTAAGGAAGGGCAAAATAGTCCCAGGTTGGAAATAGAGCAAGTCAAAGTTTCCATGCCAATCAGAGTGGGACCAAACTTCTATGAGTATCCCCCCCCCAAACTTCCAGGGTGGGTCAGAAAATGAAACCCAGTATTTTTAATAAGAAGAATAAAAACTGAAATAATAATGAATTTTAAAAGATTAATATTTCGGTATCTGAAAAAGTACATTAAAAACAAAGGTAAGAGAGAAATTAGAATAATTTCAACAAATAGGTCTACATGAGAGTATTTCAGTAAAAAAAAATCTTGTTCTTGCTGGAACTTTCAAATGAAATGGGCATCTTCCTTTTTTCCATCTCCCCAACATGACCCTTTCCTAGCCTCCGACAGAAAATTAGCTGCCTGTGTCAGATGCTATCCAGACCAGAAAACTCTGACCTCAACAAAATCTCAGACATGCCATGTACAGATTTGATAGCCTTTTCTCTCAGCCTACAGCCTGACATGTATAATATAGGTTGAGGGGGAAATTGCTAATATTAAGTGATCCCAGGGAGCAAAATAATATTAAGGGATCTTAACATCCTGAAAAGTAAGAGCTTAAGAAACTACCAAACCTAACAACCCCTGCCCCCACCCCGATCCCAGATGACTGGGCCATTTCATCAAGGTAATTTTGGTTACTGAGAATTTACCAAGGGTTTTCATTTTTTCTTCATTTTTTTTTTACAATTTTTTTAAAAATTTATTTAACATATTTAGTTTTCAGCATTGATTTTCACAAGAGTTTGAATTACAAATTTTCTCCCCATTTCTACCCTCCCACCCACTCCAAGATGGTGTATATTCTGGTTGCCCTGTTCCCCAGTCAGCGCTCCCCTCTGTCACCCCACTCCCCTCCCATCCCCTTTTCCCTTCCTTTCTTGTAGGGCAAGATAAATTTCTACACCGCATTGTCTGTGTATCTTATTTTCTAGTTGCATGCAAGAACATTTTTGTTTGTTTTTGAACATCTGTTTTGAAAACTTTGAGTTCCAAATTCTCTCCCCTCTTCCCTTCCCACCCACCCTCCCTAAGAAGTCAAGCAATTCAACATAGGCCACATGTGTATCATTATGTACAACCCTTCCACAATACTCATGTTGTGAAAGAATAACTATATTTTGCTCCTTCCCAACCCATCCCCCTTTATTGAATTTTCTCCCTTGACCCTGTCCCCTTTCGAAAGTGTTTGTTTTTAACTACCTCCACCCCCATCAGCCCTCCCCTCCATCATCCCCCCATTTATTTTTATCTTCTTCTCTCTTCTTTCCTGTGGGGTAAGATTCCCCATTGGGTATGTATGGTATTCCCTCCTTAGGCCAAATCTGATGAGAGCAAGATTCACTCATTCCCCCCTCACCTTCCCTCTCCCCTCCTCCCGCAGAACTGTTTGCTCTTGCCTCCTTTATGCGAGATAATCCACACCATTCTATCTCTCCTTATCTCCCTCTCTCAGTATGTTCCTCTCTCATCCCTTAATTTGATTTTATTTCTTTTAGATATCTTCCCTTCATCTTCAACTCACCCTGTGTCTGCTCTCTCTCTCTCTCTCTCTCTCTCTCTCTCTCTCTCTCTCTCTCTCTCTGTATATATATATATATATATATATATATATATATATATATATATACACACACACATAGATATATACATACATACACATTCACCCATATATATATACATAAACATATATGTATGCATATTCCCTTCAGCTACCCTAATACTGAGGTCTCATGAATCATATTCGTCATCTTTCCATGTAGGAATGTCAACAAAACAGTTCATCTTTAGTAAGTCCCTTGAAATTTCTGTTTCTTGATTACCTTTTCATGCTTCTCTTGATTCTTGTGTTTGAAAGTCAAATTTTCTATTCAGTTCTGGTCTTTTCACTGAGAAATCTTGAAAGTCCTCTATTTTATTGCAAGTCCATATTTTGCCTTGGAGCATGATACTCAGTTTTGCTGGGTAGGTGATTCTAGGTTTTAATCCTAGCTCCACTGACCTCCAGAATATCGTATTCCAAGCCCTTCGATCTCTTAATGTAGAGGCTGCCAGATCTTGGGTTATTCTTATTGGGTTTCCACAATACTCAAATTGTTTCTTTCTGGCTGCTTGCAGTATTTTCTCCTTGATCTGGGAGTTTTCTTCATTTCTTGAGTCATGCTGTTAAGATGAGACCAGCCCATTGGTGACATAGAAAAAGGAAAAAAGAGAGATCCAGTACAACAATACAATGAAAGGAATCCTTGTTTTCAAGGTGTTCCTATTTGTATGTGTGTGTGTCTGTGTTTATGTGTGAGTATTTGTACGTGTGTTGTTGGGTTTGGTGGTAAGAGGGACACAAATAAGTAAATACGAGATTCATTTGTAAGGAATCCCAAACAATTTGGCAGAGGACTGGGGAGGGGGGATTTAGCAATTGGTGTGATCCAAAGAGGTCTCATAGAAGACCTGAACTAAACCTTGAAGGAAGAAAGGGATTCTAAGAAGAGGAATAGAAGAAGACATGCACTCCAGGCATGGCAGACAGTCTTTGCAAAGGTGCAGGGCATGAAGGATGACATGCCCTGTAGGAGGAACAGCAAGGCAACCAGTTTGACTGGAGCATTGAGCACATGAAGTGGTTAATGTGCAACAAACTCAGAAAGGTAGACTGGAGATAGACAAAGGTTTTAAAGCACATACACTCTAATCTTAAAAAAAACCCAATTTTTTAAAAAAAATATTAAGTAAACTAGATGGCGAACTGGGCAGGGGAAGGAGGGAGGGATTCATCTCATGGAGCATATACCGGGACTTCCTGATGATTCCTGGCGATATTTATGACTCACTGTTGAAAGGTGCTCTCAATTTGTGATGATGAAGCCCTTGATGCTCACTGAGCATGAAAAGTTGATGACTCAGGGGGCTTTACAGTAAGTACAAAAAACATTTATTAAACACCTACTCTGTGCCAGGTGCTGTCCTAAGCAGTGGGAATACAAATAAGAAAAAGAAAAGCCCCTGCTTTTAGGAAGAGCTTACCATCTAATGGAGGAAGACAACACACAAGGGCTAAAGAGAGGCCCAGACCAGTGGCATGATGGTGGTGGAGTCAAAACCAAGCATCGCAGCTGGTGGGAAATGACGTCTTTAAAAATGGAATGAATCTATTTCTGTTTTTCGAATGTATTTTCCTTTGTATTTGAAGGTCTTTTTCCTGATGGCTTGAAGAACTTGTTTCTGTATTGAATTATTAGGTTTAGCCCTTTTGTATCTTGGAGTTTACAGCCTTGGGGTTTTTTTTTCTCAAGATGATCTGTGAATTTTTTCAACTGGAATTTCATTTTCTATATCCAGAAGTTTTGAGCAGTTATCTTTTTCTTTTCTTTCATGTTGCTATGTTGTTTTGCTCTGTTCTGTTCTTCTGGGAGATGTCATTCTTAGGTTATCTCTGTGAATCCTGTCTTCAAGATTAGTATGTTAAAGAAAGAAAGAAAAAAGGAAGGAAAGGAAGAAGGGATGGAGGAAAGAAGGAAATACAGGAGGGAGGAAGGGATCAAGGGAAACAGGAAGGGAGGAAGGGAAGATGGGACAGAGGAACAGAAGATGGGCAAGGAGAAAGGAAGAAAGGAAGGAAATAAGGAAGGAATAAGGAAGGAAAGGGACAAGGAAGGAAAAATGGAAGGAAGAAAGAAAAGAAGAAAGAAAGAGAGAAAAAAAGAAAGAAAGAAAAAGGAAGAGAGGAAAGAAGAAAGAGAGGAAGGATGGATGGAAAGAAGGAAAGAATAAAGGGAAGGAGGGAGGCAAGGAAGGGAGGAAGGAGGAAAGGAAAGAAGGAGGGAGGAAGAGAGGGAAGGGAAGAAGGAAGGAGGCAAGGAAGTAAGGAAAGGAGGAAAGGTGGGAAGAAGGAAGGAAGGGAGAGAAGGAGGGAAGAAACTAAGGAAGGTAAGAAGGAAGGAAGGGAGGAAAGAAAGGCATATATAATCAAACTGGATATTTGTTAGGCATCTCAAAGTCCACATTCTCCAAATACATCCTTTTCTCATAACCCACATCCTTTCTAAACTTCCTTGTATCTGATGAGGTAATACTACCCTTTCGAGGTTTGCAACCTGTTGTAATCTTCAAATCTCTTTCATTCTCATGGTCAATCAGTTGCTAAATCATACAATTTCTACCACCACAATTTTTCCCATTTCCATTTCTTCTTTACTCATAATCTATTTTAATTTAGACTCTCATCATCTCTCAGCTGTCTCTCAATTGTCCTTTCTGTAACCAGTCTCTACCCCACTCCGATCCATCCTCCATAAGCTGCCATACTGATATTCCTAAGGCACAGATCAGAACATGCCATCCCTTACCCAATAAGCTCCACAGATTCCTCTAAGATCAAATAGTCGTTCAAGCTCTTTAGCACTTGACCTTTTTCTACTTTTCCACCCTTATTAAACATTACTCCTTTTCACACACACGTATACTACAGTCCAAGCATACTGTTTTTTCCCATTTTTCATACATGAGACTCCACCTCCTATTTTGTATTGGCTGTTCTCCATGCCTGGAAAGCACTCATGATGCCTTAATCTCTTAGGAAGAGAAAAATTGTGCTCAAGCAATATCCTCTATATGAAACAGTTCTGATCTACCCTATATTGTCCTCCTGAATTAAATGATCCTGTATCGATTTTGTATATCTATCTATCTATCATCTATCTATGTGCATGCATGCATGTGCATACACATATACTATCTCCCTCAACTTAATTGTAAGCTCCACAAGGACAAACACTATTTCACTTTTGTCTTTGAATCCCAAGCTCTAGTACAGTGCCTGGCACATAGTAGGTGCTTAGCAAATTCTCATTGATGCATTTATTGAATGATTTATTAAAGTGATTTTCCAAACTTAATGTGCTACATACATATTATGTTGTTATTATCATTATCATTTTTTGAGGTAAGGAATCTATTCTCTGAACTGTCAGTGACTGCCTTTTCAGGGAGAATCTTGAATCACCCATACATTGACCAAGTCGTCGATTTCATGGTGAAGAAACATCCTTTTCTAGGTTCCCCACATTGCTTCTCAAACAGGTTATTTATTCTCTGGCTTATGCACTGAGAGAATCTGATTTCATCTGTTTTCTTCTACATTCACCTCACTTAGGGGTTTGGAAAAGTCCCAGGGGTCTTTCACAGAATTATAGAATTTTAGATTTGGAAGAGATCCCAGTAGCCAGTTAGCTCAACCCAGGCCTAAAACCGAATACCTTCAACAACATGTCAGGCAAATGGCCATCCATCTTTTGCCTGGAGGTCTGCAATGAGGAGAAAAATGATTATTTCCAGAGACACTCATTCTGATTTTGGATAACTGTAATTGTTATGATGCTTCTCCTTACATCAAGCCTCACATTGAATCTTTCTGACTTACACCCATTACTCCTAGTTCAGCCCTCTGGGTCCAAACAGAACAGGTCTGATCCTGCTCCCAGGTGATACTGCACACTCATCCATATTACCATTTTTCCTTGTGGGCAAACCATTGATGTGCTCCACTTGCCTCCTCTATATCTCAATCAGCATAACATTCTTTATTTCCATTCTGGGTTGCTCTTTAATTGCCTTAGGTAGAGTCTTTGAAATGAATGGAGCCACAGCTGAACCAAGTGCCATTGATCAAGGATGCAAGTCCCATCTTCTATACTGATGTGGTATTATGGGGTGGGAGAGCAGGTGGATAGAGTTGGAGAGGTTCTGGGTGGAGGGAGGGAGTTTGATTTTAAGGATCTAGGTTCTAACTGTCTCAAGAACTCACTGTCATGACATCAATATCACTTGTCATCTACATAGGATTCCTTGGAGAATTAGCTTCTGGTTGGGAAGGAAAGTGGCTACCCCTAACCTTGAATATACTCTTCAATGCACCCTTGAATGGAAGGGGATCTAAACTTGAGATCTCTGAACTTTGATAGATAGACTGGTAGATAGATAGATGGATAGACAGATAGACAGACATTTAGACAGATAGACAAAGAAAAGACAGACAGTCAGTCAGACAGACAGACAGATAGACAGACAGATAAATAGATAGATAGATGGATGGATGATAGATAATAAATAGATATTTAGATACTTAGATATAAACAACTGTTTATACAGAAGACAGACAGACACACAGATAGGCAGACAGACAGATGGACAGACCAGATAAATAGATAGATAGATGGTTGGATGGATGGATGGATGGATGGATAGACAGGCAGACAGACAGACAGACAGACAACCAGATGGACAGACAAATATATAGGTAGGGAGGTAGACAGACAGATAGACATATGGAAAGATAGACAGATGGATAGATAGATGGATAGACAGACAGAGATATCTATCTACATATATACATTCACATATACATAATATGTACATAAAGATACATGTATAGATACACTTGTGTCTGTATGTATATGTGTGTATATGTGTATATATATATACATATATAATATAAATTGACAAATATGTTTCAATATAATTGATTTCCTTTGTAAGGCTATGTATTTTATTTTATGCATTTCAAAACATTATTGTGAGGCACTCATGGACTTCATTAGACTGTTAAAGCTGTCCATGGAATAATAAAAAAAAAAGGTTAGGACATGAAATCTATAGGCACACCTTGGACAGTAAGGATGTTAGTATGAAGAGTTCTGCTCCTCTGTTTTTCTGTTAATTCTTTCTTATTGTACTTGGAGTCTCAGCATCAACATCTCAGCGACTGCCTATTCACCAGGCTGTTCTGCACCCTAGACTATCAATTGCTACAATAGAGTAAATAATATGCATTTTTAAAACTGGGTAAATGCTTATTTAGTTTCCACAATTGGCTATGAAGGCGCTGAAGGAGCTGTTGTAGTCTATTAAGTAAATAACTATAAATAACACACTCTAAAATTCTTTAAATATGCCTTATCACCCTCCACTGTGAAGCTTGGAAGTAGCTGTTATAGTTGGGTAAATTATACGTGTTTTTTAAAACTGTCCAAAATACATATTTACACATACTTATGGCTGTACACAAAATAGTATCCATGGTAACCAGAGAAACACAAAAAGCCTTATTAAGCATTCTTTGGAGTATTTTTAGTAGTTTAGTCATTATGAGAAGATGAGGAGGCCGTGCAAACGCTAGGAAAAAAATGGAAAAAGGAAAACTCTCTGATGGGAACAAAAGGCCTGGTCTGCCTTTGCACCTGGATGTGTTTAAAATAACCCAAGTGCCTTCCCTCCACAAAGGCACAGTTGTATAGGGGAACTGGCGATTGTTCTGCCCCGAGATATGGCCTCTAAAAGGGGAAAGCAGGTTGTGTTCCCTCAAGATGTTTTAGCCAATGGATTTTTTCAATTGTTCCCTTCAGAGAACAAGAAAAGACTTCTAGCCAAAGCAGTTCAGATAGGCATTGGAAAGATGACTAGAGGAGCTGAGGGCCAAGGGACAAGTGTCACTGGATCTTCCTTCTTCCCTTTGGCTGTGCCTTTTCCTTTGTCACACCTAGTAGCATGAAAGTCCTGTATAGTTTCTGTCCCAGAGCATTGTGGGACTGACCACCAAAAGTACCTGACTGCCCACTGCCTAGAGAAATGATTCAACTATTTAGAGAGGAGTGCCTAATTCAGGTTGAAAGGTTTATATGGTTCATATGACATATGGCAGCCAAATAAAGTCAATGTGATCTTAGGTTGCAGGAAGGACAGCACCAAGGTTGAGTGGCCAGAAGAATGAAAGGTATGGTCTTCATGTAAGCTCCCTCTTAGCTCTGAAACCTGTGGAACTGCCATCATAGAAAGGAAGATGACACCAGCCTAACTGGTTTTGTTCAGATCATGTCTGGGACATCGTATCCGGGTCTGGGCACTACGTTTTGGGACTAACTAGAATGTTCTGAGAGTAGGGCAAGGGTGGCAATGAGGAAATCTGACACCACACCACACAAGTATCGGGAGGAGAAGCTGAGGATATTTAGCCAGAGCCAGAGCCCTTTTAAAGTTGAAGGGGCGCTGGAGGAAACAGGGGCAGTTTTGTTCTATTTGGTCCCCAAAGCACAGAATTAGGGATGGTAGGTGGAAATTGGAGGGAGGTAAATTTTTGACTCGATATAAAGAACAATATTATTCCTCTATTTAAGACATTGGTTATATTGAGAGATGTCTAACAACTGTTCAACCAATTAGATCTTCCAGAGTGATAGTTGTTGCCGGTCATTCTTGTCTGACTCTTCCTGACCCAAAGGACCACACTGTCCGTGTGATTTTCTTTGGAAGATATTGGAGTAGTTTGCCATTTCCTTCTCCAGTGAAAGTGAATTAAGGAAAACAGAGGTTAAGACTTGTCCAGGGTCACACAGCTAGTAAGTGTCTGAGGTTAGATTTGAACTCAGGTTTTCCTGACTCCACGTCCAGTGTTCTATCCACTGAGTCACCAAGCTGTCTCTCCCATATTGGAGAAATATTGGATTTAGAACCAGAATATCTGAATTCTAATCCTGACTCTGCTAATTGCCACTGATGTGATCTTGGGCAAGTCACTTAACTAGCCTGGGACTCAATTTCCTTTTAAAATGAGAGGGTTGGATGATATTATTTTTAATATTTCTGATAGCACTATACATTATGGTCTGTGACCTATGGCTGTGGATGATAGTGAATGAAGGGAGAATAAAGAACCTCTTATGAGGGATCTGGTGGAAAGAAGGATGGAAGAAAGGAAAAGGAAGAAAGAAGGAAGAAAGGAAACACTTATTGAACAACTATCATGTGCTAGGCACTGCGCTAAGCACTGGGGATGTAAAAAGAGGCAAAAGACAATCCCTGCCTTCAAGGAGCTTACAGACTAAAGGAAGAGATGACATTGAAACAAATAAATACAAATCAAGACATAGGCAAGATGAATAAAAAGTAATTAACCTGTGGAAGGCCTTTTCCAAATATTATCTGATTTGATCCTTATAACAGCCCTGAAAGATACTATAGAAGGGATTTGTGTTTTCTTCAGATATGTCTATAAATCTCAGAGGCCCTTCCAACTTTGAGCTTCTATGATTCTAGAAGTCAATGAATGTAAGAAACTCTGTATATGTGTGTGTGTATGTGTGCCCATGCATGCACTTTGCAATAGTGTGGTAGCCCATTTTTTTCTCTCCTGTTCCATTATTTTTGATGTTTTGCTGAAATTTCTCTGAACTAGGGGGTAAATCCCATGGCCTTGTTGGAGATGTGTGTCATTCAGTAACTATGGATGTGAGTGCTAGCTACAGAATTAGAAGTTGAAGTCCCAAACCAAAGATGCCTTATGTATTGTAATGGCAAGCAAACTGGGATTTTTGCTGGATTGAATGTGCACTGAGTTTTAGCCAATCAGAAACTTTTATGTGCAGTGTATTCTAGCCAATCAGATGTGCATGAATTTAGCCAATCAGAGACCTGAGTTCTAGCCAATCAGATGCCAGCTAGAGCTGTATATAAGGGTGTGAGAGCAGCAGATATTGAGAGGGCATTGAAGAGAAGACATTGAGAGAGAGCTGCCAGCATTGAGAAAAGAAGAATGAAAAGAAGGGATGAAGAAGAATGAGCTGTGATTATTGAGCTGAGAGGAAACCTAAAAGAACTGGAAGGAGACCTCTAGAGCAGAGGAGATCTCTGTGAGTGAGAAGACCTTTGATGGCAGAGACTTGCTGAAGGAGCCTCTGAACTTTGAAGGCGAGTGGAAGTCAGTGAAGCTGTAGGGCAGAGACATGGACATGGCAAGGAGGCTTAGATTAAGCCCCTTTTGAGAGCTGTTAATGTGAACTGAGCTGTTAACACAGAGCATCTGGACTTTGGAGGTGAATTGAGATGGTGGTATTGGAGGTGTGTTTTGCTGCCCTATTAAGCTTCATTTTCCCACAACAGGAGCGGTGGGCAGGAGCCTCTGGAGCCTGCTGTTGGGCATGAGCTTGGAGTGGAGCAGCTCCCATGAGCTGAGACCTGGCGCAAGAGCAGAGAGCTGCCTACATGTGAATCCAGGCGAGAGTCAGGAGCAGTCAGGCTACAGGGGAAGAGCCTGACTTGGAAGTCAGCCTCAAGTCAAGATGAAAGAGGACTTTATTTGGATGTTTGTTCTAGTTCTTCCCAGCACTAGTTAAGTGCCTTTGATTGAGTCTTGCCTTTGATTGAATCAAGAATCTTTGATGACCACTTAAGTCACAAGAAAGCCCAAGTCATCTGAGTTTGGGTCACATGGTTGTGACGCCCTCTGACCCTGAAGAAGAGTATAGATATAATCTGAGGTTAGCATTTTACTTTGTGTGATTTGACCAGATGAGACTCTGGGTAACCATTGGAGCCCCCTGGCTTTGAAAAACCCAGATGCCGGTACTTCTCTTTCTCTCGTAACTATGTATGTAATGTCTTGGACAGACAACTAGAAGCCTATTGTCTGATTTGTATTATGTTGCTCTGTTTATATAATTTCTGCTTGTAGTTTCTGTTTGTGTTTTCTCTGAAGTTCAGGGTGCTGACTTTTCCCCCTGAACTAAGTGAATGGCATGAATATGTGTGTGTGTATGCATATATGTATATATGTGTATATATGTGTATATGTGTATATATGTATATGTGTATATGTATGTGTATATATATATATAAAATATATATTATATATATTTAATTAAATCAAGATTGTTAACCCCTATCTTTAGAAAAACAGATCGAAGAACCTGTGCTAGCAGCCCTCCTGTGTGCTGGTGTTGTTGGCCTTACACAGCCACAGTAGCACAAGTACCATTATTGTTACATGTATACATATTGAGCTGCAAGGGATTCACTCTCCCAGAAAGGATTCTAAAGGAGTTTAACCAAGATAGTGCCCTTATCAACTGGATGTGCTTATAGGGTTTTGAACCATCGTTTAGGACTGATTGCTTCTCATTGACTTCTTTACTTCATATTCATTTTAGATGAAATGACCTGCTTGGAGTCGTCTGGGCAGATTGAGGATGATCATTTGACCTAGTCTTTTGAGACAAAGCCCCTCCTTGGAGTAGGCTCACGAAGGAGAGCCCATAGGCCTGCTGGGCCTTCTTTGTGTTCTTCTCCCCCCCTCCCCACTTTTTGACCATTTATCTTTGCTTTTGCCATTTTGCAGGAAAGATCAGAAAGCAGCAGAGCTAAGGATTGACCTGGGCCCTAGGGGATATGCCTGTATCTCTCTCTTTCTCCTATACCCACAACAACCTTGCTATTATTATTCCAATTTTACAGGTAAGGAAACTGAGGCAGGCTGAGGTTAAGGGATTTTCCCAAGGTCACACAGCTAGTTAGCATCTGTGGCCAGATTTGAATTCATGTATTCCTGACTTCAGGCCCAGCACTCTATTCATTTCATCAATGAGCCCATGAGTCTTTTATAATATTTTTGCTTTTTCTATGGGGTAGAATAAAGGCTGTCCCTGGAATCAATATGCATTATTACCTGGTGAACATTTCCCCCCCAAATACATGGATAGTTACATACATGATAAATTCTGAGATTTTCCAAAGGTAACAACATCGTAGGGGCAATATGACTCAAAAACATATGATTGAATTCTGGCTTGTATGAGCCCAGAGTTTGAGGCTCTGACCTATAAGTTAAAAGCTATTCAATGCCCCACTTTTGTTACTCTTTTGTGTTTTTCCTCATGCCCAGAAGAATTCAACAATTCTGTGTGGGCCTTGAATCTAGCAGTACAAATGACTGGAGGAAAATTGTTGGTGTTTAATCTCCAAGCTGTTTTAAGGTGCCTTCTGCATAAGAAACAGAAGGCTAAGCACAAAGTTGCAAGATGAGCTTTAATTGAATTTTGCTGTCTTCATCTGTCATCACCTCATGGCGATCTTTGGCTCCAGGCCCTGGGACACTGAGGGCCATGGCCGGCTGCTCCTGCCTGTCGGGTTTTTCTACACAACTCGTTGTACTGCAAATGTATCCTTGCTGGGTAATGGCTTTCAAAGAGCCAGTGGGTTCTTGGGCAGATGGCAGGCACAGAATCAGAGCTGGTAGATGGTTTGGTAACCAGGTGGCATTTCCTGAGATAATTTTTTTTTTATTTGAGGGAAATGCTAATGTGAAAGATGGATTCTGGAGCGCCAGACGGACACACCTTGCTTACTGTTCATTGTGACACGAAACTCTGAGTCAGGGATTCAGCTAGGAGCCCTCAAGCTCTCCCATACTCGGGCACTTCCCTGGCACGTAGAGATTGTTTGAATTATTGAAGGGTAGCTTGGTATCATGGTGAGAGTCTTGGACTTGGAGTCAAAGAGACGTGAGTTCAAATCCCACCTCACACACTGACTGACTGGGTGGCTTTGGTGAAGTCACCTAACTTCTGTTTGCCTCAGTTTCCTCATCTATCAAACATTGAGGATTATTCTCCATGGTCTCTATACAGCTCTGAATTTCTGGTCTTATGTGTTAGAGCTGGAAGGTTCAGAATATCACAAATTTAGAGCTGGAATGAATCTTTTAGTCCATCTAGGGTACTTCCTTCTATAAATGAATAGACTGAGGCCCAGGGAGGGAAATTGTTTACCCATGGGCACACAGAAGAAAGAGCTCTGAGATCCTGCCTCTCCTTAGTCAGCCTCAGTGAGACTCTGCCATACCGGAATGCACAATTTACAGAAAAGGATGAAACATTGAAGGTCCACAGACGAGGGCTATTTCTTAGTATGACTGGTCACTTCTTGGCAAGATAAGCAAAATTAAAAGACAAAAATGATCTCCTTTGTCTCCTAGGTTTTACTTTTATCAAGTCACTTCTAAATTAGAGAGCTCAATTTCCTCTTCTGAAAAACAAGGGGCATGAAATAGATGAAGATTGTGTCTAGCATTTATTTAGCAGTTTAAAACGCTTTACATGGGTTATCTTATCTCATCCTGACCCATATCCTATGAGTTTGGCATCATCAGTCCGTTCAACGGATGAGGAAACTGAGGCCAGGAGGATAAGTAAATTGCCCAGGGTGAGAGAACAAGTAAACGTATGAGGCAGGATTCAAATTTAGGTCTTCTTGACTACAGATCCAACACATTAGAAAGTTGCCTAAATTTAACATTTTTAGTGACAACACATCTGAATTCACTGAGCTAGAGTGGATTTCTGGGTAGTAGTAGTTGTAGTAGTTGTTGTAGTCATAGTAGTCGTAGTAGTCGTAGTAGTTGTAGTAGTCATGGTAGAAGAGTACTAGTAGTAGAAGAGTACTAATACTAGTAGTAGAAGAGTACTAATACTAGTAGTAGAAGAGTACTAATACTAGTAGTAGAAGAGTACTAGTACTAGTAGTAGAAGAGTACTAATACTACTAGTAGTAGTACCAGTTGCGATAATATTTATCTAGTGTCTATGATGTGCCAGGCACTACACTAAGAGCTTTACAAATATCTCATCTTATCCTCACAACAACCCTGATAGGTAGGGACCATCATTACCCCTACTTTACATTTGAGGAAACTGAGAAAAACAGGATGAAGTGAGTTGCTCAGGGTCACACAGCTAGTAAGTGTCTAATGCTGGATTTGAACTCAGGTCTTCCTGACTCCTGTCCTAGCTCTCACCCAGATGGTAGTGTAGGTCCATGGAAATGAGTCTACAACCCTGTCTATCCCTTCCACGGGGAAGCTTTGTTGTTCAGGCAGCATCCAGGGAAGTTTCCCATTACTAGAGGAGTGTTTCTCTGAGGGGGGGTCTGCCCAGAAGTTCCATTGGTCCTGAGTTTCACGTGGCCCCACAGACTTAGGACTCACTAATCTCTGAGTGAGCATGAAATATTTGGAACAATCTTTTATTTGTAGTCAGGTGATGGTTAGAGCACCAGGCCCGGAGTCAGGCAGACTTGAGTCCAGATCCAGCCTCGAACTTTGTGACTATGGACAAGTCACCTAACTTCTCTGCCCCTCAGTTTCCTTATCTGTAAAATGAGGAAATTTTACCAGATGGTTCTTTCCTGCTCTAAATTTAGGGCTTTATAATCTCAAGTTGCCTCAGGGTCACGTAGAAATTGCCTTGGTGTCCGCTTGGCCATCTAAATATTCTATCTTCTTCTCTAGTTCCTATCATTCAATTAGTCATTTAAAAAATCACCTATTAAGCATTTTACTATATGCCAGGCACAGTGCTAGGCACTGGGATTAGGAAGACAACAATAAGATAATCCATGCCCTCAAGGAGCTTGCCTTCCATTCAGGGAAACAGCACAGCTCTGCTTCACTTAGGTCCAATGCAAGTCAAGACACCACCCTCCTGATGTCATTTGTCCTCTTTGAGGATGAAGGATGAATGACAACATGTATACATATAAGTGAATATAAAAATGTCACAAAGTAATCTTCTGAGGTTGCAGGCATTGGGGCAGGGAGAAGAGACCACTAACCATTGGTGAGGGGTGCATGGGAAGTGGGTTAGACCTTGTTTGTTATGTAGCACATGTGAGATATGAAGAAAGCTAATGATTCCTGAGAGTCTGGGAACAAGGGGAGTACATTCCAAGCATGGTGGAATAGCCTGATCCCAATGCACGAGACTGAAGACAGGATCTTGCACATGAGAGACAACACATACCAGACTGGCTAGAGCCCAAAGTATGTGATATATAGAAATGTGATAGAACTAAGATAGGCTGGAGCCAGATTAGGGTGGACACTGAATGCCAAATAGACATTTATGTTTTGTCCAAGAAATGAGAAAGAATCATTGGAGTTTCTTGAGTAATGGAGTGACATAGATTTATAATTAAAAAATTAACTTTGGTGTCTTTTGTAGTTTGGATTGCAGAGGTGGAGCGGGGGTGGGGGTGGGGCTAGATGCAGGTTGAACAATTTAGAGGTTAGGCAATAGTTCAGAGGGAACGTGATGAAGGCTTGGACCAGAGTGATGATCATATGAGGGGAGAGAAGGGGAGAGAAATGGGAGAGATACTTCTCCTTTTTTATACTCATCACTTCTTTCTGGGAAGTGATAGAGATCAATCTGAACTTGTTTGGAGACAAAACCACAAACTTGGTTTTCCCTCCCTCATTTCCTCTACCCCCAAGCTAGAGAAATGTTCCATCTAGAGAAATACTAAGTCCAAAACTACTATAAGACACCTTGGGACAAATAACTAGCCTCTTGCCATTTTCCCTGAAGAGACATGGCCTTAGTATAGATTTATACAACTCCATTTAGGACCGATGATAGAATATTTGTTTTCTCCCATCACAGAAAACCAAAGAAAAAAATTCATAATAAAATTTTACAAGTTAGCTGCCACCAAGAATAAACCAGAGAGCACTATAGGAAATGAATTGGGTGCTTTAACTGAATCTTCTCTCAGGACAATAACTCTAATGTAAAGGCAAGGTCTGAGGAGGTCGCCGGCAAAAAACCCTCCTGGGGCATCTCTGAGGAGAAAGGAAATATTCTTCTCCCTGTCAAGTTCACTTCATGTCCTAATATGTCTGAGGATGTGCCATGAAAACAGAATGAATACACAGCCCCCATTAGGAATCAAGGTTTAGCTAACAAGGACCATTAAGAAGTCTCCGAGGATCACAAAATTAACCCTCTGTGAACTTAGCTGATGCTTTGTTACTAATGCAAGCTGGGGGAGGCAGATTGATCCTAATTGTGCCTGAACTAAAATGTCACTTACCATTATGTTCAATTTGCAATTTAAAAAAATTACAATATTACCTTTAAATTGTATATGGGAGCTCATAACTACTGTCCATTGGGTATAATCTAGAGTGATTTCCTCTTTTTTGATACCTACACAGCCCCATCTGGAGTCTAGGCTCATTAAACCCCTGGCCAGTGTGAGTTCCATTTAGGAATCAACAGGGTGTGTGATTCTGGCAGCAGCAGAGATCCTGATTCTCAATGTGAGCCTCTGGTCAGGGCATTCTTCATAGCCCCGACATTAGCCCTTCACTTGTGACCAAGGGTTTGGTGTTAAGCCATCCAGGATGTTAACTGAAATTTTGGGGATGCAGCATGACCACCCAGTCAGTAATGGCCCATATTATCCTCTACTTCTGCTCTCCAAACTGCCAAGCTAACAAAATATCCCTTGGGAAAGGGGACCTCCAGTGTAGCAATGTAGCATATCATGCCCCTCAATAAAAGGATTTGTTCTGTAAAACTTGGACTTAGTCAAAAGGCCGCACCCAAGGACCTAGAAGGCCACTTGTGGCTTTGAGGCCTCAGGTTCCCCACTATAGAGCAGCTAGGTGATGCAGTGGATAGAGTGCAGGGGCTGGAATTAGGAACACTCATCTTCCTGAGTTCAAATCTGGTCTTAGGCATGTATTAGGTCACTTAACCCAGTATGCCTCAGTTTCCTCATCTGTAAAATGAGCTGGAGAAGGAAATGGCAAACTATTCCAGTATCTATGTCAAAAAAAGGGGTCATGAAGAGTTGAACAAGACCGAAACAGCTGAACGACAACAAACATATTATACTACCCTATATGACATGATAAAATACAGCATAATATAATATTAATTAATTATGAATTCTAACACCATTCAATATGTCAGTCAATAAGCATTTATTAAACACCTGTTATATGCAATGTGCTAAGGATATAAAAAGAGCCAAAGAAAGTCTTTGTTCTCAAGGAGCTCACCATCAAATGGGGGACACAACACACAGACAAACTATGTGCCAGATAAATTGGTGTTTATTAACAAAAGGAAAAAAACAGGCTCCTAGCATTAAAAGGGAGGGGTCAGATAAGCCTCCTTGTAGATTCTATCTAGGAGTTGAAGGGAAGCCAGGAGGCTGGCTACCAGGAGGGAGAATATCCCAAGCATGTTGGAATACAGTAAAAATGACCAGGGTCGGGAATTGTGTGTCTTGTGCAAGCATGCACTGGAGCCAGAGAGCCCGGTGAACAGTCACACTTGGGAAATCTGCAAAGGCCATAAATTAGGACTTGATATTTGGTTTTGTTGGTTGTCTAGACTTAAGAAAGGGATGAACAAAATGCTAATAATGCAGAATAGGATCAAAAGTATTTGTTTATTTTTTGGAAAGTTGGTTGTTAAACATTTACCAGCATAACTTTGATCCTGTGTAAGGAACAGGTGGATGTAACAAATCAGAGATTGTGGACAAACTTTCCTACACAACCATAGAATCATGCTGGGACTCTCTAGCCTGAGTCTTTATTCTCATTGATGCATTAATTAAGAATGCCTTTCTTCCCTCTCATTTATTTGAATCCTACCCATCCTTCATGGCCTAGCAGAAGTGGGGTTCCATCTCAAACTATGTTTTGAAGGAATCATATCAGATGCCTGTATAATCCAGTCACTGCAATTAGGGACAGACATCCTGACGTACTGAAAAGAGAATTCAGCTTGGAGTCAGAATACCTGGGTTCAAGAGTAATTTCACCCTTTTGAGTCTCAGCTGCCTCATCTGTAAAGTGGGAATGACACAATTTGCGTTTTTAGTTTCACAGTATTGGTGTGATAGTTCACTTGAAATAACAGCAGGAAAGTATTTTATAACCACAAAACACTAGAAAAATACCCACACTCTTCATCATCAGCATCATTATCATCAAAGTTCACTTCTAACAATTTTAATTTGTCCTCTGCCTTCATTCTGAAGAAGGTTCTGACCAATAGCCAGGCTGAAGCTAATCCTGAAGATAGGTGTGGGATATCTTATGACGACAAGAAACAAGGAAAGGAAGACACCTGGGATGAGAAATTCTATTAACGATTCAGGGGCAAACCAGCAAATTAGCCCAGTTATCGAGACCCAGTGTTTTCAGTTGTTGAATTCTTTGGATAAATGCTGCACCATTTCTGTTGTCTTTATGAGTGAAGAAAGACCTGGTCTCAGAGGATATATTTGACAGCAAATTTCCTAAAAGACTACTTCATCCTGCAAGAAAGAGTTGTTTTTATCATTTTATGTTATCTCGTGAAACACTCTTGAGGCCCCATTCACTCCAGAGCCCCTGCATTTCTTCATAAGTAAGAAATAGATTGGACGCAACCTTGAGTGCTGAAGATCTGATACTGATGGGTTGTATTAATGCTTTTTGCGGGTGTTCAGAGATTATTTGATTTAGAAGTTAAACTCGCCTTGGAATATAGTTTCCCTGTGGTTCATCCCCAGCCTTTGATGCTTGCATTTTCAGCCAGTGAGTTGGATGAAGGCCCATTTTAAGAACTCCCTTTATTAGAAGATAACCAGCATTAATTAGCAATATAGCAGTGCCCTGATAGGCCTGCTCAGTGCAGAAAGAGCTAAAAATACAAATATTATGGCTGCATTCCAAGGAGATATTAACTCTGAGGGAACTATCCTTTATGTAACAAGAGAAAGATCTCTATCCTCCCTCTTTAGGCTGGAATCTCAAACTGCTAGATTCACTGTTTAAATATCTCTTTGGTCAGAGTGAGTTATTGTTGCTATTATGATCACTGAGTTCTATGGGGCTGAGGGCCTCAAGGCAAGGGTTGACTAGACTGTCTGTCTTCATAGACCTGGTATCAAAGATAAGGGGTTGGAGCAACTGGCTCTCTGGTGGCCAATCAGGACTCTCTAGGAGGAAGACACCCCTCAATGGAGTCTAAGTACTGGTAAACAGAGGTGAAAAACCATGGGAAAGCATTTGAAGCTTTTTAGACACAGCTTGCTGCTACTGTTACTTAGTTACAAAGGCCAGATATTGGGACACAAGCTGAACAGGTACTTTGGAGGTTCCCAAAATATTCTTTGACCTAAAAAGAATAATTTCCTTCAAATTAAGGCTGTGTCAATATCAGAAAAATCAAGGAAGGCCCCTGGTTAATTGGTTGAGCTTAATGGAGAATATGAATGAAGAGTCTCACAGGGTACCCCCATGTGGATGAGTTGCAATCTGTATCAATGGAGGGAATGCCCACATTGATGATATCACAAGTCCATAGGAAGGTTGGAGTACTAGGATCAACACAACACCAAAGAATGCAATTGAAAAGGGAAAAGGGGCGGAGCCAAGATGGTGGCTGGAAAGTAGGGACTAGCAAAGCAGAGCTCCAGCCCAGGACAGCCTGGATGATCTCTGGGTGAGGTCTATCCTACATGGAGCTGGGAGCAGAGCGGAGCGGAGCGGAGCAGAGCCCAGCATGACCGGCATGGACCAACTAGACCAGAAGCCAGACGAAGTGTGCCCTAGCACCCTGAATCAGTGAGCTGTGGCAGTTACCAGACTTCTCAACCCACAAACACCAGAGGCAGCATTGAAGGTTAGTGGGAAAAGTTGCAGCAGTGGAAGGAGTTCGGGGTTTGGTCACTGCCCCTGGGGCAGCAGAGGTGGGGCAGCTACAGAAGTACAGCTGCAGTTGGTTCCGGCCCCAGGCCCACCTGGTGGGAGGAATTAAGTGGCAGATCAGAGCAGGAGTGAAGAGCCCGCTGAAGATCTAAGTCCAGGCCAGGTTGGGGATTCTTGGGGAAGGAGGCATGCTGGTGTGACAGAGCTGGCGCATCCCCCCAGGCGTGGAACATAGTTCTCTAAACTCTACAAGCAGTCATACCCCACTGAAAAACTCAAAGGTCAAGTAAGTTGGCTGGGAACATGGCCAGGCAGCAAAAACGCACCCAGATTCAGTCTTAGACTTTGGATTCTTTCTTTGGTGACAAAGAAGACCAAAACATACAGACAGAAGAAGTTAACAAAGTCAAAGAGTCTACAACGAAAGCGTCCAAGAAAAACATGAACTGGTCCCAGGCAATGGAAGAGCTCAAAAAGGATTTGGAAAAGCAAGTTAGAGAAGTAGAGGAAAAATTGGGAAGAGAAATGAGAAGGATGCGAGAAAACCATGAAAAACAAGTCAATAACTTGCTAAAGGAGACACAAAAAATATTGAAAAATATACTGAAGAAAAAAACACCTTAAAAAATAGACTAACTCAAATGGCAAAAGAGCTCCAAAAAGCCAATGAGGAGAAGAATGCGTTGAAAGGCAGAATTAGCCAAATGGAAAAGGAGGTCCTAAAGACCACTGAAGAAAATACTACCTTAAAAATTCGATTGGAGCAAGTGGAAGGTAGTGACTTGATGAGAAATCAAGATATTATAAAACAGAACCAAAGGAATGAAAACATGGAAGACAATGTCAAATATCTCATTGGAAAAACCACTGACCTGGAAAATAGATCCAGGAGAGATAATTTAAATTTATTAGACTACCTGAAAGTCATGATCAAAAAAAGAGCCTAGATATCATCTTTCAAGAAATTATCAAGGAGAATTGCCCTGATATTCTAGAGCCACAGGGAAAAATAGAAATTGAAAGAATCCACTGACTGCCTCCTCAAATAGATCCCAAAAAGAAATCTCCTAGGAATATTGTCGCCAATTTCCAGAGCTCCCAGATCAAGGAGAAAATACTGCAAGCAGCCAGAAAGAAACAATTTAAGTATTGTGGAAACATAATCAGAATAACCTAAGATCTGGCAGCTTCTACATTAAGAGATGAAAGGGCTTGGAATACAATATTCTGGAAGTCAATGGAGCTAGGATTAAAACCAAGAATCACCTACCTGGCAAAACTGAGTATCATACTCCAAGGCAAAATATGGACTTGCAATAAAATAGAGGACTTTCAAACTTTCTCAGTGAAAAGACCAGAGCTGAATAGCAAATTTGACTTTCAAACACAAGAATCAAGAGAAGCATGGAAAGGTAATCAAGAAAAAGAACAAGAAAAAGAAATTACAAGGGACTTACTAAAGTTGAACTGTTTTGTTTACATTCCTACATGGAAAGATGACGTGTATGATTCAATGATTCATGAGACCTCAGTATTAGGGTAGCTGAAGGGAATATGAATATATATATATATATATATATATATATATATATGTTATGTATATATATATATATATACATAAACATATATATAAGTGAATGTGTATGTATGTATATATGTATGAGAGAGAGAGAGAGAGAGAGAGAGAGAGGGGGCACAGGGTGAGTTGAAGATGAAGGGAAGATATCTAAAAGAAATAAAATCAAATTAAGGGATGAGAGAGGAATATATTGAGAGAGGGAGACAGGGACAGATGGAATGGGGTGGATTATCTTGCATAAAGGTGGCAAGAGGAAGCAGTTCTGTGGGAGGAGGGGAGACGGCAGGTGAGGGGGGAATGAGTGAATCTTGCTCTCATAAGATTTGGCCTGAGGAGGGAATACCATACATACTCAATTGGGTATCTTACCCCACAGGAAAGAAGAGGGAAGAAGATAAAAAAGGGGGGTATGATGGAGGGAAGGGTAGATGGGGGTGGAGGTAATCAAAAACAAACACTTTCAAAAGGGGACAGGGTCAAGGGAGAAAATTAAATAAAGGGGAATGGGTTGGGAAGAAGCAAAATATAGTTAGTCTTTCACAACATGAGTATTGTGGAAGGGTTATACATAATGATACACATGTGGCCTAAGTTGAATTGCTTGACTTCTTAGGGAGGGTGGGTGGGAAGGGAAGAGGGGAGAGAATTTGGAACTCAAAGTTTTAAAAACAGATGTTCAAAAACCAAAAAAAAAGGTTTTTGCATGCATCAAGAAAATAAGATACACAGGCAATGGGGCATAGAAATTTATCTTGCCCTACAAGAAAGGAAGGGAAAAGGGGATGGGAGGGGAGTGGGGTGACAGAAGGGAGGGCTGACTGGGGAACGGGGTGACCAGAATATACACCATCTTGGAGTAGTGGGGGAGGGTAGAAATGGGGAGAAAATTTGTAATTCAAACTCTCGTGAAAATCAATGCTGAAAACTAAATATATTAAATAAATAAATTTAAAAAAAAGAAAAGGGAAAAGATTAGTTATTTGGTCTTTGTGATTAGGAATGTAGAATCATAGAAATAAGGAGTTTGTAGTTGGAAGAGACTCCAGTGGTCATTTAGTCCAATTCATACCTGAAAAGGGAAATCTACTGTAATATATCTGATAAATGGTCATCCAGTCACTGTTCTGCTTGAAGACTTCTAATGAAGGAAAACCCACTACCTCTTGAGGCAGCCAATTCAACTTTTCATCATACTCATCAACAAGCATTTATTAAGCACTTACTGTGTACCAGGAACTGCACTCAGCACTGGAGATTTAAAGCCTCCCCCTCCATGGTCCTTGGAAAGTGTTAAATTTTAGGAAGTTTTCCCTTAAATTGAGGCTTAATTTGCCTCTTTGAAACTTTCATTTATTGCTTTGGATCTTACTGGGGTAGTACTGGAAAGGGTGGACAGGAAAGCTGTGTAAATGGGCAGGGGGAGAGGAAACCAAGTATTGATGACAGCTAGAAGATGATATGAGTGGGAGATGAAAACATTTAGGATGAAGGGAATTTTGTTGTCCATGGAACAGGTACTCCATTCCTTCTGCTTCCAGGTACAGCTGAAGGGGTGGCTGATGTTTGGTTGGGACTTTGGCATGTGAGAGCTGAGGTGGATGGGAATAAGGAATCAGGTTTTGGTGAATGGGGTGTGGATGATGATTTACAGGGGTTCAGAAGCATTGGGATGTGTAGGGTATGACCAGATGTGAGTGTGTTTTTCATTGATTAGAAGGTACTATACCTCGTCCCCGGGAAAGCTTGATATTAATCAGGAGTCAATCACAGTATGAGGAGGGCATAAAACTCAGATAGAAGGCTTTGCTTCACTTCTCTTCCTTTTGAAGGCTGGCTATTAGGTGGGAGATGGCAGAGCAGGAGATGGAAGTCTTGCTCCCTACTGACTTTCCTCTTTTTCTTCCCTCAAGGGAAAGGCTCAGATGACTTCTCTTAGTATTAGTTAAAATGGAAGTCACATGTGCAGCAGGAGATGGAAGGTTCATGGTCAGAGAAAGTTTGCTTCTCTTGTCACCTGACACTGGAGATCAGAAGGACCCTTGCTGCCTTCCTTCAGGAGCTATGTGCGTCAACTTATTCATGTGTTCAGAGGAAGGTCTATTGGTTTTCTTCTCCCTTTGGATCTGACTGTATCATTTATTGTATTGGCACACCCACTAGTTTGGGTGTGCAATATGTGGGCATGCAATATGATAATAATATGATGGGCATGCAACCCACTTTTCATATTCTACCCCATAAACTCCAGTGAGTCAGCCCTACTAACTCTAGGGCAAACCAGAAATTCCTTTGTTGAGCTTTTAAAACTCTTTATGACCTGGCCCCAATTTACCTTCCCAGTATAAATGTCCATTATTCACTTTCCCAAATTTTACTGGCCAAACTGGTGTTTTCTTGGTCCACACGCATGAGAAATGATCTTCAGGCATACGCCTGGAATGCTCTCCCTCCTTACTTCCACATCACATATTCCTTCCAGACGCCTCTGAAGCACCATCCTTAGAAAACTATTCTCAATCCTCCTAAGTCATTATTTCCTTCCCTGCCAAAATTGCTTTGTATTAAACTTACTCGTATTCATTTGTATTCATTATTTTAATATTTTTCTGTATTTACTTATACATTATTTGTTGCCATCCCTGGTGAGATATAAATAAACTCATGAAGAACAGGAATTGTTTTGTTCTTTGTAGGTTCAGTGCATAGCACAATACCTGGAACATAGTAAGCACTTAATTAATGCTTGCCTATTGATTAATTAATTAATTGGGACCCATACTTCACTCTAAATTTAGTATTCTTGTCACTTTATAATACTGCATTTCCATATCCTCAATATTTTTGGTACCACTTTTCATATGAAAGTGAATTAATCGTTCAACAAGCATTTATCAAGTACCTACTGTATGCCAGACAGGCACAGTAACATACTGTAGCCTACTTACTCCCATCACATATCTTTCTGTTTCCCTTTGGGTCATTTGCAAATGTAATTCTTCAGAAGTCATGGTGTTTCATGATTCATAGTTTTCATAGCCATACAGCCACAATGGAAAATATTGTTGTTGAAGAGGGAGGATTTTGCAAAGAGAGTGGCTTAAAATAACTGAAAGCCTGGGTCAATTTTCCGAACGCAATCCAGCCCATATTATGTTCCTGTTCTGTTCCGGATTCAGCTTTTACATAATTTTTGAAAATGTTTATGGGTCAGCACAGCAAAGAAACCCACAATCAATTGATCATTTGAACCCAGCCAGTTTTTTGGGACCATTTTTCCCTTTTCTGAACGAAGTCAAAGCAGCTGGCATACAAGGACCTGGCCTTGAGCGTGGATAATACAGCGATGCCTCAATGGTGGGTTTTGCTGCTCCATGTTATAAAGGGAATTCATGTGAAAGTTGAAGAATGCCAAAATTAGGATAGATCCACTGCAAATCCCAGGAGGATCTAGAATGCTAGTTCTTCTGTCAACACCTTCCAGAGAATCTGCGACATTTAGAAACCACAGAGTATCTGTAACCCTTTTGGGTTACTGGCCAAACTTGACCCTTCTCTGTTTGTCATTCAAGACTGATCACATCAGGAGAAAGGATATCTTTGATGGCACTATTTTCATGTTCCAGATTTTTGCTCTACCTAGAGCTGAGGACCCAAGAAAATCAAACCAAGCCATATGATGATTTGTGCCTGTGTTCATAGGATTTTGTCTATTTATTTGGCAGAAGCAAGGGTGTTGCTCTAACATGACGTTCCCTGAGCTCAGTCTAGATGGAGTGGTTGATACCCATCTTATCATTAATATTTTGTTTTCTGTAGCAGCTTTCCTTAATTCCTCCTTTACATATGGCACACTGACAACTCACCAATGAAGAGGCACAAGGGGAGAAAGGGCTGCAGCATCTTGCACAACTGCTCATTTGTATTGTTGGCTGCTATTGCAGTACTCATTTCCAACAAGGATTTCCATGAAATAGAATGGAATTTCATGGGTCGGGTTGCTATGGAGAGACACTGGTGGAGATGAGCCGCCTGGAACAAGTTACACAATGAAGAATTATAAAGGACAAACAGAGTAAAAGAAACATATGAGTGGGGAAGTGGAAGAGCTGATCACATGGCAACATTAAAAGATAATTATTACATAACTTAGGTGCTTCATTAATGTCCTTGCAATGTAAGAGAAAGTCAGACTCTCAGTATATTGGGTAACCCCTGTCATGAATTTATGGAAAGACATAGACAAGAGTTGAACAGAATGACCAGCTATGGATGGGTTGAAATCTGTTTCACAAGAGGAAGTATCCATATTGATGAGACCATAGATTCATCAGAGGAACGGTTGGCAAACTATGACCTGGAGGTCAAATTTACTTTTGAACAGCCTGGAAAGCTAAGGATGAAGTTTATATTTTAAAATTAGGTTTTGTGGTGTTTAAAAATGTAAAAACCATTCTTAGCTTGTGGGCCACACAGAAACAAACACTTGGAAAAGTTTGCCTGTCCCTGCATAAAGGCAACTAACTGAGCGATCCATTAAGTGGCTCCAGTTGACGTGCGATCCACACATGTATATTCCTATCCTTTCATCACTAGCGCAGGTAATAATAGATTCTTTCTCATTGGAGATCATCAAGCAGAATATGAACCAGATGGTCAGTGAGGCCCCTTATGACTCTAAGGTTCTATAATTCTGTGATAATTCTGGTTATTTTCAATCTTGTAAATTTTGACTAGATAACTCACACCGAAGCTTCCACTAACCTGTATTTGGTTCCTCACTGTGTATGTGATAGATCCAGAATTGGCCTGAGTTTATATAGATGAGCTTGCCTTATGTAACTCTGACACTTTCCATGTGCCTATTGTCACAGGCATCATCCCCAGAGACACTGAGGTATAATAAATTGAATACTAGATTTAGTGTTAAGAGAATCTGGATTTTGATCTTCATCTTGATACTTAATACTCTCAACATGTACAGCCTTGGATAAGTAACTTCCCCTATTCCAGAACTCCTTGATTTCCTCATCTACAAAATAAAGGGGCTAGGCTAGACAATCTCAAAGATCTTTCCCAGGTAAAAATTCTATGCTTCTATGATATTTACCAACACTTGAGTGGTAAGCTTGACATTCCTTGGTCTTTGTTGAGATATGGGAATCATCTGGATGGAAGAGATTGGTTCAGATACTTCTAACATCATCAGAGAACTGAAGTTTTCAGACCTTTGGTAGAGTGCCCTGGTCAAAAGAGTGAGATTTTTGGCCAGGAGGAATAAATGGAATAAAAAGTGAAAGGACAACTGAAATATCTGTTGAGTTTTTGAGGCTAGTAGGCATTTCTCCTGGATTGCTTTTCTTTCAGAGTTCTTGGTTGGAAGATAAAGGCATCTTCTACTCCCCCTTTCTGGATGCATTCTTTCTTTTCCAAAAAAGAAACAGATAAAATACAATATTATTATTTTTGTGGTAGGGTTGTATTGGACATAAATAAATTCCCTGCTAGTAGATTTACATAAAGAATTTTTATTGTCATTGCTTAGAGAATAATCAACCAATAAGCATTTATTAAACATCGACTAAATGCCAGGCACTATGCTGGAAGCTAAGGCTACAAAAAGGGAGAAGGACACAGCCCCTGCCTTCAAGGAGCTTATATTCTATCAAGGGAGATATAAGTATGCATATTAATGTCATTTAGAGTGGTGTTCCAATGGATGACATACAGCAGCAAAAAGGTGGATCAAAATGGTTTATTGATAACTTACTACTGATACTCATAGGATAGAAGGGAATGGGCAGATGGACAAATAGAGTCACACGCAGCCTCCTCTGCCCTAATATTTACCCTAGACAGCATGCAGTATGGCAACACAGATGTACAGTGGGATGTATGTTCCAGCTGAAGGTTCAGAGATTCTGATGTCTTGGGTTTACATACCTGTTTGTGGTAGCTGTGACATTGCTGATGGGGTGATAGGATCAGGGAACAAACGTGGACCAGCAGAATAAAAGAAGTTCTCTACAGATCAGCCAGGCAGGCCTACTGAGTTCTAACTAGGCATGGATGCAGTCAATCCTTAAGCATACCAGGATCATGCAACAGGAACCAGGCCTGGGAGACTGGGGCTATAGACTCTTTGCTTGTCCTATTCATATTCAGAGGCAGCTAAATGGTGCAGTTGATAGAATGCAGGCCTAAGCATCAGGAAGATCCACATTCAAATATGATCTCAGATACTTACTAGCTAAGTGACCCAAGGCAAGTCACTTAACCTTTCTTTCCCTCAGTTTCCTTATCTGTAAGATGTGTATAATAATAGCCCCTACCTCCCAAGAGTGTTGTGAGGAGTAAGATAAAATTGTAAAGTGCTTAGCATGATGCTTGATGCATAGCAAGTACTTTAAAATGTAAGCCATTTTTACTATTATTGTCATACTCAGCATAAATTAAAAAAATAAATACAAAGTAGTGTTTTGAGGAAAGGAATTAGTATTTGTAGGGGTCAGGAAAGGGGTCATCTGGAAGGTGGTATTCAAGCTGAGCTGGAATTAAGGGATTCTAAGAGAATGAGGTGTAAAAGGAAAACAGACACATGTCAGGACAAAGGTTCATAGGGTGGAAATGGAGTATCATGTATAACGGACAGCAAGGCATTTGTTGTCCTGGAGCAGAGGAGCAGCCTGGTCCGACTGATACTTTAAGAAAATCACATTGGCAGCTGTGCAAGGGAGGATGATTTGGAGTGAAGAGAGCCTTGAGGAAAGGAGACCAATCAGAAGGCTATTACAATAGCTCAGACAAGAAGCAATGAGGGCCTGTAGTAGGGGGATGGCTATGAAAGTGGTAAAAAAGGGACATATCACTATAGGAGAGAGACCAAGGTTATATATATGGTTCTGTGAATCATCTTCACAGAGGTGTTTATCAAACCCATGGAAGCTGAACAGTTCTGCAAATTATATAACACAGAGAAGAGTATCCAAGAGAGAACCCTGAGGTATCCCCAAAATTATGAGGCATCAGATGGATGTGAAGCCAGGAAAAGGGACTGAGGAGTGGTCAGAAAGATAAGAGGATATCTAGGAAAGAGAAATGTCTAGGAGAGAGAAACCCAGAGAACAGAGACCATCCAGAAGAAGAGGATGGTTAACTGTCAAATGTTACAAAGAAGTCAAGAAGATAAGGACTAAGGAAAGACAGTCAGGTTTGTCCAGTGGGAAAGCACCGGTGACTGGAAAAAGAAGCTTCAGTTGAGTGATGAGGTCATAAAGGAGAACGAAAATTATTAAAAGAGAAAAGAAAGTGGTGGTAACAAGGATAGATGGCATTTTTTTCTGGTAGTTTGGCTGAGAAATGCAGGAGGGGTATAGCATAGCAACTACATATGCAAGCATGCTTGTAAGTAATCAAGGGAAACAGGTGATAGGGAGAAATTCAAGATTGAAAACATGATCATACAGGCACACTGCTGGAGAAGACAGGGTAGGAGGGGATTAAGGGTGCAGGTAGCAGCAGGATTGGCCTTAGTGAGAAAGACCTTCTAGCAATCAGAAATGACCAAAGTTCAAATCCTTCCTCTGACACATACTTATTGTGTGACCTTGGACAAGTCACTTATCAATCTAGCTTCCCAAAGCAAGACTAGAAATTACAGAATACTTGTCAATAAATCTGACTTTTTTTGGATATCATTAATGGGGGAATTTGTTGTGCTTGGCTATACCTGTTTTTAATGGGTTTTGTTTCCCTTGCTTTCTCAGTGGGTATTGGAGGGAGAAAGAAGAGGGAGAGAATTTCAGAACTAAAAGTAAAATAAAATAAAATTGAATTTTAAAAAATTAAACAATGACAAGACCAATAAAGTACCTGCCAATCTGCATTACCAGAAGATGGTTCCTCACTCCATATATAAATGTAATTGCAGGCCTAGGGAAAAAAGCTACAATAATATCAGGTATTTATATAATACTTTGAGGTTTAAAAGGCACATATGTGATGTGAGTTACAATATTCCCACATTAATTGCTGTCATCCTTAATCCTAGGAGTCCCATAAAAGCATAGGCCTCTTTTAAAGAAAAACATGTGCATATATGATTTATTTGTCTTCATCTACTTCATCTACCAAGATGTGCTATTACCAAGGCCAGGAGAACCCTACTTTCGAAGGCTGTTTGTCTATAGGAGAATTCTGGTGAGCAGATTTAGTAGCATCCAAGTGAGAGTGAGTATGATATTATTGAAACATCACTCCTTGGCTAGAGGAACCTTACCTGGGGAACCAAAACATGTAGAACCTACATTCATGTTGAGTCAATGAATTCAAGAAAATATTTGCCTTTTCCTCGAGCTCAAAAGTCAAAAGGAGGACTGTTTGACACATCCCCAAATGATTATACTACACAAAATCATGTAATAAGTATACTTGAGAGGTGTGAAACAACGGGCTATGTGAAGTCTGAAGCAGAAAGTCTGAAAGTCCTCAGAGAGAGGAGATCAGGAAGGGTTTCAACAAGGAAGAGATGTGAACTAAGCATGTTGAAAATATTCTATTACACCTTAAGGCCTCAAAGTCAATGCCAGGCCTTTGGGATACTGGATATCTCCACTTGGACATCTTATGGGCATCCTGAACTCAACATGTACAAAACCCAATTCATTGTCACCCCTCTCCCAAACTTCTCTATTTCTATTGAGGGTACCACCATCTTTTCAGTTTCTGAGGTTATCAACATTCCCTACCTTTCATTCTCCCTGATATCCCATTCCAATCAAGTGCCAAGCCTTGTTGATTCCACCCATGAATATCTTGAATTGGTCCTTGTCTTTTCACTCATCATCTCTTTCCCACTAAGTCCATCATTATCTCTCAACCAGACAATTGGTTCTCCATTCTCCCTTCAGTGAACATTTCCCCTTTCCAATTCCTTCTCCATATAGCTGCTAAATTAATACTTCTAAAGCATGGGTCAGACCATGCTAGTCCCCTACAAAAAATTAACAAACAAATAAACAAAACAAACAAAAACCCTTCCATGAATCCCTATTCCCTGTAGGACAAGATTCAAACTCTTTACCTTGGCATTTAGATACCTCCATAATCTGGCTCCCACTTACCTTTCCAGAATTATTCCACTGTTCCACACTGCCACCATTGTGTGGATTCTATCTTCCAGCCACACCACCCTACTTACTATTCCCCAAATTTAACATTTGACTTCCTCTGTATCTTTGCAAAAGATGCCCCACGTGCCTAGAATGTACTCTCTTCTCACATCTGCCCCTTAGACTCCTTAGGTTTTTTCAAAGCTCAGCTCAGCTCAGGTATGATTCTCCCCTGACAAGGAGGTCTTTAGCAATCCCTGTCCCTTCTCAGGGTTTTAGAGATTTTTTTTTTAACCTGAAGTTCATTCATTCATTCAGCATTGATGAAACAAGCACGTGTTAAGCACATACTTAGAGAGCACATATTTGGTGTCTTATATAGAGCACTGAAGTTGGTTTCTTCATGTTGAATGGCCCAAAGGATGGGGCAGGCATGTACTTTGTACATAGTAATTATTTTGTAAATGTTGATTTGAATAAATTGCCCACGACCATCCCTTACAGTTCCACCTTTCCTCCTCTGAGCTACAAATAAGCAAAACAAACAAATGGAACAGTTAATCTGCCCTTTTGTAGGGAATGTAGAGAGGTAGTCCCTCATTGGGTTTTTGAACCCTCTTTAGGCCTCATATTCACCCCATGGCATGCCCACCTGATCATTTTGCCCACTGTGCTCTTCATTACTAAATCAGGACATTGAGTGTGACTGTGAACCACCAGATCAGATCTGATGTGCCCATGGCCTGTGGTGTCATTCAGCTAGGCCTGGCCTTTCTCTCAGGGTTAGCATCAGGCAGGAGTCATCGCTCTGACATTGCATTCCCATTGTCTAGTCCCCAAATGAAAAGAATCTGCTGAGTAGTCTATCTACCTTCTTCCGCCTCATCTACTAGCAGACAGGGAAAGCTCGGGAAGCCAGTGGCCATTTTCTCCGGCTATCAGCAGGATGCATCACTCAGAATGTATCCATTTGGATATGGTGGCTTCTTCTCTTTCTGTCTCTTCTCTTCCCCTCTCTCTCCTCCCCCTCGGCCCCCACCTCCAGGAACCTGTATGGATCCTTTGGTAGCAAAACCAGAGAAGAATACATTTTCCTCGTGTATTTACACATATGAGAAGCTTTTCTCATTGTATTTGCAATTCTGTTTTCGGCATTGACCTCCATTTTCATAATCCTTCATGGAGTATCATGGTTTAAAAAGCTTTCTCTCCCTGCTGTTTTTGTTAAAAGGTTTTGGGGTATGATACTTGGAAAGTCAAATTCTGCATTTAAATGTTATGTTTTCACAGATATAATATAAAAAGGGGCCATACTTGGGGGCTGTCTTTCTTCCTGGGAGAGTAGCAAGCAATTCTATCCCTCTGTATACGTTGTTAACTAAACTCTGAGAGTGTACCGCCGCTTTAATAGTAAAGCAATTGTGATTACATCTTGCTCGTAATTACATTTATTTGCTCACATATGTCCAAAAAGGCAAGCATTAGTCAGGCTGTATGGGCATGTGTTTGTGGAGGGGAAATCATCTGGCAGCTTGACAGCGGGGGAAATAGCTTACAGCCACTTAAGTCTTTCCTGTCATAGACACTTGCAAAGACTGTCAGGACTTAGTTAGTTTTTGCTTGCGTGCTTTTCAAATCGATTGCATTTGGAGAGAGAGGGAATTTATTATGTGCGATGGATTTGCATCTAAATAATCAAAATATTAGGAACTGCAAATAACAAGACACACGTCTGTGAGCCCGAAGAGGGGCGGCTGGGGGATTGCCATGTTTGTTGGCTGACTCTGTGAGGGCCACTGCTCTTTTGGAACTATCAGGGGACAGGGGAGCTGTTATGGCGGTTGGGCCAGGAGTACCAGTGAGGAATGAGATTTGGGAGTGCAGGCATTCACTAAACAGAGGTTTGTTAAGCCCCTACTTACAGGCAAAATGGTGGTGTATTTGAGCACTGGACTTAAGAGTCAGGAAGATCTGACTTTGAATCTCAACCCTGATACCTGATTGCTGTGTAACAAATCACTTACTGATTCTCTCTCAAATTTTGTTTCCTCATGTGGAAAATAACACATATCACTGTTATGATAATCAAATGAGATATCTAAAGTGCTTTATAGAACTTAAAGATATTTATCTACATGTATATATGTATATATGCACTTTTACACAAACACACAGAAAGTATGTATGTATTATTATTTCATAATAATTTTTTAATTTTGTTATTGTTTAGTCAATTAGTCATGTCTGACTCTTCGTGATCCCATTTGGGGTTTTCTCGGCAAAGATACTGGCGTGGTTTGTCATTTCCTTTTCCAGCTCATTTTACATATGAGGAAACTGAGGCAAACAGGGTTTAGTGACTTGCCTAGGGTCACACAGCTAGTAAATGTCTGAGGATGGATTTGAACGGAGGTCCTTCTAACTCCAGGGCTGATACTTTATCCGCTGCCCCACCTAGCTGCCCCAATTATAATTATTACTATTCATTAGACATTTTACTAAGTGCTAGGGATATTTTTCTGCCCTCAAGGAGTTTACATTTTATTGAAGGGGAACAATGCGAACATAGAAAACAAATTATATATAAATATGAACTTATTTCATCAGGGGGTGAGAGGCCTGCATCAAGGCTCCTAATGGCAAGCTGAATCTAATCCTATTTCATTGAATGTTTGTAAAAGTACTTTGCAAATCAAAATCATTAAATCATGTGAATCAAAAAAAGTCTTATAAATGTGCTGTTGTTATTAAGCAGCATGGTACAGTGGATAGGTGTGACCCCTGAAGCCAGGGGTAAGACCTGTGTTCTTGTCATGACCTGATCCTACTCCACACCCCCAACCTAGGACAAAAGCTTCACTAGTTGAAGATGGAGAATATAGTAGGTTAAGGTCTACTTTTTTCCATCACTTGACTCGAAACATTTAGTAACCGAAGGTGACTGAAACCATCTACCACCAAGGGAAACATTGCCTCGAGTCTGGAGGAATCATTACCTTCTGAAGTAATGAGCTGAGCTATACTTTGGTATCTTCCGTGGATGATTTTAACTTCAGGAAGAAAATGTTATCGCTCAGCAAAAAAGAAAAAAAAAAAGATGAGAGTGATGAAAGCTACAAAATTAAGGTAGCAAAATGTATATTCAGCTGAGGTGAAAATCTTCATAAGTATAGGATACAGGAGACATGGCTAGACACCACTTGGTGAGTAAAAGATCGGGGCATTTTGGTGGTCTGCAAACAATAGAAGTTAGCAGTGCAACAGATCAGGCAAAAAAAAAAAAGCTAATGCAATCATTTAGCAATTCTCTGCCTTCACTTTCTCTGTGTGGGACTGGCCATATTCCCCCCTCTGGCCCTAGGGGTTGGGGATATAGTTTCTTCCAATTCTATCAGCTTGAGCCCCCATTCTAACATGTTAGCTGCCCACTGTTACCCGCTAGTGACTAATAGACTGGTGGCCAAGTTCCATTTAACCAGTTAGCATCAGTTAGCTATTACAAATGGACATTTATTTCAAAGACATAGCAAAAGTGTAAGTTCAAACATTTGCTACCAATATCTCAGGGCAGGGGCTCATTTTTCCCTCTACCACCTTGAGCCCTAGAAAGACTGGATTCAGACTTAACACAATTTCTACACAGTATCAGTTCTACCAAGGTCACATCCACATGTGTCATCGCCTGTTCCAATAAGCATTTATTAAGTGGTTACAATATGCCAGGAACTAGGCTAAAAACAAATCACAGGCTGGATGAGTTCCTGTTTCAGCAACTGGTAGATGGGGTCCTCAAGGTCCTTCCTCACTTCAGGGTCTTATTGTGGTATCATATCCAAAGCACAACACGGAATCTTCTCCCAGCCCTCAGGTAACTTATTTTCTTGACCTCTTGAAGTTCACAACTACCAATCCTCTTCATTTAAAACCAAAAAAAACCCAAACACTGAGCAAAAAAGTGTTGTGGTTTCATGATGTGTTGTGGTAGAACTGTCTCAAGAAATTCAGTGTCAGACCACCTTTAATCCAAATATAGGTATTTATTGAGATTGACGCCTCTCACAAAGAGGGCTTAGTTCCAAGAGGAACCAGCAACTTCAGAGAAAGCAAGATAGATTTTTATAGGGTCAAGATGCAATTATGTAACAGAAATTATGAATATTGAAAAGGTAGGAGGGGTTTGTTAAGGGATCAGGTAATAGGGGAGGAGTCCCAGTAACAGTGGAACTGTGCAAGCAAATACCCACAATGCATACAGAAAAGCCCATTTGGAGGGGTATGTAGTGGGGGTGGGGTGAGTAGCTCGGTAGGAGCAGTGGGTCTCCTGTTCAATGCGGCCTATAAGAAAGTTAGAATATTGAGGCTGAGGGCAGCTTTATTAGGATTCCATCAGAAGCAAGCCTTGTATTCACAGATGGGGAGGGCATGATACCTCTACTGCTCACAGAATTGTTTCCCCCCCGCCTCTCTCTCTCTCTCTCTCTCTCTCTTCTCTCTCTCTCTCTCTCTCTTTCTCTCTCTCTCTTTCCCCCACATCTGGGCATCAAGGCGTCAGCAAAATGGAGCCAATCCGAAAGGCCATTCTTCATCAAGTGTCCAGCAGACCAGAATCAGTTACAGAATCTCTGCACATACTTGATCTCTACACAGCACTCCATTATATGTGATCATTACTTTTTGGAAACAGAATCCCCCAGCCTTTTCCACAGGGTGGTGACATTAGCCAAGCAAGCTGATATGCCTGCCAGAGTCCAATTATGCATTCATAAAGAAGTATGGTTGTCTAGAATAAAAGAGATGCTTGACCCATCATGCTCTGTCCTAGACAGACTACATCTGTAGCGTTAAATTCAGGCGCCACATTTTAGGAAGGACATTGGTAAGCTGATGAAGTATCCAGAAGTGGATAACCAGGGTAATGACGTCACTCAAGATCATGAGGATAAGTTGAGGGAGCTGGGGAGAGTTAACCTAGACAAGAGATTAATAGCACGAGCATGATTCTTTGCATTCGAGCATCTGAAGAGCTGCAATATGGAAGAAGCCTCAGATGCTTTCTGCTTGGTCCTGGAGGGCAGAACTAGGTTTTGCTAGAACTAGGTCAATGTTACAGAAAGGAAGAATTTGGCTTGGTATAAAGAAATATATTCCAAAGAAATCAGAGCGTTTTCCAAATGTGGAAAGGGCTGACTCATTAGTTAGTGAGTCTTCTGTCATCAGAGGGCTTCAATGGGCATGTTGTAAAGGAGATTCCTGTCCTGGGATGGGTTGAACTTGATGACTCCTAAAACCCCTTTCCACTCTGAGATTCTGGGATTCCATCATCCTTAGAGGTTGGAGCTGACAACATGAACCCCTTAGCTTGTGCGGGAGGCACACAGGGCAGAGCTAGCACTAGACAAATGACTCTGGGATTAGATCCTTACTTAATGAACTAATTTAGCTCCTATTTCTCTCTGATGTCCCATATTTCCTTCTCAA
This sequence comes from Trichosurus vulpecula, assembly GCF_011100635.1. Taxonomy (NCBI): domain Eukaryota; kingdom Metazoa; phylum Chordata; class Mammalia; order Diprotodontia; family Phalangeridae; genus Trichosurus; species Trichosurus vulpecula. The sequence continues at coordinate 359,244,742 of NC_050575.1, forward strand.
CAAGCAATTATTAAACACCTACAATATACTAGGCATTATGTTAAGTGCCGGGGATTCATCTCTGTCTCTTAGAATCCCTGGATTCCTTTCCGACTTAAGTCGGATTTTCTAACTGTATTAGATTGTTGCTTGTTGATTGACAGATGTGAAATAGGCTTATGAAGAACCAGGGTTAGTAAAAGACTCAGAAGTTACAGTAGATATTTTTCCCCTAGATATTATCATGGCACAACCTGCTAACTATCAAATACAGACAAGTCAAGACAATAAACATTCAGTAAACATCTACTATGTGCCAGGCACTGTGCTAAGTACTGAGGATACAGAGAAAAGCAAAAAAAAAAAAAAAAAAAAATCTCCACTCCCAAGGAGATCACAGTGTAATGGTGGAGACAACATGCAAACAACTATGTACAAACAAGCTATATGCACGAGAAATTGGAGAATATTTCTAAAGCTTTTGGCACAGGACCTGGCACAGAAATGCCAGCTATTGTTGTTAGTATTTCTTAATATAATCAACAGAGGGAAATCTAATTAAGTCTAGCATTAAGGGGGACTACATTTTGCATTTAAGGGTCATACAAGAGAACTATGGATGGGTAATAGGGGTGTGATCAAATGACTCATAGATCCAGAGGATGAAGTGGCCATAAGCAACATGAGGTCAGAGGACATGAGATGTCACGGCTGAACGAAGATAGACTAATCAAGTCTGGAGAGACTTTAGAACATAAAATATTGGGGGCAGCTAGATGGCGCAGTGAGTAGGACACTGGCCCTGGAGTCAGGAGGATCCAAGTTCAAATCCGCATTCAGACACTTGACACATGTACTAGCTGTATGACCCTGGGCAAGTCACTTAACCCCAATTGCCCTGCCCAAAACAAACAAACAAACAAACAAACAAAATAAAAGAACATAAAATATTAGAGTCAGGAGGGAGATAAGAACTTGGAACACAGAATGTCAGAATGTTGACTATAGAACCCAGTGCAGGAAAGTACATCTTAAACCACCTATCCCAGCCCCTTCAGCAAGTTATAGATTAAACATTGCACAAATGTCACAATGTCACTAAATATGTTCCAGCATCTTTAGGCATCCAAGGGCAGACTAGAATGGCCATTCTGGTGACAGTACTGGTGAGGGTAGCAAATTTGAGGACAGGAAGCCGTGTCATCCCAACTTCAGAAGCATCAGTCAGTTTTTTTCCCATTCAAAATGTTGCTTGTAATATTAGGAATTAAGAGACCTTCCAAAATCTTGGTTGGTAAGAAAGCAAAGTGTCTTGTCTTTCTCAAACTCATTGTGATGGGGGAGGGTGGAGGGAGATAAATCTTGGGCCAGCCACAGTCAGCCAGAGGTGAAATGTTCACCCTTGCATTGCGAGGCCCCTGCTGAGATTGCAGAAAGCAAGTCCCACCTGGTCAATCCAGCAGGCAGCTTAATTAGACAGAGGGTAGGCCATGAGGGGAATGTTAATGAGCTCTCACCTTAGCATAGATCTACTTCCAAAAGGGCAGAGATGGGACAGCAATCCAGAAGGAGGGAGAGGACTACGCCCTAAGGATCAGTTTGGGGTGCTGCCTTCAGAGACCAGCCGTTTGCTTAGTGAAGGCTAGAAAAATGCTTCCATTTGGAGTAGAAAAGTGTTTCTGATCAGATCTTTATTTACACCAGGATTTTCCTATCCAAGGCCAAGTTTTAGGTTACTATTGTTTTTCAGAGGTTATCTTTTTGTTGTTGTTGTTCTAGAGTCATATCATTAATGGATCGATATTTGGAGTTGATCACTAATCAGACAAGTCATACAGGGCTGTTTAGAAAGAAGGTCCAAGGTAAGTCAGTATTAGGTTATTTTTTAAAAGTCCTATCTCTTCTATTTGTAAAAGCGCTTTCCAGTTCATAAATGAAGAGCATAGTGGGGCTGTAAAGAAAGTACAGTTATTCCTTCTATGTTGTGGGGGTTAGGGGCACTGTGTCCCCAAGATTTGGAATATCCATGTAAAATTTCTTGGCCTTCCCTTTGTACCAGAAAAGGAGTTTGGTTTTTTTTTTCCTTTTTCTTTTACAGGGTGTTGACAGTACCTTATTGTAAAATTTGAGTTAAGTGTTTGGTCATAGACTGCACCATTTGCTGGCCTTTATGTATCATCTGCAGCTTCTACAAAATTCCCCCCAAATTCCCATTTAATTTCTTATGCTGACCTGTGATATATTGAAACTATGGTGGGGAAAGTCGTGATGTAGAGGGGATAATACTACCCTTAGTACTTTCTCTAGAAAGTACTAAAAGAAAATACGAAGTACTTTCAATACATAGGATGTCCCTGAAATCTTAGCGCAGTTTTAATCTATTAAGTTTAAAATTGCACTAAGCCTTAGGGGATGATGATAATATTAATAGTAATGGAAACAATATTGATATAGCACCTGTTATATGCTAAGCACTGTGCTTTGTGCTTTACAAATGTTATCTCATTTTACTTTCATAGTAACTCTGGATGGAAGCTGCTATTATTATCCCTACTTTATAGATGGGGAAGCTCAAGTAAACTGAGGTTAAGTGTGTATTGTTTCCCTTAGACTAGTTCCAGCATAGAGCCTTCCTAATAATTGTCACTGACCAAGCACTTATTGATTTGAATTAAACTGAATTCACATAATCACAGAATTTGAGTGCTGAGAGACTTCAGTGGCTGTTTAGTTCAGTCCATACATAAAAGCACCTCTCACCATAATGTACGCAAAAGCTGGAGTCATTCAGCCTCTGCTCAAAGACCTCCAAGGAAGGGAAATCTAGTACCTCTAGTGGCACCTTTAGTGCCCACTTTTGGACAGCTCTAATTATTAGAAAGTTTTTCCTGATACTTTCCTTTGTAACTTCTATTCGTTGATATGAGTTCTGCCAGTCACGTCCCAGTAAACGTTTAACAATATGGCTCTCTGAAAAGAAAAGTATGCATGACACTTGTAAGTTTGATTTACATCATTGATATTTTCTCCATCACTTTCTTAAGTCTAGACAATAAACAAAACAATTAATCAAGCCTTGATTTTCTGATTCCCCAGGTATAAAAGCTGACACTAAAAATTTAACAATTGGTTTCTTGGGAACCCATATGAGCTGGCACTCCTGGGTTCTTCCCTATTTGCCTGAGTCAAATGCAATCCCTCCTCCAAACGTACTTAAAGAGTCCCCATATTTCTCTGAGTTTTCTCTTCTCCAGACTAAACATCCCTAATTTCTTTTAGCCCATCATCATATGACATAGACTACAGGCCATTTACCACCCTGGCTGCCCTCCTCCAAACACTCTCTAGGTTAACAATGTCCTTCTTAAATCATGGTGCCTGGAACTGAACACAAAACATTGGGTTCTTCCTATAGTTCTGTGAGGTAGGCAGGTAGAAGGAGATGATGTAAGAAAGAAAATAAGCCAAATAATTCTCCTGTCCAGGATTAATACTGGAGTCCTTTGATGCCAGCCCCATCTTGCACATTGTGAGCACATAACTTATTTTTAATATCATTTTATTTTTTCTAATTACTTGTAAAGACAAATTTTGACATTCATTTAAAAATTTTGGGTTCCAAATTTTCTCCCTCTCTTTTCCTCCCCACCTGTTAGTAAGCAATTTGATATAGGTTATATACATGTGCAATTATGTAAAATATATTTCTGTGTTAGTCTTGTTGTGAAAGAAGAAGCAAATCAAAAGGAAAAAAGAACATGAAAAATTACAGTGAAAATAGTATGCTTTGATCTGTATTCAGATTCCATCAGTTCTTTCTTTGGGTATGAATAGCATTTTCCCTCATGATGCCTTTGGGATTGTCTTAGATCATTTTATTTTTGAGAAGAAGTATGTCAACCATACTTGATCATTATACAATGTTGCTGTTACTATGTACAATGTTGTCCTGGTTCTGCTCATTTCACTCACTTCAGTTCATGTAAGTCTTTCCAGGTTTTTCTTAAATCTGCCTGGTCGTTGTTTCTTAAAGCACAATATATATTACATTCATTTACAATTTATTCAGCCATTCCCCATCAATGGGCATCCTCTCAATTTTCATTTCTTTGTGAGCACACAACTTAGAGGGTACCCAAACCATCTTGTCAGCTCCTATTTCTAGGAATCTCAGACTTTCCTCATACCTCTTCCATTCATCAAGAATGTTCAAAATTATCAGAAAAGATTGCGGAGTTTCATAAATTCAGTCCCAACTCTGTGTTTGGGGGCATTGATCTCTTAATGCTGATAGATTTTTCCAGTGAAGAAGATAAAGAAAATAAAGGGGACTAAATTCAAATCCATTTGGTCTGTGACTAGCTTGAGAGGATGGAATGAAATCCATTGGGTGGAAATATGAGGGAGGTAGTTTTCCACCCAAAATAAGGAAGAATATAATAGGTATCATTTCTTGGGGCCTCATTTGTTCAATGAAAGTTTCAGAATCTAATGCCTTCCCAAGCTCTAAAATTGTGTAAATTAGTACTATCCAAAAATGGAATGGGAAACCTCCATAGGTAGTGAGTTTTCTGTCACTTTAGTTCTGTAAAAGTGATGTATCCAATTGTTAGGGATGTGGCAGAAGAGGATTCATCCATGAGACTATGGGGTGAACTCAGCAACCTGTAACACTCCTTTCAATTCCAAAGTTATATGATTCTAAAATTTTAAAATGTTGACAATCATTCTACAATGCCAATGTAAAACTTGTTTGGGTAAATTGATCATTGCAGAATTACCTGATCCAGCCAAGCCTCATCCCAGGAGCCTGTTAAATATTTCAATGGGACCATAAAGGAGGAAAAAACTAAAAGGATATAGGTGACTGATGTTCACTCATTTCATTCATGAAAAATGAAACCCTCCACCCAAGCAGGGAATTTGTCTGATCTTTCTGTTGACTGACTGCTGCTCTGCCCAGAACCTAGCCTTGGCTATCAACGTGATTTTGTCAGATAGCAGAAGAGGGATCAATGGAAGCTTTACTCCTGTCTGATACTCACTTGATATCTTCTATACACACAAGGGAACCTCTCACTTTACATATTCTAGAGAGAGGCTGATCTGCCTCTTCCTGCCTATTGGTAAGTAGAGCATCATGGGAAAGGAGAGCATGAGGAAAGCCCAGGCATGCCAGCACAACCTCAAATGTCAGTGTCAATGTGAGCTGATTTCCAGCCTAACCCTGAGAGTTTGTACCTTATTCAGAGACTTTTATTCATGAAATGTAAAAACAACTCACACAGAGGGAAATGTCCTCAGAGCTTTTTCCCCCCTTTTCCCAGGATATAATAAATTAAACATAGTATGGAATGCAAAAAGGTTACATTGAGACATATACTATTTGAAGGTTTAATTCATTTTTCTAGTGTCTAAGACACAAGGCTATTAAATTTTTAAAGCAGCGATCTCCTAAAGTCTCTTCTTTATGAGGACTTTCTTCATAAAGATAAATGGTTTCCTGGCCAAATCGAATGCAGATTTGAAACAAATTAAGTTAATGTTCAGCAGTACAAGGTAGAATGGATGGGGGAGCTGTTTTATTTTGCATTGTAATAACTGTACACACCTAAATCAATAGCTGTGGAAAAAAAGGCAATAATATCACGTAACGGCAGGAAATGAAATATAGCAGGATGGGGGGAACAGGCTGCGGAATGAAAGGATTTGTATTGGAATAATGACATTTCATTAAACAGGCAAGGAGCACGATTGAATGGAAGTCCATACCAGTAAATTCTATTTCTTATAATAACACTTGAGATGAGTTAAAGTTGGCCGGTTATTGTGAGGAAGCATCACGCCACGCATCTCTGTTTTGTGCATCCCCCTATAATTTTATGTTAAGAGAGAAGCTGGAGAATTAAAGAGCCAGTACGGGACTACAATGTGTTTTCCATGCCTACCAAGAGTTTACTGAATTTGTATGCTGTCCAGTGCTTTATTGACAAGTTACAGAGGGTAGAAGAAAAAAGGTGATAATTCCCCCCTCTTTTCCACTGAAGCCTTTTTTTTTTTAAAGATACAGTCATCATTCAAGGAGGCAACTCTTGGGAGAAAGAGCTAGCCAACTCTACTCCCCACAATTGCCACCCAGCTGCCACACATAGTGCAGGCAAGACAGCCTTACTGAACAGCAAGGTACCCTGAATGAGAAACAGCACCTACGACAAAACACCACCTTCACCACCTTTGACCATCCTCCCCTCTCTGATGCTTATGGGGACAGCCCAGGAACCTGAACTCAAGAGTTCTTGTAAAGATGCCATTAAAGAAGAGGTATGCATGATCATATGCTCTGCTGCTATACCCTAAAGAAAACTTCCATAGGTGCTGTCTTCCCCATTATTAGAATGTGACATCCTTGAGGACAGGGTCTGTCCTTTTTCTCTATTGGTTTACCCAATGATTAGCAGTGCTTTGCGTATAATAAGTGCTCAACAAATCCTTTATTCATTCATTAATTCATTTTTTCTTTCTCTTTTCTTCTTTTTTTCCCTTTTGGAGAGTAGGAAGGTTGTTTACTTCATTGAAAGTGACTTCATTTGTAAGGCTGACACTTTTTGACAGATGCTGTGTGCTATTCCCCAACAACAGTTTCAGGTGTGGGTAACCCATGGCCTTGAGGCCACATGTGGCCTTCTCGGTCCTCAGGTATAGATTTTTTACTAAGTCCAAGTTTTACAGAACAAATCCTTTTATTGAGGGGATTTGTTCTTTGAAGTTTGGATTCAGTCAAAGGGCTGCACTTGAGGACCTAGAAGGCCACATGTGGCTTTGAGGCCGCAGGTTCCTCACCCCTGGCTTAACTATTCCTTAAAGTATCAGGGAATCACAGAACTGCACAGGTTTGTAGGCAGCAGTCCCTGGGCTGAAGTCAAGGGACCTGAATCCAAATGTAGACTGTCTAGCTTACTACCTGTGAACAAGTCATTTCATATTTCCTCTCCTAGTCTCAGTTTCTCCATCTATAATATGAGGTCTGGCTAGATGATTTCTCAGGTTTCTTCCAGCCGTTAAAGCTATGAGAAGCTGTGAGGACTCTCTCTGGATGCCCTGGGATCTCTCAAACTTTGGGGAATACGTTGCACAATCCTCATGAGGTCCAATCCAGGACTTCAACTCGGTTCAAAGCTGAAATCTGAGGACTTGCAGCTGGGGTGATGCAGTCTGGTGGGCTCCTTTGTCCATCCGTGCAGTCAAATAAACGAGCAGTCGTGGAGGGGGAGTGATACCTCCTGTTGCATTCTGTCCTGGGAGGGAGTCTTCACAGAGTTAAAAGGTTTAGAGACAGAGTGGGAGGTGACCTGAGGGACTATCTAATTTGCCCACTTTCCTCAATTCAGTTCAGTCAGTTAATAAGCACTTCTATTAAGGGCTTACTATGTGCCAGATCCTGTACTAAGTGCTGGAAGTACAAACCAAGGTAAAACACTGAGCCCTGATGAAGTATCTGCCATGTGGCAGGCAGTGTTCTACATGATGGAGGTGCAGGGATGAAAAGGAAAGACCTTAATAATAATAATACAAATAACAGTAACCGCAACAACAAGAATGGCTGCTATTTACGTAACACTGAAAGTTTGTCAATCACTTTACCAAAATTATTTCATTCAGTTCTCACAACAATGCCATACATGATCCTGTGCCCAATGCAAGAGGGCCTTGGAGAGTCTGCTGGCTCTGGAATCAGAGCACCTGGGTGTGATGCTTGGACCTGTGAAATATTAGCCATGGGAAAAGATCGAGGTCCTTTCTGCCTCACGTTCTAGGATCCTAAGATTATCAGCAGCGTCATTTCATAATAGAATGAGCAGTGTCAGAGGGAGAAAAAAAGTCTCTGGAAAGCTTGGTGGGACACAATTAAGCCAATATTAAAGGATAAAACCTGAAGAACCTATGATCTGCCAAGAATATTAGAATAAACTCTGTCTGTCTCTGTCTCTCTCTGTCTCTCTCTATCTCTCTCTGTCTCTCTCCATAAATGAATACAAACACAAACTGATACGCATGTATGCACACATGCATGCAAACTGGATACCTGTTATATATGTATATACATACATATATGTACACACATACATAATCAATATAAGGCAGCTATCTACTGCTGTTAGTAACACACTGGATAGCTGATGCAAACACATATACATATATGTATGCACACATATACATATATACATATACCCCCATATATGCATGCATATATACATATACGCACACATATATACACATACACATACACATACGTAGACATAGACATAGACATACATACACACATATACACACAGATACATAATCAATACAAGGCAGCTACCTACTGCTGGTAAGAATACTGACTTTGAAATCAGAGGACCTAGGTTTGAATCTTGGATCTGCTAGTACAATACCAAAGATAAGCTATTTGACCTCTCTGGACAATGATGTTTCCTTCCTCATCTGCAAAATGATGTTAGGCCAGATGATCTCAGGGTTCTTTTCCACTCCTAAATCTGTTATCTAAGATCTTACTCTCCCATGTGTTATAAGAGGAAGTAAGAATACACTATAGAAAAAAAGTCATGAAGAGTAACTTCACTACACCAAGTGGGGGGGGGGGCGGGAAGAACAAGCACTTATTAAATGCCTACATTGTGCTAAGCAGTTGCAAATATCTCATTTGATACTCATAACAACCCTATGAAGTAGGTGCTATTTTCAATCCCCATTTTGCAGTTAAGAAAGCAGAGGGAGACAAAGGCTAAGTGACTTGGCCAGGGTCACAAAGCTGCTAAGTGTTTGAGACCAGGTTTGAACTCAGGTGCTCCCAACTTCAGGCCCAGCATGTACTTTGTTTACAATTCTTCGAGAATAAAAAATACTGTTTACCAAAAGTGTTGTTCACCAACACTGTTTATACATGAAGCCATTCTGTCTTGATATCTTTGGGATACACACACACACACACACACACACACACACACACACACATATATATATATATAGCAGTGAGATCTCTAAGTCAAAGCCTATGGGCATAGTAGTAATAGTACAAGTAATTGTAGCAGTATTTAGTACTACATATATATGCATACACATACATACATACATACATACATACATACACAGTACTAGTATGTTTGTTGAATTGAATTAAAGATCCCTTGGACATAAGTATCATAAATATTATCATCCACACATTAGAGATGAAAAACTCAATGGGGCTAAGTGAACTGGCCATGGTCATGCACACATAAAGTATATGAGACAGGGCTCAAGCCCAGAGGTCCTGAATCCAAGTCTACCATGCTGGACTATTTTCAATGTACCATGGCTTATGAGACTCTTCTCCTTTTAAATAGAATTTATAACCTGATACTTGTTTGTTCACTATTATGGATATGTTGAACCATTGGTTTACAGGAAAATGTCCCCACTGAAGGAGTGTCTGATTTTTAAGTTTCAGTATATTAAAAAAGTTTGAGATGCTATTGAAGAAACTTGCACTGGGGAAATGGACTGCGGGCCTCTCACTAGAGTCAAGAATTGATCATCATTAGCAAAATATGGAGGGATATTTTGTCCTGGAGGACATCATTTGTTCCTTCTAGTGCCTCTTCTAAGGGATAAGTCCCTTCCCATCTGTGGGCCTCAGTTTCTCCATCTGTAAAATGTGATACCAGACCAGATGGTCTCTAAGACCTCCTCTTAGCTTTGACATTCTCTGAGCATAGAAGGAATGTGTGGAAATATTCAGCTTGGGAACTTGAGATCAGACACCAGAAACAAAGCCGATAGCCTGCAGCCTTGGAAATTGGGTGAGTTCTTTAACCCACTGCAAACGTGACAGGAACATGGGCTCACTGGAGCAAATCCACTTTGGAGGATTGCATGTTGTCCTATTGCTCCCTCCATCAGCAGGGACAGAGGAGGCCATTAGCCTCAAACAGGGCAGCGAGTGCACACTCTATGGGCCTTATTAACATTCCAAACTGGATTCCATCAGAGGCTGCAATTTTTATGCAAAATATGTCTGCCCAGGGAATCCTCTACATTTCTCCCACTCCAGGATGCCTTTGCCTATTTCTCAGAGATCCTGAAAGAGGCTGATGTCTTCACAAAGGAAAGGCCTTTCATGAAGCTGGGGGATTAAAACTAGAGTCAGCTAAGTGTGGCCAGAGGTGAATGCCATCGCTTTATATTTGAAATAATAAATGCCTTCCCAGCTCACCTACCCCAGGATATGGTAAAGCTCTACCCAGACATTCCCAGCCTGGGGGGAAGTAAAAATATTGAAAAGGAGGCTCTCAGTCAATTACTTATATTCTATATAGTGCTTTAAGATCCACAAGACACTTTCCTTATAATAACCCTGTGAAGGTAATAATTAATAGTCAATAAACATTTATTAAGTGCCTATTGTGTGACAGGCGTTGTGCTAAGCGCCAGTGATACCAAAACAGGCAAAAGGCTGTCCCTGCCCTCAAGGAACTTAAAATCTAATGAAGAGTGCAAGTATTGTCACTCTCATTTTACAAACGGGAAAACAGGCACACATCTGTGCTCACATAGGTAGTGAATATCAAAACCCAGCACTCGAATACAGTACTTATGACTCAGTGACCTTTCCAAGTCATCCTATGAGTCAACAAAGAAACCAGAAACATTAATTTAGATGAACAGGAATAATAGCTAATGTTTATATAGCACTTAAAGGTTTGCAAATCACTTCACAAATATTATCTTGTTTGATCCCCGTAACAAACCTGGGACGGTAAGTGCTATTATTAGCCCCATTTTTCAGATGCAGAAACGAAGGCAGACAGAGAATTAAATGACTTGCCTAAGATCGCACAGCTAAAAAGAATCTGAGCCTGGATTTGAACTCATTACCTAGATGCATACTAATAAGTTGCAATAACTAACACTAGGCATTAATATAGATAAAGAGATAGGAAGTCTTTGATAATTAATGGTAGGTCTCAAGGGCCCAGGTAGTATTTTCATCATTCTTACCAATGGAAGGTAAAGGTTTAGGGGAGAGAAAAGCAGATTTGAGAAGTAAAAAAGCTGATTAAGAAGATGACGTTTGAGACTGGGATTTGGATTTCTATACCATCGCTTAAAACACAAAAATGATGGGCTTGACTAGACCTGGAGTGTATCTAATCAGGGCTGGTAAAATTATATTTGCCTGGGGTCTTATAAATCTAACCAAAAAGCCTTTAAACTGAAAAGAGACAGGAAGGATAAAACTCCCAACATATATCTACCAAAAGAGATACCTTAGAGTGTGGCAGCTAAAATACAGGAAGACTAATAGTAGAGATTTCCAGTAATTCACAGGAAACAAAACCCAAGAGAATAGCCAGCCAGAAAACTCATAACCTCAAATTTCTATTCACAAATGCACAAAGGATAGAGCTAAAGAATGATGAAGCAAAGGTAGCCAGGTGGCACAGTGGATGGAGCGCTTGACCTCGAGTCAGGAACACTAGAGTTCAAACCCAGCTTCAGACACATACTAGCTACATAACCTTTGGCAAACTACTACACTCCTGTCTGCCTCAGTTTTCCCATCTGTAAAATGGGAATAATCATAGCCTACCTCCCGGGTTTATTGTGTGGGTAAACCAAGATAATATTTGTAAAGTGCTTTTCAAACCCTTAACATAACAAATTTAATTAGAATTAAGGGAAATTAGACAGTTTAAATTCATGGATTTGATGGGAAGGGATCCAGGGTTGGAATATGGCTTAGCAAGGGTATACCTTATTCAAAAAAGAAAGAATAGAGAAAAGATAGGGCAGGGCAACTCTGTGTTTCAGAAAACTATATGCAGGTGAGGAAAAGAAGTAAGTAAACCTGGGAAGTATAATAGAAGGCATGTGAGTGAAGAAAAACAGGGAAATAATGTGGTGTGGGAATGTACTACAGACTAACAATAGTGGAAGAAGTGTTGGGTAGGGAGTTCAAGAAGGAGACTATAAACCTGACTTGAAGGCAACTAAGTGGTGCAGGGGATAGAGTACATCATCAACCTGAAGTCAAGAAGACCTGAGTTCAAATCTGATCTCAGATGTTTACTAGTTCTTTGACCCTGGCCATGTCACAATCCCTGTCTGCCTCAGTTTCCTCATCTATAAAAAGGAGGTAATAACATCTTACTCCCTGGGGTTTTTTGTGAGAATGAAATTAGATAATGCTGTAAAGTGATTTGCAAATCTTAAAGCACTTTATAAATGCTAGTTATTAGTGAAGGAAGAACCAATCATCAGAATATCTGCTAGCTCTCTCTCTCTCTCTCTCTCTCTCTCTCTCTCTCTCTCTCTCTATCTCTTTCATGCTCCTCCCCACCAAGGCAACCAATATAATGAACACAATGATCTTTCAAAGGATAGGGGACGTGATGAAGAAGTACTGTTGTGGATGTGGATCTTAGCAACACTGAAATAGAAATGAGAGGAGCCTGAAGTGAAAATGATTGTTCCCTCTTATAACAGAGGGAAGTCAGGCAGAAACTGGCACGCACCCTAGATTTGGAAGAAAACAGATTTTAAAGTGTTTCAGAAAAAAAACAACATTTTTTAGGATTCCCATTTTCAGTCCAGGAAGGATGGGAAGTTTGTAAGAACAAATCTGAAAAAGCAAACAGAAACAGTTCCAATGAAGAAGAAAGAGGGAAATACTTTTAATAATAAATACAGCTGCACAGAAAGTACCCCAAAGATGTAAAATATTCTCACATTGACAATACACATATTTGTTTTGAATGAAAGAATAATAATACATTTAAGTATTTACTATGTGCCAAGGATTAGACTAAGGGCGTGGGATTTGTTGTTGTTGTTTAGTTGTTTTTCAGTCATGCCCAACTCTTTGTGACCACTTCTGGGGTTTTCTGGTCAAAGATACTGGAGTGGTTTGCCATTTCCATCTCCTAACTGTTTTATAGATGAGAAACTGAGGAAAACAGGGTTAAGTTACTTGCTCAGGGTCACACAGCTAGTAACTGTGTGAGGCTGGATTTGAGCTCAGGAAGAGGAGTTACCTTGATTCCAAGCCCTGCCCTCTACACACTGAAAAAATAATTCAGCCCTTGCTTTCAATAAGGTGAGACAACACATGGAGACCAAACGTAAAAGCCTAGAAGTTTTAAGTATTCAAGTTCAAGCAGCTAGAAATGACCAGGTTTCCTTAAGTTTTGCTTGTCTGCCCTTGGTACAAAGAGTGGTTCTATTGAAGGTGTGTGTGTTGGGCCACAGGTCGTTGGGCAGAGAAATTGATGGTTAAAAAAGAGAATATAAATAAAACATTAGAAAAATGTATGAAAGATGGAAGCAAAGAAAAAGCGGATGAATAAAAACGTGTGTCATGGCCCTGTAAGACTAGTGTCAAGACCATTAAAACTCAGAATAAGCTAAAGCTGCCAAAGAATGCTAAGGATAACAAAAAGCTGGGTTTTTTAAAAAAGCTCCACTGGGGAAAAGAAGGGATCAAAGAAGGGATAAAACTAGTGTTCACAGTAGATGGGATGATAATAAGAAACAACAGAGAGAAAGCAGAACTACTCAACTCCTATTTTTCTTCTCTTCCAAGAAAAGGGCCCTTGAACTTGGGAAGACAGGACAAAAATCTTTAACAGGAACCTGAAAAAGAAGGTAAAGGAAGAAATGGGGAGAGGGAACCGCCTTGTCCTTCATGAGTTCAGGTTATTAGACCTGAACTAACTATATTCCAGTGTACTGAAGAAAGTGGCTTGTGTGATTGATGAGTCACTATCAGTAAACCTTGAAAAACCAGAGAATGAGATGCTGAAGGACTAGAGAAGGATAAAGGTAATTATAATTTCCCCCAAAAAGTGGTCGAGGAGGACATGGCAAAGGACAGGTCAGTAAGCTTCATTTAAATTTCTGAGAGAATTCTAGAACATGTAATTAAAAGAATGTTTTATGAACTTCTAGAAGAAGAAGTGTTGTTCATTGAAAGCCACCAGAAAAGGTTCATCAAGAACAGGGAACATTCAATTTACCTCTAATTTGTCTGACAAGGCTACTGGACTTGACACATCAAGGAAATGCTATAAAAATAGTTGACCTAGACTTCAGTAAAGGGTTTTGCAATATCTTTTTTGTAAGTTATCCTTATGAATGAGATGAAGATATATAGTCTAGATAATAATATAGTTTGGTAGATTCGGAACTGTTTAAATGATCAGAATTAATGAACAGGTATAAATAGTTCAATGTCAAATTTAGAGAAGGTACAGTGGAGTACCGCCAAGATCTGTCCTTGGTCCTGAGCTGTTCAAGATGTTTATCGATGACTTGGATGAAGGCATACTTATGAAATTTGCAGATCACATCAAATTGGGAGCATTAGTTGTTGACATGTTGGCTAACTTTCACATTGTAGATGAATTAATCTTGACTAGGCCAAAATGCTAGGGTTAATACAATAGCTCTTTCCCTATTAAATTTCTATTTAAGTCCCAAATGGGTTAAAAAATCAAGATGTAGGAAGCATGATCTGAGGCACAATTAGACATGGCAGCAGGATAAAAAAAAATGAGTGTGATTAATTGAGACATCATGCTTTGGCTTCAAGAAGTGGTTGTCCCACTATATTCTTTCCTGAGGAGACCACATCTGAAACATTGTTTTCAGTTCAGGATGCCACACTTTAGGAAGGATGACAATAAGCCAGGTTAGGTATAGAACAGGATAACCATGATAATAAATGTCATTGGATACTTGGGAATTTTAGTTAGGAGAAGACAAAATATAGCAGGCACATGATAATTGTCCTTAAGTATTTGAAGTCTATTATGGGGAGGAAGGGTAGATTTATTCTTCTTCACTTCAGAGAACAGAATTTGGATTATTGAGCAGAGGTAAGAAAGAAATGAATTAAAGCATGATGAAAGGAAGTTTTTCCTAATAACTCAAGAAGTTCAAAGGGGGAATGGCCTTCAAGAAGAAGGGATCCCCCCAGTAGAGTCCTTTAAGAAGAGATTGGATGATCAAATCCTGATGATCTGGTAGAGGAGAGTTGTACTCAGGTACAGGATAGGCTGAAAAATCCATGTCATCCCCTCCAGTTCTGAGATTCTGAGATTCTTTGATTCACCAGATGCTCCTTACCTTTCTACTTGGTGGTGAACGTTGTTCTTGGCTTTGAAAGAGATACAAAGTTGATATAAGACATAATCTTTGCCCTCATTTGCTTTATAATCTCATTGGCTATAAGATTCAAACACTATTAACAATAGCACACAGTACTAAAATGAAAAAATTATTCAAGAGTCATAAATGAAATTATTTGTGCAAAGTGAGGCAGAAGCAGCAGCACAGGGCCAGGGAAGGATCTGTAGAGCATTCTGCTCTATACCTTCTCCCAAGGTGTCATTGAATTCTGAATGGTTGCAGAGTGAACTAAGTAGAACCAGAATAACAATTTATACAATCATGACAACATTATAAAGATAGCTAGGTAGTATAGTGGCTACAACACTGAGCCTGGAGCCAGGAAGACCAAAAGCACCCTCAGACATTTTACTAGTTCTGCCCCTGGACAAATCACTTAATGTCTGTGTGTTTCAGTTTCCTCATCTATAAAATGGGGATGATTATAATAGCAGCTATGTCTCAAAGTTGTTGTATCAAATGAGATTTTGTAAATTGTTTAGCAAAGTACCTGGCACATAGTAGGTGCTATATCTATCTATCTATCTATCTACCTATCTATCTATCTGTATGTATGTATGTATGTATGTATGTATGTATATTAGTTTTTGTAATTAAACAACTTTGAAATACTTGAGAACTCAGATCTATGCAGTGACCCATTATAATTCCATATGAATTATGACGAAACACAATTTCTATCTCCTGACTGGGCATTGATAGATTCAATATGCAAAATGAAGCCTAATTATTTGGACCCAGCCAAAGCAGGGATTTGTTTTGCCTGACTATGCAAATTTGTTATGTGTTTTATTTATTTATTTTTTAAATGGAGGGTGGAAGGGAAAGGAAAAAAAACTGTTCATTAAAAAAAAAACAAACATTTAGGCCTACTATTTGGTTCTGGTCATTCAAACAGGCCCAAATTCATCAATGCTAAATATATGTCTGGAAGGCAAAACAAATTGAGTGTGCCTCAAACCACATTGAAATGTGATTGGGAAATATTTAGCAAAATAAAAATATAATCAAACATAGATAATGTTAATACGTAGTGAGCAGGGATCTTTATGTTCTGTTTAGTGGTTCCTGTTTATTGGCATCACTGATCTAGACCAAATATCTGTTTCTTGCCCACAAAGAAGGCTACTATAGAAGAAATGCATTCAAGTAGAATTTACCATATTAAGAAATCAAAGTTGGAGCTTTCAGGTCTCCAAGACCCAGAAGAACGGGAGAATAAAATATGGTAGTCCTGGGCCTATCCCTCAAAATGGAGGTTCCCCTGGAAGGAATTCATCAATAGAAAAAGGGAGCTGCATGGTGGAAGGGAGGGCTAGTCTAGGATAACCTAGTTGTGGGAGACCCCAGGATCTGAGGGGTTTTCTGAGGTGAGAAGGTGGCTTAGTCATGGTAGCTAAGGCCAGTGAATCAGAGAAACACAGCTGTCATAGGGGAATAAGAAGTAATATAGAGACTGGCATAGCGATAAGGCTGGTTTAATTGAGGATTCAGGACATCATGGCTTTAGTCCTGGCTGGCCTACTAGTAATATATATATGATCTTAGAAAGTCATCTTCCTCCTCTCCTCCCCCAAATCTGGGCCTCAGTTTCTTTATGTAAATTGAAGAGACAAATGATCTCCAAACCTTTTCCCATCTATCCCATTGTGAGTTCTTTGTTCTAAGGATCCTTCCAACTCTGGCCTCAACAAGGGGCTCTTGTTCTATGACCTCATCATTCTATGATATTCTTGATTAAACTGTATTACTTTTTAAAAAGATAAATCATGTTATACTTGACCTTGAATTTTTTCCTTGGGATAAAGAAAAGAATTATTTGTGCCCTCTCATAATTATTCTATCTGTTAATATCACATATATGAGAACCTTAAGACAGCATTTCTGTGCAAACAGCATATTACTAACCAGTCTCCATTTCTATATATTTCAGGCAATTGTATGGTCCACTCTTCATTTCTTTTGCCCTGTGATTGGTCATTGTTATTTTTCCCTTTGTTTTCAAGATTAATGACATCATGTGCCATGTCTTGATTCATGGTTGAATTGAATTTAAGTGAGGTAGAGTTGCACAAAGCACAAAGTCGCTTCCAGAGTCATCAAAATCTAGTGAAAAGACAAAAGTCAAGATGACTGGCAATGGCCTGGGATACAGTGACCTTGGAGTCTTCAATGCCTGACCAAACTCTGAGCTCTCCACAGCACCTGCTTCAGCTGTCTTCATGGGCATTGGAACAAATTGTTCTCTTTTGCCAATTATGCTGGGGAAAGTCTTCACAAGATGTCCCACTGTGACAGGTCACTGACAATTTAAAGGGCTGTTAGACAGATGAATTTCTATGGAACAATGAAGGGTGAGTTCTGCTCCTGGAGTGCCAAGAATAAAACAGATGTGCATAAACGCATATCTAGTTGTAGAAAGGTAATAGTTGAGACATGAATTGGCCTCTTCCCCTTCCCCCACTCACCTCTGCCTTAAGTCCCCATTCCTATGTACTACCTCAGTCTTCTGTACATATGGCCTAAATCAAGACTTAGAAAGTTAAATAGTTAATGGATTTCAGGGTATCATAGGATCACAGATCATTAGATCATATACTCATAGGCTTATTAGGTCATAGGATCATAAGCTCATTAGATCATCGGCTCATAGGATTATAGATCACAAATTCAAGATGATAGAATCATAGAACTTACAATGAGACAATCATAGATTTGGAACTGAAAAGGACTTTAGAAATAATGCAGTTTGTCCAACTCTCTCATTTTTTAAGGGGTAAAGAATGATTCATGCCTTCTCCTTGAGATGCAAACTAAACTAACTGGTAGAGATGGATTCTTTGTGCATTCTAAGGCATCAAGAAACAATTTCATGAAACACTTAGTCACAGCAAACCTTAAAATTACTATATCACTTGAGAGTTTGCAAAGTAATTTTATATGCTCCTCATAGCCCTGTGAGATGAAAACCATTGGCATTATGATTCCCCCTTTAGAGATTGGAAAATTGAGGTTCACCAAGGTGAAATGATTTAGATGATAAATTTCAAGTTGAACAGGACTCTTGAAGTCTACCTAGTAACCCATCACTTTATATATGTGGAAACTGAGACCCAAGAATAACCTAATTTCACAGGGTCAAACAGAGAGTAAGCATCTAACATGAGAGTTGAACCTAGATCTTCTTTACTCCAGATCCAACACTCAATCAAATATTCTATGGTGCTTCAGGTGACAAAACTAGTAAATATAAGAGGTGGCACATGAACCAAGGTTTCCTCTGACTCCAAGTTGAGCTTTCTTTCCATTAGATTGAGATACCTTCTTCCATGTCTAATAAACATAGATGAAAAAGACTACCTGGGAGATGATATCATAATTCACATAACAATATTCATTGTCCAAGAGGCCTTTGGGAGTTGGGGAAAGAGCTAGTGAGACATTTTGGCCTGAGACCAGTGGTGGGAGAAAGTCCCTAGATAAAATCTAGTCTTATAGGCTCTGAAACCTGTAATTAGAGCCTCATTCCACCTGCAGTTGAGAAGGATCCCAGAGAGAGACTCTGGAAGGGGGGCATTTAAAGCTCTATTTCAAAAGGGACTCCCAAAGAAACTGGAGCATTGAAGGAAGGGCCTAGTTTGAGTCACTATGCACTGAACCAGGCAGGCCCTTCTCATGCCAATTAGTTGCAGAACTTGAGACCTAAACACATATTCTTTAACTTACATAGAAGGTTGATGAGATGAACAAATAAAGGAAAACTGAATACTGTGAGGTAATATTTTAATTCAAGAGATACCCAAGGGTGAAGCCCAAGAAATTTTTTTTTTTACTCCACAAGTGGGTAAAGCCTCAGAGTAAAAATAAATGCCCTTATCACAGAGACTGCAGGAAGGATTCTTTTTAAAAGAACAGAAATGCTCAGGAGGAAAGAAGGGCAAGGAAAACTGATAGCTTAGAACAGAAGATTTTTGCTTTTCAGATTAAAATGTGTCAGACAGAAAACAATGACTCAATAATACAAAATGAAATATTAAAACAAAACCTAAAGATTGAAAAAATGATATAAAACATGTCATATCAAAAACTATCAAAAACAATGACACAGAAAATAGGTCAAGTAGAGATAATCTAATAATTTTAGGATAATTTGAAAATCAAGACCAGAAAAATATATTTTAGGAAATTATTAATAAAAACATCCTAGAACTCTTAAAACTAGAAAGGAAAGTGAAAATAGAAAGAATCCACAAGTCAACCCTGGAAAGAAACCTCAAGATGAAAACTCCCAGGAATACCATAACTGAAATTCAAAGCTTCAAAGCCAAATTTAAAATACTACAAGCATCTGAAAATGAGATCAAATATCAAGGAATAGTGAAAATCACATAAGACTTAGCAACTGCCAATCAAAGCAGAACAGAGTTTATAATACAATATTCCAAAAGCAAGGAACAAAAGCTTACAATCAATGATAACTCATCTGGTAAAAGCAATTTTGACCCCACAAAGAGAAAATAGACCTTTAATTGAACGAAAGATTTCCAAGCATTCTTGATAAAAAGACTGGAAATGAGTAGACATTTTGAAATGGTAACACAAGCACCAAGAAAAACACAGAACAGTACACATATTCAAGGAAATATTTTGGGATAAATTATTTGCATGTTAATGATGAGATAAGAAACAAATGTCTTCTCAAAGCGCAGTATCTTTAAGAGCTGTAGAGAAAGGCTAAAATGATAGAAGGTCTCCGGTGTGTTCTGTAATAATTTGATGGTTTAAGAGGAGAAACAAATGGGGGCAGAGGACAAGAGTCTATATGTATGAGGAAAGAAGGAAGAATGGGGAGAGAAATCATTATTTCATAATGGAATTGTATGAGTTTACAATTTTATCGTCTTGGAGGAAGGGATGGAGGAAATGAGCATCTCGTGCATCTTATTTTCAACTGAATAAGGTAAAAGAAGATTAAACACAATTACATGCACACAAAGATTTTGGTACAGACATACATTAAACTCAAAAGGGAAATAAGTAAGAAGTTCCAAAAGGGAGGGCAGGACAGGAAATGGAATATTCATAAGGAAAACAAATTAGAGTGTTGGATAGGGTAAAATAAATTTAGGAAAAATAAAAGTTGAGTGTCAGAGGCCAAGCAAAGTTAAGAAAACCTCTGCAACAGAGAGAAAAGAGGCTGTTTGACCTGTAAGATCACAAGCACTAGGCAAATTCTCTCTACTCTACCTCATTATGTGGAAAGAGGAAGATTGCATACAAGAGAGAAAAAAGTGCAAGTTACAGGAAGGAGGGGAAAATAAAACAGTAATCACAACTGCAAATGTGAATGGGCAGAACTAGTCCATAAAACAGAGGATGACAGAATGGAATAGATGGCAGAATCCGATAATATGTTATTAACAAGAAGCAAACTTAAACACAAAGATTCTTATAGAGTTAAAATGTGGCCCTGGAGCAAAATTTGTTACACTTCAACTGACTTACAAAACAAACAAACAAAAAACAACAACAGGGATAGTAGTCATTATGTAAAATAAAGCAATAGCAAATATAAATGAAGAAATAAGCAAGGACATTATACTGTTCTTAAAGGCACCACAAACAACAAGCCAATATTAATACTTAATATATGTGAACCTAATTTCATAGCACCTAAATACTTAAAGAAAAATGTAATCAAAATTGGAAGGAAAATAGACAGTAAAACAATGAAAATGGAATGCCTTACTTTCAGATTGAGACATATCTAACTAAAAGATGAAGAAGAGAGAAGTTAGGGACATGAATAGAACTTAAAAATATAAGAGTTGGTAGATTTCTGGCAATTACTTGATGGAAATGGAAAGAAATCTATCTATTTATCAGTTGTATATGGCAATTTAACAAAAATCAACCATGCATAGGGGCATAAATCCCTAGAAAACAGTACAGAACACAGGAATACTAAATACATCATTTGTTGATCACAATGCAATAAAAATTATCAAATAAAGAATTCTTCAAAAATAAATAGAAATGAGGCTAAATTAGAGACTAAGTCACCTAATTCTTGTTGATCACAATGCAATAAAAATTATCAAATAAAGAATTCTTCAAAAATAAATAGAAATGAGGCTAAATTAGAGACTAAGTCACCTAATTCTATCAGACTGGTGGGTCCAAGGAAAAAATTGTAGGAACAATAAAAAAATTCATCAAAGAGAAGAATGTTAATGAGAAAATGCCAAAGCTTATGGAATATAGCTAAGGCAAACTGAAGGGAAAATGTATTCCTCTAAATACTTTTATCAACAAAAGGAGGAAAATAATAAATCAATTAATTGGGCATATAGTTAAAAAAATGAACAGCAAATCAAGAATCCTAACTAAATAATAAAGAAGCTATTCTGAAAATTTAAAAAAAGCATTTAACAATTGAAAACAAAAATATCACTAAATTAGCAAATAAAACTAGGAGCTGTTGGCTTTTTTGTAAAAAAAAAATAGAATAGATAAAATACTTAGATTTCTTAAAAAAGGAAAACCAAATTGTTCTTATCTAAATTAAAAAGAAGACTGGACAAGACTAAAAAAAATAAAGGAAATTATCAGAAAGTATCGTGCCTAATTATATGCTAATAAAACTGGAGACTTAGAGGAAATAGATAAAGCCTTACAAAAAATATTGAACTCAGATTAATAACAAAAAAGAGTATTTAAATAAGCTAACAACATGAAAATCAAATGGAAAAGAAGGCATCTTTCCAATCTATTTCTATGATGCAAATATTGTCTTGATACATAAATCAGAGAGAGACAATGCAGGCAAGAAGAAAAAATATTACAGAGAAATATTCCTAATGAACACTAGCACAAAAAATTAATCAAATATTATCAAGTATTATAAAACATATTAGAAAGATTGTATACTGTGACTAGATTGAGTTTATACTGAGAACTCAGGGCTCATTCAACATAAGGATGATTGCAAAGATAAGGAGCCATTTTAATGATATAATTAAAATCATATGATTATATCAAGAGATGCTGAACAGATTTTTGATAAATCCAAGCACATGTTTTCCCCCAAACATCTAGAAATCATAGAAGCAAACAGTCTTTTAAAAATTCATTTGAAATTTGTGGAATAAAATAAGAATTTCTATAAGAGTATAATAAAAAGATGATTGCACATGACCCTACAAATCTATGATGTACAACTTGCTATTCCTTTTAAATATACAATAAAGTTATCATGTAAATTTCTTCCCACCCTCTTTTCTTCTTTCTTTCCCCCCCATCCTAGAGATGGCAACAATAGACACAAATACATGTGTATGTATGTATGTATAAATATATGTATATACACATTTATATATACACACATGCACACACATATATGTAAAATTGTCCTATATATATTTCAACTTACTAGTTCTTTCTCTGGATGCACATAGCATCCTTCTTCACATGTCCCTTATGTTTAATATTCTTCTAAGATCATTGAGCTCATAGTTTTTATAGCACAGTAGTATTCCATCACAAGCATATAACACAATTTGTTCAGCCATTCACCAATTGATAATTGCATCCCTGCAATTTCCAGTCCTTTGCCACCACAAAGAGAGCTGCTATAAACATTTTAGAACATACAGGGTTTTTTTTCCTTTTTTCCTTATCATCTTTGGAAATACAGCTAGAAGTGGTATTGGTGGGTCAAAGGGTACAAGCCATTTAATAACTCTTTGGGCATGATTCCAGATTGCTTTCCAAAATGATCAATTCCCAATTCCACCAACAAGGAATTAGTGTGGCAATTTTTCCACATCCCCTGCAACATTTGTTGCTTTCCTCTTCAATCATTTTAGCCAATCTGGTAAGTGTAAAATGATTTCTGAAGGTTTTTTTTATTTGCATTTCTAAAATCAAAAATGAGTTAGAGAATTTTTTCCATATGACTCTAAATTATTTTGACTTCTTCAATGGAAAACTGCTTGTTCATATCCTTTGACTATTTATCAATTGAGGAATGATTAGGTCTTATATCTCAAATAGACATTTTAGAGACATTTCCAATAAGACCAGGGCTAAAGCAAGGATGCTAAGTATCACTATTACCATTCACCCTAGTATTAGAAATGCCAGGTATAGCCAATGTAGGATTTGATTTGTTAGGCTATGCAGCCATGTATTGAGGACACTATTTTTTTCTCTTAATGGTTTCTTTCTCCTCTTTTTTCTTTCTTTCTACATTAAGTATAGGAAAGCAATCAAACAAAATTGAAACAGTCTTGCCTTTCAGGAGATTCAATTGTCCGGGAAGGGGGAGGTTAAAACAACATGTTAATATATAAACATATACATGATAATTTGAGAAGGGAGAAAACACTCATATCTAGATGATTAGGGTATGTTTCCCTAAGAATTGGCATGTGAGATCAGGTTTGAAGGGAGTCATTGATTCTAAGAGACAAAGGTGAGGAGTTAGTGGATTCTAGGTGTGGATAAGAACCTGTGCCAAAAAATGGAGGCATAAAATAGAATACATTTGGGGAACAGCAAGTGGGCTAACTTGACTGTAATGTAGAATGAATGAAGGAGACCAGTGTTCAATAAGCTTAGAAGAATGTACTGGGGTCAAATTGTGAAAGTCTGAGGAATTTTTGTTTGTGTTGTTTTTATCATAAAGACAATAGAGATCTACTGAAGGCTCTTCTCAACTCAGGAGCCACATCTTTTAAGACTTTCTTAGTGTCCTTGCTCAAATTTTTCCACCTCAAATTATCCTAGAGTACTTAGTCTGATCTCTTCCTTGTTTCTGATTCTCTATTTTAAACTATTTTTATCTATGCACTAGATACTTCCCATCAAAGTTTAGTTATTTCCTAGTCTGTATTTCTCTTGTATGTGTCAATTTCTTTACATGTGGCCATCATCATTAAAAGGTAAGATCCTTGAGGGAAGGGTCATTTTGTAGGATTTTTTTTTAATTTCTTCACTCTCTGAAGGGCAAGGAATTTTTCACTTTTCTCTTCATATCTCTTGTACCTGGTAAGTTACTTTGTGCATAATAGAAACTTAAAAAAGTTTGTTCAATAGAATTAAATGAAAGGAAATACATATAGCCATGGACAAGGACAAAGATGACACAAAACAAGAAAATATCAATGGATTATGATCTTGTCTGATGGAGAGAGCATACAGATTGATGAGATCAAATCACCCATCGATTAAACTTAATGTAAAGTTTTTCTCTTGGGCTCTAAAAATAAATTACATAAACAAAGGATAGGGAAGCATGGCTAGATATCAGTTCTTGTGAAATATAACTGAATGTTTTATTGGATAGCAAATGCAATTATGAGTTAGGGCTACATTGTTTGTAAGAAAGTGAATGACATTTTTAGCTACATTAGCAGCAGTATCCAGGAAGAAGAAAATTATAGCCCTGCTGTCTTCCGTCATGGTCAAAACACCTGTATCCAATTTGGAGCCTCATATTTTTTGAAGGAATTCAACAAAGAGACTCTTATTAATACTTTTGTTAATATTCACAGAATATGCTTGTAAAAAGATAACATATTTATGGCACATGGACATTCAATTGTTTTGAGAGTCTACAAAAATGTCCCCTCTACTCCATGAATTGTTATTGCTCCAATGTTTGAGGTGTCAAATATAATATAATAGAAAGGCAGAATAATCATTCTTTGTCTCAAGAGGGTCCTCATTATGCAACCCAGTTGTGGCCAAGAAAATGGAGGAAGGGATCTGAAAGGCTCCTACAGATTTTTCTCATAAGTACTCTAGTATAAGGAATTCATCATACTATGTCATTGTCACTTTTGTATGCGTAAATAACCCACCTCTGGGGGGTGGGATCAGAATGTCAGGGACTTAGAGCTATAAGTAAATTTAAAGATCATCTGCTCCAACATACACATTTAACAGGTTTGAAAAGAGAGCCAAAGAGTTTAAGGGGATAGGCCAAGTTTGCAAAGATGGTAAATAGTTAAGCTAAGATATGAATCTAGGTGCATCTTGAGTGGGAGCATCACTTTTTGAGGGCTCTGGACTAAAGAATCCTTGCTTTGAACTCTTCAGTTCTAACAGTCATGGATAATTCATTTTCCATAGCATGAAAAACACTCACTGGTTAATGAAATGTCTACATGAAGATACATATCATCAGGCTTTTACCTTTAGTTTGTCTAAGAAAACACCAAGCACTGAGGTTCTAGCTGTGGACCCCAGACTAGAAAACCTTGAAGGTTGTTCCCAGGTCTTACAGCCTGGATTCTATGCTCAAGCTCCTTTCCTGCTCTATTATTCCATTAGTCTATAATAAGGGATTAATATCATACTGATATATTAAAAGCAGGACAGAACCATAGATCATGAGCTGAAAGTGACCTTAGAGGTCTTCTGACCCAACCCAGATATAAGATTTCCCTCTATGATATGCCCGACAAGCAACAATCCACTTTGCCTGAAGACCTCAAAGGTTAAGAAGCTCACATCCACAGGAAGTAGTCTACCACACTTTTGTATTTTGTAACTTTCCATTCATTCCCAAGAATCTGTGCTCTGGAACTGAGAGGAAAAAAACCTAATATCTCTTCCACATGACTGCCCTTCAAACACTTCAAGATAGCCACCATGTTTCTCCAACTGTCCCCTCCTCCCATATCCTTTTCTCCAGACTAAATATCCCCAGTTCTTTCACCCCATCCTGGTGAAAAGGTCTTCAGCACTTTTAAAGTAATCATTTTTGAAGACTCTGTCCTCTATGCAGGCAGAGATGAAGCAATCATTGTATATGAGTAGTCATGGTGGGATAACTTAGGCTTTATGACAAAAGCACTGAATTCAGAGGGTGACGACAAGTACTTACAGTTCTTCAGAAGCATAGAAACCACAGAGCATAGCAAATAGTCAGCAAGAATAACTAACTAAAATAGAAAGCTACATGATGGGAGCTTGGATGAGTTCCTCCCAGCCCTATTCGTCTTTTGTTTTCCCCTTTCTTCCCACTCAACTTAAGGCACACTTATGTGGTACTTGCACAAGGTGGAAAATTCCTAATTATGGTTCTGGAAACAACAAGTATTGAAATATAGTTGTGTCTATGTCTCAAGTAATTCCAATAGTATTACACTAGCAGAGAGACCCAAGAGAAACATGCCCTTTTGTGGAATTTCCTTTTTGGTTAAAAAATATGAGTTTACATACCCAGGAATGTTCTGTATGCTAACATGTCTGGGCTGATTTTTTTTTGCTTTTTTTTGCCAACAGGGTACTCCAATGGGGACCCAACCACAGTGACATTGTGCTAGCAATAGAATTTCAAAATGATCTCACTGTGATGAAGTACCAAGACAGAGAAACTGCAATGGACATAACTTGGGGATAGGGTTAAGGGCTATGGCTTTTTCCATATTAAGGTACTGAAGGCCAGGTTATAATATACTGGTGCCTAACGTCCTAGGCTTGTACACCCACAAAGGGTGACCCCATTTCCCAAGTACTATTTGAATTACTTACAGGCGTTAAGCAAGCTTTATTAAGAGACCAGTGATTAGACAATCAGGAGAGTATGTTAAGCCCATACACATTTAATTACACATTCAGCACTATTTCTGGTATTTATTTCTTTAAGGCTATTTTTATTCTGTTCACTAAACAAAGGTCCCATTCTGCATGGATTGTAGAGCCACCAGAAGCCTTGAGTTCTAGAAAGACAATTCTAGGCCTTCACATTCTGTGCTGGCTGTAGCAACTGTGGTGGAGCTGGGCCTGCTTGGCTCCTGGTAGACATGTAATGATTGATAGATATAGGTTTTGTCATTCATCTTGACTATGGTCACTGTGAGGAGTACTTGAAGGAGGAGTTCTTTAGATACTCCCACAACCTCTGGGTTCTGCAATGGAATGATCATCTCTGTCCACCCCTGGAGTCATATTCTCAATCACTGAATACAAGCTCCTTGAGGTCAGGAACTGTTTCATTTTTGCATTTGTATCCCCAGTGTCAGTGTCAGTCACATGTAGATAATTAATTTGCTATTTGATTGGCTGACTTATTGAAGCTTAAAGTGAACATTTGCTCATAGTGCCTATGACTTTGAGACTGCAGTTAGAACTCTACAATGACCAGTGCAGCTTGAGACAAAGCCTTCCCTTGTAGGCAATGGTGCCAATCCATCCATCAAGAAGCATTTATGAAGCAATTTTTGTGTGCAAGTCTGGACTATGCTCCAGAAAAGCAGTGCAGCTGCAGAAGTTGCTTCTAGGACTTTGCAAATGCAAGATGGAGAGTGTGCTATCAAGCCTGAAACTTCACACTGTTGCATTTGCTTAACTTGATTGAGCATCTACCACACTCAGTGCCTCATCCTGGGTGTTATGGAGCACAGAAACCAAAGAAGCCCAATTCTCTGTCGTCAAATATTGTAGTGCAGAGTTGTGAAACACATGAAACAAATAAAAATGCATCTAGGAAATACTTAACAAAATAAATGAAAATACAAGAGAACATAGATAATGGTGATGCATGGGTTATGGAATCAATATACAGCCCTCAAGGATCCTTACACACAGTTTAGAGGCCTCATTTCCATTTGAGTTTGTTGTCCTTCATTCTTGAAGAGCACCAAAATGACATCACTACGTTAGAGTCAAGTTACAATGCAACCGACTATGACTGATCAGATCAATATCAGCTTGGAATGCTCTACCATAGGTGGGCACAAATAGTCCATGTGAACATTGGGGGTAGATTCTCTAAATTTGTGCATCTTGTGTTTCTTTTGAGCTACTTCAAGTCTGCTTCGCTCATAGAGCACAGAACTTTCTCTGATGAGGGCATGCCATGCTAGGTGATCTGTGCCAGGATCAATTCCAAAGTTAGACAGATCTTGAGAGTATCCTTGTATCACTTCTTCTGGCCACCATGAGAGCACTTGCCCTGTATGAATTCTCCATAAAATTGTCTTTTTAGGCAAGTGTATGTTTGGCATTCAAACAATGTGGCCAGCCCATCAGAGTTACACTCTGAGTTTGACATCACTTTTGAAATTGATAGGGGTTTCGATTTAAATCAAGCAGACCTGAGTTCAAATTCTACCTTATGCACTTGGTAGCTGCTTGACTATGGCCATCCCACAGAGACTCTGACCTATAGTTGCCTCATCTTCAAAATGGCAATACTTATAATGCCTACCTATAAAGGCTATTATGAGGCTTGAGTAATATAATGAGTGCAATAGCCTTTCAAACTTCAAAGTGCCTTATAAATGCCAATTATTAGTATACTCTTAGAAGAAGAGAACGTATAACCCTATGAGGTTAACAGCAAATGACATTAATATATTTATATCCTTTTTATTTCAAAAGTGCTTTATATTCATCACCTCATCTAACCCTCCCAATATCTGAAGTAGATAGTAAAATCATGGATATCTTCAACTTACCGATAAGTAAAACGATGAACAGAAGGGATGAGAAATAACTTTTCCAAGGTCTCCTGGCTAGTATGTGATGGAACTGGCAAGGGATCCCAGGTTTTCTTATTTCAGCATCTTTATCACATAATAGCTGTGATAGAGCAGATGGACACAGTGGGTTCCTCCACCCCAGTACCAGCAAGAACAAGTGAATACCATAGCAGCCAGAGCACTAAACCTAGAAGCTGGTGAGACCTGGGTTGAATTCTTGCCTCAAACATTTTCTGGCTCTGCACCAATGGACAAGTTCTCAGAGCTTTAGTTACCTTATATGGATAAAATGCAAGAATGAATGTAAAGCATTTTGCAAACCTCAAAGTCTATATAATGGTCAGGTATTGTTAAAGGTCCAACATGAGTGCTAAAGAGAATGACTGAATGTTATTGGGGTCAATCAAAGAAGGCTTCCCACAGGAGGTAGGATTTTTGAGCCTTAAATAGTCTTTTATTGAAGATTGTTGCAATAAAAAAGCAGGATAATTTTATTCTATTGTTAATGTCCTTGACTCTTTGGATGATTTCAGGGCATTATTTGTTTTTGATGGGGGAAAGTAGGAATAAAATAGAAAAGGGATATTTTGATTTGATTTCCTAATTGTACTTCTTGGGGTTTCTACGTGCTATTTCACAACCAAGAAGGATTCAGGGTACCTAGACTCTTGGGCAGATGAACCTCCCATCCACTGTTCTAACTTATCATGGTTACTAATTGTTAGCAGAAGCTTTATTTTGAAGCCTATTTCCTGACAGTGGAAGATGATGATGATGGTCATCTAACACACTGGAAAGAACCCCAGCTTTGAATCAGGGGACCGGGGCTTGAATCCTCTAGTAAATGCTGGCTATCTTACCTCTAGTAAGAGTTTTTATCTCCTGGTCTTCAGTTTCCTTATCTTTAATATGAGGATGGTAATGCACACTCTAGTCCATTTCCCAGAGTGGCTATGAAAAAGGTTCTTTGTAAACCTTAAAGGGCTATAGAAATCATTTTCTCGTCCATAAATCGGGGATAATTAGAGCACCTACTTCACAGAGTTGTTGTGAAGATCAAATGAGATAACAAATAGAGGGTTTTACAAATCACAAAGTATTATATAAATGTTCTCTAAAATGGGAGTTATGTCTGAGAATAACAAAGAAAACTTGAGCTGAAAGCCCAGATCTAGCTAAAGAATTTGAGCTGAGGGCTAAGGCATCCAGCTCTGCCCCTGGCTTTCTGGAGTACCTAAACAGAAGAGACAGGATGTTGCCAACAGACGTCTTCCTGGAAGTTGCAGGCCAGCCACGGCCTGGCTGGGGGTGCCAGGAGCACCAGGGTATTAGTCCAACATGTTTTGCCATCATATTTCTAAGAGACTGTGGTGTCTTTCAGACAGGCTCATTCCTTGGACTTAATTAAAACCTAGTTCACTCTTTCATTCAATTTCTGAGGCCTAGCTGGTAGGATTAAGCGATTACAGGCAAAAAGCCCCATTTGTGAAACACTGCTAAGCTCAGGCTGCTGTGTGGCTGCCGTACTGGTACTCCATTAAATTAATAAGGAATGAATCGGCTCAGCCATTATGAATAAAGCTGTGGGGCGCCTCAGCCCTGGCTCAGGCTTGCCTGCACACTCCTCAGAGAACATTTGTGGAAAATGATTATGTTCATATTCATTCAATTGGAATTCTATAAAAGTGGAATGCATAAATTACTCTAAAGACGTGGAGTTTATCTTAAACATTAACTATGTGTGTGAATTAATAAGACTATTATAAAGCCATTAGCATTCAGTGTATTTACCTACATACGCCACAGACCGAAACCTCCAGCTAAGGCAGCCATACTACACCGTTGCCCAGTCTCTTAGCTGATCAAGCTGTTGTGCGTTTTAAATCAGAGTTCATTTTATCTTGTGAGGTTTGTGACCCCCCCCTCGTCCCCTCCCTTTCCTTTGAACTTTAAGGAAATTTCCCCCTGTTTTAAGTGTAGCTTGTCTTTTTTTTTTCCTGATCACAATTCAATGTGCTCAGAAGAAACCAACAAGATGAAATTGTGTGAGATAAAGGCAGACCATTGCATTTAGACTAAGAAAAAAAAAAACCTAAGTACAGGGAAGAGAGGGATGACTGAGCAATAGTTCATGTGAAAAAAACATCTAGGGGTGTCAGTTGACTGAAAGAGTAACATGAATCAACAACTCCCCCCACCCAAGTAAAATCAATGATGTCCTAGGCTGCTTGTGAGGCATGAGTTCAGAACAAGGAAGGTGATAGATAATCCCACTGCTTTCTGTCTGGGTCGGATGATAGCTGGAGTATTGAGCTTGGTTTTCAGTGCTACGTTTTAGGAGGTGCATTGTGACAAGAGGTAGCCAATCAAGGCGGTAAAGGGCCATCAGACCATTCAATAGATTGTAGGCTCCTCGAGGTCAGGGGCTATGTTTTGCCCCTTTTTGTGTCCCTAGCTCTTAGAACAGTGCCTGGCACATAGCAGGTGCTTAATAAATGTTCATTCATTGATTGAGTAGATGAAATAATGGGGAATGGTCAGCCTGGGGCACAGAAGACAGAGGCAAGGCCTGAGAATAGTCTTGAAGTATTTGACACTGTCTCATGTAGAAAGAGGATTAGACTTACTGTGTGTATTCCACTGGTATATATTTAATGCATGTATGTTGACTGAATAAATGAATGGATATTGTAAAAAGGATTCTTCCATCAGGCAGGGATATGGGATAGTTCAATAGTGTCAAATTCATGCATATATAACTAGAAGAGTATAAAACTTTTCTAAATTCAGAAAGAAATAAAATGCTAAGGAGATGGGGAGTGGGGAGAGGATAAAAGAGGGATCTCTAGAGGGAAGGGTGAGGGAATAGATTAAGGGGGAGTATGGAAGGGTGTTCAGATCAATGGGAATGGGAGGACAGGGATAAGGGAGGGATCTTTAAGGGGAGGGTGAGAAAATGGGTCAAAGGGGAGTATAGAAGGGTGTTTATGGGAATGGGAAGATAAGGGACGGATCTGTAGGGGGGGATAGATTAAGTCATAGGAGAGCAAGATAATGGGTAGAAATAAAGCAGAGGAGTTAGGAGGGATGGGAGATAAGAGATACACACAAACATAAAAACAAAGATCAGAAATGGAATTTTTTAGGAAAAGTGTATGTCTATACATGTCTATATGTCTATGTGTTTCTACATA
Source organism: Trichosurus vulpecula (assembly GCF_011100635.1). Classification (NCBI taxonomy): domain Eukaryota; kingdom Metazoa; phylum Chordata; class Mammalia; order Diprotodontia; family Phalangeridae; genus Trichosurus; species Trichosurus vulpecula. Next base: position 359,276,639 of record NC_050575.1, read on the forward strand.
TAATTATATCTATGCTTAATTGAAACCTTTGGGAGAGGAGAAAGGGAGTAAAAAGAACAAAATAAAAAGTGCACTGCAGAGAACAAAAGAAAACTAATGAGAAAGCAAAGATGGACTGCTCTCAATATAACATATAGTATTTATTATACAGGCTTTCTTGAAATGGAAATTTATTGCTATATATTTGGAATCCTCTCACATTCTGCTGTCCACATGACATGTTTTTTTCTTTTCTTATTTTGTATTTAAGTTTCAATATTTAAGTTTATAATGTTTTTTTTTCTTATTGTGTATTTAAGTTTCAGTAATAAGAAAGTAAAAAAAAGTTCAACAATAAAAAAGTGTCAAACTCAAATAGAAATGGGGCCAGTAATCTGTAAATAAAGATCCCCATGGGGGACATATTGATTTAGTTTTAAATTTGTCTATCATGATATCATTTACGTATTATAATATTATCTAATATCTATAATATTATCTATCATCTATGTTTTATTGTATTTTTATTTATTTTAATAAATCTTTTCCAATTACATTTTATCTGGCTTGGGCTGTACTTGGGAGGGTTGTAGGCTGTTTTTAAAATTTCTGGGCTAGATGACCTCCAAGGTGTCTTCAAGTCTAGGAATATAATATTCTATTATAAAGAAAAATGGATTATAAGTGTCCAATGATTAAATGATTACCTCAAGAAGAAGCAAATTCCCCATTTTTGGAAATGCTCAAGGAGAAGCCTAGATTAGTAGCTGTCAGGTATGTTATAGAGAGAATGTCTGCATTGAGTGGGTAGTTGGATTAGGTGATCTCCAACTCATCAAATGAGTGGGGGGAAAGGTATAACCAGACCAATTAATAGTTGAATATACATTGTGAGTTTGAGCAATTTCAGAGGTTTTTACATGAAGAAATTGAAGTAGAGAAAAGATATGATGTGAATTTGATCAGGGCAATTTAGTCTAACAAAGGACTTTTGTGGTGCTCTGGACAGGAAATCAGGAGACCTGGCTATAATTCCTAAATGTAGAATTCTCTGGGTTACCTGGGGAAAGTCATTTCCTCTCTCTCTAAGACTCAAGACTATTAGGTTATACTAGATGGTTTCTAAGGTTCCTTCCAACCCTACCATTTTATTGTTCTGTGTTCTAAAACCTACGTTGCCTCATGTCAGATCAGAAAGTCTATATTCAGGCTTCTCCATTTATGCTCTACAATCCTTGCCAGATACTATGTTCAATGTTCTAAGAACACTTCTGGTTCTTTTGAAAAAAAATTACCTTTTTATCATCTTTATTTCCAAATATATCCCTCTCCTTGTCTTCCCCAAAGAACTATCACTGCTCATAACTAATGCTAAAAAGAGGGAGAAAAGTTAGACTAATGAATATATTGACTGAGTCTAATATACATACAACACCCCACTCTCACACCCCCCCTTAAAAGAATCAATCATTTCATCAACAAACATTTGTAAAAAGATAGAAAGTTTTTACAGACATCTGAAATATCTTAATGGAATTCTTAAATAGACTGATCCAACAATGATCAAAAAAGTCCAGAAACTGTGTCTTACAACAGGTATTCCTAAACTGTGATCCATGTGGATAGATTACAGGAGATTATGTTCCTAACTGAAATTAACATTTCCTTCAATTATGAAAGTAATAGTGAACATTCTTCTGAGGAGTGGTATGCTTTACCAAACTGCCCAAGGGGTCAATGACATAAAGTTACCTTTGCTTCCAGTTTATTCCACTGGCACCTAGAGTTCCTCCTTTTGCTCTTAAAAGGTATCTACAAGCTATCCATACAAAGATTGACGCTGTGGTCATGGGAAAAGTGAATGGAATGGATACACTATCAACAGTAGCTTTAGTAAGAGTTGAATATTTCCCTAATAAAGAATTTCCAGAAAAATGAAGATCCCCATGAAAAGGAAAGCTAGATTATGGAAGATGTAAAAGGACAATTGGGAGAATAGTGAACACTCCTCTTCAGCCTGAGATCTTATACCAACAGAGGGGAGCCACTGTGGAAATTTTCATCATTATTATAGTGGGGTGAAGGTGAGGATAATAGCATCTGCTTACCTAGAAGAAGCTTTTATTCCCTTGTTAGAATATATTATCTAGCTGATCCAAGATTGCCAGATGCCCAATGCAGAGAAATGTGGACCATTACTGGAGAGCCCTAGGAGACCTGATTTTGATGTTCTCTGCAGTCAGAAAATGGAACATCCTGACATTAATATACTTGAAAATTTGTGGCCCCTAGATAGAGTTTGGTGTCACTGAGAGCCACATCTACATTAAGTTCTTAATTTAGAGAGAGAGGCAGAGAGACAGACAGACAGATAGAGAAACACAGAGAGAGACAGAGAACCTACAGCTTTATACAAAAGTTGGAGAGGCTACTTCAAAAAGCAATAATCAAAGGTCCAGTGGCTGTGGAAGGCATGAATCATGCTAGGCTGACCGAAGGTCAGGTCGGGCTATATTGTTTGGCATTAATGAGACACCTCTAAAGATTAAATAATCCTTTGATTAGGAATGGAGGGCAAAGCAAAAACTCCTCTGAAAGCCTCCATTTAAAGAAGGCTCACAAGCATAACCAACTCTTCATTTCCTACCAGCAGCTCTACTTGGTCTTGACTCTACCATCATGGTAGAGTAATGCCCCTATGACACGTACTCTCTGCTTCCCTTACCACCTGCTTTTTAACTTCCTTTTGTGTTTTATCTTCCATCATTAAATCGTAAACTCTTTTAAGGCAAGAAATGTCATGCTTTTCTTATATGTACTGCCAGCACTTTGCATAGTGCTTGCTGCACAGTAGATGCTTAATAAATGTTTATTGTATTAGTATATTGTATTGTAAACTTGGTCCAGGTGAGCTCAGAGCTAAAGTTCTAAGTCAGGTGTTAAACCTACACACCTAGAATTCCTTCCCCTATATCAGCTCATTTTTATCCTTCAACACCCATTTCCAACAGTGAAGGTGCCAACCTGCAAGGAAAAAAAAGAGTTTATAAATTTGGGACTTCCATATATAAATGAAACCCCAGATCCAGTCTCTATTTCTCATTTGACTTCTTATATTCAAATCAACTTTGGCAATATGATACATCATTTGGTCCTGCCCTTTGGAGTAGAACAAGCTCTCACGCCTAAGG